>NC_037291.2:14929275-15547160 GCF_000002775.5 Populus trichocarpa | reverse complement strand
GCAATCGATTGGGTTAAAAGGAGAGAACACAAAAAGTAAACTACAAATGAAAGAAGAAAACACTAAAAGTAACTGTGGATGGAAAACCCTACCTCATATATATCCTCGACGCTTTTCAAGGGGCTAGCCCACTCTTCAAAGAGTTTCTTGCCACGTGCTCGGGGTCGCATGAACTGTATCAAAAAAATGACAGCTTGCATCATACTAATAAAAAAAATCTAAATAAAATCTAAATTTCTCTAGACTAAATTTTCTTAAAGCAAGGCGAATAGAGGACAGTTACAAACACAAGTAATTTAACCTTTGGTCCTCATTTAGGAGTTATGTAAAAGAAAGGGAAAAGTTAAACAAAAAAGATCTCTTCATTTCTGCTCAATCCATTCTCACCCTTACCTCTCTCCGTTCACAGATAATTGAGATTTGAGCATGCGTCCTGTTCACAAGATTTGTTTCAGAGGTGTGGACAGGCACTTTGGGCTGTTGAAACATTAACTTAACTCATTCTCCCTATTGTAACTTAATGTTCTCCTGCTAGTAAAATCTTCTTTTTTTATGAATAAAAAGAACAAGAAGAAGAACCAGCAAGCCAGCCTAAAAAAATCTTAAAGTTGTTGCTACATAAATTTTCCATCGATTTTCTTCACACAATTAGTCTGCATGACCTCAAGGAAGGAATGGGATTCAACTCCTTTTTTAAGAAGCACTATCAAAACTTTCCAAAAACTCGCATGCTTCCTAATTTGCTAATAACTCTCTCTTTTACCTTCATTGATAAATATAACTTCCCATCTACCTATTTTCTCTTCAAGGTCGACAAAACCCTTAGAAGTGGATGTGTTTTGTCAAATAAACCCATTATATCAATTAGATCAGTGACATGAGAATGTATGGTATAAAGAAAAGGGATGAAGGACTGGAAATACTGTCTGCAACAGGCCTTCTACACTGTGTATGATAGAACATGTGCAAAAGCAGCATAAATGCATCCATATACTTTGTTAAGCCCAATATTCTACATCATTAGACATGAAAAGATAACCACAAAACCTTGTTAATTACTTGTTCAGCAAACTAGATAGCAAGTGATGTGAATTGCACTAATTGGTCCTAGGAAGGGATCAAATTCAAAATACCCTAGAAGGAAAGAACTAAAGAATTGAGTTCAGTAAATATATGCACCTGGTAATCAGATAAAGCACCATAGGATGGGTTATGAGAATCACCCCATCGGCCATGAGGGTACTGGTCCCAGCCTATTGTCCTTGATAGATAGCTCTTTGGGCGATTAGCCCTGCAATCATTGGCTAGATACGTCAAATGTCTTGGAAATGAAAAAAAAAAAATAAGGAAACAGATGATCAATTACTGGATAAGTATGGCGTTTGAGATAAACTGCATACCAGAATATTGGACGGACATCTTCTTTTGCACGGAAAACATTTGTAGGGGGGCGCCACGGCAATGCCCTTGTAATCTTGGACTCTTCAATCAAACCAAGATTCTGCCATTATAAGTGTGTCATGAGATCCAGTCATAAGTAATACTAAATGCATTTCTAGGAAGAATAATAAATTGGACAATAGAAGAAAACCATTAATATGGCTAAAGCAGATTTCTCCATGTTCAGGGTATATAGATGCAATGTCTTGATTCCATGAGCTAAAATCTTCTTGCACATTTCAGTTCCAAGGTGAATTCCATAGGCTCTGACAGCTTCCTCGTTGTCCTTGATAGGCTCCAATGCAGCAGTGACCTCTGCTGGTATCTACAATATGAAGTTAATTGAATACATGAAATGCAGCATTGCCTATGAATTAATTATCATTTTTATGATCATATAATATAAAATATACCTTGGTTTTGCAAAAGCCAGTCATACGTAAGAAGCCCTTGTAGTTATTAATAGGCATAATACCAGGAACGATGGGACAAGTGATTCCAATTTGGCGGCAGTCATTTACAAATTTCAGGAAGATATCAGTATCATAGAAAAGTTGTGTGACAATTAGATCAGCTCCAGCATCCACCTAGAAACAAAAAAAGAAAGAAAGCATTAATAATACTCAACAAGTAAATAAATAAATAAACTAGATCCATATACATGTATTAATTAAAGACTAGAGAAATGCATTTGCTTTCGCAAATATAAAAAAATAAGCACCTTCTGCTTCAAATAAGCAAGATCTTTCTGGTAATCCTCAGGCGTAGCAAATCCATCACTTCCAATGGCATCAGGATGTGCCTCTGAATTTGATTCATAAAAAAAAAATACAAACAAGCAATGATGAAATAAAGAGCTGTATTTGCTTGTTAATATTTTGATTTCATATCGGTATTTTAATTTATGTAATGAATTTAAGTAATAAGAAAAGGGAAAGCAGAGGAAATGATAAGAACCTGGATAACCAGCAACAGTAATGCCGAAGTAATCACCATATTTGGATCTGATATGTTTGACCTGCATTAGAAAGAGGGAAAAAAAAACATTGGATTGACAAGAAGTGAAAGAAATAGTAGAGTAGAGTATGTATATGTGTTACTGACGAGGTCGAGAGCGCAAGCGAAGCCGCCTTGGATCTGGACGAATTTATCCTGGCCATGAGGAGGATCACCACGAAGAGCAAGAACATTCTGGATTCCATTGGATTTGATTGTTTCGAGAGCGTGATCGATCTTCTCAACAGGCATGTTGGTGCAGGTGAGATGCATCATAGTCTCGACACAAATAATGTTCTGCATCTTGTTGGCGATGTCTAAGGTGAGATCTGCGGTGGAACCACCAGCTCCCCAAGTGATGTCACAAAAGGAAGGATTGTGAGCCACCATTCTGTCCATTCTCTCAAACAGGTTGTCCACTCCATCTTCTGTCTTTGGAGGAAAGAACTCGAAGGAGAAAACAACCTTATTGCTGCTGCTATTATCTCCTCCATTGCCATTTGCATCTCCACCTCCTCCTGCTGCTTCCCTAATCTTATCAATCACCTTCATTTTCTGTTTCTCTGTCTGTTCTCTCTCGGTCTCACTCCGACAAATGCGGGGAGGGAGAGGGGTATAAAATGAGTAAAACTGAAAGGTGGAAACACACCGATAGCAGCGAAAGAGGAGGGGTCCGGTTTGCGATAGCAAATAATAATAATAATAATAATAATAATAATAATAATACCTGCAAGTGGTGAGTAAGTAAGTTGAACGATTTTTTTAAGAGTAATATTTTGTATTTTCAAACAGAGAGATAAGCAAATGCAACCAAACAAGTAGCTACGGGTACCACCAGACGCAAAACCACGACTCCTTGAGGAATTGCATGCACTCCTTCGCCGCATTTCGAATTATATTAATAAGTTTATTCAATCTTGGTTTCAAAAAATAGAAGACCTTTCCCTATCCTGAGATTTTCTTATTCGTGTCAAGATCGATCCGGCCATGGGAAATAAAACAAGGACGTCATGAGAATATTTTCCATTTTTATTTATTTATAGAGTTTACCTAATTAAATTGCACCCTTCGCATTCCAGGGAGATAACTGCAGCAGGCTTTGCACTGCAACCCAAGCGGTCTCTCGGCAATGTTTCTCTTTCAGAAGAAGAAAATCAAATCTCTGATAAGCTGACTGCTATGGTAGCAAAAATTATTATAACGAAACCGCTATAATTCATGATACCCAGTTTATTGCCAGCATTGGTGTTATAGACTTTTAGATTTGCCTGGGCTATTTTTTTGAACAACAAATTTAAATTAGACAAAGTATTGTCGAAAATGATGCCCAATAGATACTACTACAGTTCAACACTGAGATTATTTATAATTCACACAGAACATGTAAAGAGAAAAAGAAACGCATCAGCACTATGCTAATCTTTAATTATACACCCATGGACTAAAATCCCAATTAAAGCTAAAAATAATATTTTTTAAATTTTATTTTTTATATTAGTAAATAATAATTTATAGTAAAAAAATAAAAAATATTGTTTTTTTCAAAAACACTTTTCAAATCCAAAAACAAAACTTTTAATCACTGAAACTGACCTCTTCAATCAAAACCAAGAAAAACCATCTCCTAAATCACTAGTTTATTCCCATATTAGGCAACTGGAACACAAAACAGATTAAACCCACCAAATAGAAAAACATGCCAACAGATGTGAATAAAAACAGAAGAGATCTAAACAAAAAGACAATTATGTTTAAGTGATTGAGATCCAAGAAAAACAAACCTTAATAAGAAACGGGTGTCACTCTTGTTGGAGATTCCTGGTGAGAGAGGTTGAATACAACATTGTTTTATAAAACAGTCATGCTAAATTAATACGCTCGATCTATCTATGAAATCTACGTACTTTCCAAGATAAAATATATTCCAGTAAACAAATGGGATGGAGTACATGTGTTTTTCTATAAAACCAGTCATGCTGTGGGAAATTCTTGTTTTATAATATACTGAAATTTCAACAAACTATTCTTAAGTTATCAACAGTAACATGTTACATTTTTAATTCATATATTTTATTTACAAATTAATCATTCTAGTTTTTCTTAACCATTTTAGATGAGATTCAAGATATAATTTATATTATTCTCTAACACACCTTCTCAAGTGAAAGCCCTTTGAGCTTGAAACTTACACAGACCCATATTACATTCTTGTGTTTAATTTTTTTATCAAATAAATAGGAATGGTGAGATTCGAACTCGTGACCGCTTGGTCATCAAGGGTCTGATACCATGTTAAAGAATCATCTCAACCCAATAATTTAAGCTTTTAGATGAGATTCCTGGATATAATTTATATTATTCTCTAACACATTATTTCACTCAAATCTTCAAGAAAAATATTCATAAATAATTATGCATCTTAAAGAAATAGAAATCAAACACATGCATAAAATCATGAAAATATCTTAATAGTAGAATTCGTTTATATTTGTGCATCAAAAATAAAAGTTTAACATAGTTATTATATAATTAACATTACAAATAATCCCAAAATGATACATTTTACTTCTAATCTATGATAACAAAAGTAGAATAAGATGTGGCACCATAACATTACAATAAATAAAACAACCATAAACAATAATGAATACATTATTAAAATGATATTGTAATAATAACCATTCCTTTAATTACAACTAATTAAATATTGAAAATTTTGGTCTTTAATAATAATTGTCTTATTTTATACATTTTTTTTCTAACTTTCAAATCAATCTTAATCCTCTACGGTCAAAATACTACTAGTGGCTTTTCTATTAATAGTTAATGATTAATATTTTTTGTATTTCTAAAAAGTTCTATCAAAATTATTCTAATACTAGGTCACTAGCATTAACTTGTTATCTTCTGTTAGAAATTTAATCTAAGTCTTGGAAATTCATTGTTATCAAGGTACCCCCCGATATTACTAGCTTCCTCAAATTCCCGAAACTAATAAATTAGGTTCATTTCCTCTCTCTCAATTCTTAAGTTTATGCTTATGCTAATAAATCTACTAGTATTATTGGTCTCCCTTGCTTGGGATTGATTAAGCAAAGTCAACAAATAATATGACTCATTAATATCATCAGTTATCCTGGTCCAGAATAACTAATCAATTACTTTACGGTTATCTTGACTTGTCATTTGAAAACATTGATGTCAAGAAATTTCTTGATATTATTAGCCTCCAATTAGAAATAGTTAATCAAGGTCAATGTAAATATCGATATCATTGCAATCCGTTAATATTATTAAATATCCAAATTTAGAATAACTAATCAAGTTCTTTTAAATACTTTAATTCGTCTTTTTTAATGTCGATGTCAAAAATCCCTTAACATCATTAACCTCCAGTTAGGAGTAGCTAATCAAATTTTTTATTCATATATTTTCCTTCCTTCCATTATTCATTTATTTAGTTGCCTTTCATAATAATATCAAAAAAAAGAAAATAAAATCCAACAATATTAACAACAACATAACTTCAATTTTATAGGTGTTAGGAACCTAAGTGTTGTGTTTGAAGTTCTTCCTTCGGCTTAAGCAAATGGCCCTAGCTACCAAGGTACTCCTTGCAAATCAATTCACCCATTAATAAACACTACCCTTAGTAACTCAAAAAAATTATTATTATTATTATTGTATGGTTATATCTAATTTTCTCATTCTCAATGTTCCAAGTCAATTTCCAACGAAATTTACCATATTAGCCGTGTAACTTTATCGTTAGGTTCTTTATTAAACTTTTTTCATGGAGGTCGTGAAATCACATATAATCATTCGCTTAAGCTTTCATCCTCTTACCTCCATTCATTTACATTCTAATTACGTTGTATCATATCTTGCTATAATTTCCTTACCAATTTAAAACATGATTAACTTAACCCTCTCTTCACCATTATTGGTTGGCTCTAATAGAAGAAAAACATGAAATTACTAGCTTTCATAACTTCTTATTTAGTAACCTTTTTTCCTTATTCTTGCATTTAACATGATTCTCAAACCATTCAAATCAATCATTTCCCTTCTTTTGTGGTCCTTAGCCACACTTTATCTCAAGAATACCATGAAAATCCCTTTCAATTCTTTTCTTTCCTTTACACCATTAAACCATCAAAATATTTCATTAACAAACTTCTAAAAACATATCTCCATACAAAGCATGCCATATACTTAATAGAATCGATTTGTACTTTATAGCCAACAAGTTCTCTAGTTGAGCTAAATTCTTAATTCATTAAAAATCCATCAACATTATGTAAAAAAACATCAATCATCCAAAATCATTATTTACATTATTAATAACACAATAAAAATACAATTTATGCAAACTATTAAGAATACATCATTATTCACCTTCTCTACCCATGGCCGACCACTTGAGATTTCTTTAGCCCCCCCACCCTCCCCCTCAATTTCTTCATCATAAATTCATTCATTACATAACCTATAATGTTCCTAGAGAATCAATTTCAAAGAAATTTACTTTTTTTCTCAATTTCAAATTAAGAAACCTAAATTAATTTCAAACAAAGTTTTATTTAAATTGACATGAACAAGCTCTAAACATCCTATTGAGTCGTAATTTAAGTTTCAAACGCTAACTAGCTTAAGTTTTCCCCAAG
Organism: Populus trichocarpa; assembly: GCF_000002775.5. NCBI lineage: Eukaryota > Viridiplantae > Streptophyta > Magnoliopsida > Malpighiales > Salicaceae > Populus > Populus trichocarpa. The sequence continues at coordinate 15,540,057 of NC_037291.2, read as the reverse complement.
TCTTCTTCTTCCTCCTCTCATTTCTTCACTATCCCTTTTAATTAATATCTCTCTCTTCAAAACTTCCTTAATTTTAGTGTTTTTTTTTTACTCTTCTCCAAAACCCACTCTATCACTCAATTTCACTCTTCCTTAGGAATTTAGCATGAGAAAATTGGAAGGAATTCAAACTTTCCTCCCCTTTTTTTTTATGGTTGTCCAGCCGACCCTTAAGGGGTCTAAAAGAGAGTGAAAAATTTGGTTAATTGCAATTGTACCCCACAATTCCTCTAAATTGTCATTTTGGGTTTTTCCTTAAACTTCCTTTAATATTTAATACCATTATTTGAATTAACATAGTCCAAATCCTGTTTTAAAACTTTTAAAACAATCCCTCTTATCATTACTTATTTTATTTTATTTTATTTTAATTCATGTGGCTTATAAAGATATTTTTGTGTTTTTCACAACTTCTAGAAAGTGTTTTACTTCAAAAATAAAATGAAAATACTTTCCTAAAAAACCTAGCCAAATTTTTCTTTAACTAGAAAGTGTTTTCTATTGATCAACTTTTTTAATGGTAAACAAACATAGAAAAGTTTGAAAAGTGATTTTCATGAAACAAACGGGGCCTAAATAATCAAGCCTAGGTTTGTAAGTTTAGGCTACTTGACTCTCGTTCAATAATTTTATTTTGTAGTAAGAAAAAATAAATATGTAGGTTTTTTCAACATGTTTTTTGCATAAAAATATCAATAAAAAAAATGCACTCTGTTATATTTAATAACTTTGTTGCTTTGAATAAATTTTTTATTTAATCAAATGATTATCTGTTTCAATAAAATGATGTCTACCCAATAATTTTTTTAAAAAAAAATATCATGAAGTGAGCATCTTATGCTTACATTTAATTAATTTAATTTAATTTAATTCAAAAATAAAATATATTTTAAAAAAGCTAAATTTAAAAAAAGAACAATAAATAAAAAGACTCGAGATAATCACGATCATCTTCAAAATCAGTGAAAAATTATATAAAAAAACAAATAAAAAAATCAATGGAGCCCAATCTCCAATTAAATAAATGTTGAAGAATAAAACAAAAAAAAACATAAGTTTAAAAAAATAAAGGAAAAAAAAATAGGGAAAAATTTCTAAACTCAAGTTAATTTTCCAAACCCACAACCCATGGAATTCTAGACCTGGGCTCAATCATGAAGCTAAATTCCAATAAATTTAATGTTGAAGGATGAAACTGGAAAAAAGATATCAATTTAAAAAATTCCCTAATGTAAAAAAAAAATAAGTAATAAAAAAAATGAAGATCAAGTTTGATAGGAAAAAAAATTAGAGGGTGAAATCATAAAAATTAATTCAAACAAAACAAATAGCAATCAAAAGATTGGGGACCAAATATTACATACAAAAAAATTGAAGGAGGATGAAATTAAAAAAAAAAATCAATTTTATAAACAACCTCAAATAAAACAAATAGTAATAAAAAAAACAGGCATCAAATATGAAGGAAAAGCAAATTAAAAGATTGCTTTAAGAATTTAAACTCTTAAACATGAGAATCGAGGAGGAGAGAGAAAAGATAAGAAAAGGTCATCAATGTCAAACTAGAGCTCTGTTCACAACACGTACCACCCAGAAATAAAGGGGCTGCCAAGACGATTCAAGCATCAACCTTGAGGCTTTTGTTTGGCCATCTCATGCTGACACACATCATCTCATGAAGATTGTCACCCCTACTCATATGCTGACACTTGCAACACATGTGTTAACCATTTTTTTTTAATAATATTTATATTTCTAAAATTATAAAATTTACCCTCTACCAACCTGATAATAATAAAGAAAACAATCTGAATGAAAATACAAAAATTCCCTTGGATATAAGTTAAAGAGAATTCTACTCTCTTTTTTTCTTGCCCGGGTATCCTCACACCCTTTTAAAAGATGAGACTAGTCATGTTCGGGGTTCGTGGCTACCCCTCCTAATAAGTGTGCTTCTTGGGGATCGAACTTGTGTTCTCACCCTTGCAGGGATATAGCAGTGTCTTAACCGCTAGACCAACACTTCATTGGTAAAGAACTATACTTTTAAGAGTATTTAAGTCATTTTATTGTACTTAAAAAATAAAAAATACAAAAACACCCTGTTGACTTTAAGAATCTTTGAGTCCGGAGATAGAATAATAATTTTACTGTGTGATAAAGGTGAAATTACCTAATTGTAACCTTTAATTTTGACAATGATAAGTGGATAATGAAATTATTGAATTATCCCTGATAACTAGTTTTGTAGCTTTGTTTTGTAAGTGCAAATTGGGTATTTTATTGTGGATTGTTATAGTAAAATATCAATATCTTTTATATTTTCTTATAACTATGTTATTTCCTCTCACTATGCTGTGGGTCAAACCATATTTGTTTTAACACAAGAAAAGAAAACCAAAGAATAAAAAAAAAAATCTAGATGAAAAGAAAAGGCCCAGACACTTAGATCCAAAAAGCAACATGGACACCCAAAATAATGTGGTTTGGATTTGAAAAAAAATTGAAGATGTCATTTTTATTTTAAAAAAATATTAGGACAGTAACCTATTAGATCGATTTGGGTTAAGCTATCAAACCCACAATTCAAGTTATAAGATGTGATAACCCTATAAAAAAATCAAAATAAATTAATCTTATAAAAACCAAACAGAAACATATTATGAAAGCTAATTCCAAATAAATCAAATGCTTTAAAAAATTTCAAGAAGGTATCTTTTTTTAAAAAAACTGAGATAACAATATATTGGATCAACCAAGGGTTCGTGGCTTAAATCATCAAACTTGTGACCTTTATTTTTTTTCTCTCTCTTCCCCCAAAAATTATATGTTGGTCCTTTTTTTAATATTTCAACTTTAGCTCTTATTCTTTTGATTTCTAATTTTTGTTTTTGGCCCTCTTGTAAAAGTTTTATTTGTTTTTAATTTCATTCTTCAATATCAATTTGATATTTATTATTTTTTCTCATATATTATTTTTTTCAATTTGCTCCTTATTCTTTTGATTTTTTTTTGTTCTTTTATTGAAGTTATTTTTCTTTTCGATTTAATCCTCTAGTTAATAATTTGTAGTTGCCATCTAATTTATTTTTTATTTTGATTTTTATCCCCATTCTTTTAATTGTTTTTTCTATTTGGGTTCTTTTGTATGATTTTTTTTTTCATTCTTCAATGTTTAATTTATTAGGGATTAAACTTTATGATTTTTCTATCTATAATGCTTTCGGTTTAATGACCTAAGTCATGGTTTTATAAATTAACAGGGGTTGATATTTTTTTTGTTTATTTTCTTTTATGATTTTATCGTTCAACATTATTTTTTAAAAAACAAATTGGTTATGCTTTTCTTTGATTTTTTTTAATTAAATTATCTCAACCTCATGACCTAAGATGCAGATTTAATAGATTAATTGTAATTGACTATCTTATATTATCCAAATTACATGTTTATTATGTTAATTTAAGTTGACTCACACTGATTTTTTTATACTTTTTTGTACTCAATTTTGATATTCTATATTTAATTAGTTGAAAATTAAACATCATTTTTTTCACTTTTAAGAAATAAGAAATGATTATTTTTTTATCATTTAATTAAAATAAAACCTGTTTTTTTTTTCTTTTTACGAGGTGTTTGCAGCACCTAAATGATTTACTGAGAAAATAGTGCACACCGCAGCGTTTTTATTTTTGTTTCTCGGCTGAATTCAGTCCGTCTGATTCTAGTGGCAACTCTCAACACAAGCAAAGCAAATTACAAGTAACGAGCAGATGTTTTTACCAGATAATAATACTACAGAATTCCTTATTTATCAAAGAAAAACAACCAAAAAATGCATTTGATACAACATTCTGCTAAGTGTAAACCTATGCAATCAAATCTTGTTTTATTGGAGCACAGAACCGGCCCAAACCCTTGATACAACATTTATGCAAATTTGTCAGGTTAAGTCAAGCACACTACATTTGTCCACGATTATTACCTGAGATGCAACAAAAAAAGATAAAAACGCATCATGACATGGCAGTTCATCGTCTGTAATCCTTTGATTCGACACAAACCATGATTACTTACCCTGGAATTAAATCACGAAGTTACAAAGTCCCAATCTTCTTTTGACATGTCAAGAAACTTAACAGTGCCATCTTCAAACATGATCTGCCAAAAAATAAATAAATGAAATCAGATGTGATCACGACACTTATTCACATAACAGTAATCAGAGAAACAGCTCTTCTTACCGAGTGTTTTCTTGAATACTTATCATACCGTTTAATAATCCCAAAATATCTGGAACAATCGATACATGGAAAAACTTAATTAATAGAACCGCCACATATGCAAAATATCAGAATCCAGTTTTTAATCGAAACCTTTGAATGGGAATTCATGAACCACAAGGGAAAAAAAAGAGACAAGAAACCAGTAGGAGATACAAATTCAGCCAAATTCAGAAGCTGTTAGATTCAACAGTTAGATAAAATTAAGGTGTGCACCAAACCAACCTTCTAAAACACCAGTGGTACTACAATAACTAACTGGGGTTAAATAAGAAGAAGATAATTTGACATTTGTTGATCCTGAACTGCCAAGTCATGGGACCATTGATGACACGCTTTTAATTGCATAGCCTATCTGCAGGAGCTGAGGGATAATAAGTGACACCTTTATTTTATAATTTCTAAACACAAATTCCATGGCATTCTTCTGGCTATAACCAATACACATTCACCAGGGAGAACGTAGAAATCACAAGCCAAAATATAGCTCCCCTGTGGGAAGTAGTCACTTAATTCCAAATCTTTTTTCTCTCATCATCAATCAAACACTTTCAAATTATTACTTAGCAAAATGGATGAAAGCCTGAATGATAATTAGTAGTATTCTAAACATACGTCTTATCAGTGCGGCGAGATAGTCTAACCACTTCGCCAATGCAATTACAGGAGTATGTTGGTAGACTACTTAAAGCGCGTTGCGAACTCCCTGGGATGAAATTAAAATGAACAAAAAGGAATAATGTTCAGATAACCATATTTCAGAAATTAACAAAACAAGGTAACATGCTGAACAGAACTTCCTTACCTATGTGCAAATCTCCATTCTGATAAACCTTCACAAATAACAATACCAGTATCAGTCTTTTAGCAGAAATATATGCATATCATACACAGGGAAAAAAAATGCAAAGGAAAGGAAAGAAAAGGGTAGAAGCTGAATGGAATCATATGTGCAAAAGCATACATAAAACAACTACACATGCATACATCTTTTCCAGACATCATTGCTTTCAGTTTGGGAGAGGATACTGCCACCTGGCATGCTACTAGTTTTAAGGCAGCATCTGAAGACATCTTAGGCTTGCTCGGTTTAACCCCTAGCTTTTTCCTGCAACCTGAGGAACCACAATGGCAATCTTGATCTGCGCCAAATTGAACAAACCTGCTAAATTTATTAGACTGGACTGAGTATAGATTTTGAAGAATTGAGCAACAAAAAAAAAAGTTTTTCTAAGAATGCTTACTGTGTAAGCAAAAAAGACTCAACCATAATTAAAGAATGAAATAAGAGTGGAAGCAAGCACTCATACTGATAATCATATGTCAGATGCTCGCCCTTTCTTATGTCACGGGTTGCAAATATGCCAATTCTAGTCTCACCATCAATTATCCTTTTAAGAAAAAAGGTAAATCGATTAAGATAGTCTAAAACAGTAAATCTGCAATGTTTAAACACTAACATGATTAAAGTGAGGAATAAGGGTCAGTGGAGCACCATTTCTGCATTTCAGTGTTGGGAGAACAACTGTGGTTTATATATCTTGACTTGTTTCCCTTGTATGTGGCATCAATAACCATATCGCGATTGATTTCACACAAGTAAAAGTTTGTTTCCCCGCAGTGTTTCATTTTCCAAAGCCTTTCCTCACAGGTCTTATCATCAATAACTGCATTGATTAATGGATCAAGTATTAATTAATAGGTTGCCAAAGTGATTAAACATCAACTTGTTAAATATGCAATTTCAATTGAATAGCAAGCAGCGACAGAGGGACATCACCTTCTCCAACATACTCTATTACAAACTCTCCTTGTTTAATATCTTCATCTGCCACAATCCCAGATCCACATTTCTCGGTCTACAAACAATAACTTATTTAACTTCATATTTTGAGTGCGCGTATAGGTAAAAACAGATACTTGCACAAAGGAAATGATATGCGAACAGAAATCAGGGCACTATGACATTTGAACCACATCCAAATAATTCCTGTGGATAAAGATACTTAGAAAGATGAGATGAATTATTTTCCAGGTCCACAATCCTCAGGCTAAATAACAATATCCAAGATAAAGTGGATCAGAGAAGGGGACAAGTCATATAATTATACCAGTGGGATCCTTATGGTTCTTTTTTCCCTCATGCAGAGCATCATTCTTACTGCCTTTCACCCTTCATTAATAAAGTCCTACTCTACATATTAATTAAGATAGACCAGGAGAAGCCATACACATCTACCTGCACTAATTTCATCTTCTTCACCTGCCGGTGCTGGAATGGTTTATTGCTGCATGAACTCCCACATTTGCAGCCTGAAGAGCAGCTAGACAGCAGCATCCTTGGAGATAAAAGTAATTATAGAATTTTTAAACTATTAAAGAAGCTCCCATATAAATGAGAAACCTAACACTAATAATACTAACATCAAACACATATAAATCCACAAGAAACCTTCATAACCACACACCTCCAATGAAGACAATGAATGGATAAAAAGAAGAGGCACAATTAAATTATTAAATAATAATCGCTATTAAAGAAACTCCCAGAGAATTAAAAACAACCAATGGTAGCAATTACATAAAGGCTGCATGACATCCTCTTAAGTCTGAACCAGTCAGCTCCAATCACCAAAGACAAGGCAATGGATGACAGCGACCATGATCATGGGAATGTTTCTTGTGATAGTTACTCACTATGAACTCCTGACATCTTTTGTCAAATTCAATGACCTTGTCATGGTAATAATTCATTTATATTCAAGTGCATGACAACCACTCTTGTATCAACTCTAGATTTAGGCAGGATCAAACACATGTTTCCTAGAAAATCAAACTCAAGTATAAAACTATTTCAACCGATCATATCATCCTGCTTTGACAATTAACAATCATCAAACTTAACTATGAACCTATTTTGACCTCTTCATTAGTAACAGAACTAAACCGTGAATATGCACTCAGCAAAGATATCAAGATGAATATAATGTATTGCTGCATTAGCTAGAGCTTGGGTTCAAGTCAGGCACTAATCAATGCCCAAGGGCTCTGACTCATCAATGTGCATGGGGCAAGACCCAATTTTTAATTACTGGAGGGGAGCCAAAGGATAAGTTCTTAGTTTGAGGGGATCGTTATGCAGAAATAAATACATTATATCATCTTTGACTGTTAGAATTAGTATATTTTTTCACCTTTGGGATGGGGAGCCCTACGCCCCCTTTGGCGCACTAGATCTCCCTGCATGTCAATGTTCCGAGCAGTAAATCATGAGGGATTGGCTACCAGAGGTGTAAGTGGTGGACCTCAGAAATTTATCATAAATAGGGATGATGTGCTAGAAGACAGACGATGAATTAAGAACAAGTTACATAGGCAATCTGGCCTAAAAGTGGCATCTCCAAATTTCAATCATGTACTATCCAATAAGGCTTGGAAATAAACATGTACAGACTGACAATAAATTTGAATCCAGTAAAATTAGATCAAACTAGCATACTACTAGATGAAACATGATTACAAGCTGTTTATAGAATGAAAATTTATCAAATACAGCTCGGACTAACCGAGATATTGAAGGCTGCTCTTACCCGCAATGGCAATCTCTATCACACACACGAGAGGAACCCAGTGATGCACTGCAGGAGCAGAATATGCCATCATCCTCAAGGCGCCTTTTAATCTTCTTAGTGAGATATATATCTTGAAAGTGTTGATCAAGAAAAGCAAACATGGTAGGTTCGTACACGCATATATACTCATACACGAGGATACAGATAGAAAGAGAGAACCCAACACTTTAAAAGCATGTGGACATGCGAAATGAAAAGGGACATTTAATAATGGAAGGAAAAACAAGACATCATAACAGCTTTTCTAAGCTGAAAAATGAATGCTAAAACTAAAACCTCCATAAAATGGCTTTAAAAATTTCACATACTTTGAGTGGATACTGCGCTTTATAAGGGTGTAGGCTGTAGACTTTGATTTATTAAATGAATCTGGAAGCTCAAACTCAACCTGATTTCCTATGTCCTTCAGCAACTTGTTGAATGCAAGGGTGATTCGTTGATCAAGGTTCTAATAAACAAAAGATATGGAAATAAGAAAAACATCAACGACTAAATCATAATAAGATGAATCCAATGTAGCACATCTCTGAAAATCATACACGGGAAAAAAGATCAGCTAAAAGAGCACCGCCAGCTATAAGAAAGTTCCAACAAGTTGAGAAAAAGGAATTCTATAACTCTCTCTAGACCATTTAATTGAATACACATTATGTATTGTTGATCATTAGAGATAGCTAAAGGAAAAAAAAAAAAGTCTGAAACATCCTAAATTGCATGGCAGTGAATCTCAAGAATAAAAAACAAAAGAAAAGGATGGGAGCGGAATAGGAATTACAGAAGAAAAAATCGCCGCAGTGGTACAGCAAATAGTATTGGGGCTGCTAAAACTAAAACCATGGAAGAACAGTTCGTTAAAAGGGTGGAAGGCTTGAGTGAGTCGGCTAAATGAATCCCATGTTTGGTCTCCCAGCCTTGTGCGCACCTTTTACCAAGTCAAGTGTGTAGTTTTTCACTGATTAATTATAGAAGTTCTTTTTTCTTAAAGATAAAAAAATAAAACCAACTCAAATTTTGAAGCCAAGCGAAAAGAAACAAGAAAATAGAATGAAGAAAAAATTAACCTTCTTCGCAGCAGGCATGGCTTCAAGTAGCATAACTGCTCAGAATACAGAATATAAAGAACGCAATACCTACATACATAGAGCATCCAAAAGTATAAGAATGAGTCAGAATCTAGAAATAAAAATGTCTTTTTTTTTTAATTGTAATAACAATAATAATAATAGGGTGTAAGGTTTCAGAGTGTTGAAGGCAAGCTCAAATGAGTCGTAGTTGGAAAAATAAAACCTAGAAATCAAACCAAGTGAAATCCTTATCACTCACAAAAAAAAAAATATCATTACAACAAGGCAATGGAAGGCAGTTAAAACAGTTAATTCATTGATCCAGTTATTGATAAATCAATTACCAAAACAAACAAACAGAGCGAATGTTTAATACAAAAAGGGAAAATCCAAAAGGAATACTGTAAATATAAAAATCTCATCTTGTCTTGGCAAGCCAACAAGAGAAGATTAATATCAACGGCTATTTTATGGATAAAGAGAAGAAGGGGAGGAATATGAGAGGGTGCGTGTGGCTTACCGGGAGAAGTCAAGAGAGCAGATCTTGTTCTTGTTGCTGTTCTCCTTCCTCTTGCTCTTCTTCTACATGAGAGGGGGAGAGAGAGAGATTGGAGAGGGAGTTAGGGAGGGAAGTTACTTGTTTCTCTCTGTGACCAAATAATAATAATAATAATAATATTACCTGACTTATGATTCCATAGTTCGCACAATGACAACACTTTCAACTGCAAACGGAAAGTATATGATATTGTAATTATTATTATTATTATTACTACTACTACAAATTATCTAGTATTTACTATTTTTCTTTACTTCTTGTTGTGTATAGTAGTATAGTGTGCATCCTCCTGTATTATAGCAATTGAAGGTTAGGTTTTCCTGTGATGTGAGAAAGCGTATCCCATGGACCATGGACATGGGCTGAATGCTGTTGAGGCCCATACAAACACAGGATTGTGAAACAAACGAGGAGAAGCGCCAAGAGGAGAAACACCGGCCCAAACTCAACAGAAATTTGGAAACGACGCCGTAGAGCGGAGCTAGTTACGCGGAGGAAATTGATACACGAAAACAAATGATAAATGACCTCCTCCATCAATCATCATCATTTCTTTTATTTTATTAAAAAGAAAAAAGAAAATTGAGAAAAGGTATTATTGTAATGTATAATTCCTTCCAGCCAGCCAGATGGGATGGAAACAAAGGAGGGAGGGAGGGTGTTGTTTCGTCCTTGAATTTTACATTATTTACAGAAAGGCAGTCAGTTGATAAAAAGAAGGAAAAGGAAGGAATTCCTCAAAACTAAAAAAAAATTAATAATAATACAAAAAGAAGCAGCAGTAGCGTAGCAGTAGAAGGAACCACCTCTGAAACATAAACCAAGCCAAGCAAGGAGACCTCCCTCTCCCGAAATAAAAAATTTCCTCAAATATACTCTCTCAGGTATTCAACTCTCTCTCTCTCTCTCTGTATATATATATATATATATATATATATATATATATTTGTTGATAGATACTCATAATTGATTGATTAATTAATTAATTTGGAAAAGAATGAATTATTACGGTTTGCTTCTCTCTTTTCTTGATTTGCTCTGGGTTTAGATTTATCTTTATCTTATATATGATGAATTACTCTGAGTTTAGTGTTTTTTTCTTGAATACTCTATTATAAGATTGATTGTGTGTGCCAGCTCAGTCAGAGTCGGTATTATTTGGATGATGGAATTAGCTAGCTTTGTTTTTGAATCAATCAATCGTAGTTTTACTAATAAAAAAAAAAAAAAACTGAATTATAAACAACAATCAATCAGATAATTTGGTAACCAATGCATTGCATGAAATCCCAAACAGAGGAGATGCTCATTTCTTTTCATATAATTGCCCTTTTCCTTTTAAGCTTTCCTATCTACGAGGTTTAGATTAGACTCAGGAGGGTATGATTTTCGGGTGCTTTTTTTTGGTTTTGACTTTTCATATCAAAATTATCCGAAAGCACTGGAAAAGGCATCGATTTGATACTTTTTCTGCCCAAACGCACTTTCAAAAGGCTTTTCAAATGCATTTCCAAACACAGCCAAAATTGTGTCCTTGATTGAGTTGTTCAAAAGTTTGCACATCATATGGCCGTTGATTGCATCTACCTTCTCTTCAATTGTATGATGTGATAACATTTCTCTTCAATTGCATGTTTGTATGGTTCAGCTACACAGTTTCTGTTTCTCTTTGGATTCTCGACAACACTCTGGTTGCATCTATGAGACGTTTCTGCTGCTCCATGACTAGGTAATGAAGGTTTTTCGTGATAGGGGGGCTGTTTCTCCATCTAAAACTACTACAACTGACACCCCAAAGAGTTCTTTTATATCTGATTCTTCAGAACCGGGGTCCACCGACACTAAGGTTTCCAAGCCTTCTTTGTGGTCAAGCTTCTTCGCATCTGCTTTCTCGGTCTTTGATATATATCGCGACTCGTCTTCAACTAGTCACAACGAAGCACCTCATATTAGACATAGTAATGGTTGGACGTCATCTGTGAAGAAAATAGTGGCAGGTGGCACAATGAGGAGAATCCAAGAGCGTGTATTAGGGACAAGCAAGACAGGGATATCTAACACGACTAGTGACATATGGCTTCTAGGAGCGCGCTACAAGATTTCACAAGATGACTCTTCTGGGAATGCAGATGCTACCAATGCTTTAGCTGCATTTCATCGTGATTTTTCATCACGAATTCTAATCACGTATAGAAAAGGTTTGTGTTATGACTATTTATCCATTTCAGCATATCTTTAAGTAAAGCTTTAGCAGGCATGGTAATTATAATTATGGGGAACCATCTTAAATTGCTCATTTGTAGGTTTTGATATGATTGAAGATTCAAAACTTACAAGTGATGTAAACTGGGGTTGTATGCTTCGGAGTAGTCAGATGCTTGTTGCTCAGGTATATTGCTGTTGCATTTCTCACATCAATACTTTCTTCTATGATAGTTCAGTTATTTCAGTTAACTTTCCAGCCCTGGGTCATTATATATTTTGTTATGATGATTGCCTTCCAGTTAATGGTGAATTCTCATTTCTAACTCTGCAGGCATTGCTTTTTCATCGATTAGGGAGATCTTGGAGAAAACCAGTGGACAAGGTGAACCTATGAAATTTGAATTCTTAAGAAAAAAATTTCCCATCATTCAATTATGAATTAAAGATGAATCTGATCTTCTTACACTATCATGGATCATGTTTCTTCCTTCACGTTTAATTATGCAGCCATTGGATCGAGATTATGTTGAGATCTTACATCTTTTTGGTGATTCGGAGGCATCGGCTTTCTCTATTCACAATCTTCTTCAAGCTGGAAAGGCTTATGGACTTGCAGCTGGATCATGGGTAGGCCCTTATGCCATGTGCCGCTCTTGGGAATCTCTAGCCCGCTCTAAGAGAGAGGAAACCAATCTTGAATACCAGACACTTCCAATGGCTGTTTATGTTGTTTCTGGTTGTGAAGATGGGGAGCGAGGGGGAGCTCCAGTTCTCAGTATTGAAGATGCTGCTAGACATTGTTCAGAGTTTTCTAAAGGTCGAGAAGATTGGACGCCAATTCTTCTGCTGGTTCCTTTGGTTCTTGGGCTTGACAAAATAAATCCAAGGTCTATGATCATGTTCTACATCTATCTTTCATTTTGAAGTCATCATTGCTTGAGCTGGGAATTTGATTTGCTTTGTTTTGATGCAAATTATTTTGATATGCAGAACTTCATCTTGCTCTATTGCCCTGTTTCTTTGGTTTGGTTTAATTTGCTGCTTTCATGGTGATTAAACTAAGGAACATCCATTGTATTCATGAATCATGACCTGTGATGACCATTTAAGGGCTAAGAATAGTTGAATATTTTGTTCATTACCTGAGCCATGTTAAATTTCCATGAAAACATACTGATTCTTTTGGACCTGGTAGGCTGGATGTGAATGTTTCTGAGGAGCCTTTGATAGAAGTGTGATGGTCCAATTAATGTGAGTCATCGAATTAAATAATCACTATCTTAACTATCTTTCTCTAATAAATATCAATACTTTGAACCTAGGGATGTCATTGAGCATTTATATGCTATAAGAAGATCGCAATCAAACCTTTTATCTAGTGATAGGCTGAAAAATGTATTCTATGATTTCTATTTATTTTATTTTTTATATTTGTAGGGTGCTTCTTTTATTGGAAAAGGTGTGGTGCTGCATTGACAAAATGGATTTTGGTTTAGCAATATTTTCATTTTCTATAGTGGAAAGGTTCAATAGGATGATCCTGTTTTATTCTTGTGTAAGGCAGTTTTGCACAAGTTTTCACAACATTCACGCAGGGAATGGGAAAATGTATCAAATGATTCAACGTTAAAAATAAAGAACCAAATTACTTTTTATTTCACTGCCCCGATTCTCTAATCTAACCTAATTTTAGACTTGTATTAAGTGTACTGTCATATTTGTTAACCAGTTGGAATTTGAACTGCTTCAGGTATATTCCATCCCTGCAGGCAACATTCACCTTTCCCCAAAGCCTTGGAATTTTGGGTGGGAAACCTGGTGCTTCAACTTACATTGTTGGTGTGCAAGATGAGAATGCTTTTTATCTTGATCCACATGAAGTTCAGCCGGTAAATCATAATTCTTTCTGACCTATCTATCATCACATATTGTAGATGACTAATTTACTCATTACTATGTCATTCCATAATTTTATGGCAATAATTTTCTATTTCTTACTTCATCGCATAGTGATGATATACCAGAAATTGAATCCATATACCTCACTTGAATTTCCAATCTGTTTAATGAGATTATAGAGATGCTTCCTTTAGTTTCAAAATGAAACATTACTACCTAAAACAATTGCTTCCCTTTCATTGCGATGGATTTTGACTGCTTGCTGGTGTTATCCCTCCAAATATGACAAATAAACCAGGAATCATGACTTCAATTCAGAACAAGCATTTAAACAACTAATATAGGACAACGGAGGAGCATGCATTTGATCCTAAATGGAAAGGACAGGGTTGATATGAATCTGAAAGGTAGTTGAAGTTAGAAAAGTGCCAAAAGTCTGGTGCACCAGTTTGTGGTTAACATGTTACCATAAGTATATAGCAGTGTCCTAGACTGTGGGCCAAATGCATTTCATACTTGCATGATAAAACACTTCAGAAACTTTGTAGACTTAAACACTAGTCTCTCCATGGTGATCATGTTACTTGGTCTTAGGAGCTGATGCCTCATAATCTTCAACCATCATCTGCATATTTTCTGTGATTTACAGAACCCATTTTACATAAAATCGAGATGAAAAATATTTTCTCATGTCGCATTCATATTAGTCTATCAACTTAATTAGTCTGTTTGGAGGATGAGGCTAAGCCTTAGGGAAAGGAGCATGACTCTAACAAATCTAACTTTAGCCTTTTTGATGAATATTAGGAGCTAATTAGTGATCAATGCATCTGGCTAGTGGCTCTTAAAGATCTCAGTATGTGTGGTCCATTGAAGTTCATTGCAGCATTCAAGTCAAACAGTTTTGATTTGATTTTTACACTGAAGTTGTTGCATTTATCTGCATTTTCTTTTTTTTAGCAATTCAGTTGATTTCTGCAGCATATAGGGTTGTAATGTAGATAACTTCACTGCTTTACAATGTCGAGCTAACATACTAGTCTGATGGAGGATCTTTGTGATATTTATTGTAGGAAAGTTGGAAGACGTTATTCTATGCTATTTAGTGAATCTAGTTATTTTTGGTTATTAAGATATTCAGTAGAGATTTTTTTTTTTTTTGGAATTAGGACTTTATGATATGTTATATTTTATATTAGGGTTTTATTAGGTTTAGGTGCCTTATAAAAGCACCAGTCTACTATTTTGAGGTAGCTGGAATGGTTATTGGTAATTGAGTTTTCCATTTTTCTTCTTATATCTGTTCATCTTTCTCTTTATCTCCCCCTCTACTCCTGTGCCCCTTTTTCCCTCCCTCTCCTTCTCTCCTCTCTCGTATTCCTGGCTTACACAGTGTCATATTATGCTCTCTCTTTCCAGTTGGCGTTTGCATAAGCCACAAATATTTCCTCTTCCAATCCTGCAATATCTGTCATTTAGAGTTTTCTTAACCTTCAAAAGTGGTTTGCTAAGATTATTGAGACAAGCATTTATTTCCATCCTAAACTGGTGTCTCTTGACATCATTGTGCCCTATTCTTTTTTTATTTCATTCTAATTGTATCAGGCTGAATAGTGATATTGGTGCTTACTTCCCATCAATTGAATAGATTGTGCTCAAATTAATATTTTGAAGATATTCTTGTTGGTGCTTGCGTCTTCAGGTGGTCAATTTTAGCAGAGATGATGTAGAGGCCAATACTTCATCTTACCACTGCGAGTGAGCTTATCCAAGGACTCATTTTCTTGTTTTACTATCTATGTCAGCTTATTTATTTGACTTTGCTAATTGTTTTTGATCATTCATGCAGTGTTGTGCGGCACATTCCTCTGGATTTGATTGATCCATCCTTGGCAATTGGATTTTATTGTCGAGACAAAGGTTGCTGGTTAAATTATATTGGTTTACGATTCTGTCATTTTAGCTTTTCAAATGCAACCTGATAACTAGCCTTTGTTTTTTTTTGTTTTGGTGGACAGATGATTTTGATGATTTCTGTTCACTGGCATCCAAGCTGGCAGACGAATCAAATGGTGCCCCGTTGTTTACGGTGGCTAATTCCTATAAATCATCAAAGCATGATAGTAGTGAGGTCCGAGATGATGATCCCCTTGGTGTAATGACTATGAATGATGCAGAGGGCTGCTTAAACGAGGATGACTGGCAACTCCTTTAAATGGAAATGACTCGAGGGATTGGAAACTAGTAACATCCTTTGGATTGTACTGGGATTGTATATCCTTTTCTTCGGCACCTCCTATTGCAGTGCAATTAGGAGTTCACGACTCCTTTTTAGATGTTGGATTCAACATTTGTGGAAAGTACACTGAATATTTATGATTCTTTTCAATCTTTTTTTACGGTGTAAAAAACATTTAACAAAATTGCAAATGTTGTAAGGTTAATGATTGAATTAGATCTCGTTTGGCTGATGAAACATTTCCTTGGCTTCTTGTTGGTTTGGCCCAGAAGATGGAGAATTTACCCAAGACCCTCCCTCCATTCACGGGCGGTGTGTTGTTCGACAATGGTGGTGTTTGATCTTGAAGAATGGATTAGCATTTGGGAGTAAACCACAATAGTAATGATAGTAACTTGAAAGTAACCAGCAGCATTCATGTTCTAGCATCTGTCATCGCATGCATGCTCGCGTACTTAACTCGTATCATAGATTTTTGGCTTAACAAAGAAAAGGAAATGTTCAGCACATAGTACTCTTAGTTCCCTACTATTGGCTCCGTTCAAAGGTGATGTCTAGTTAACTGGCTCCACAGTGCATATGGAAAAAAGATGTGGTTTGCCGTCTATTCTCAGATTATGAGAGAAGAAGCTGAGTATGGAAAACCAGAAAATTCCACAGGAGTGTGGATGTGGTTCCACTTGATGGTGCCATCATTGCTATATCCATCGGAGATGGATGCCCCTTCCCCATCACATTCGCCACAAGCTAGTGTCGATGATCCCCTGCCACCGCCGCCGCTCATTACAAACAACCGATGCTTGTTCTTATGATTCCCCCCTTCTTGGCCAACATAATTGAAAGTAGTCACACACGGGTTTGTTCCGGTAATGCAATTTGGAAGTGGAATTGAACCGACTATTTCCAGTCTAATGGTGTCACTGACCTGGACTACTTCTCTACTTTGCTGCTGTTGCTGTTGGTCACCTCCCAAGAACCACAACCTTTGGTGTTTGTCCCTGTTGACACAAACTGCAGTTGTGGTTCCTCTAGGGCTAGCACTCGAGAAAGGCCAAACCCCATCAACCTTAGACCAACACCCACTATAGAGATCATAAAACTCAGCATCAGACCTGAACTGCCCTTGGCTTTCTGTGCCGTATCCACTCACAGCCCAGAACTTGGAATCCCCCTCCCATGTCAGTCCCTGACACTCATCCCTCTCTTCAATCATATCAGGCAACATTTTCCATTGATCTGTCTCAACGTCGTAGATTTCTGCAGATCGCAATGCATTCTTCTGACTATCATGGCCTCCTGCCACGCACACTTTTGAGGATCCAATGACAGCACAGGCGAAGAAAGAGCGTGGAACCGACATTGAAGCTCCGCGTCTCCAGTTGCAGGTAGCTCCAGTGGTTCCAAAGAAATCCAGGATGAATACATGAGGGACTGGTTCCAGAGTAGTGGGATCCCAACCCCCTAAGAGGAGAAGTTTTCCAGAGGATGGAAGGGCTAAACATTGGCAGAACATAGGAATTCCCGATCCCTCTGTAGGACTTGTCCTCTGCCAGATGTTATGCGTGATATTATAGATGCTCAGTGCATACTGAGGTGGGCTATGAATGGGCTGCTGCTGCTCTTGCTTGTCTTCGTTTTTGGTTGTTTTATTGTTGTTGCTATCAAGGGGATTATCATCATATTCAGTAGTGGTGGTGGTGGTGGAGTCATTTATTGGGGGAAGAGGTTGGACAAGGCAAACAAGATGTTCAGAAGTGCCAGATTTAAGCCTTTGTTGATAAAAGGAAGGATGGGAAATCAAGTGTTGCCAAGTATGGCAAACTGATTTCATATTGGAATGGAATTGGTAAGGGACTCTCACCAGGCACTCCATAGAAATCTCATCTGGCAGGCCTGGAATCAGCTGCTGCAGCTGCTTTTGATCGTCTTCCAGTGCTTTTTGTAGTTTGATAATACTAGTCTTTGTTTCTTCCATTTTTTAAGTTTTTTTTTTCCCTTCTTGTGAACAATTTCTTACGTTTAACAAGTCTTTCTGTATGAAGGAGTAAAATACTTTAAGAATAAGAAGAAGAAGAAGAAGAGATTGCTAGCTAGCTGGACATTAGTGGAGATAAGTCCGGTTTGTATTTAAGAGACATAAGGACGGTTGTAGAGTAATGCTTTCAATGGGGTTGCGTGAAAGAAAGAAAAGATTTGAAAAATGAAGGGTAATTTAACTAGTAAAATATGTAGGGACAAACTGACAGGCACGCGCGCGCGCGCGCATATATATATATATACAGGGAGAGAGCTATGGCCTTCAGTTTGAGGGTTGGGATAGCAAATACTAGCAATGAATGAAGGCTGCTGTGGTTATATAGAGGAGAGGAGAGTTGAATTGTTATTTGTGAATGAATAATATTCAGCTGCTCCGTGGTCGTCGTCGTGGTGGTGGTGGTGGTGGTGGTGGTGGTGGTGGTGGTGGTGGTGGTGGTGGTGGTGGTGGTGGTGGTGGTGGTGGTGGTGGTGGTGGTGGTGGTGGTGGTGGTGGACGCTAAACTTCGCAAAGATTTTATTAATCAGCTGCCCTACCCACTTGTACCTGCTCATACTTGAGTGCAGGTCCACATTAGCTATCCCATTTAATTAATAAAATCTATATCTTCTAGAAGCCCATGCTCTTAGCCATTCTATCTCCATCGTTCATTGTCATGTCTCAATGTCATGCACGTGTGGCTATCTTTTGTTGTTTAACTTTATACTCATTACTACCGGTAACTATGGAACTGGTTGGAATTGAATTTTAAGTGATGTTTCATTGAAAATTAAATTTGTTTAAATTTTTTTTTTATATTTTTAGATAAAAAATAATTTTAAAAAATAAAAAAATATTATTTTAATATATTTCTAAGCAAAAATTATTTTAAAAAACAATTATTATGGTACTCTTAAACACATTCTATGATTATCTTACTATTAGAAAATTAGAAAAATGCAGGGATGTACATCTATTATCATGATGATCGATCAAGGAGCAATCACCAAATATTGTTTTCCTCTCTGCATACCCAACACATCTACAGTGGATTAATTGGACTTCAAATACTTTTTTTATATAAAATAATTTTTTTAAAAAAGCTAAAATATGTGGATTATTCACTATACATATCACTTTGTCATTCATGGATTATAATAGTAAATGGATGGTTTCGTCCTTCAAAAAACTCTCATTTAAGTGCCTTTTAGGAGTAAAATGATCTTTTTTCTTTGGTTGATTTGTTATTTGTGAATTGCTGAGAGGTGTTTTGATATTTTCTTTAATTCTTTGCACAGTGCAATGATTTTATTGCGTTTAAAAGTAAACAATCAGTTAACTATAATTTAGGGGTTTTTTTTTTGCATTTCATATTTGTAGCTATAGTGTAATTATTTTATTACCTTTGGATTCAATTTTTTAAGGCTTAACTTAGGGGCTAATTCATAATTGCACAATGATTTTTTATATATATAATTATACTTGGGTTACAAGGGTAGGATGGTGTTTTCGAAAAATAACATTAAAAGTTGTTGACACATGCGTTGAACTCGGTGGTCAAAAAATTGATTTCACCGTGTCACTAGATTCGTCTCAGTTTCCTTTTTTTTCTTGTGCAACGCATGTTCTTGTCGGACCTTCGATTAGTTGCCGACATCCTTTTATTTTATTTTTTTTCTTTCTTTCTCTCTTTCCTCGACCCTTTATATTTTTATATCAGCCCTTCAAGCTCTTTTTCTTTTGATTTTGTTCCTAATTTTTTTATATTTATTTGTTTTGTTTTAATTCATTTCTCAAATTTTCTTTTTTTGTTTCAATTGCATCCTCCTTTAGTTTTTTTGTTTATCAAATTTGGTACTCATTCTTTTGATTTAATTTTTTATTTTGTTGATCGAATTTTTTATATCAAATTTTGTTGATATAATGGGGATGATAAGATGCTTCCAACAAAACCAAAAAAGATTGCCTTTGGAATCCATATGATGCCTCACACGCCGCCAAAAAATCATGACCACTTTCCACATGTTGACGCATGTTCTTTATGCGCTAGATTTTTTTAAAAAAAAAATTTGGTCCATGAATCTATTTGAACTTCTCAATTGAGTTGTTATTTAATTCTACCCGAACCCAAGCCATTTTTTTTTAATTTAATCCCTATTTCTCTTATAACTTTTCAATTTCATCTAGGATTTCATCCAACCCGAATCCAATGAAGGCATGGCATTGAGAGGGAATAATAGAAATGGAAAAGAAAAAGTTAGATGCTCTATTGAGTTAGCTCACTAGGGTTGTGCCCATAACCTAAATTACGAATATTATGGTTAATTTAGGTTGCTCGATGTTAATCCAGTTTGCCGTTGTTTTAATTTTAAAAAAAAAATGTCACTCTAAAATCAGGTTATATCTAGTCTTATTATATGGATAAAATTCATAAAAAAACTAACTTTTTTCAATGCATATGCTTCTCAATTTAGCTTAGTAGATTCATCTTTTTAAAATGTTGTAGCAAGCACTACTAATGCCTGCACATTATTTTTGGTGTTTTGTTAAAAAAAATTGCTTCGATACACATCGAAGCGCGAGAAACTGAAGCAATAATCCTCTGGGAAAAGTTTAAATACATTGTCAGAGAATTACCCATGACTTGCTCTCTTTTTTGTGTGTTCAATATAATAACATCGTTATATTAAAAATAAATAAATTTGGACATTATCCCCTTATCATTTTTTTATCCATTTCGAGTTTCGACCAATTTAATTTAATTTAGTATGTAATGCTTGTTAGGACTAAGTCAGTCAATAATATCCTGGTTAATAGGATCAAGGATTACATTTGATTTATTGTTTGTTTGTTGACCACGTTTATAGGAGAGTCAAACGTGGGTTGCTTATTTATCTGATTTCTGTTGTAATGGTTTGCTATATAAACCAGCCTTCATTCAATAAAACAAGTTAAGTCTTTCTCTTCATCTTGAACTGTTAATCAATTGCTTAGAATTATCAATTGGTATCAGAGCTTTTTATCAAGAGAGAAGAGTGAAACACGAGAGGAGTGTGAGCAATCAGTAGCAAGGAGTGTGTGGGTAGAGTAAAAATAAAAAACAAAAGGGGGAGTGAAACGAGTGAAACACAGAGAGGAGAGGAGCGAAATCAAAGTGAAATCAAAGATAAATTCATGGCAGAGGGAAATTTTGTCCAACCTGCAATTCCCAGATTTGATGGTCACGATGACCACTGGGCAATGTTAATGGAAAATCTGCTACGATCGAAAGATTACTGGAGCTTAATAGAGAGTGGAATTCCTGCAAGCACAACTGGAGCTGGAGCAGAACTCACGGAGGTCCAGCAGAAACACATGGAGGAGATGAGATTGAAAGATTTAAAAGTGAAAAATTATCTTTTTCAATCCATTGATCGAACTATCATGGAAACAATCCTGAATAGAGATTCTGCAAAAGGGATATGGGATTCAATGCGCCAGAAATATCAAGGGTCCACTAAGGTGAAAAGAGCACAACTACAAGCACTGCGGAAAGAATTTGAGCTACTTGGAATGAAGGATGGTGAGGGTGTTGATGAGTACTTTGGAAGAACTCTTACCATTGCCAACAAAATGAAAACACACGGTGAAAGAATGGAGCAGATTGTTATTATTGAGAAAATTTTGAGGTCTATGACAACAAAGTTTGACTATGTCGTATGCTCCATTGAAGAATCAAATAATCTTGCTGAAATGACTATTGATAAACTTCAAAGTAGTTTACTTGTACATGAACAAAGGATGAGGGGGCACAAAGAGGAAGAGCAAGTTCTTAAGGTCATGTCTGAAGCAAGAGAAGATGCTCGATTTGGAGGAAGGGGCAGAAACCGTGGAGGATTCAGAGGCAATTTCAGAGGCAGAGGCAGGAGCTGGGGAAGACAATCTTTCAATAAAGCTATTATTGAATGTTTTAGATGTCATAAACTAGGACATTTTTCTTATAAATGTCCTGGTTATGAAAAAACAGCTAATTATGCAGAATTGGATTGCGAAGAAGAAATGCTATTGTTGTCACATGTGGAAATTCATGATTTCACAGAATTACATGAAGAAATCGTGATGACAGAAGTGAATGCAGAAGAAGAAATGGTGCTGACAAAGGAATTGAATGCATAAGAAATGGTGCGGACAGAGGAATTAAATGCAGAACTTCATGATTTTGCAGAATTACATGAAGAAAAGGTGCTGACAGATTTAAATGAAGAAGAAATGGTGCTGACGCTGACAGAGGAATTGAATGCAGAACTTCATGATTTTGCAGAATTACATGAAGAAAAGGTGCTGACAGATTTAAGTGAAGAAGAAATGGTGCTGACAGAATGGCATGAAGAAGACGAAATGGTGCTGACAGAATTGAATGCAGAAGAAGAAATGGTACTAATGTCACATGTGGAACTTCATAACTCAACTAGAGAAGAGGTATGGTTTTTGGATTCAGGTTACAACAATCATATGAGTGGGAATAAACTATGGTTTACAGAATTAGATGAAAAATTTAGACATTCGGTCAAGCTTGGCAATAATTCAAGAATGGCAGTAATGGGCAAGGGGTATGTAAAATTGAAAGTAGCTGGTGCAATACAAAGAATTGATGAAGTTTATTACATTCCAGAGCTGAGAAACAATTTACTCAGTATAGGGCAAATACAGGAGAAAGGTTTAGCAATACTGATTAAAGGTAATACATGCAAGCTATTTCATCCAACTAAAGGCCTCATCATGGAGATAGCTATGACAGTCAACAGAATGTTCATAATGCTTGCAACTATACCTCCCAAAGAATCGGTGGCTTTCTTTCAAACTAGTGAAGAAAGTGAAGCACAGCTATGGCATAACAGGTTTGCTCATCTCAGCTTCAAAGGATTAAGGATGTTGTATTATAACAAGATGGTTAACGGGCTGCCACTACTTAAAGCTCATACCAAAGTATGTGCAGATTGTTTAAGTGGCAAGCAACACAGAGACAACATTTCAAAGAAAAGCCACTGGAAAGCAACACACAAACTACAGCTCGTCCACTCTGACATTTGTGGACCCGTGAATCCAGAATCCAACAGTGGCAAGAGGTACCTAATCACTTTCATTGATGACTTTAGTAGAAAGTGTTGGGTTTATTTCATTTCAGAAAAATCAGATGCTTTCAATATGTTCAAAAAATTCAAGAATCTAGTCGAAAAAGAAGCTGGTTCCTTGGTGGAATGTTTACGCACGGATAGAGGTGGTGAATTTACTTCGAAAGAATTTAATGAGTACTGCAGTATGAATGGGATCAAAAGACAATTAACGGCCGCGTATACTCCTCAACAAAACGGTGTTGCTGAGAGGAAGAATCGGACAATAATGAATCTAGTTAGAAGCATATTGTCTGAAAAACACATTCCCAGAGAATTCTGGCCAGAAGCCGTAAATTGGTGTATACATACACTAAATAGAAGTCCTGCTGCAGCAATAAAAGAAGTCACCCCTGAAGAAGCATGGAGTGGAGTCAAGCCTTCAGTAGGATATTTTCGAGTATTTGGCTGCATTGGCCATGTACATGTACCCAATGAGAGAAGAACAAAGCTGGATTGAAGGAGCATGAAATGCATACTGTTGGGAGTCAGTGAAGAAACCAAGGGCTACAGAATGTTTAATCCTCTCACAAAGAAGTTGATAATCAGCCGAGATGTCATATTTGAAGAAAATGCAACCTGGAACTGGGCAGCAGTCAACACAAGCAACACACTAAGCTGGGGAGCCAACAATGACAGTATACATGAAGAAGAACTAGAAGAAGATGAGGAGCAGATTGGAGATGATGTTGCGGCAGATACTAGTGCAGCAGATGTTGCAGAACCTGAAGCAGAAGAAGAAAATGAAAATTTGCCGCAAGCAGGTGTTAGAAATCGAAGAGCACCACAGTGGATGGAGGATTATGTTATGGGAGCAAACATAGCTGAAGAAGAAGAAACACAAAATATGGTGTTATACACTACTGCAGGAGATCCACACACCTACGAAGAAGCTGAAAAAGATCAACAATGGAGAGCAGCCATGGACAATGAAATTGCTGCAATAGAAAGGAATGACACATGGGAATTAACTGTGCTGCCGAATAATTCAAGGAAGATTGGGGTAAAATGGATATACAAGACAAAGCTCAACGAAAAAGGTGAAGTTGATAAATACAAGGCCAGACTTGTAGCAAAAGGATATGCACAGCAACATGGAATTGACTACACCGAGGTATTCGCACCAGTAGCAAGATGGGACACAATTCGGATGGTTCTAGCAATAGCAGCACAAAGAAAATGGAAGGTGTACCAACTGGATGTAAAGAGTGCTTTCCTTCATGGAAAATTAGACGAAGATGTATACGTAGAGCAACCTCTCGGCTATGAGAAAAAGGGAGAAGAACACAAAGTCCTCAAATTGAAGAAAGCATTATATGGTTTGAAACAAGCACCAAGGGCATGGTTTAGCAGGATTGAAACATACTTTGTGAAGGAAGGTTTTGCTCGATGTCCAAGCGAGCATACTTTGTTTGTTAAAATTGGAGAAGACAAGAAAATTCTGATAATATTCATATACGTAGATGATTTGGTGTTCACTGGAAGTGATGAAGGGATGTTTGCTGATTTCAAAGCCTCAATGAAACGAGAGTTTGATATGACGGATTTAGGCAAAATGAAGTTTTTTCTTGGAGTAGAAGTTGTGCAGAATGATGAAGGAATTTATTTAAGCCAAAGAAAATATGCACTAGAAGTACTAGAGAGATTTGGCTTAGAAAAGGCAAATTCCGTTCGCAATCCAATGATACCAGGTATGAAGCTGATGAGAAATGAAGATGGCGAGCAAGTGGATGTAACTCAATACAAACAAATGGTTGGAAGTCTCATGTATTTATCAGTAACCAGGCCAGATCTCATGTTTGGGATTGGTTTGATCAGTAGATACATGGAGAAACCTACAACTCTACATATGCAGGCTATTAAGAGAATTCTGAGATATGTGAAGGGATCTGTAAACTTGGGCATTCATTATAAAAGAAAAGCTGCAGGTGACGAAAGATTAATGGCCTCCTCTGACAGTGATTATGCTGGGGATCAAGATGACCGTAGAAGTACTTCGGGATATGTTTTCATGTTAAGTGAAGGAGCAGTAGCTTGGAGCTCCAAGAAACAACCAGTAGTCTCTTTATCAACTACTGAGGCAGAATTTATATCGGCAGCTCATTGTGCGTGCCAAGCGGTATGGATGAGAAGAGTACTTGAAAGGATAGATTGCAAGCAAGGAACACATACTATCATACACTGTGATAATATGTCTTCAATTAAATTAGCAAAGAATCCAATTATGCATGGCAGGAGCAAGCATATAGATGTTAGATTTCATTTTCTACGTGAGCTGTGCAAAGAAGGAGTAATTGAGCTGAAACACTGCAACACGCAAGATCAAATTGCTGATATCATGACAAAGGCTTTGAAGATGGATACATTTGAGAAACTAAGAGGTTTGCTGGGTGTCTGTGAGGTACCAACCGAATAAACTGCTAGTTAACAACTATGCAGTTTAAGGGAGGGATTGTTAGGACTAAGTCAGTCAATAATATCCTGGTTAATAGGATCAAGGATTACATTTGATTTATTGTTTGTTTGTTGACCACGTTTATAGGAGAGTCAAACGTGGGTTGCTTATTTATCTGATTTCTGTTGTAATGGTTTGCTATATAAACCAGCCTTCATTCAATAAAACAAGTTAAGTCTTTCTCTTCATCTTGAACTGTTAATCAATTGCTTAGAATTATCAATGCTTTTATACTTAGTTGTTAAAATAATGAAAATGTATTAAAATAATATTTTTTTATTTTATTTTATAAAATTATTTTTTATATTAGTACATCAAAATGATAAAAAAAATACCAAAAAATTAATTCGAAGCAATTTTTTTTTTTTTAAATAAGAGTATTATAGCAAAAACAAAGACAGCCTAGAGCTCTAAAAATCAAGGATAGTAATTTCATCCTATATTTGATATTACCCGAATCGATTGGATTATCTAATTTAACATCACACAGAGGAGAGTAATATATTTCTACATATTTTAACCGGATATAAACTTTGACCGCTTCCCATCCCCAATGGGATACATGTGTTATATATATATATATATATAAAATGATGGCAACGGCCTCTCTTAAGAAATTAAATAAATAAATCCCAATTGCATGTAATAAATAAAGTAATATTTGTTTATAAGTAGTTGTCGCGAAGAATATATAATATGTACAAGCTTAATTATATGGTAACGATACTTGCAAGCTTGTAATTAAATTTTACGTATGAATTTAACAAGATATTGACGACGTTATGAATTGTATTTTTTTAGTAGATCCAAGAATTGTCAAGCAAGGGGTTCTAGAAGGGGACTCGAAAGCGGCTTCCCTTCAAGTGAAAAAGAAAAGGGGGCATGCATCATTGCTTGAAAAATGGCGTCCTGTCTGGCAGCACTCACCAGCTAGCTATTAATGGATGGTATCGACGGCCCGGGGGACATAATTAATTAGCTAAGCTAGCCACTAATTTATACACCGACAAAAAAAGAAAAGGCTAATTAAGAGCATCAGTCTATCGATTCAAGATTTATAATTGATTAAATTAATGTTTTGAGAGCTCGTTAATTAATCGAGTGGAACGTGATTGTAGGAGATTTGATGTGAGAAAAAACAGCACAACATGTTTTCTGCAGCCCTTGCTTGAAGTTATCAGTGTATAATTAACATGCCACACATGTATGATCAACATGTTTGTGTAATTAACTAAGTAATTTTTTATATACTTGAACTTCCAATATCGCTAAACGGCTAATTATACTTACTAGGTTGGGTCAACGCAAATTAATATATAATTAATTACGAGTACATCTTAAGTGTATCTAGCTTGGTTTTATCGATCGCTTAATCAATTAATAATTGGGAATATATAAAGCTACAATACAATTCAAAAATACAAATCTCAAAGGGGACAAACAATTAATGGTATCCTAAATACTTTCTTGCGGATGGAATTAAGGAAGGAATAAGGGAAGGTACCTTACCTTGTTTGGCCAAGTATATTTGTGACTTAATAAACCCAAGCCTAAAAAATCTCCCAAACCTCAACAACTCATGGCCTCGTGTAACATGCCGACTAGAAATGATAAAAAAAAAAAAAAACCACAAAAATTAAAAAAATCAAAAAGAGTTAACCAAGAAAACCAAATAAAAAAAAATTGAATTAATTGATTAAAAAACAAAAATAAATCCGGTTTGGTTCGGTTCCGGTTTCAAAAATCTGAAACCGATTAAACCAATTCAAACCGGACCGGTTCAATTTCAAGTTTCAACCCCAATTCAAACCTGGGTATAAAAGGCTTATTTTTTTTACTGAAACCTTATTTCCCTAATTTCCTTTTCTTTCGCAATCAACCCCTCCCTTTCCCCCGCCTGCCCCCCTCCCCCCTTTCTTCCTTCTTCTTTCTATCTCTGATGTCTTAGTTTTGTGCGATTAAAGAAGAGAAAATCCAAGTACTTTTTCATCGTTTGCTTGCTCGTTTTCACTAAGAAAATTGATCTAGGTTTTAAATGTCTTTTTTAAAAAAAAAATGGGTTTCTTGAATTGTTTATGAATAGATAGAAAAGTACTTTCTCCCAAGAATCTGCTTCAGTTTTCACAACTTGGCTTAATGTTGAATTTCTCATCAGCTTTGTGTGTCTGAAGGTTGTTGGTTCATTGAACTCACAAAGGACGAACAACTTGGTTTTCGAGCAGGGAAAGAATCTTCTTGTTGTCTTTTGTCCTCTTCTATTGGTTTTTTAGTTGAAGTTTCACTTGAAAATTATTTCTTTGTTATAGTTTGGCCGTAAACTATTGTTTGAAATTCTCATTTGGCTGTTGACAATTACCTGCAACTATCACTTTTCTGTTAGAAAAATGTCTTGTTTTTCTAACAGAACCACCAACATAATCTTATTTTGTAGTCTTGATTTTTGCCTCTGACTTACCAAAATCCTCAATCAACTTTCTTTTACAGTCTGCATCAGCTTCTTCAAATGAGTAAATGACAAATGTAGCAGCAGTGACAACAATCACAAAGTAGTCGATTTGAACCCAAAACATGATAAGGCCCAATTAAATGGAAACAGGTCCAACCGGTTTTAAAAGAAAAAAAACCGAACCGAACCGAACTAAAATGGTCGGTATGAACTAGTTAGTCAGTTCAGTTTGATTTATAATTAAAAAAAATATAAATTTCAATTGGTTAGTTTTTTTAATTTAAAACCGAACCGAACCGAAAATGATCATCCCTAATGCCTGCACCCAATAATCCATGAACTCATCCTAAAGGAAATGGCCAACTCTCAGAACTCAGCTTAAGGAAAGAGCTCAACCTCCATAAGCTTAACTACATTCTAGATCTCACTCCCTCTACACCCCCGAGTGTGTATATATATATATATATATATATATATATATATAAAATCTCTCATTAGACTACTATATTTTCATCATATTAATATTTTTGTAAGAGAGATATTTCTCCATCATTAATACACGTGTAAGAAATAATTATGCCTTATTAATGCATATGTAAGACATAATTATCTCTCATCAATGCTATCAAGGAAAAATAACACTTTAGTCATTCCTCTCCATAAAAGAACAAGACTTGTGACTATAAATACTCTATGAATCCTTCAAGTTTCAAGTTCACAATCTATTTATTCTCAATATTTTTAGCAAACATATTTTCAAAATCTATTTCTTTAAAATATTATTGTATTTTCTCTCTAAAAAAATATTTACTTAAACATAAAAGAATCTCAAGATTTATATAAAAAAAATCTTTTATATATATTAAACATCAGTCACCTTGGCTTATCAAATATAAAGTGCAAGTCACCAACTACCTTGACTAAAAAAAATAAATTAAATTGCTAAAATTAAAAAATTAATTAAATATCCAACACATAAACCTTATTGATAAGCTAAATGGATGTTTTTCTTTTTATATTTTACCTCGTGAACTTAGAGGCTATTATCAAATCGAAAGCAACCTTAGCTAGGGGGCGTTAATTCTTAAATAATTTTGAGGACTTTTTAGATCCAACAAGCTACCAGCCAGCCCAGTGGTAATCTTTCTTAGTTAATATCCATCCTTGCCCGGCGGCAACTTAATTTACAATTCATTTCTACAGCATCTATATATACTTGTTCCCTTTCATTTGTCTCTTGTTTACACCAGAATCTTAATCATATTGCTGTTGTATATGAATCCAAAGCATGCATTGTTCGAGTCCAAGGATTGCAAGAGAAAACTAAGCATTTGACATCCTATAGGTTTTTGTTTTTTCTTTTTTACAATATCATCGTCCGTCTCTTTTTGCAAGTTCTAGCAAAGAAAAATAATAGAGTCGCTAATTTCGGTTGTGTATTTGAGACGTATTTCATTTGAACCCTTAAAGGTCGAGAGGATTTTCCTGGCCCCAAAATCACATACATTCTTAATCTCGATCCCCAAACTTTTTGCCCAGCAAGTAGTATGTGATCAATGGTTTGTGTGTACTGTATCTTCTCAAAAAAGAGATGACAGTTAATCAACTGACGTTCAACTGACGTTCTTCTGTATATAGCTTTTATCATAGCCTAACCTGTCAAATCCGTATCAACTGACGTTCTTAATTATCTATTGCGTATAAAAGACACGCAATCCATAATTAATTAATTAATTAACGTACCCACTTAATTATTTATAAATTAATAAGCATCTGATCATGACGGTACATGCAGGAGCTAATTAAGAAATGCAAAACAAGAAGAAGCATGCAGAATCACTCCATCTCTTTATGATTGGATCAATGTATACATACATTGATTTTTACGTTAAAAATACCATCAAGACAGATTGTACATCAACAAAGGCTAGATCCTTTTTTTAATCGATTTTAAAGACACATTCCCTACATGGATTTTATATATTTTTCTTAAAAAAATAATCTTCTTGGATGCAAGTCTTAATATTTAGATTTTAAAAAAAACAAACTAGAAAGAGAGAGGCCCAGTCCTTAAAATTATGAAAATGATATGTGTTTTAATCTAGTTGGTTCGCTACAATTGATTCACTATATATTCTCTCCTTTCTCTCTCTACTAATAGGGATTACAATGCAATGAGAATAAAGTATGGGATTGAAATGTAATAAATTAAAACGAATTAAGGAGCAACATTAAACCGTAACTTCTGGAGAAGCGGAAAAGCCGGAAATCAATATACTTATAGAAAATATCTTTCCAAGGAGAATTAGTAATACAGATTAATTATTAGCTATCACCATGAGCTACTCTTTCAATTTTTATCAGATTGGATTCACATATAATAATAATAATAATAATAACCCCGGAGCATCTAATTGCACGATTCATGCAGCATGATCGCCGCACTGCCGCCCCCCACGACTCTACTTGCCTTGACTCTCTCTCTCTCTCTCTCTAAAAAATCTGGAGAGATAATGCATGTATGTAAACGAGGTCCGTTAATTTACCCACATATGAATGTTTATTCGTACGCCGATAATGATGGCCTTTCAGTATGAATCAATGATTATGTACAAAGCCATGATCCAAGGGCTAGTTTTTTCTTCTTCTTCTTCTTTTTTGATCTTTAGATTCTCATAAAAATAGATATAAAAAATTTATGACTTGGTTTTGTCCTGGGTATTTTTATTGAAAAAATAAACAAAATCAACAGTTATTGTCACAAATTTATAGAAAAGTCTGTTTGAATTTGAAGAGTTCTTAACAATCAGTTGTGGTTTTTTTTATATTTTTTCTAAACAAAAAAAATGAAGAAAAAACCTGTTTTTATTTAATAATAATAAAAAATGATAGCAAATGAGGCATTGAAACTTGAAAGTACCACTAGGGTGTGGATCCTTGGCCTCAAAGGTTTGAGCCCATACATACGTGTGTAATCCAAAATTAATAAAGCCATTCATACATGATGTTATTTGTGCGGTGCGGCTGCCCTGGGGAGGTCGAAGTCATGAGTAAAGTAAGGCCCAACTCTTAGTGCCCATTATCAAATGAAGTTCGGCCATAAGTCAGGTCCACCACCCATTAGATTGAGTCTAGCTCAGTACGAGGCCCGTCTAAACTATTTCTGCAATCCATTTTATGCTTTGAATTCCTTTTCGTCTTTCTTTCAACAATGAACTATGCATGTAGGATTTTGATTCACTTAAAAACCCATCATTTTTTTTCTTGTTAACCACGAGATGAGCAGCAAGTGAGTTTAATTGCATATTGATGATGATTCAAGATTCGTGAAAAAATCTAAATCATGTCTAAAAAGATCTAATAATTGGGTGGCGATTCCTTGACATATGAGTGAGGCTTGTATTCATATCCAACACACCTAGATTTCATAGAATGCCAAGCCCAAATATATAGGTTTACTCGCTTATAGGTCCAACATACTTTGGTTCAGCCACGTGCCGAGTCCAAACAACCATAGTCTCGCCGAGCTGCCAAACACAGTATTCTTGACCTAGCCACATGTTGAA
Source organism: Populus trichocarpa (assembly GCF_000002775.5). NCBI lineage: Eukaryota > Viridiplantae > Streptophyta > Magnoliopsida > Malpighiales > Salicaceae > Populus > Populus trichocarpa. The sequence goes on along the minus strand of NC_037291.2, from coordinate 15,508,508 downwards.
TCCAAGTGGACGTAGGTATGACAAGCTGCTAAACCAACGTCCTTGAGTTTAGATACATGTCGAGTCCAAGCAATCATGAGTTTAACGAGCTATCAGTCCTAACATCCTTACATCAGCCATGTGCTGAACTCAAGCAAACACGGATATGAGGAGTTACCAGACCCAACATCCTTAGGTTTGTTAGGTGTTGAGTCCAAGAGAACATGAGTTAGGTGAGCTGCCAATTACACTGCCCTTGAATTTGGCTGCGCACCAAACCTAATTGGTCTAGATGTCGTTATAGACCCATGTTAGGGTCATAAGGTTCTGTTTATTTATTTTTAAAACTTTTAATATGAAATATTCATGTCAAAGATATTTGTTTCCTTACATCCATAGGTGTATAAAAACCACTGTTATTAAACCCGGCCCGGCGGGTCGACCCGGTGGCTGGACCGGTCCGGGTTTAATAAAAGACCGGCTGTGGCAACAACCTGGCCAAACCCGGGCGAAGCCGAACGAGACCCGGTTTTTTTTTTTTTTTCAAATGTGGGATTTGAAATCCATTAGTATATATACTATATGTTCCCAAGAAAAAAATCATGTTTTTTCAATGTGGGATAAAAAACCTTTTGGTTTAAATACTTCAACTTAAAAGATAAGATAATATCTTTTTAATGTGGGATTTGAAGTCCTTTCATATATATATACTCTATGTTCCCATGAAAAAAATCATGTTTTTTCAATGTGGGATAAAAAACCTTTTGGTTTAAATACTTCAACTTAAAAGGATAATATAATATCTTTTCAATGTGAGATTTGAAGCCCTTTTATATATATATTCTATGTTCTCATGAAAAAAACCTTGTTTTTTCAATATGGGATTTGAAACCCATTAGTATATATACTCTATGTTCCCAAGAAAAAAATAATGTTTTTTCAATATGGGATAAAAAAACTTTTTGATTTAAATACTTCAACTTAAAAAGATAACATATTATCTTTTCAATGTGGGATTTGAAACCCTTTCATATATATACTCTATGTTCCCATGAAAAAAGTTATGTTTTTTCAATGTGGGATTTGAAACCCATTAGTATGTATACTCTATGTTTCCAAGGAAAAAGTTATGTTTTTTCAATGTGGGATAAAAAACTGTTTTAGTTTAAATACTTTAACTTAAAAACTTAACATAATATTTTTTTAATGTGGGATAATTTTTTTTAAAAATATTCTTTTAAACTTCATAATATGTGTAATCTATATTTACATGGATTTTTTCATATGAAATATTAAAATTTTAATTTTTTTTAATTTTTCCGGGTTGACCCGAGTTAACCCGGGTTGACCCATGAAACCCGGGACCCGGCCCCTTGGCCGGGTCAACCCCCGGGCCGGGTTTAATAACTATGATAAAAACTATTCCAAGGACCTACCATATTTACATCTAATTAATGATGTATAAATAATATTTGCCTTTAATTAGTGTTGTGTAGGAAATATTTATCTCTATTAATGTGGTTAGGAGAAAATGATTCTCTAACCCCTTCATTTCATTAAAACAATAGAGTTTAAGGATTATAAATACCACCTGAACTATCTAAGTAAAATGTTAACAATTTCTCTCATCTAAATATTCTTGCTTTAATTATCAGAATATTTATAATGCAAAAACAAGAACAAAACTATTTTAAAAAAAATATTTAAAGCCCATTTTCTTATTTACTGTTATCATTACTAAACAATCACTGATTTTATTATTGAGAGGTCCTTAGACCTTACTAAAAATAATTGTTTTGTAGATATTAAGCTTTTTACCACCAACTATATACTTTCTAAATTTTATATAAAAGAATAATGATATCAACGTATAATTAACCACTATGCAAATACCAATATCTTTATTTTTTTTTAGCATATTTGATTTTGAAATATAACCACTCACACATTTAGATGGAGGTGAATCATGAACGTTTTTATTTATTTATCAAGAAATAGTAAGAAAAAATTATTTAAAAAATATTTGAAAATGAAGTTGTTTCCATTTCATAAAAAAATTAACTGAGGAATTTCATACAAACATCAAATTCTTTATTTATTTCGTACAAATGCGCACGTTGTATCCGTAAGAACACACAACAAGTTGTAAAAATCTTTTCAACTGGCAAGCAAGAACTGAAGATGAAAATGAGTGCAGCAAATAAAGAATGATGATCACCAAGTGGAAATTCATCGTGTGTGTGATTGACTGCGAGGAGCAAGACTAGTTTACTGGTTTCCAATTGGTGGAGGCGCACCCTTCAATTCGATAGCATGTGTTTTTCCATTAATGGACAACCACAACTTTGGTCGGTCGGGGGCAGTTTTAGGACAAAGGCAGCCAGTCTTCCTTCCACGTGTTGTGCCGTCAATCAGGGGAGCAATTTGCTAATAATGTGTGGGGGAAGGCGAAGGCCCTAAACCCTAAAAACAATTTAATTGCTTGCTGCTGATGCAAATTAATAATGCAATTTAAAAATTAAGCCACCTTAATTATATGATTAAAATGAAAATGGAGATAATCACACGTTCAGATAGTGAGTGAGGGCTTCAAGATCGATCGATCGATCTCTAAATTAATGTAATGGCGATAGACATTAATTTAGAACATTGGAAATAGCCTTCTTCTATCGTAATGGAACGCACGAAGTAATTAAATTGTTCCATCTCTATAACATATATAAAATAAACCTCTGTTTAATTATACGATTTCTTAATATCGTGGGGCCCAAATTCGAATAATAATACATTGTAATTTCAATCGTTGCCCACCAGTTACTACTAATTATATTATATATATTTCTATGTATAACGATTTAAGAAAAGAATCATTCATTATTTGATGTTAACAGGAGAATCCAATCCAATCCAATCGGGATAATAATAAAACGCGTTTTGTTTTGTTTTTTTCATTGAAACAAACAAACAACCAGCTGTTTCCGATCTTACAACATAATATATAACGCGGTTTACTATTATTAATTATTAAGAGTTTTAGGATTTACAATGATTAATAAAACAGACCGGTAAATATATACTGGTTAAGTTCTATAGTATTCATATAAAAACAACGAGATATTTTTCTTATATAATACAACTTTTTTTTCATCCCTTGATAATTATTTTATTTAATTATAGTTCTAATATTCCTATATATTACGGAGTAAAAAAAGAACTATATAGAATGGTGATGCGTCGCTTGCATGGCTTATAGTACTCTTAGCTTGGGAAATAAAGTGGAATGAAGTTCTTAAACAAACCCTACTTTGAAAAGATTAAAAAAAATAAAAAATAAAATGGAGTGATCAATATTAATGAAAACAGGAAAGCTTAAAGGCAGGTAATTTAGGTCCAAGCCACCAATCAAGGCACTGACCTTGGCGCAACTCCGTATTCAGAAATCAGAAATCCAATGGGGCCATGAAGGCCAGTGTATAAAGTGGTCATTTCAGTCGAGTTTGAATTGGAAAAAAATAAAATAAAAAAAGAAAAACATTTGTTTCCTTAAATCCATCCCGCCTGCAGATCTTCCTCTGATCCCATCTCATTGTTGTATGCATCCAAGCAAAGCCAATACAAGAAAGAAGATTTGAAGAATACCACCAGCAGCAGCAGCAGCAGGAGTAATACACTAACATAACAGCATTATGGCAGAAGGAGGGACAACCTTAGAGTACACTCCCACATGGGTTGTGGCAGCGGTTTGCTCTGCTATTGTTCTCATTTCTCTTATTGTTGAAAGATTCCTTCACCTCCTTGGCAAGGTCATCCATCACTCTTATTTCCTTCCTTTTCTTTTCTTCTTCATCTTGTTTTTTTTATATTGAATTCGATTACCATGCTTTGTTCCAGTTTTGATCTCTATCATCGATCTCTTTTGCTATATCTATGCAGTACAAGCGATCATCTTCATTTTTTATCCCTTAATCTGCAGTTATTGAAGAGAAAACACCAGAAACCGCTCTTTGAAGCCTTACAGAAAATCAAAGAAGGTAAATCATATATTAATTCACGATCATTATATTCATATATAGGAATTCGTTTGGCATCCTGCAGATTGATGTTTTATAATCTAGAAGTTGATTAATTTGATTTTCGCTGGTGCAGAGTTGATGCTTTTGGGGTTTATATCACTGCTACTGACAGTGTTCCAAGGCAGAATTAACACTATCTGCATTTCTGAGGATTTGTCTAAGAAAATGCTGCCCTGCAAGAAAGAAACTAAAGGAACTACTGCCCACTTCCAGGCTTTCTTTTCCTTCTTTCCTGGTGGGACTTCCCGACGCCTATTAGCCGAGGACTCCCCCGCTAATTCTTGTCCCGAGGTAATCAATAATTAATTACTCCTACGTACTATATATTCTCATTTTCTTTTTGTTATTACTACTAGTAAGCACTCATTGATTTGCTGATCTAAATTTAATTTCGATGGAGTGGTTGTCAAGGCAACACGGATCTTATGCTGCCGCACCAACTACATTTACTCTCTGTTTTTTTTTCCTTTGAATAAAAAAAGAAAAGACCTCTACTTACATGCTCATGTTAAAGGGAACGGACAGGAATTTGGATGGAAGAGCTATACAATATTAGAAGATCAGGTTGATATATAGATTCTACGCACGCAGAATATTTGAAAACTGAATTTGGTGATGAATATATTAGTCTTGTAGTGGCTAGGGAGACGTTCAGGCCTCAACCGAACATGCTTGATGATTAATATGGATTATAATATTTGGCTTGCTTTTCCTAGTCAATGAAACAAAAGAGAGTTTTCGTAAAAGACTGAATGACCTGTTTGGTACCCTTGTTTGTAACTTTAACTGTAACCTCTCTTTCCATAGACACTTTAGTTTCTGCCTTGACTCTCTATCCACACCTCTACATTCAAGAACACCCTTTTTAATTTTGGGGGAATCAGTCCTACATTTGCTTCTTCTTAAAGTTTCAATTGCTCGTATCCGTGCAGCGGAATTTCATTACTCGTGACATCTCTCACACACACATATTCTGTGATAAGACACAGTTTATCAGTTAATCTTCAAATTCATGCTCTCCAGTATTCAAGATATCACTCACGGTCCCTTAATGGTGTTTGAAAGCTGAAATCCTATGCAATTCTAGCTGTTTTCATTAAGTATAACTTAAAATATTAACTTGAGCCCAGTCCTTTAAAGTACGGATTAAAGCAAGCGGCATTTTGTTGTTTAATAGCTTCAATAAACAAAGTATGAAATGTGTCAGCAAACAGATTTGACAGGATTTTGTAAATTCATGTCTGCTGTAAGAAAGAATTGGTAACCTTCTCTTAGCCATGTGCTTTGATGGTAAATGGATATTTACAAGTAAATGGCTAACATTTATCCTCTTTGATCACATTCCAGGGAAAGGTTCCTATGTTATCTACAACAGCACTGCATCATCTTCATATATTTATCTTCGTGCTTGCTTGTGTGCATGTGGTTTTCTGTGCTCTAACCATTCTTTTCGGAAGTGCTAAGGTAATTTCCTCGTATTCACTTGCTTCTTCTTTTTTTCCCTAACTACTGCATTATTCTCTGATCCCTCATATTGAATAGTGTTTGTTAAATGTCTTTTTCGGTGCAGATAAGGCAGTGGAAACGTTGGGAGGATTCTATCTCGAACAAGGAACAAGATCCAGAACAAGGTATTGCTTGTTAGTAGCTTACTTTCTCTTATTAATTTTTTCCTTGAAATAGGTTAGCCATTACGTCCAGTGTGTTCAACCTGGAAGATCTTACATGCTTGTTCTCCTGAGAATTTTATCTTGATTATACTGGCTTAACTTCAGACTCAAATGATGCACTTCTATATTTTCTCCAAGCTCCTGATGATTTTCTTTTTACACATGCATATGTTTTTTCAGCTCAAGATCCAAAGCTTACGAATGTTCAAGACCATGATTTTATCAAGACACGCTATCTGGGTTTTGGAAAGAATTCTTACTTTCTGGGTTGGGTGGTAAGTCCTTCCACAACTAACTTTGATAAACTGAATACCAAAACTTGTAGAAACGACAACCACTTGGACTTGTTCTACACTGCCCAGTACCAAAAATCTTCTCGTCCAATTATTGAATTATGATTTTGATATGAAAAAATGCTTCACGTAAAATATTTCCTGTCTAAAGACGAGTTTCTATAGATTAAATTTTTTTTATTAGTTGGTATGACTCCAAGAAAACATTCCCCTATTAATTATGCTTTTCCATTAAGTGTGAAAAATTTGTTTCACAAGTTTCAGCACAAGCCAATGAGAAACTTTATCGAAGCGAAATAACTCTTAGCTGGAAAACCATAATCTCTATGCATAATTAATGTCAGTCTTATGTAGCAAACACCAGTCAATCAGGGGTGATAAAATTAAATGATCATGTTTTATGAACTTCTTATATGACATTCTTCATATCATGAGATTAAATCTCAGAAACGATTCATTATATTTCTAATGGCTTCGCTCTTTAACTTTTACTTTCAGCAATCATTTTTCAAGCAGTTCTATGGATCGGTAACAAGATCTGATTATATCACATTGCGACTTGGCTTCATTATGGTGGGTTCATGACTCTATTCACACTTAAACTCTACATATCCGTTTCTTAAAAAAAAAACTCAGATTTGTAGAAAAGAAACTCTTCTTCACATTTTTAAAGGGTTTCTTCTACAGACTCATTGCAGGGGAAACCTAAAGTTTAATTTTCACAAATACATGATGCGAGCCCTTGAAGCTGACTTTAAGAAAGTTGTTGGAATAAGGTTAGTGATTTTTATATGCCACTAATCATATGCAATGCAAACTATTAATTCATGCCTTCATGGAGCTTTAATTCCATGGAATCTAACATGTTCCATCCTTTTCAAAGTGCATATCATTAATTCCATGAGTGTTTCTTCTGTGCAAAGTGAATGTACTAATTTCTGGTTTCATCGGCTGCAGTTGGTATCTTTGGTTATTTGTGGTTCTTTTCTTGTTGCTGAATGTTGCTGGTAAGCTAATTAATATTGCCTTTCAATTACTAGAGGATCATTTTGCACCTCTTATACTAAAACGCATTCTTATAGTAACTCAGCACACCATTTTTAGGCAGCTTAATAGTGCAGAATTTGGCAATTAGTGTAGTTTCAATGACTCGTGCAATTTAGAACCAAAAACTATTCAAGAATAGAGAAAACCGATTGCAAAGAAGTTATGGTTTCCAAAACTGAATGTGTGACCGACAAGCCAAAACCTTTTCTTTTCCTCACTCCTAAAAAATGCCTTGTCAATTTGCTGATAAGAAATAATTAAGCTGATGCCATGCTCTCCGTTTTCCATCCTGCCCTGTGGTATGAAAGTCATTTCTGAGCAAGGAAGGTTATACCTGATTTTGTTATGCAGGCTGGCATGCATATTTCTGGATTGCATTCATACCCTTCATTGTAAGCTGTCCAACCGTTTCCTATACTGCTATTATTTTATACTTTTGCTCTTATTATCCATGAAAGAGGTTGTTTAAGAATTTATTTGAAAATCTAAAGGTAGTGCTCTTTTGGCAGCTTCTACTAGCCGTGGGAACTAAGTTGGAGCATGTAATCTCTCAGTTGGCCCATGAGGTCGCCGAGAAACATGTAGCAGTCCAAGGGGATTTGGTTGTTCATCCTTCAGATGATCACTTCTGGTTCAACAAGCCTAAAATCGTTCTTATTTTGATCCACATCATTTTATTCCAAAACTCTTTCGAAATGGCATTTTTCTTCTGGATATGGGTAAAGTCACAACACTACATTTCCTAACAACATTTAGCAAATGGCTACTGAAATATGTGACATTTTTCACAATCTATTACAGCTACAATATGGTTTCGACTCCTGCATAATGGGACAAGTTAGTTATATTATTCCAAGACTCGTTATAGGGTAAATTCACTTTCATGTCTATTGTGTTTTCTACCATATATAAAGGCATAACTTCTAATTACACGCTTTGTTTTAATGTCAATCCCATCTTTTAGGGCATTCATTCAGTTGCTCTGCAGTTACAGTACCCTACCACTCTATGCAATTGTGACACAGGTAAGTTAGAATTTTCTCACCGAAAGATGTTGTAGTACCGAGGTGTCTTGTTAAAAAATAATCCAGGATGTATGACTGAGAAGGGGTGATTCTGTTTTCTTTTTATAATGCAGATGGGAAGTTCATTTAAGAAAGCAATATTTGATGAACATGTTCAAGAAGGGCTTGTGGGTTGGGCTAAGCAAGCAAAAAAGAAGACAGTGTTGAGAAAGGCTGCAAATGAATCTACCCATAACCAAGTCGTTCACAGAGAGGAGTCTCCTCTGATTCAGATGGCAAAGGCTGGATCAAAGTAGACTGCAATGGAAGAGAACAAACCAGGAGAGATTGTACATGGAACTGCATACTATGGAACTAAATGAACTACCTTGGAGGCACTCAGAAACCGATTTACCTGCCAACTCTGTAATATATAGTAGTATATAAGCTGAGAGAGTCGATGTTTTTGACATTAGACAGCTAGAAAAGAAGGGTTGCAATAGATATCTCACCTGGAACTTGGTTTTACCAACTAAATCTATATTCCAAGTTCCAGATTCACAAACAATTTTGTAAGATTTTGCTTGTGTTGGTATATTCAAGAATTCCATTTTCAAAAAACAACTATCTGTATCCGTTGAAAGATAGGAAAAGAGGCAGCAGGTATGCATTTGTCGATGGAAATTGGCAACTGCCACTGCTATCAACTTTCACTGCCAACTTCAACTATCAAAGGAATGAACCTTCCTGTCGAACACAGACAAATAATAGTTCAACAGCTAGCATGTCACCTGACAAATAGACTGATTGTCATACTTAACATACACTCTTTTCTGTTTTTTCAACACAAAAAAGTTTTAAGACGGAGAGATGTTAAAGCATATCTTCTCTTACCTTGGCTTCTGCTACCTAGTCTCAAGTCGATCAGAATGAATAGACAAAAGGAGGAAGAAGCGTATAACATCTGAAATTGTCGAAACATGAAAGCAATTCCGAACGGAAATTTCATCTCAGTCATATTAATATTACATGAGCTAGACAGGAGCATTAATACTGACAAGAAAAATATCATTGCTCTGTATAACATAATCTGCAACTGGCTACATTACTTCCTCTTCCCATAATAGAAACTTCTCCCACCATCAATTTCAAGATAAACTAAAAAAAACGTGTAATATTCAACTCCCAAGATACTGAAAACATAGACTAAAAATCATGATTGCATTCTCAACTTTTCCTATGCTTCTCATTTATGCTGCTCCATTAAGATTCTGCTCAGGGCTTTGCTTCATTTCTTTTTACCGAGTTGTTTCACGCAGCCAAGTTAGGGAAAATGATCTCTTCAGTATGGTATTGCTGCAAGCAACTTGATTGACACGCACTGACTTCCGTCTTCCTAAAAAGCTTAAAGAGACGGATGAGAACCAAGGATTTCCCAAGTACATAGTACAATTGGAAAGCAGAAACAAAAACTGGAGACAAGGTGTAATGCACATTGAGGAAGCAATAAGAAAAATATCGAACACTTTCAGAAACTTTCCGAACTATCTTTCTCTCCCTGAGTTTCCATTAGAGACATTCAACATTACAGTCAAAGCACGTGAGAAATGGGATTTGGTACCTACAGTAGCCACGCTATCTTCTCCATGAAAACGTGGGGTAACACCCTCATGGGGTCACCAAATCCCTTGACCATGTGATGTCGATCGAGAGGGTTTGCATAGCCTATCACTTGAAAATCCTGGCGAGAACACGAATTAGACTCAACCTCTACCTTTACTGGACGAAGAGCTTGCGAAAGAGAGTCAACCACAATAGTCTCTGACGAAGAAGAAATCATGGGGGAACATGCATGGAGTTCCAGATGCACGCCTATTACTCCTGCGTGTAGCTAGTCTAGCAACTGCAGACCTCAAATATCTTCGTTCCATCTTGTAGTCAGAAGACTCTTCCTCTGTGTCCTTGTCTATCTCTGTCTCCTGATCTTCTGTCTCCTCCTCCTCTTCCAAGCTAAATTATGGTGAAATGCAGGAAACGTTCTCGTGGCAAGTATATGTTGCTGAAGTTGCTGTGAAGAAGGAAGTGCATTGGTATATATACCAAATAACGCATACATCCACCCTGCACACATGGACCGAGCTGCACCCTCTCCTGCCATCTCCTCCCATGCATGCTGCTACACTCTCCACACTCACATGCAACAAGTACACTCACGGGTTCCACTCCAGCAGTCCTCTCCAGTCTTCCCTGATGCATACAAGAAGCCACCAGAAAAGCACCAGCTTTCATGTCATTGTCACTGCCACATCAGTCACCAGTTGCATGTATAGTCAAATCACGTGAAGAAGACCAAATGCTAGTCGTGGTTTCCAAGGCATGCAGCTCAAAATCTTCATATCCACCCTCACACAGTCCGGAAAAATAAAAGACAGCAACAAGCGGTATAATCACGGCAAGTAAGGGAGAAACATGGCATGCACAGAGAGTGTTTTTTCTTCTCCTTACGATTATATTGGTCAAGTTGAAATTGGCACGTAACCTGCCAATTTCAACTTCTTCGCTATCTCCACTAGAATTTCATTTATTGTCTTACTTTGAGGATGAGTCCAATCACCCATAACAAATTCATGGACATGATTTCCCAACTCTACAAGGCTTTTCCTTGGAGTTTTTCTCACTCCTTCATAAAGCATTGTCCTTCTCACCTCATGCACATCTACGCTGCTCGTATGCATACAGATTGGAGATTAGCACATAATCTCCACTATCTTTAGGCTCCAACTGTAAGAGTACTTGGGCTCTTGCAAAGGCTCCTAAACCTAAATGCCCATGTATTGTGCAAGCCCCTAACAAGGTCCTCCAAACAACAGCATTAGGCTGCTAAGGCATATCCTAAATAGATTGATCATATGCTTCTTTCGCCAAGCCTGCTCTACCTAGCAAATCAACCATGCAAACATAGTGCTCTATTCTAGGCACAATATCATATTCCTCGATCCATCGATCCTTTTGAAGTATTCAAACCCCTCATTAACCTTACCGCTATGACTAGAAGCATATATAAGATCCCAACAAAAGTGATCCCACTAGGCACCAATTCCTCTCTCTCCATCTCCTGGAAATGCTCAAACGTTTCTTTACCGAATCCATTAACAGCCAATCCAACAATCAAAGAAAAGGATATGTTTGACGTGTGTGTCAGGTTTCAGTTGCACGTGGTGGTACAATTCAATGGCTGGTTTTGGATTTTCACTCTCAGCATAATCATGGTATTCCATGTGAAAACATCTGGGCTTTGGATTTGAACAAAAATAGTGTGCATAGGTCATAGGGACTGAAAGGGAAACAGCGGTGTATATAAGGTGCCTGCCCATTTCTAAGTTGGTTAGTGGGATGCCATGCCTCATAGAAAAGGCAAGGATTTGCTTCAGTTTGAACTTGGAAGAGGCACAAATGTGGAAAAGGGCAATGCAGTTTCTTACAATGTAAGGTACTCTATTATCTGAGCAGGTCGTGGGGTTTTGAGGACAGGATGGTTGGTGGGGTGATTTGAGTACATCTTGCTTGTCTGCCGCATATGCTTGCTTAGGTTTTTTTTTTTGGAATGACATGTGCTTGCCTAGTTAACTTCTGATAGAAATGTAATGACTGCAAGGATGGAAGGAAGCAGGGCCTCTTAAAAAATGGAAAGACAATCTTGACACCCAACACATCAGTTTTACGCTTTTTTGAATGGTTTTGATAAGATATCAAAATATTCAATTTGATATATATATCAAATTGAAGTCTTTTCAATCCAATAGTATTTAATTTTTATGAAAACACTTACAATGCACTAGCAAATATACACTCGAGTGATGTAAAATTTTATATTTGTTTCAGCTTAGGTAATTGCAAAATTTTCCGGAATCGATGAACAATAACTTAAGGCTCAGTAACTTAAATCACTGCTCGGGTACATATGATTGACATCATGCATCAAAGAATCAAAGCTAGCAAGAGAATGTAGCCTCTTCATTTCTTCCATTAATTCTCCCAATATCTGATACACATCTTCGGAATAGGGGTGGGATCGATCTTCAGCCTTGAATGCATGTACCTCATTCTTCACCTCTATCCAACTCCAACCAGGGACCTTCTTCACCTTCCTCTCCCTCATCAGTCTTGTCACAGAGGCTTTGTCATCCCACCTCTTAAGATGCCCATACATGTTTGAGAGGATAACGTACGTGCAGTGCTCTTCAGGCTCTACCTCTAGCAGCTGGCTTGCTACCTGAGCAGCTAACTCAATGTTACCACAAGCCCTACAAGCACCCAATAGAGTTTTCAACACCATTGCATTGGGTTGAAATGGCATTGAATCAATCAAGGCTTTTGCCTCCTCCAGATATCCAGCACGACCAAATAAATCAACCGCACAAGCATAATGCTCCATCCGAGGAGGAATCCCGTAGTCAGATTCCATGGATTTTAGAACACAGCGACCTTGTTCAACCAGTCCAACGTGGCTACATGCGGTCAGAACTGCAACAAAGGTTACATGATCCAGCTTCACCTCTCTCTCTCTCATTATGGAGAAGAGGTCCAGTGCAACATCACCCTGCCCATGTTGTGCATATGCAAACATAATTGAATTCCAAGTAATTGAGCTTTCTTTTGTGGTATCTTCAAAACATTTCCAAGCATCTTCAATAATTCCACACTTGGAGTACATAAAAATCAATGAACTGGCTACAAAATCATTTGAGTCAAAACCTGTCTTAACAGTCAGGAGATGAATCTGTTGGCCTAATTGGAGGATTGCTAAATCTGAGCAAGATCTAAGGACAGCCGAATAGGCATAGTCATCAATTTCCTCCAGTGAAGATCTCATATGCCCAAAGAGTTTCAAAGCATCTTCACTAAACCCCATTTGTGAAAACCCGGTTAAAATGGAATTCCAAGAGACTCGGTCCTTAGACTTCATGGAATGGAACAAGTTTAACGCAGCTTCCATGGATTTATTATTCAATTTGAGATACATAGTTATTAATGCATTGCAGATAGTCACTGATTCTTCCAGTCCCCTCTTTATCACCAATGCGTGGAAGGATTTCCCATAATTTTTATGCGCTGCTGCAAAACAAGCACTTATGACACAGGTATAGGTATAGATGTCGGGCTCGAAGCCAAACCCTTGCATCTCCAAGAAAAGATTAAATGCATCCTCATCTTTATCATGAACTAGGTAAGCTACTAGCATGGAATTCCAGGTAACCAAATCTCGGGTACCAACAGCACCATCAAACACCCTTTTAGCATCTTCTAACAAACCACATTCTGAATATGCAGTGAGTGTAGCATTACATAAAGCATTGTAGAACTCAAGGCCATGTTTAATAATCTTACAGTGAAGCTGCATCGTCAACTTATAGAACTTGTCACCATCAAGCAATGTCAAAAGCGGAGCAAATGTGCCATCTTCAACCCTAACACCTTCCTTCTGCATACAATCTAATAGCCAAAATGCAGTGTCGCGGTCTCCGACTTGCACAAAGCCATCGATGAGTGCATTCCACGAGACAAAATTACGCACTGGCATGCCTTGAAACACATCATACGCATCTTCAACTCTCTCACACTTGGCATACATGTCCAATAAAGCGCTACCCGCATAAACACTCTGCTCATAACCAATCTTAACAATCAAGGAATGCACTTGTTGCCCAAGATCATGTCGACAGGCGTGAGCTACCCCTTTTAGTATACTTCCAAAGGTATAACCATCAGCTTGAAAGCCACGTCTTTTCATGGATTTTAGAAACTCCCAAGCAGCACCCAAGTTCCCAGACTCTACATAGCCAGTGATCATGGTGTTCCAGGTAACGGTGTCTTTGTGGGGCATTTCGTCGAACAGTTTGCATGCAAGATTTAAGTCTCCAGAGAAACATTTTGAATAGCGAAAGAGGATGTTGTTGGCAACGTAAATGTGGGAAATAATACCTGATTTGAAGGCCTGGCAATGGGTTAAGAAAACGTTGTACAAAGCATGTCTTGAGCTCTCAACCACTGAATTCAACGGCCTCATTCATCCTCTCTCTCTCTGTTGCAATGACGAGCTTGACTGATGATGCCGAGATGCCGAAGGTCTCGTGGGTTAGTTGTTGTTTTAGAACCACTACATGGGCCTCGGCCCAATAATTGTAAATTTGCCAACTTGGTCCGTGAATTGGCGAAGCCGGCCCGTATTAGTGAAACTTGATCAAGCATAAACGCAGTTTACCATCTCTCCGCAAGTACCAGCCATAAAGATGAAGCTTTGATTGTTTCATCCATTCCATTTTTCAATATTGAGAAAAGCGCTGTATCTCACTCAAATCGCTTATGTGACTCTAAGGTGTTATGCCTTCCCACAACCATCAGTTTTCAAGCAGTTGTCAGATGAACCCCTTTGCTTTTCCTGCGTTTTACTATTCATTTTCGTCCTGAAGAATGGATGCATTGTCCTCACACCTACCTCCCAGTTGTATGTGATGGATGGATGCACTTGTTGTAGTCTCTCATTCTGCCAAGGGGTTTCTGGCATATGGATGTAATATGTCAACTGTTGGTGGTTCGTATGCTTCATCATAAGGGCAGTAGGATGGTACAGAAGCAAGTCATCACAGGCAAATTATTTCCGAGTTATCAATCTTAAACATGATAATATTATGAGTTCGACGAGCAACAATCCAAAACCATCTCTGAAAATCCACTTCAGTTGAGATCCCAACACTGATATTGGCAAGGAAAATGCTCGCAGACATATCTCATCAGAATTCAGTAGAAAAAATTCAATGGCGCAACAGGCCACACCTCTTCCTCTTCCTAGCTATATAACACCATCTATCTATAAATAGTAGAAAAAAGAAAAAACAAGAAGAAGCCCGTGATATTCAACTCCGACGTACTGAAAACAGAATCAAGAGCTTTCCTTCTGCTTCTTTCCATTCATGCCGCTTCATCATGCTTATACTCGGAGCTTTTCTTTCACTTCTTTTTTCCGAGTTGTTTCGCACAACAAAGTTAGGGAAAATGATTTCTTCGTTGTAGTATTGCCGCAAACAACTCAATTGACACCCTCTGCCTATCATTGCACAAAGCTTTTGCTTATTTCACCGGCTGCACAATTGTCTCTGCATTCGGGAATTCTGGGAGGATTTGCCACCCTTGTCTTTGTAAGTGCTTCTGGATGCAATACTCCTCCTCTGCTCCACTGGAGCTGCTGCTACAGCAT
Organism: Populus trichocarpa; assembly: GCF_000002775.5. Lineage (NCBI taxonomy): Eukaryota > Viridiplantae > Streptophyta > Magnoliopsida > Malpighiales > Salicaceae > Populus > Populus trichocarpa. The sequence goes on along the minus strand of NC_037291.2, from coordinate 15,493,187 downwards.
GTCTTCTCTGCTTGTTTAGACTCTTGTTCAGATCAGCATCATTTTCATTTACGCTCTCATTATCCTCTTCCTGGAAAATGAAACTGCTATGAGAGCTTTGCACATTTAAGAATAAATATGTTCTTACGACGATTTTAAAGTGTATTTTTGTCTTTCTAAACCAGGAAGGAAGGAAGAGATAACCAAATGTTAAAATGTGGTATTTCGAGGGCAAGCTTTAAAATTGCGAAGTCATCTTTTAGATGCAAGCCTTTCTTAGCATCGATGTCAATTGTCATGTACCGAGTATAGGAAATGATCACTGCAATGATTTCAATGAATATTTTCCACACACATTTTTATTAATATGAGGTTGATCTTATATATAGTCATTGAAATCTGTTTTAGGAAGAATGAAATTGTTTAGGCTTAAACTTTGCTACTGCTAAATTGTACAGTTGTGAGAGTAAATTCCATGATAATGATAGAAGATTCAGAACAATTCAAGGCTAGATAAACTTTGTTGCTTCTTGATCGAGATTCTTGCTACATTCCTTTATATGCCCTTGCAAGATTGAGCTTCCATGAGTAAGATCAATCTTGTTCCTGGGTAGTGGCTGTCAGTAAGTTAGCTAGGATCTTCAGTATGAACGTATTCTGACTTGCAAAATACCTAATTAAACCAAGTCATGTACAAAATGAAGATCTATTTGAATGTGTTTCATGCAAGAATGATTTGCTGCCACATAGGAGATGAGGTGTTGATGTGAATTTGAAACCTAGTTCATGGAAGAGATTAAGGAGCCACATTGTTTCTGATGTTGCGTTAGCAAGTGCACAATATTCTGCCTCAGTTGAGGATCTTGCAACAACTCTTTGCTTCTTTGAGCTCCAAGATATAGGAGTTGAACCCAAGAAGCTTATATATGCAGATTTGGAAGTGTGATCATCAATATTGCCTGCCCAATCTGCATCAGAAAAGGTTCTTAAAGCAGGAATACCATCTTTAACAATTGTATGCCATGGAAAATGGTCGGTTTTAAATATCGAAAAAGCCTTTTTCTTGTTATCTAGTGACTTTGGGTTGAACTGTGTATAAAATGAGAGAGTTTGTTTACTGCAAATAGGATATTGAAGGCTGCCAATAACTCTGCGAAACTCTGTGCTGTCCACAGAAGCAGTGCCATCAACTAATTGAAGAGAATGACTCGTGGAAATTGGAGTAGAGACATCCTTTGCACCACTCATGTTAGTGGTGGATAGGATATCATATGCATATTTATGTTGTGATAAAAATAACCCTACTTGAGTGGGCACAACCTCAATACCTAGAAAAAGAATACAGAAGAGAAGACCCATGTCCTTGAGAGAAAAACTCTCACCCAGGTTTCTTAACAAATATTGAATGATTGCTTGTAATTACAAGATCATCAATATAAACCAGTCAAAAACAAGTGATGGAGTCTCGGTCGGAGATGAATAGTGATGGATTTGCCTTGGGATTCTAAAAACCAAGTTGTAGAATTGCAGTTTTGAGAGCTGTATACCAAACCCGGGAAGATTACTTTTCACAATCTGCAAACATGATTAGGCCTAGACACATCTTTAAAACATGAGGGTTGCAACTTGTATACTTCTTCAGTTATTTCATGAATTAAAAAAGCGTTGCGAGCATCAATTTTCCTCAACCGCCATCAATTCATAACAGCAATAGTAAGAACATCTCTAACGGTGGCAGGTTTGACTACAGGGCTAGATGTTTCTTTGTAATCAAGTCATGGTCTTTGATTGTAGCCCAGGGAAACAAGACAGGCTTTGAACCTATCCACTGACCCATTAGCTTTTCTCGTCACCCTAGATACCCACTTATAACCTCCTGAATTGCAATTTAAAAGAGAGGGAAGTATGTCCCATGTTCCATAAGAGGAGTGAGCTCAATGGACATGGACTCATGCCAACGAGGATGAGATATTGCCTGCCTCATACTAGTTGGTTCAATGGTCTGGGGAAGGAGATGATTGAGATTAGGATCGTTGGCTTGTTGGAGGTTAAATGCTCTGATACCATATAGGAAATGATCACTGCAATGATTTCAATGAATATTTTCCACGCACACTTTTATTAATACAAGGTTGATCTTATATATAGAGTCATTGAAATCTGTTTTAGGAAGAATGAAATATTTGTTTAGGCTAAAACTTTGCTGCTGCTACATTGTACAGCTTTGAGAGTAAATTCCAAGATGATGATGATGGAAGATTCAGCACAATGCAAGGCTAGATATGCTCTGTTGCTTCTTGATGGGATTCTTGCTACCTTCCATTACACCAATCATCAACTTTTTTTGAGTTTTAACAATTAAAACAAGGCAAAAGAAAAGAAACTTAAGGGATATATGGTGATCATGAGACCATCTAAATATTGCGGTCTTGATATCTATTAACATGGTTACCTGTGACTGGACGGAAAGAACTCCATATATATAGACCTCTGCTAGTTTTGACTTTGCTTTAATACTGTAGTTCGGCAGACCCCTGACAAGCAGACGTCCCTCACACTCCCTCCTCGATCCATTATTACTTAGGTTAAATGCCTCTCTTTTTTTTTATCTTAAAATTAATTTACAAGTTGATCAAGATTAAGTTTTTTTCTTATACCTAATATATATTTTCTCCTCCATCATTCTATTTATTATTAACTTTTTTTTTATATAATTATTTAAGCTACATGTATTTATTTATTTATTTGTTATCTTCAAATTAGTTCTTACGTCGAATGAGATAAACTTTTTTTCTAGACGATTCTACAAACACACACTCCATGTTATTTTGAAGTACTTAGCAAATTTAAATTTAGTGTGTGTGTGTGTGTGTGTGTGAAGTGATGAGATGCAAATGGTTGACCATGAAGACCAACTTCGATATTGAAACATTCAAGTTCACACAAGCTCACCATGCACGGTCCAAAGCTTTAGAAAAACCACTAGAAAAGAAGAAATCACAGCAGGGTCTGCTGCCGGTGAAACAACCGTATTGGGGGCTTGGGATCGATATATGTTAAGTCTACTTCTTGCGCAAGTTCCTAAAATAGGCAGAAGGATTTTCATCAAAATCACTCCTTGACATGCGGAAGTTCCGCCCGGGTGCTTTCATTGTCTTGCCATTCTTCTTGCTCTTGGTAAGACATCTGTAGCAACTACGAAGCAGGAGACCTATCACTGCCACTGCAACAATTGTAGGGACATGTACTTTCTGCAACCATTCGAGGACATCAGGAGCTGGTGGTTCCATTGCTGTTAATCTGTTTAGAAATTAACGGGGAGGGGAGTACTGTTCTGGGCGAGGAATTAGAGAATCGAGAGGATATGCAAGAAACGTGATAAGCTATGAGAAGGCTGCACACAATTAACGGTGCCTCTCACAATTTAAGAAGATGAAAATGTGGTGGGTGTCTTCTGGAATTAGAGAGTGTCTTGCTTAAGATGTAGCATCTCTTAAGGATTTAATGTCATGTTCAGCCCACCATCACTACTCTTGACAAAAGATAAGGTATCATTGTAGGATTTACGCAATACATTAATTGGAGAATATTATTATAATTAAGATAGAGCTTTAAAAAAATCAAAAGAACATACCAGTACGGATTATTCGATCTAAGTTAAGATTAAATCAACAAGTCAAGCATCGATCCCATTTAAAGAGAAAGAATTTATCTTTTAAGCAGATGAAATGTTTCTTTTTATTTGATTTTAAATTTTTAAACGGATTAAAATGTGTTATAGAACCTTTTATTTTTTTTAAAAATAAAAATTTCATCATTGTCTCCTAACTTAGTATATATTTCCATATTGATCTTTGTACTACTCTTGTTTTGCACCACCGAAAAATTATTGTTTTTTTCTTTAGGGTTATATATATTTCATGTTCTTAAAAATATATTTTTAACACAATCCGAAAAATATAATGTAAACTCAAGAATTATTGTTTTTTTCTTTAAGGTTCTATTTAAAATTGTAAAAAATATATTTTTAACATAACCTGAAAAATACAATGTAAATTTAAATTGACAGTAGATTTTTTATAAATGTCATATGTTCAACAAAGACATTATTTTCATTGACTATGTAATTAAATTATAAGAAAAATATTATGCATATGTTAACCAAAGGTTTGTCGAAAAGCTTATATATAATTTATCGAGATGAATGAGCTTAAATCATTTAAAGATGAAAGAATATAATCATAGTAATGATACCTAATTTATTAAAGATCTTAAGATTTATGTTCAAATAAAAAAACTAAATCATATGACATTCTCGGTAGCACTAGAAAATTATTATTTTCCTTTTATTCCTATAATGACATAAGTGATAGTTGCAGCATGATAAATGATGAATTATGCTCTTAATGATTTTTATATATTAGTACACTAAGTGGAGCATAACATAATACTCTTAATAAATATCATATATATATATATATATATATATATATATATATATATGAGTGAGAAATGTGATCATTTCTTTAAGAATTTTGATAAAGGTTGAATTTTCTAAAACACTCATGAATCCAAGAGTTGTTCATAGTCAAAGTAAACACAACAGTGAAAACCAAATAAAATATCTAGGTAGAGAAATATGTGAGTACTATTATCTTGATTTACATAATAGGTTGATTAGTTCAAGACATGACATTACCTTTTTAGCCTAGTAAATCTGATAGTATTTCATTAAAGAATGTTTATGGCTAAAAGTTACCTATCTTGATGTAATGATCTATCAATTCAGTATTTTTCAATAAATTTCTGTGTCATTTTAAAATTGGTGAGACAATTTTCATTGACATAGAGGATTGTTGGAGATTTATTTAAATGCTTTGGTTTTTCTTCAAAGCCTAGATGTTAGTTTTTTTTGTTGAAAGATATTTGAGTTATATAATTTTTAGTTCAAAAACTTTATTTAGAAGTGCATTGAAACTAAAGTGGTGGTGTTTAGAATTTTAGGGGACATATGACTAACATTCTAGTTGCACAAGTGATGAGTAATAAAACTTTAAAGACAAAGAATTTATCATTAACAATAATAAAAGTTTCATTGCTTTAAAATATTTTAATAAATAAATACTTTTATTTATTTTAATTTAAACATAATTATTTTTATTACCAGTATACTTTGAAAATATCAAGGCTTTGGCAGACTTATTATGCAGTAGCAATAATCAATGGACATCATAAAATCTCTTTCCCTTCTATATATGGATGTCACTAACACAAGTTAGTTTTAAGAAGATGGTGTATAGTATCCTACGATGAATGTTAGCTCCATTCACATTCAAAATAAAAATTAAAAAAGAAAAAGAAAATAATCTTATGCACATTCTTTCTAGATTGTGGGGCTGGAATCTATTCTCTTATAAGACTAAATTTAATAATCTCACAGGTGCCGGTTGTTTTCCATGAGATCAGCACTGCGTGCCCATCACTGGACCAATACTCTTCACCAGTTTTTCCTTTATATCTTGCAGATCGAGCTTTGGGTGAGGCTGTGAAAAGACTATATATTTTCTTAATGAAAATGAGTTTGCATTAACAACAATATTGTATGTTTCACGCACGGATTTTTAAGAGAGATTTTATATTATTTATATCGAAATCAAAATTTAATTGTTACAATAATATTCTTGAGATATTTTCCATGCACGATCCATACCACCAGCTTATTTTGCAAAGTTGTTTTTTTGATCCATACAATAATAGATTTCAGCGTCCATATAATGGCCAAGTTCAACATTTTTAGCGAACACCACGTTAATGGTAGTATATTTTTTTGTTACTTGGGAAAAAAGCAAGACAAGACAAGCAACATGGGTCTAAAACCAAATTAAGGTCATGGTCTGCAAGGGGGAACTATGGACTTCTGTGGATTTTCAAAGACTGGTAGCCCCTTGCAAGAGATTAACCGCCCAATATCGTTGTGGCCATCATCTGTGATCAGTCTGTAAATTCTGAAATGTTTATTCAATCAATCAGGAACAAGTATTGATCGGAAGCATTCTGGAAAAAACCTAAGATTCGTATTTTATTTCAACCAGTTCAAGATTCAATAATCCGCACTCACTCTCTGCAGGAATATTAGCATGATCCCAACATTATTCAATAATACAAGTTCAGTTGCTATTCACTGCAGATTCTCTCTGTGTGGACAAACTCATTAAAATATTAGAGTGTAATGCAACCTCTTGTGGTTGCTTACAAAAGCACCTGCACCTTGCTGCTAGTTGTGCACTTGTGCTGCAATTTCACTGCAAGTTTTCAAGCTTAATACCTACGAATGCTCTTCAGCCTTTCTTATTGTATTTTGCAGTATACCTGTAGATTTAAATGTTAACTGCTGCATTGGCTGCAGGGTTGTGATGGCTCAAATAATCTCTTAGATGACACAGCCACCTTCACTAGTAAGAAGACTGCCCTACCCAGCTTGAATTCACTCAGGAGCTTTGAAGTGGCTGACCAAATTAAATCAGCTGTCAACCAAGCTTGCAATGGCAATGCATGTGGTGTCATGCGTAGAAATTGTAGCTTTCGCAGCTCGTGACTCTATGAACCTTGTAAGCAGGAGTTGATGTTTAAAGCATAAATACACCTATTCTTTCTTTCCTTGTAAGCAGGAGTTATTGATACATAGCTTTCTTTCAATCTCACGAGCTAAACCTGATGGACCTTGTTGTCCTCTCGGCAGGCCACACCATTGGTCTTTCCACAACAGGATTTATAATGACACAAATTTGATTGATTGGAAAAAAGAGTCTCCTCCATGATCAAGCGGACAATCGAAGAAAGTAAGCCAAAACACAAGAAGGTAAATTTTTATACTGCAAGTTTTTTTTTTTTTTTTTAAGAAAAATAGGGAGGTTTGGTATGTACTTACAGCCCAGACGTGGGCTGCCTCGGTTACCGTGGGTGTTTTTCGCAGTATTAATAATGACGACCAGCTAAGAGCAGTGGCTGAACTCTGAAGCAAATATTAATCGGTTGATCAAAGTCATGACAATATATAGCGGACATCAGCTATTAAGGCTAAACATAGGGTGGCCTTGGAAGGAACTTTTTTCAAAGTTTCTTTCTTAAACTTTGACAATTTGATAATTACCAAATTCCTTGTAATTAATAAACTCCCACAAAGCTCAGAGGTGGCCCTCAGAGGATACTCCTTGCGCTTAATAAACTTGAGACAAAGACTTGCAGGTTCCTAAGCCATGCAGCTGCCTTGTCCTTGTTTAATCAAATCAAGTGTGCCCCCTACATAAAAACAGCCACCATCCATGCTTCAAGTTGTCTCTCTAAAGCAGCACGCTCGTTGTGCATCATTTCATTCATGTGTATAATATGACAAAGCAAATGGTTTAACTGGGTGGCACTGTCTTTAAATTATAACCAGGGACTCAACCCTATAACCCAACCATCCAGAACACAACACAGATGAAAGCTGCAAATCTTACATTTCGAATTATAACAACATTTAAAGCATAAACATCCTATCACAGGTCACATGGTATATAGTTTATAACAAGGAATGATAAACCCATGACAAGACAAATTAGACGAGTCTGATTTCATGTGCCAAATCTAAGGTGTTCAAAGAAACTTGGAACAATGCACGTTATCAGTGCATGAAAATGCAGCTTCTTCATTCCTCCGCAGCACTGGCAGCACTTAAATCCACACTTAGGTCAAGAACCTGTGACATGAAAGACAAGAACTAATCACAAAGTGGATTCTAGAGCAGACAAAGAGACAAACAACAAGAAACAAGAAAGACGCTACTTAATACAATTAATATTAAAATGCAGCTAAGCAAAATGATCGCCTTTGATGCTTGGTTAGGTATGATTCAAATATTGTTAGCAGTTCAATTTTAAAGTGAATAGAATTTTTGCTCTTATCCGGATTTGGAGCCATGGCCTGAGAAACTCAAAATGCTAGTTTAGTCCCTCATCCTACGCTCAAGGACAAACTTTAATTAGATATTTTCCCTCAACACAACCCAGACAGATAATTCCCACAGCTCAATGGTATGCACATTAGCAAAGACATAAATACCAACAAAAGATAGTATTCAACAGCCATTGTTTTCTGAAAATTCACTTGTGGTATAGTATTGTGAGGTTCAGCTGATAAACATCATGGTTGTCTACATAACGGAATCACTGTTAATGGTATCACAAGACCAAATAGACGGTAGAGCTTCTTCAGAAGAGTTTTTTTACAACAAATTCTCCAGCACAGGAAAGTGCAATCTTACCTTTCCAGTTATCATGGTATACATGTTCAAAACATCAGTGACAGTTGACTCAAAGTGTGTTGTGGCATCATAACTCTGTCGAAGATTAAGGAACTCAATTAGGGAGTATCCATGAAGGTATGGTGAAGCAATAGAAATCATAACTAGCATCATCAGCATTAAGAAAACAAAAAATACACTCACTGTTGAAATAAAGCAGTTGTCCAATGAAGGTTCATTAACTGGTTCGTATCTGTCATAAATATCAAAGAATATCTCATCAACAGGACCTAGGAGGTCAATTCCAGGCTTCAATTCAACCTCAGGATGATCAGTCTCTGCCTCCGTTGATACAAATGCAATGAATTTGCCCTTTGGAGCGACATTGTGAGTATAAGAACAACAGAAAAGGTACCTGCTCAACACAGAAGCATCACAAAAATTTAGCACTTATTGTTTCTTCAGCAAAGTCACAGTAATGAAATCTCCCCCCTTGGATAGACTATTCAATTTGGGATAAGGGTGTTAGAGGATAATATAAAACCATTCTTGAGGCTTCACCTAACAACGTAAGTTTTTGAATTGAATTGGTTCTTTGATATGGTGTCAGTGTCTTGATGACCAAACTGTCACGATTTCAATTCTCACCACCTCATTCTAACTAATTAAATTAATAAAACTAAGCATAAGGTAATGGTGAGTTTGTGCAAGTTTCAAGCCCTAAGAGCTTTCTCTTAAGAGGGTGTGTTAAAAAAGTAATATAAAATCATTTTTTAAGCTTCACCTAACAACTTAAACTTTTGGGTTGAATTGGTTCTTTGACAAAGGGAATCAACTACACCCCATGGATCTCCTTGCCCATTAGAGAGAAACTAAACTTTCCAAGATAGCCGAAAAATCATAAAAGAACATATCCATTTTAGAATTTTACCATGAAAAAAATCATAACCAATTTGCTGAAGAAAAAAATACATAAACCCGAAACAATCAATTACAAAAAATAAGAACACTAACAATGCAGCAGACAAGAGACTTAACTATAATTTCCTATGAAAACAATTCTATCTCCCTAAATGAACCACCTTTAATTAATGGCCAACTGCCGTGCTGTGTTTACATTACAAAACAAACACAACTCATGCTGGCTGATATTTGGTAACAGTAAAAACAGGTAATGTTGATATGTTAACAATTATAATCCTTCGACTTTTTAAGAAATAATATGGGATTGGAAATAAGAACATATCTAGAACTCACATGTCTGATCTGCGACCCAACTGCTTCTGTGGCAGGATAACCTGCACTGAATGAGATTCATCGGTGCTTGGTATTGGGTGGCTCATAATGGCAATTGCCCTTGCAACCTTCCCAACCTTCCTAACCTGTTCAAATGCATTCAACTTTCTGTAAATAATGAAACATTCAGTTTTTATCTTCAACGCGCGCGCGCACACACACACACACATATAGGGAGAGAGAGAGAGAGAGAGAGTCAGGCTTCATTGACTACTTATTTTGTCCTCTGTACCTTGTTGAGTAAGTAGGAAGGATCACAAACAACTTTCTTGCACTTGGCAGTTTCCCCTTCTGATGTGACACCAGCAACTTTGCCTTCCTCATCAAATTCTACCTGGAATTAGATATGCCACTTTCATATTATATTTCTACTCAACCACAACGATTATATGCACACGGAATTTTCTCAAGAGTATACAAGGTGATGCAAGGACACAAAATAGCATATCAAACTCAGAAACATAAATAAGTACCTTGCACTCAGGTTTATTTAACATGTATGTGCCTCCATAAACAGCACTAAGCCGTGCAAATGCCTGAACAGAATAACATATCCAAATAACATTGTCATTTCAGTTTATAACAAATCTAGTATGTTGAGACGGATGGTGAAAGAATTGAGGAGGGGTAGGCAGGGGGAGAAAGAGACCTGTGGGAGCTCTCCCAAACCATACAGAGGGTAAATATATGGCGATCCTCCTTGAAAACGAGCAAAAGACTCCGCATATAGCTATCACATAATCAGGAGGGGAATTTTCAAAAAAATGCGTAAAATAAAGAATTTCAAATGTAACAGATTCAAAATATTTGTAATGGAACTAAGCTATAGATTCTGAAAAATGATCACCTTCATCCTCATAACAGTATCCAGTGCAGGTTCATTGAGGTAGCGATCATCTCTATGTAGCGCCACTGCATGACCGATGAAGTCTATGGTATTGTCATCAAGACCAAATTTTCTGACAAAAAGTCAACTGTGTAATAAGAAACAAAAGTGCTCACCAAGTTTATTGTTGAATACAAATAGACTTTGCACTAATTCAAATAACCTCTTACGAAATTTCTCAAACCAAAATAAAACAACGGTGTTGAACAAAATATGAGGATCCATGAAAGCTACAGTGTGGTACTAGAAAAGTACGCATAAAGAGACACGTGTGACATATAAGCCTGGAGAGGGGGCATACGCAATCAGTTCTCTGGTAGTCACTCTCGTCAAGTCCATTCCCTCGTGTGTTTTAGGATCACTTTCTTCATAGTTATGGACATATATGAAAAGCTTCCGAGCACGGCGCTTTTCAAAAATACCCATCAGAGGAGATTTGAGTGCCTCCATGTCAGTTGCAGGCACCTTGTGAACCTATTGCAATAGTTTATACCGATGGCTTTGAGTAAAAAATATATCATAACAGAAAGTAAAGTGAATAATCAACCTCTACTGAGCATACCTTTCCCTTGTTGAGGACAAAGCTGCCATCCACTGCTTTGAAGTACAGATATTTGGTAACATTTGTGTGAATGAGGACACGTACAAGATTGCCATTTGCCATCATAAACTAGCCATAAAGAGAAACGTCGACGAATCAATAGAGATTTAAAAAATGACCAACTCAAAAAATTGAATAACTGGTCAAATAACACGAAGAAGAAGCAAGGTGGGAAATACACCTTAGGAATCATGTCAACATTATAATCCCTACTTGAGCCCAGATGTGCTGGAGGCTTATCGTTTCCCCTGAACCTCTTCCAGAGCTGTAAATAAATTAAATTAAATTCAAAATCAACTACTCACAACAGTAGTAGAAAAACGGTGAATGATAAACAAAGACAGATCTTGAATGGTAAATAGGACCTGAATGAGGTTAAGGGAAGCAGATTCTCCTCCATAGTAGTCATTCCTATCCATATGCAGGACCTGGCTCACAAAGACAAAACTCTTACAAGTGCACAAAATCCAATACGATCCAAATAAATCAGAATGAATGTCAAGAGGAGAACACAAAGATAATATGTAGTTACTTGCATTAATTCCATGCAAAAAGATCCATTACTAAACGTGCACCTCAAAAGGCAAGGCAAGGATGATCATAATTGAGGTGAAACACAAAACCCAATAAGCAAGTGACAAGCAATTCAATGAAAACCCATTTAAAAACTTCCCATAAGAAACTAATGAACCAGGAATCAATCCATTTATTTTCGAAAAGATCCATAAAGTTTGCATTTTTTTAATCAATCAATAAATAGCTCCAGTAAAGCAAAAGTCTTTGCGAATCGGTAAATGATCATCAAACGTAAGCAGTTAGCTTGATCTGTGTGAGAAAAACAAAACCCTACTCTAAAAGGGATAGGAGTGTTGAAAAATGAAACGATACAGATGCATCAGATACCAAATTGGGAAGAAGAGAAGAAAAATGGAAAAAAGAAAGACCTTGAGGCCATCAACGGAGAGAAGACCACTGAGGATGCATTCCTTGAGACCAGTACCCAATACTATCACATCATACTCTTCATCCATGATTCAGAAGATCGACACGATGTTTTCTTTCGTGGTGGGGGTTGGGTTTAGAGTTAAAGGTTACAGGAGAAGAAGAAATAAGAATGGCAAGACAGCTGCTGAGGCAATAACTTTGTTTAATGTTTTACGTACTGATTAATTAACAAATAAAACCTTCAAGGCAAAGCAAAACAGAGATGCTTTGTTTCTTAGTTCAGGAAACCTTCCTTGCAATGCGAGCCCTTCTGATTTTATGAAGGCAAGGTCATACCTATCTATGGCTTTGTGAGTTACTTCAATGACATGTTCGATTTTAAGCTTAGTTTGGTTCGGGTTTGTTTCTGACTTTGTTTAAGAAGTTGATTTGGTTAACAGATATAACTAAATCTAATCTAATGAATTTTTTTTAAAAGGAAATAAAAAATATATATTAATATATCAAAATAATCTAAAAATAAATAAAAAATAAAAAATTTTAATTTTTTTAAAAAATATGTTTATAACACAAATGAAAAAACAATTATTTAGAGCCCGTTTGATATTATAGTTGTAATTATTTTTAAAATGATTAACACTTTAAAAAATATGAAAATAATATTTTTTAATTTTTAAAATTTATTTTTGATATTAAAAGTTAAAATGATTTAAAAATATTAAAAAATTAATTTAAAATAAAAAAAATAAAATTCTTTAAAAACAACGAAAATAGTTGAGGTCGAGAAACATTTTGTATCAATTTTCATCCGACCTAAAAACATCTATGTTCATGACTCACATCCAATTTGGTTTTATTGAAACCCTAAAACCAAAACAAAAAAATCAATCCTCTTTTCCCCTTGAAGCCTTCAAGGAAGTACATGAGTATTAAATATGTTTTAGTCACTTATTTAAAACAATGTGCAATTCAGTTTTCAAATTTGGAAAAAAATAAGTAGACACAATAAATAGAAAGTTGAATTTAGTTAAGCTAATTAGCTATTTCACATGCATTTCACTACAAGTAAATTTTTTTTTTTCACTATAAGTAACTGTATCATAATAATTCTCTTAACTGATAAATGTAAAAAAGTGAATTATGCAAAAAAAAAAGAATATATATATATATCAATAAAATAAGATAGAGCTGCTAATGACAAAGTATTTTTTTTAAAAAAAAAAAACCGTTCCAATAAAAGATAGATGAGTGAGATATTAAACCCCAACTTTTCTCTTTGATGCGCACATTTTTTTTTTATCTTAAAGGTCAATGTTTCTTACCAAGAATAAATAACTTTGATTTTTAAGAATAAAGTTTATTTATATAAACATAAAAAACAAATGATAGATGAATTAAGATAATCTCTTCGAAATATTAAATACCTATAAAATAATGAAAAGAACAATCTATATTTAACAACAAATTAAATAAACAAGCTAAAAAAATCCAAATATAAGATATTTTAATTTAAATATAAATTAAAACATTATTTCAAAAAACATATATTACAAAAGGATATCAACTAAAAAAACAAAATTATACATATATTTCAAGTGTAAAGTGTCATTCACTCCATTAATAGAGAACTCACTCCATTAATAGAGAATGGGTTGTAAGTATAGAATGATAAATATTTCAAATGTTAATAACTTTTTATCAAGAAAAAAAAATTTAAAAAAAGGAAAACTTTACTAAAAGATAAATTATAGAAAAATAAAAATAAAAAGAAAAAGAATAGTTATAAATAAGTTAGGTATAAAGTGATAAATATGTAAAATGTAAAGGAAAAAATGGATAGAAAAAGCAAATCATTTTTTTTTTCACAAAGAAAATCCAAAAATTACAATTTTACTATCGCTACAATTCAAATAATAGTAGACAAAAAATAAAAATATTACAATTTCTACTATAATTTACCATTTCCTTTTACTTTTAGTATATTGTATAATATACAATTTCCTATGTTACATTTAAATTACACAATATACTAAAAGGACTTAGCGCTCCTCTTATTGTTTATCTAAACTCAGAGCACTGTGAATTGAAGTAATGTAATGACAACCCAGCCATTGCCACAAAGAGTTGCAAGGGCAGCGAGGGAGAGGTGGAGTTGTCTTTTTACTGGGATGCATTTGGCATTGAAGAGATGCTTCAGGAGAAGATGGTCGCTTTAAGTTTTGGTGGGATTGCCCTGGGCGTCAGTTGGGCTCGTGTCCCCACACGAGGACACCTGCCACCTGAGCTGACCTGCCTTTGAGTCGGGTTAAAAAAGCATTACGTGGCGCTAGGGCTGGCTTGCCTTTGCCTTAGCGTGAGCTAGGCCCGCTCCCCCACGCGAGGACACCTGGCGCAAGGCTGCCTTGCCCAAGTCGTACAACTGGACTCGCGCGCCACATGGCGAGACCTGGCGCTTGGGTTGCCCTGCCCATGCGTTGGGGCCACAAATAATAATATTTTTTAGTATTAATACTTTCAATGATAATAAAAATACTAATCTTTGTACCACAAATAATAATATTTTTGTTATTAATACTTTGAACTACAATGAAAATAAAATATTATTACTTTCAATTATAATAAAAATAAAAATATTTGTACCGCAAATAATAATATTTTTGATATTAATACTTTGAACTATAATAGAAATAGTAATATTTATAAAATAAATAATAGCATTTTTTATATTAATACCTTTAATTATAATAAAAATAATAATATTTATGGACAAATAATAATAATAATAATAATAATAATAGTCATAGTATTTTTATATGTTATTATATGTTAACAACCTAGATATATCATGCACTGTTACAATTAAAGAGTGCTGAAAAAACCATAGTATTTTTCTTAGTTTGCAAAGTTTGCTGGCTTGGTCTAATTATTTCTATAACTCTTGTTTTGAAGGAGAAACTTGTTGAAGCCTGTAAAAAAGCTTTGTGTTAAGGAAATATTCTTAAGAATAATGTTTGTGAATTCCTGATGTTTTATTTTATTTTTGTTCTTCATTGTATTATATTACATCAAACAAAACACAAGATTCTCAATCTAATCCAAGCTTATCCATGATGAACTCGGAAACAAATGGCGTTGAATGTAGGAACAAGAATGAAAAGCCATGCATGGCCGTAAGAACAACCAGAAGTGGTGAAGAAGCAGTCATGGCACAGGCAAGCCAGCTTGCAAACAGCCGTCAACAAGGGCGAAACGAGGCTGACACCATAAAGAATCAGGGAGTGGGAAATCAAGGTGCTGACGGGCTAGTGGATCAATATTTGTTTCCGACCTTAATTTCATAACGTTAAATGCTGGAAGTCATCTTTTCTCAGACGACAATTCATGGAGTTGGGGATTTTCAAGCAGCTGTATTGAACTTCACAATTAGGAGAGTGCTCTGTATATTTGGATTGCCTTTTCATACCTGAGTTTCTCTTGAATCCATTGAGACAATTCAAAGCTTGATTTCTTTCCTTTTCTTTATCTCTTACTGGCTAATTTTAAGTTAGGTTCAATTGTCAAGGGCCAATTAAGTAATACCCTAAAAGGCGTGGGAAAGCACTGTAGCTTTCCCACGCCTTTTATTTTCATTCACTTATATATAATAATAACAATAATAATAATAATTATTATTATTATATGTTTTTTTTTGTTTTTATTTTTTTCGTTCTTCTTCCTTTTTTTATGCTTTTATGGCTTCTTTTTTTTTTGCTTTTTTCTTTGTGTTTTTTTCTTTTAATGAATTTTTTTTGTTTAATTTAGTTTGTTAATGTTAAATTTTATTTTATTTAGTTATCAGACTTTTATGACACGAATCCCGAGTTTGACGGGTTAACTTGGTTTAACGAGTTAACCCGAAATTTTTTTTCCTCTTTTTAATTAATTTTTTTGTTTAGTTTAGTTTGTTAATGTTAAATTTCTTTCTATTTAATTATCAGATTTTCATGACACGTCTCCCGGGCTTGACAGGATAACCCAGTTAACCCGTCAATTTTTTTTTTCTATTTAGTTATCAAACTTTCATGACGCGAATCTCAGGTTTGATGAGTTAACTTGGTTTGAAGGGTTAACCCAGTTAATTCAGATTTTTTTTCTTTTTCTTCATTAGTTTTTTCTTCATGTTGGTTTTTTTTTTCTTTATTTTTTTTAATTAATCTATTTAATTATCACACTTTTATGACACGACCTTGCAGTCAGACCCACATCTAAGGCTCTTGGATCCGCTGTTGCAACCAGACTCAATTAAACTTGAGTCATGTAAGTTTAATATTATTATTAATATTATAAATATTACTCTTGAGTCAAGCGTTGCAGCTAGACCAAAGACTCTTGGGTATATCTTTGCTGAAAGACCTAACACTCTTAGATCTTAGCATTTTTTGATGTTTTTTATGCAAGGAAAAAAAATAACCCGTGGCGTATGCCTTTGTTTTTTTTGCTTTTTCTTTTTAAGCCTTTTACTGTGGACTGCACAGTGCAGTCCACAGTGAAAAAGCTGATGTCTTTAGTTTTTTTTGTCTTTTTTTTTTAATTATTTTTTTTAATTTAGTTTTTTAATATTAAATTTTTTTTGTTTAATTATCAGACTTTCATGACATGAATCCCAGGTTTGACGGGTTAACCCAGTTGATTCAGATTTTTTTTTCTTTTTTTTCAATAGTTTTTTTTTCTCTTTGCTTTGTCCTTTTTAATTAATATTTTTTTACTTATAATAATAATAATAATAATAATAATAATAATAATAATAATTATTATTATTATTATTATTATTATTATAACATATACTAAAAGTGCTTAGTGTTTCACTGTGCACTGCACAGTGAAACGCTGAGCTTTTTTTTTTGTTTTTAATTTTTTTGTTTTTATTTAAATCTTTTTCTATTTAGCTATCACACTTTCATGACACGAATCCCAGGTGTGACGGGTTAACTTGATTTGGTGGGTTAACTCAGTTGATTCAGATTGTTTTTTCTTTTCCTCATTATTTTTGTTCTTTCGATTTCATCTTTTTATATTGTATGCAGTTCACGATGAAAAAGCTGATGTCTTTATTTTTATTTATTTTTGCTTTTTTTTTTCTTTTTATGCCTTTCACGGTGGACTGCACAGTGCAGGCCACGGTGAAAAGGCTGATGCCTTCTTTTTTTTCTTTTTAATTAATTTTTTTATTTAGTTTGTTGATATTAATTTTTTTTCTATTTAGTTATCAGACTTTCATGACACAGATCTCAGGTTTGACGAGTTAACCCAGTTAATTCAAATTTTTTTTTCTTCATTAGTTTTTTTCTTCATGTTGGTTTTTTTTTAATTAATCTATTTAATTATCATATTTTTATGACACGACCTTGCAGCCAGACCCACATCCAAGATTATTGGGTCTAGTATTGCAGCTAGACCCATTTAAACTTGGATCATGCAAGTTTAATGTTATTATTAATATTATAAATATCACTCTTAGGTCAGGCGTTGCAGTCAAACCCGAGACTCTTGGATATAGCTTTGTAAAAAAACCTAACACATTTAGATTTTAATGTTTTTTAATATTTTTTATGTAAAAAAATTAACCCACAGCAACACGCGGGCCATATAACTATTCCCTCACCTAGACAATAAACAAGCAAATACATTAGATAATATATATATTAGTACAAATGGAGAAAAGGGTGTGTGTTAGTTGCGAGATCTCATTTATGGAATCCTTTTTCTTGAAGCATTTTTTGGTGTAAATAAACAATGGAATGGTGCTACTGCTCATGCGAGATGAGAAGCCAAGAAGAGACGAAAGGACAAAAGAGAAGGAAGGAGATAATCAGGGGGAGGGGGAGAGAGAGAGAGTGTAATGATTGTAGTGGGGGGGTGTTGTAAGCATGGGCCCCACACCCTTTTCTTTTCTTTATTTGTGGTGGTGACTCTCATTTTCAGGAGCCATTCATCCTAATTGTAATTTTAAAATATTCCTTTTCCTACTCTGATTAATTAATTAATTAATTCCTCCTCCTTTGTGGTGCTGACTCTCATTTTCCTGTTCCCCTCACGCTCATCTCATCAAGGTGATTGATCAATTCATCCTGTCTATAGTATCTCTTTAATTTATTATTATTAATACATAAAAACCATTGAAAATTATTCAAAAATATTAATTTGATGCTTTTAAATTGAAATACATTAAAAAGAAATAAACCATTACTCTTCCAAACACTTTATTTGATAAAACTTGATTGATCTAGTGGAGAATTAATTCATTTTTGTTTATGTAGACAAACTCACACAGCGCATCTTGAAAATGAAATAACTATGATTAAAAATATTAAACAACAGAAAAAGACAAAGCTTTTCTTTCTCTAGTTTTTGGTCTGGTTTGGTGTCCAAAGAAATTATAAGTAAAAAAAAACCCCAAAAACAATCTCTCTCCCTACCGCTAGTAATTAAAAACCACAGGCAGAAAAAGTTTTTCTCTTCCCCCTTTTCTCTCCCTCTCGCACAAAAAAATCTCTCAATTTAGAACCCAGGCTTGGTATCTTCACAATCTCTCTCTCTTGCTCTCTTTTATTTTATTTTATTTACACCATCTCTGCTTCTCATTCCCTTTATATTTCCTCTATTTTCTTAATTTTTTGAGCTTTTATTTGTTGTTTATTGAAAAAGATAGTAACTTGTTTGTTGATTGCTTATTGATGCAAATGGGTTTTGTGTTTTAGGGTCTGGTTGTGGATCCTTGATGATGCTGATTCAAGACGGAGGAGGGGTTTCTGCTTTTCAGTTTTTTTTTATCTATATTCTTTTCTAGTTATGGAAACTGTGTCTATCCTTTTTGAAGTTATATAATTAGTGGGTTTGCTCCTTTTGATCGTTTTGGTACTTCAGCTATTAGATTCAAGTTGTTCAAGGAGGCCCAGATACTCTTTTTTTCTTCTTCTTCCTGAAAAGCTAATTTATAATTACGGGGCTTAATCTTTTTGCTCCTTATTTTGATTGAATGGAGCCATCTGGAGAAGATGATTGAATGTAATCTGTCATTTGTTTTGATGGAATTGGGATTTTGAAGAAGGAGAAGCCACTTCATTTCTTACTAGGTTTTTCAATATTTTCTGTACTTTTCTTACTTAAAAGTATTTATGATCGCATTGTTAAGGATATTTGAGTGTTTGCCTGATTGGGATTTTTTTTTAATTTGTTTTTTAGTTTGCTGGCGTGGTGGTTGTATAGTGGAAAGTATGGAAAAGGAGACAGCGTTGGTGGAGGGGACTGATATGCATCTGGAGGATGTGTTTAACCCCGAAGAGTCATTTACTGTGGAAATGGAAACCGAAGAGAATGAAATTGGAAGTCCAAAGAGTGAAATTCAATGTTTCTCATCGGAAATGGGCGAGGGAAGTAATGTTGTATTTTCAAGAGAAGCACCCCATATCAGTACAGAGTCAAGAGTATCAGGTGTTTGTAGTTGTAGTGCGACAAAAATCAAGCCACATGTGGTTGCAATGGAGTCTGAGATTGGCGACAAGGAGAATTTTGGACAGGAGAAGAAACTCAGTAGGCAAGATAGGATTGAGTTGGGCCGGATGTTTCAGAGTGCAGTGAGTTGCCATGACTGGGAGCCTGCTGAGAGTTTGATATTGTTGGCTGATCCACAGACCCTTAATGATGCCTTGTGTATCACACTGGACTCTATCTGGTTTTTGAGCACACAGCAAGAGCTTGACGGGATAACCAGTTTGATTAAGAAGATTATTGCCAATGGTGCTTATGACTTTACTAGAGCTGCTCTTAGAACTTCTTTTCTTGCTTCATGTGTTTCGGCCTGCCAGAGCCAAACGATGCATCTTGAAGACACAGTAAATGTGATGGCCCAAAGGTATATTTGCGGAAAAAATAAAATAGCCGCATATTTTTCTTAGTTTATGGAACAATCAGTGTTTTCCTTTTCATTTCTTTGGACAGAATATATGTCGTATGTGTTTATATTAGTGTGTATAAGTATACCTATGTGTTAGACATGCTAATCTATATATATATATATATGCATTTGCATGTATGAGCTTGTGTATATGTTGTAGCTTATATTATTGCATTCATCATATGTTTGGTGTTGGGGGTCATTTTTCAAAACTTGTATTCTCTATTCTAGGGTTCTAGCATCCTTGTATTATGGTATTTGATTGGCCTACTGTGTTATGAGGTTCTTCTGTAATTTCTTTTACTGATTTCTGCTAGGTTGATTTTGCAGTTCTTTCTAGTGTGTACAATGGTTAATCTTATAAGCCCATTTATAATATTTTGGGCACGTGGTATCTTTTTTGTGCTTGCATATTCTGAAGCATTCTTCTTGATGATTATGGATCATTCAATGTTTTGTATATTGACATGGGACAATCTTAAATTATATCTCGTAATCCACTGTTCTTGATGAATCTGTAAAATAAGAAATTGATTTAGGTTGTGTTTTGCCGTCAATAACTTTTATATTTTGCCATCATTTGTGTTTGATCTATTATTCTTTATTTCTTTGTCCCTTCACCCTCCCTACCCCCGACACCTTTTGGTCCTTGATGTATTTATCCGGCAACCTTAATCTACCCATCGGTCTAATGCATTAAATAAAATGCTGAGAGGTTGTAACAATTTCAGTTCTATATGCGAAGGGGAAATTTACTTTGTTTCTTCATATAGTTTGTTTAGAATGCGCTTCACAAATATTCTCTATATTTTCTGTTCCTATACGGATTTAATATTAATGAAATATGATTTTTTTTATTGCATTCTGTCTGTCCACGTGGATGGGGATGCACATGAAATGGCTGGATTCTGATGTGATTTTCAATTCTGTTTTATAAATGGCAAAGTCTTTGGCGAAAATATTGTACCTTTCATGTAGCCTTCACTAAGTGAATGAATCGTGTATCTTTAGATTTCAGGTTGTAGCTTCTGCTCAGTGTGCTTAATTTCTGAGACAATATAATAACAGTCTTTTTATAAATTAGCTATGACAAACCGTATGCGCACAATGAAAAATTACGTCCCCTCTTTTGCTTTTATTTGTAAATGAAAAAACCAAAACTTCAGCCACAACAATTTTTTTGATAACATGGGTAGCGAAAGCCTTTGTTTTTTTAGCATCCTGTTGACTTGCATTCTTTGTTTTACTTTCACGTTTTGTTCAGATTGAAGGAGCGACTTAAGGAGTGCAATGGAGATGAGGTCTTGAAGGCAGAAGCCAGTGCCAAGGTTCAAAAGTTTACTGAGTGGGCTCTGAAATGTATTGGCTTCCATTCTCGCTGCCAGGCGAATAGAGACCGGGTGATTCAAAGCTCAATTGCTGAGATTCAACTTCAATTGTCTGCATTCAAGACGTTTCTTGATCTCGCTGGCAATCAACTCACAGGGAAGGATTTCACAGAGGCCTTTGATGCAGCCTGTTTTCCGCTTACTTTATTCTCCACTTCATTCGATCCTGGCTGGGCATCTGGGATATCAGCAGCTGCAATCCAAGGGTTGCTTGGTATGTTGGTTGAAGGGGGTGCAGACAATGTTAACCAGTGTTTCCTTGAAGCCTCTCGCTTTGGAAGTACAGAACTTGTGCGCATTCTGTTACAGGTGAATTAGTCACACACATGTAACTTTTTCTTTCTGCACTGTTCTGTTTATGTTCACCGAGTATTTTGAAAGGTTGTGGTTTTAATTTTCCTCGGAAGAAGAATCTTTCTATTTTAATTAGAGAGCAAGAGATACAGTTAGAATCTTATCAATGATCTTAGCAATTCTTTAGGTATTTTTAGGGTGAATTTCTTTTCTTTCTTCTCTTCATATGATACTCAAATGAATTTGGCTTTGGTTGTGTAAAGCTGCAAATAGTTTCCACATATGGTAGTAAAGAAGGAAATAAATGCTGTGGTGAATCTTTATTAGTAAGCAAAAATTCCAGATAAATCCTCGTCTTTTATATTTGTGAAAGATATACTTTTGTTTTTTTTTTGGTTTGTTCTGATGCCTTTACCTCGTCTTTTTTCCTCTGCACCACCCTGCAGAACTGATTATCTTCTAAAGCATGGCTGCAATGTCTATTTCCATGCGCACACATGTCCCTGTTTGTGTCAGAGAGAGAGAGAGAGAGAGAGAGAAATGTCTTGGGAATTTAATATCATTTTAAGTATGCTTATCTGACTTATTTGTTTGAATTTTTTTCATGTCAAATATGGGATCTGTCTGTTTAGATTGCCCATTGGAACAGCTTGGATGTCGATGTTGATCTGGCCCTAGGTTTTGCTTCTCACTACTGCAAAATTGGTACAATGGAATGTCTAGTGGAAGAGGGCAATGCCATAGCTTTCTTGGGCCCTTTAATGAGAGCAGCTGAAAGGGGTTGCATGCAGGTTGTTCAGTGGTTTGTGAAAAGGGGTTGCCGTGACATGGAACTCTGCCTTGCTCTCACTGCTGCGACTTCTAGTAGCCAAGTTGATGTTGCTGGATATCTCCTCCCTCACGTTCCTCATCATGTTCTTGCTGCCCTCAGCATAGAAATTCTCAAGGCTGCTGGGGAGCGAAGTGGCGGGTCACTTGATGGCGTGGCATTTCTGTTATGTTCTGATTTCTTGGGTGATCCTACTGCTACTTATGCTGTTGCTGACAGCATTGCTCGGTCTGATGATGAGTCTGTCGCCCCTGAGCTCAGGGCTTTTCTTCGAGAGCACTGGTCAGAGGCAGCATACTTGGATGGATTAAAGCAAGGACAAGAACATTACATGAATCTTGTGAGGATTTTGAATTGGGGTGGATCGCCTATATCCTTAAGGGATCTGCCAGGCCCTTTAAGAGTGGCAGTTGCTTATCTGCCATTGTTCAGGGAGTGTGTAGCAACTGGTGGTTGTTTACTTTCACAAAAGCAAAGGGGTCAGCTTGTTGAAGCTGTTAGAAAACTTGGGGGTGGGTCCTTAGAAGATGTGAGCCAAGGAAAAGAACTCTTGGCTGTTTTGGAACATTACCTTCCTCCTTTTTTGGTTCATACCCGCAGCGTGGCCTAGAAGATCTTGTGTTGTGAATTTTGACTAGAGTTTTCCCCGCCATATCTCATAGACAATAAACATTTCAACTGTGGTTAGGGTGACAGATCTCAAAAGGTTGTCAATTTTCCGTCCATAATGTGGCTGGCTAAAGTATTAGTTCTCTCTGGAATCATTATATCATTATTATATCAATCATGTGCATGTTTAACTATTATGTGCAAGACAGAGAGCAACTATGACACAAAGGGTTGATTGATCAATATATACATATATAATGAGAATGTATATTAGCTGATAGTTACCCCTATTTATTTTCTTCGCACTTTGTCTTCGATTTGGTCGGTATGTGGGATCCTCTCTCCTCTCTCCCTCTCTTCTTCCATTTGTGGTTGAATTGACAGGTTTCGAAGAAGGGAGAAAAGTTTTATTTGTTGGCTGCTTCCTGTTCATAAGATGGGTGGCTTGCCTGGTGGTTGGTGGTTGGAAATATAGACAAAGACATCAAAGTAGGGTATGCAAATGAAGGTGAGCCTGACCCGAGAGGGTGGTCTAAAACAATGATGTTTCACATGGCATTTGACCAGCAGCCATTGAATCTAATATGTGATGAATCGTCGGATGGTCATGGACCTCACCTGTGAAATCATTCTCGGGGATGATGGGATGGCTGGCTATGAAATCTGTCCATCATGTTGTAATTATAATATAGTCATTTGCAAATGCCTAAAAACCTGGTGCATCTAATAGGGGTCAGATCTCGACTTGTTCTCATTCCCTCTTGGTGAAAAGGGTTGCCACCACTTGAGGTTAGATCAGTGCAAAATATATTATTATTATTATTTAAACCAAACCATAAGGTCAAACAATGCAAGTGACCAAATCATGGTTCATAACATGCTATTGCCTCATGTCCATCATCATGTTTCTCTCTCAAATTCTTGCCAATACATAGCACTTTTCACTATGCCATACATTAAAAAAGAAAAAGGACAGGACAAAAATGTTATCAACACATTAATCTATTTATAATAAACTTCCTAAATAGGATTTTGCTTTGGAAGTTTGTTTCTCTTTCTACATGACCATCTTGGTTGGAACATTCGCATTCTTCATGTATGTAAACATCAGCAATGCAGCTTTAATTTGAAGAAAGAAGGGTAGAATCTTCAAGTTAGGCCACACTGGGATCCCTTGCATTGTGCTCTCCAAGCATTCTAAATAAACTATTAAGGCAACAACTTGAGGGCTGTACTCCATCACCAACATTGCCGATGACGAAGTATAAACAACAGGAGGGAAACCAGAAGAGCTGGAATCCCTGACAGAAGTTGATTTATTGCAACAATAACAGCATCCCCCTGCATATAAATAACTCTATTTCTGTGCCCTAAGCACAAGATTACCTGAAAAATCTAATTAACGATGAAAAAATGTCACTGATCACGTGTTAGAAATAGCTCAAGACTAAGAAATAAAAGAACTGATCTTCTGTTTTTAACATTTCAGGAAAGTTACAAAAATTGTACGAAGAGACAAAGGTGCACACATTTTCTTGAAACACCATTTACATACATGTATAAGTTATGTCCCTTGCATTAGAAGGCATGAAAGCCAAGAACATGAGCAACACTAAGATGCCTATTGGTAGCAGAAGTAACATGAAAGGCGGTGGAGGCAACGGCGGTAGTACCAAGGGAAGAATCAACAAAGATGCAGTAAGACATACGAGCAAAAGCAATGATACCAAGCTGAAATGGCTTGCAGTCAACAACCTTCTGCTACTTCCTTGCGAGAGAGATCGATTATACTCCATTTTCCTTTTCTCTACTCTTGTATTAGGAGGGGTAGCAAGGGGATTGTTAGTAGTGATCTTTCTTGCTCTCACATCCATAATGCTGCTAGAACAACGGTCTTGCAGATTGATTCTACTTCTTGGCACTCTTGTTTCTGACTCAGAATGTTCGAAACTCATTTTAACTTCCAAAATTCCCAGCACCCCAGATAAGATTATTTTCTTTCAAGTAGAGAGTTAATTTCAATATGCCACAGAGCAGATCTCCAGCTTCGGTTTCTTGCAGTAGATCAATGGACAATCAATTATTTTCAAACCAGAAGAATCACTCTCCGTGATTAAGCTTTGATTCCAATTACTAAATGCACTTAACAGCCTTAATGCAGCAACAATAAACGTCGATACTATCAATGATCCACACCTCAGCCAAGCTTGTAAATTTGCGGGATTCACCACCAGCTAGCAGCTTCTTATGCTTGAAGATAATTCACAAATCCAGCACCCCAAAAACTCTAATGCCTCTTGGATCTCAATGCGGATAGATAGTGCTTTGACTGCTAGAAACTAATGTGTATCAGATTCAACCAATCTACAACAACAATCTAACTTAAATTCTTTCAACCATGATTGCCTATGTGTATGAACTATGAACAATTTGTCTGTCCTGCTTCTGGAGAATTGATCAAGTGCCTTGAAATTTAGTACCAATTAAGAAACGTCGTCCCCAATAACCCAACTGGATTCCAAATAAAAAACGAGAAAAGATTCAATCAGTTTCAAGAAATTCATCATCTTTAACCAAGATTCTATTAACCAGAAGCCAACATACACATCAATCCAAAAAAAAAAAAAAGATATAAATTTCAGAAAGATTCAATATATGTGCTGCATAGATCTCATCTTCTCCTCTTCTTTACAAGATTACATGTTCAAAGGCTAACATGATTTAATTAAGAAGTACTACTCATGTTAAACATAGATAGCAATAAAAAAAGAAGAAAAGAAACTTGGGTCATCATAAAGATTGTTTTTTGAAATAGACACTGTTCAATTCAAGAAACTCATTAAAGCTAGCTTACGATGAGTTATTAAGAAAGTATAAAAAGAAAGAAAAGAATAGTGAAACATCATGAAAGATGAATTCAAAAGAGAGGGGTAGACAAGGTAGTAACCTGTGATGCTGATAGAAATGCTTTGGTTTCTGATGGTGGAGGTTGAGGTGGAGGTGGTGGTGGTAATAAGAGTAAGGAGAGAATTCCCTAACAAGGCAACAAGAAAGATAGAATGCACAAACATAAACTTTTAGCATCTCCCTCTCTATTTCTTTCCTTGATGGTGCAAGTTTTTTTTGTTGCTAAGATAGAAGGAGAGGGATCTCTTTCTCTTTTAAGAAAAACGGATGGATGGAAAGGAAGGAAGGTATGGGGAAGGTGAAAAGAAAGAGGATGAATTCCGTGATGGCATTTGGCTTCTTGCACTGTATTTGTATCATTATTAGCAGCACAGTAGCAATATTTTGATTATTATTCACATTCACGCAACATATTTGTCAGAGAGGGAGGAGAGAGAGAGTATGGGTTGGGTTCAGTGAATTCCCTTATTCAAGTGGGGTTTTGCTGACATGCAAGTTGCTGATTTTGGAAAAGTATGGCTATGTGTCTCCCAAGGTTCACCACCCCTGGACTCTTCTCTAGAAAGTGGTGATGGCATTACATGTTATAGCGTCTCTCTCTCTCTCTAGAAAAGAAAAGTCCCAAGCTTCTTTTATTTCTTGTGATCCACATTAGGGTCTGAAATGGAAGGAGTCTTGTTCTAAAATCATACGACTACCCATCTCTCTCTCTCTCTCTCTCTCTCATCTCATGCCATCGGGTCTTTCTCACTTCCTTTGCTGCCATGTCAAATGGGTCCGCTCTTGGCCCCCAATTGAATTCCCCTAGCCATGGCATGTGTTCATCCATCATTAATTAAAGCCTAGCCATCTATTAATCTCATCAAGCAACATCCTCCTGATTAATTAAAACAAAGCTCCTGGACTTGCAGGATGTCCAGTGGACCGTGGGAAATAGTCGTGGTGCGCGTAAGCTGGCCCGGACACTCCATGTAAATCAAAAAAAAAAAAAAAAAAAAAACCTTCTTACTGCTACAAATGCTTGGATTTCGATTGGTGAATATTTTATTAGGAGCACAAGACATTGATTAGATAGTTCGTGAGCTCAGCAAACCAAGTTTAATTAGGTGATAAGAGGGTGTTTGAAATTGGATTTGAATGCTTTTTAAAAACGAGTTTGACATATTGTTTTTAGTATTTAATCTTCTATATTTACCATTTTAAAAAAAACACCAATTAAATATTAGTAGCAGCGTTTAGTTTAGGGTTTTTGGAAGCCCCTGATGGCTTGCTTTTGTATAAAATCTTAGAAGAAGTCGAGTAGTGGACCAAAAGAAATGGTCAAGATGTGATCATCAAGCGTGACAAAAGAAAGGAGATGCTGTGGTTTAGATAGAAGAAGAACATATGCCAATATCCATGTGGAACTCCAAATCTTCTCCAATTCAATGTATCTCCCCCCCCCCCCCTCCTGGACGTACCAACTTGCTTATCCCTTCCTCGTACAAACACCCTTTTTAATTTGTTTTTCATATTTTAGAATTGGCTATAGGCTATAGGCTATAGGCTATAGGCCATGGCCCCTTCATTCTTTATCATCAGGCATTGCTCTGTGACACTATTAGAATTGAAAATTCATGAATGTCTGGGAGGAATGGATACTGTCTGCAAGTTTATCTAATTTTAAGTTCATGCATTCGCATGGATGGAATCCCTTTTCATTTCTTTCTTCCCTAGCTCCTTTTTAGCCATTTATATATAATCACTCCCATGTATTGTAAAGAAGGGGCAGACAGATTCCCAAGGGTATATGGAGCTGGTTTGGTCAAAGACAAATTGGAAAGAGAATTGTGTAAATTAATGAACTTGAAAGAGGGATTTTCAATTTCAAGGTTAATTGTAATGTACATTCAAACCCATTACTTAAGGTTTCATGAATAATTCAGAATCTTATTCATCAAACAATGAACTTAATTACAACGTCAATGTTCAATGAATATTGATTTGCAATGGCAAGTTCTTCAGGGGAGGGCATGGTGGGTTTGCTTGACTTACTAAAGCTCTTAATTATTCATGCATTAATTTGAACTGCATGTGTTTAAAAATATATATATTTGAGTTGAAAAGCATTCAATTTGATATTTTATTTTAAATATTTTTAGATACGAAAACATCCACTAGCTAGGATTGCATCGCAGGTTCCACCACAGCAATAAACAATAACATGATCAGATGTTCTTTTCTGCGGTGCACCAGGAAGACTAAAACACTTGAAGAAAAAAACAATTGCAGAATATTATTCAATATCTTCATCGTCAAGAATGTAGTGATCGATCGATCAAGAGATTCCGCAGTACCCTTCTATCCAGCTGAAAACCATTGTTTATCAACCGACCATATTTCAATGGATAGCCAAAATACATTGCATATATAGCATCATCATTTATTTTCTAACTACATACATAGTAGCTAGGATCCATTGATTAAGGTAAGGTGTCTAAATCTCCCTCATAAAAACAAAAAAAAGTCCAAATTAAGCTCCTGTTCAGGAACCTAATCAAAAAATATTCTTGAAATTAATTGCGGTCTGATTTCGGTGTTTAGGATTGAAAACACCCAAGTTGGTTCAACTACGTTGATTGAACACCAACCCCACCTCTCGATCGTTTCTGGTCAATATCCATTCCCATCTAGCCAAACCAAACTCATCCACTTTCGTGACGTTGTTGTTTTGGGCACAGATATTTTTCATCTTACAATAAAGGGTTATTATAATTATTATTATTATTATCTTTTGGATGTAGCATTCGGCACTTTTGTACAAAAACAGAGAGGAGAGGAGAGGCTCGTGAATCTTGACATTGAATAACAAACCTCACACCTTGAACGAGCTAGTGACACACGTACGGTTTGCGAAGGGGGCTGCAAGGGGACCAAGTGAAGCTCCATGGAAGCTTCCTTGGTGTAGCTGTTGAGCAAGCAAGAAAAGGGATGCCACACAAGTTCAAAAGTGGCTGGACTTGGACAGCTGTGCTAGCTGTGCTTCTCCAACGACTAGCATGCACAGTGACATATTGCCATTGACTGAGCACCAGGAAATCTCGAAGATGTAAAGATTTAAGGGCCTTGTACTATGCATGCCTTGTGGACAAACAGGGCATCATCATCAGCGGGTGTTTTAATTAATTACTGCTAGGCACATAAAGCAGCCCAATGGTGCATGATATATATAGTTATCACCACATATTCAACTCCTTGGAAAAAATAGACGCACCGCTTTCTGGTCATTTCTTCCGGCTATCAAATTCGTCAATCTTCTAAAAACTAACCTAATTCTTAAACAACATTACTTTTATTGGTGAGAAAAAAAAAAAAGGAAAAAAAAACTACAGTAACAATAAACGATCGCGTGTTTTTCTGTATAACAACATTATGCTACTTTTCTCACACATAACCATAAACGCATTTTAATCTATCTCAGATTAACTCG
The DNA here is from genome assembly GCF_000002775.5 of Populus trichocarpa. Classification (NCBI taxonomy): domain Eukaryota; kingdom Viridiplantae; phylum Streptophyta; class Magnoliopsida; order Malpighiales; family Salicaceae; genus Populus; species Populus trichocarpa. Next base: position 15,463,770 of record NC_037291.2, on the reverse strand, counting down.
AACCAAAATTAAAAAAATTATATCATATTAATACATTTTCAATTAAGAACACAAACACTCCTCCTCGACCACAGCACTCATGAATAATAAGAAATTGTGGCTCCAAATGGCATAATTTGGGCCAATATAAATGAAGTAGTGGAAGTCATGGGCACCCGACGAGTGGAGTGGGCAAGCAAGGGTGGTTAGGGCCAGTATTGGTCCGAGTCGATTCACCGCATGCTGTCCCTGCACAGTGAAACCCATATCACTAGCGTAACATTTGACTTAAGAAATTGGGACCCAACCCAGCCTGCAGACCCATTTCATATGGCTCCTGCCTTGCCTGCTAGCAAGGAATGGCATTTTGGCAGGCCAGCCTAGCCTAGCAAATCACTTGTGAAATGTGTACGAGGGACATGATTTGACGTTCTCCTGTACGTACCCACCATGTTGCTTCTGCAATGCCCTCTCTCTCTCTCTCTCTCTCTCTGATTCCTTCAAACATCCCTCTCTGTTTGTTCACAGTTGGAACGTAGAAAATGATATGCTCCTAGCTGAGTCATGGCCATCTTTGGCAACTAACTAATCATCATCTTGAATATTTTTGTTAAACAAAGCACAATTCTTAAATTCTTAAAGCTCTAATTAAAATTCGTGTTTAACAAAGCAAGTTTTAATTAAAGCGAAACACAAATTAAGATACGGGGCCTAGTAAAGGTCCAAATGGCCACACCATTCTTGTCTCTCACTTGATTTGTCTGGCATGCAACGGAGAGAGAAAAGAAACCAAGGCTAAGGTCCTACAAATTAATGAAATGCCACACCAACAGTGTCTCCAAAGAAAACACTGGTGTGCCCCATATCGACAAGTTTTTTCAAGGGACCCTCGCTTCTTCTGCTTTTGATCGCTGCATGATCTCCCTTGAGGATTGCGAGCTTGCTTTTGACTGTCATGAGAGTTCAGACTAGCACTCAAGCTAGGTCTTCTTCCTGAACCAACCAGGCTATATTTAAATTAATGCTGATGGGAGCTACTTGGGAAACCCAGGAAGGGCGAGTTTGGCTGATATTACCTCGCCAAATTGCCTCTCTCTCTCTCTCTCTCTCTCTATATATATATATATATATATATATATATATATATATATATATATATATATATATTCCCAAGAGTTGATCTATCAAGCGGCGGAGCAGAGTCGTCAATGGAGGGCTTAACTGTATAATCCAACCTTTTCAACCTGGCAGCCTAACCCAGGATGATATTATTACTTTCAAATTCTCTGCTCTCGTTGTGGAGACTTGCCTTTCCTATTGAACGAGGTACACCTAATTAGCTATAAGACTAAAGGTGCGTTTGATGAACAGATGAGATTATGCATCTGGTGGACAGGGCGTGGCTGAACAGAACGGGACAAGGTTTTCTCATCGGAGATAATGTCCTAATCCACATGTCCCAGGATACTATTATCGACGTTAATATATTGTCCAATTCCACGTTCCAGAAGGGTAACCCTACAGTGCTCTGTTGTACAATATACTAGAGCCCATAGGCAAGACAACATACGGGCTGGTCTTAACACAACGCCCACGATGCAACCAGGCAATAGATTTTTCTCTTCTTCGAGATCCCTTTACTAACAAGAAAAACAGATGCAACACTATGAGCTGAGGCAAGGAAGCCCCCAGCTACCATCTGTTTTCCCAAAAACATTATATTATTATAATTATAATTATAATTAAAAAAAACCTAGAAATCAGTGAAACACGGTTCATTAGAACAATATAGTTATGATTTTGCCATTCTCAAAAAAACTACCAAGGCTTGCAGATAGGGGTAAAGTATTTTTTTTATAAAAAATCCACATTCCGATATAGCCAACAATTACACACATACACAAATAGAGGCACTGATTTCCCTGTTTAAAGATATCAGAGAAGGTGCCCACATTGCAATATAGTCAACAACACAAATGCACAAATGGAGATGCTGATTTCCCTGCTTAAAGATTGCAGAGAAGTTGATACCTTCATTTCAATAACCTTCTGATGTATTATTGTACTGACTCTCTACCAGTAAGCGAACAACAGCTACTTGAAGAAACAACTCCAGATGCTGTCTGTTTTTTATTCCTGCATACAAGGTAGGAAAAATTATTGACACGGTTTAGTGCAGGAAAAAACACAATATCATAACAGAATGTGCAACAGCAAACATGAAGAGTTGAAGGCACTTAATCCCACTATAGTACCTTGCGCATTGTCATGTTAGAAGTGGTCATACATTACCATTACTTAAAAACTAAAGGAATTCATTTGATGGTATGTTATGATTGTAGCAACTCAAGCAATTCTGCACGGTTGAGTTAACATACGCAATCCAATTATGTTAGAATAAGGTACACGATTAGGCCTCGGGAAAAGGTCATGACGTCATTGACTAGCAAGGCAGGAGAAGATGGAATAATTTACAGATGCAAATATACCGTGTCTCAACCAACATTTCATGCAGAGACCTTTAAAAGCCTTTGAAAATCAAATTAAAACAATGTCGAGCCAGATTTTGAATCAAGCCAATAAAATGTCTGATATAACAGTACAGAAACAACAATTGGGTGGCCAAGGACATCAGCACATGGAAAAAGACTGATTAAACAAGTAATCTAACAATTAAAGTACCTCGTCGTCATCGTCATCATCACCACCATCTTCTTTGCTCTTCTTGAGGCGGGTTGTCCCACCCTCCTTGCTGATGGGCAACTTCATAGCTCCAAAAGGTGTGTCCACATTAATATGTCCTTTCATGGAGTAACCAGTGCCTTTTCCTCTAATCATGTCCCAGAGTGCGGAACCAAAATCCTTAGGCTTGAAGGTGATTGGAATATCGACATAATTTATACCATTTTTATCGAGTTTGGTAGATTCTGCCAGTTCTGCACCACCAATGCTCACATTGGACAGCCAAACCTCATAATCTAAAGAATTGAGGCCCAAGTCAAAATCATTCTTATTTTCCAGCTTCAAGTGAAGCACTGCCACAGTCTCTTCAAAGGAGAACCTCTCAAATTTAATTTTCTCAATATCAATATCAGGCTTGTAAGGTACGGGGATCTCTCCAGTCTTCTCAAGTGGTAGAGTAAGCCTTCCAAAAATAGGCACATCTACAATGAAGTCAACCTTAATCCTGTAAGGAATTATACTCCCAGGCTTAATGTCATCATATGTATTTTTAATATCATCATAAACCAGATGAATTGGGATTTTGACGGTCTCCTCGCCATGTGCACGAATAGTTCCAGCATCTGGGATCAACCCCGAAATAAGTTTCCTTCCATCACTCTCGATCAAGTAGTTGATGTCAATGAGAGGGATCGGAACAGGATTTGGGTTTTTAATAAGCACATCAACAACAATCTCGGCTTTCTCAAGGTTGATTGTGGGGAAGTGAATTTCAGTAACATCTGCAGTTGGCTTCCCAAATCCAATTGCTCCCTCAATCTTTTCACCTATGTCTTGAATGAAGTCCTTCACCTTGTCAATAAATCCACCCTTCTCTTCATCTTTGTCATCCTCCTTGACATCTCTATCAACTATTTCTGGCTTGTCAGAAGAAGCCATACCTTAAAACGAGCAGCACATATTCCAAATGTTAAAGAGCGAAATAAGGACGAAGCAGTGCAATTAACCAGGAAAAGAAAGGAAAACAGAAACATATCACATAAGAGGGAATGAATAAAAAAGCAGAAGAAGAGTGCTCATGATTCATGACTGGTAAGCTAAAGATGAATAACTGCAACACAATCCTCATTGTTTTGATATATGAAATGCAAAAGTCAATACGTCTCCCTTATGAAAGAAGCAAAAAAAAATGTTAAGCTTGTGGTGAAACTCTCAAACCACCACTGTTACGGGCTACTCAAAAACCAAGGAAAATCGAACTCCGTATTGTATGGGTGAAGTTTTGGAATGGTTAATGAAATACAGTTGAGTCAAAATCAGACACAACAGCACATTTATAGGTTCAAGACTCCGACAAATACAATGCTGTAAAGAAAGAAGAGGTAAATAACAGGAAATGACTCCCATTTTCTACAAGAAAATTGACAAAAAATTATTTCGTTTTAGTTTTCTTTTTTAAGAGAGAATCGTGGTGTGATCTGAAAAATAGATGACAGTTTAGCAACTGTGGATAGAAAGATGTGTGTGCGTATGTATTAGAAAAATGGGATCAAATGTAGGATTATAAAGCAATTGACTTGATTGATTATCATACCAATTAATCAAAAGAAAAAAGATTAACAGAGATGAGTTCAGCATTACATTAATAATGTATTAATAATATTCATAAATGAAGCAAAGTAGTAATTTTAAGATCTCCTAATTATTAATCGTATGTATTAGATCATCATGAGAAAAGATGATAACTATGGAAACCGAAGTCAGAAGTATCAGTGATTCAGAAACACAATGAACTGAGATTCAGATCTGATCTGTTTCTTTCAAGTGCAGATCAAAACAGTGAGATGATGGATATTTCAACAGAACAAAAAAAATTTCAATCTTTGCATGGATCAAATACGGTACAAAAAGAAGACGAAAAAGAAAAAGAAAAAAGAAGAGGGAAGATGATGATGATGATGATCTTGTTTTGGTAGAAGAGAAAAGAGATTACCTGAAGATGAAACCGAAATCGGAGATTACAAGATACAAGCAGCAGCAGCGTATGGTTGAACGAGAGAGTGTGATCGTGTGTAATGGGAGTGGTAACGAGCAATCACGTCGCTTACAAAAAGACATAATTGACCAAAGGATGAGGCGTGTACACGTGTACTCACCGACAAAAGATCCGCGTTTTCTGTCTGAAATCTGAAAAACGACAAGTGTTCAAGTGTTAAGTAATGGATGGATGGATGGATAGAAATCCTACCACTCTAAACGGAACACGCGGCTCTCTCCATCTCAACTCAATCCACATAACAAGCACTCACGACACCGTTTCGTCACGTAAAAACCAGCTTCTGCTTCAGCTTCCCACCAATATTTATTTATTTATTTTATTTAAATTTCACAATACATGGCTGGCTGAGACAGGAACAGCATAAATATAATACAAAGCACAACCTCCTCCTCCTCCTCCTCCTCCTGCTACTGCTGCTGCTGCTCCTCCTTACATTTGATTGATTCTTATGACTGAACTGAAAAAGATAAACGTACAAAATCAACGAGGACTAACTAGTATATATTGAATCTACCAAAACTTCCATCATTTCTTCTCCTTTATGCCCTGCCCATTAATTTTTATGATCGATCGATTATGCTGCATCACTCCTCTCTCCGCCTAGCTACATGCTCCTTGAGGTGATGCATCTTTGCTGCTGCTACTCTCTACGCCTACATGCTCCTTGAGGTTGAGGATTTCTCTCTGGTACTCCATCTCTCATGATCACTGCATGCCTTCTGTTAATTTCCTCCCACTGCTTCAATCAAACAAACCACATATAATAGTACTATCAGTTTATACAAGTAATGCATCATCATCATACAAATAATGGTTGGTTTGCCATTCCTCTTCCTTATTAACTACAAGCTCTTCTACGTTTTCAATTTCTTAAAAAATCCTCTCTCAAAACTCAAAAGGTTCATTGTGCTTATTATATACATAACGGATGCATGCATGGATGCACACAACATTCTCTTGGTTCAAACTCTTAAGAGTTTTATATATCTTAGATCTGTTTTGTTATCTTGCAGAAGCATGGAGGATGGTGACCATAAAAAAACAAGATGGATTCCAATTTTTAAAGTAACTATGCACAATCTTCCATCTCCCTAATTTAATTTACTTTTAACTCTTTCCCAGCAAGCTACATGTACATGATCAAGTTAAACATTTTTTTTTCTCCTGAAAAACTGACGCCAGTGTGATTTCGTGGATATTATATTGATGTTCTCTTCAAAAACAGTTAACCACCCCATGTTTTCCAGTTACACTTTCAACCTCATGGTTTTGTCAGTTTTTCTTGTAAATTTTTTTTGTGCATAAATATGTAATACTGAAGCCTTCTGGATTGTGAGAAGAAGGGGCTCGTCTCTAGAGGAGACAGTGATACCACTTTCCAACCAGCAGCATCAATGTACGACCGTTTCAGCATGGTATAGGCACTCCTGCAGAACAAATTAAAGAGGATAAATAATTAAATTGAAAGCAAAATAGCTGAGCGAGAACAAACAGATAACTCAACTATTGTCTTCTACTTGGTAACGATACCAACCAGTATTCCTGGAGAAATTAATTAGTTATCTCCAAAGCAATCTTCTTAATTATCAACCACAACAGCATCCACTATGTATCCGTCCACAACATATTCTCTCACCCAATCAAGGCCAGTGCTCACCAGGAGACGAGCAACTTCCTTCCCAAATAAAGAAGTTTTGTTTTCTGATTAAACCTTCTAGTTTTTCCAGCACGAGCAATTTTCTCCTCAAGACTGCCCCCAAGTGACAACTCCAGACGGGTACTCGAGCTTCAAGCATTGATTCACAAGATGAGCCTGAGAAGCAAACATGATATCCTCTCTGTATTGCTCTGAAAGCCTTTGCTCCTCAGAATGGCTCAGAGTTCTCTACACTTTTGAAAACTAAATTCGGTCCAGTTGTCCTAGAACAGCATATGACCAAGCTATATTCTCAGCTGATACCTACTAAGAGTGTGTTTGGTATTGTGGTAGCTGTTGTGGTTGTGGTTTGAAAAAAATTGTTTTATAAAAAGTATTTTTAGTTGAGGTTGGTTTGAAAAAATAGATGTTTGGTTAAAACTGTGGTTGAAATTGAGGTTGAAGAAAAAGTAGTTTAATATGTTTGGTTAAGAGTGCTTTTGAAATTGAGGTTATAAAATAATTTTAAAAAATATATATTAATATTAATAGTTTTTAATTTAAATATTGTGGATTTAACTATTGCTATTACATCATGAAATAAATCATATTTTATATATATAAAAAATTATTGTTCCATTAAACTATCTACAATTCCATTACATACAGATTTCATCCGACAAGAACTACAAAATTAGGTAAAATATTATCCGGAATAAAATTGAGATTATAGTACAAGTAAATTTAATTCACCTTAAACTAATTTTTTTTTTTAAAAAAAATATTGTTCACGTTCAGTGCGAGTGAAATCAATTAACTGCACTGATTTAAAAAAAAAAAACTGTTCAGTGAACAGTGGATGCATGCCTCCACTGTTCAGTGAACAGTGAAGCATGGTTCCTTGCTTGTAACGCGCAGGAAGCAGCTCCTAGCTGCTTCCTTTTTCCTTGCGTTTCAAACACAGTATTTCATGGGATCCATGTACAGTAATCAGTGTTTGTTAATTAACCAAACATCTTGTAAAATTTGGCCGCAGGAAACGTGGACGCCACCACGTAGCCAAACGTGTTCTAAATCTGAGCACCGGAGGGCCTAAAGGTCCTTCTGCATCAAGATCTCCACTGACTTCATTGCTGCTCTCCTCATCAGAATATGATGTTTCAGCCTTTAAGGAGCACTATTGGTTTGCAGATTTATAATTAGTATCCTAAGCCTCAAGCAAAGAGTCAGCTGGCTCATATAGAGAAGCAAAAGCCTGAGCAAGCTCGTTTGAAAGTATGATATTAGTGAATAATATAATTAAATTATATCTTGAGATTTTATTTGAAAGCTCAAGTTATTGAGTTGATATGGTTCTTTGACAAGATATCAAAGCTTTATTGATCAAGCAGTCACGAGTTCAAACCTCACTATCCATATTTTATTTGATAAAAATTAAGCACAAGGTAATGTAGGCATGTACAAGTTTCATGCCGAAAGATTTTTCACTTGAGGGGTGTGTTAATAAATAATATAAATCATAACTTAGAACTTCATCTAAAAACTTAAACTATTGGGTTAAATCAGTCCTTTGACATATGAATGATCTCAGAACCCTTTTTTGACAACCGAGGACAATTCGATGAAGTGTAGTAGCAATGTCTAATGGGGATAACAGTGAATGAGTAAACCCTTTCCCAACAGTAGTAATCATCTCACCAGTGATTTCAAAACTTCCTCTACAGTTTATGCTTCCACAATCGCTCTATTGAAGTTAATCTATTTCTTACAATCAGAAGGTCCAGAGAATTGGGACACCCTTTGAACAAACTCTTCCATGGTCTTCTCCTTCTTTTCTTGAAACATGCCATCTCATAACATACTCACCATCCTAATAAGGTTACTAACATCATTTTCTAATTTAACGTCTTTCTTCAAATCAAAATCCAAATCATCTTTCAAATCAAGTCCTTAACTATCTTAACCTTACTCTTATCGTTAATGTGTTGTAAAGTTAGTTGACTGGTGTTAGCTTAAAGTTAACTAGAGTTGGATGTGTGTTAAGTTAAGTGTATTATTTTATCTAAATAGTAGGGCGCATGGGGCTAAAAATTATTTAAGTGAATGACAGTAGGTACAACTGAAAGCTAGGTTGAAAATAGGTAGAAACTAGTGCTGTGAGAAAAAAGAAAAAACAATAGCAGTGTGTGTCTTCCTCCATTGTAAGCCCTCTCTTGTGTGAGTTTTGTACCATAAAATTACAGCAATGATATGCTATGCTTAAGTGTGGTTTGAGAGTGTTTTGTGAGACTCATTGGTTGTAGAAACCACTAAATAGATTGGTATCAGAATAGAGGTCAAAGAGAAGCTTTATCTAAGATTAAAGGAGGAAGAAAATGTCCAAAGAAGGTTGCTCAAGTTGGAGTCCAACATTCAATATTCAAAGGAGACAATTATGAATTTGGAGCATAAAGATTAAGACTTTACTCATCTCTCTTGACTTGTGGGAGATGATGGATGTAACATATGAAGAATATAAAGATAATGACGATATTCTCGTAGCACAGCTCAAAGATTTGAAAGCAAAGAGGATTAAAGATGCAACAACCCTTGGCTTGATTTAAAAAAGAGTTAATGATCCTATTTTTCCAAGAATCATGAGAGCCACAAATGCAAAGCAAGCATGAAAAGACTTTGCAAAGTGAATATGAAGGTGATGTGAATGTAAAAGCTATTATCCAAAGTCTTAGAAGAGAGTTAGAGAATATGAAAATAGAGGAAAATAAAGCTGTTGATAAGTTTTCTAATATGAATCTAAGGTTGTTAATCAAATGAAGAGTTGTGGTGAGGATATTAGTAATAGAAGAGTTATAGAGAAAGTGTTGATTAGCCTTCTAGAAAAGTTTGATCCTATTGTGACAATTATAGAAGAAACTAAAGATTTGTCTAATTTGAGTGTTCATGAGTTGATGGGTTTTTTGAAGTATTATGAGAAAATATTAGTTAAGAGGAGTGAGAAGTCCATAGAAAATGCTTCCAATCAAAGCATACTCTTAGTAAACATGACCATGAGAAAAGATCTTTTAGTAATGTGAGAATAGGTGTTGGATCCTTTAGAGGTGAAGGATATGAAAGAGGTAAAAGTAGAGGATTGGGTAGAAATCAAAGGGGTAGAAGAGAAACAAATTTGAGCAATAGCTATAGTGATGCTAGAAGATGTTATACTTGTAATAGATTAGGCTATAAGTCTAAGGATTGTTGGTATAAAAGGGAGATATAATGTTTCAATTGTAAATGGTTTGATCGCTTAGCCAAAGATTGTGGTGTGAGGAAAAATTAATAAACACATGTTACCAAAGATAAGGAAGGTGATGGAAGCATGTTTTATGCTAGTCAAAGTGGCATAGAAAACAAAAAGGGACAATGACTCATTGATAGTGCTTGTAGCAAAAACATGTTCAATAACATTGATACAATGAGGCAAACTAGAGTAAAGATTGAGAATGAAGAATTTATGAGTACAAGTGGTCTAGGTACCATTAGATTTGAAACTAAAAAGGGAAAATAGATGATTTATAAGGTAATGTACCACAAACTGACCAAAATTTATTGAGTGTTGCGCAACTTATGGAGCATAGTTATTCATTGCATTTTGAAGGCTAATATTGCACCATTTATGATAAAACTCTAAGGAGGCAAGTTATGGCAAGTTTGAAGATGGTGAATAGGTGTTTTTCACTTAACTTAAAGTGTGGAAAAGATGTAACTTTGAAGATGGATTTGGTTGATGATTCAAGGCCATGCCATAAGAGACTTGATCACTTGAATTTGGTAGCCTTAAATTACTTCACCAAAAAAACATGATTCAAGGACATCCATTCATTCAAGAGATGAAAGATGCTTGTGATGGATGTGCTCTTAGGAAACATCATCAACAATCATTTCCAAGAGAAGTAGCATGAAGAGCTAAGAATGTACTTGAGTTGGTGCACACTAACATTTATGGTTCGATGTTCACTCCATCTCATTTTCAAAATAGGTACTTTGTGTTGTTTATTGATGACTATAATAGAACGACATTGATGTATTTTATTAGGCAAAAATCTAAAGTTGCTATAATTTTCAAGAAATTTAAATGTCTGAAAAACAATATGGTTATTGCATAAAAGTGTAAAGAAGTGATAGGGGTAAAGAGTACACTTTATGATAATTTTCCAGGTTTTGTGAAGATGAAGGTATTGAGAGGTAACTTACTGTTCGTTACACACACCAACAAAATAGAGTTTCAAAAAGGAAGAATCAAACCGTGATGGAGATGGCAAAGTGTATATTGTATTCGAAGAAGCTACCTTAGAATTTTTTGGCTGAAGCAGTGTATACAATTGTTTATTTGATTAACAAATGTTTTATGAAGGCCGTTTAGGGTAGCACATCATTTGAAGTTTAGAGTGAAAGAAAACTATATGTGAATCATTTGAAGGTATTTGATAGTATTTGCTATGCTCAAATATCTAAAGAGAAGGGGCGCAAGCTAGATGAGACAAGTGAGAAGTAGTGTATATTTGTTGGCTATAGCTCAATGTCTAAAGGTTATAAGTTGTATAACTTGAATACAAACAAAGTGATTGTTAACCGATATGTGATTTTTTATTTTCTGTGTTACTTGAATCCTTTGGGTTTTTCAGCTTTTAAACTTTTTCTTTCTTGCCCAACATTCTAGAGTTAATTATAAGCTAGTCCTTGTAGTTTATCACAATTAATTAAACAGTCTCTTGACTAACTTTGGGAAGAAATTTGTGCCCTTCCTAATTCCTAAAATATGGTCATTCGTGAGGCATAATTTGCACATGTAAGATAGTTTAAGGACGTAAAATGTGTGAAAAGTATCAAAAGTTCATAGCTGTAGAAAATCACTGAAAGAATTAAATTTTATTGTCAATTGCATGTTGAATGACATTCCAAGTGGCATAGAGATCACTCACTCCTCCAAAAAATGTCAGTATACATTTTGTTTTAATCAAATTGAGAAATAAAAGAATGATAATCATGTTGTTCAACGTTCAAACATATCATAAAATGCTGCCATCTGGGATCACTGCACTCTCTAGAACCACCACTATTCCTCCACTGATTATGTAGCCATTGGCCTCCCTGTTGCTTTCTTGCACATTGTCTTTGTTAATAATCTGCATAACATAATTGCATGGATGTTACACCAGTAAGGAATGACAGGAACTCAATACTCAGTCCCACAGAGACAATCCTGTTTTAATAATGCCTTGGACTTGCACCTTGACATTCTGAAATCGATTGTATTTTTGTGTACATGACTAGCTTTGGCATTGTATTTGGTTGCTAATTTGATATGCTTAGATTTTACATACCATTACATTTCTGCCAATCCTTGCATTCTTATCTATAATAGCTTTCTTTATGTGAGTCTCATCACCAATTCCTATCGGAATTGCCATGCCCTCCTTGCTACTCCTTTGGATATAGTCTTTCTGTTGAACAACCACATTTCAGTTGGTCATACATAATTGGAGGAATGTGTGCAAATATGCATAGGTTTTTTACTAGAAAATGTGCTTATATTTCTTTTGCAACAGGAAAAAGTGAAAGGTTATTAAAAAAAAAGAAAAAAGAACCACCCTTACTTGATAGATATCAGAGCCCATGATGACTGAATCTTCAATGATGGCCTTTTCTCCAATGGTTGTCCTCATACCAAGAACTGTTCCTTTTATCTTGCACCTCTACTCTTAATTAAGGCCAAAGGCACATTTTCAGGAAACAAAAGCAAGACAGATTCAGAAACAAGATCAAACACAATCTACGACAGCATATTCCTTACTTTGGGCAGAAGGGAGAAACATGGGAGGGAGATGGAAATGTTATTCTTACATTAAGGATGCAACCATCTCCAACCACACTGTCTGTTATGACAGCATCAATTATAGTAGATGGAGGCAGATAGCGAGGCATGGTGTATAGAGGAGCATCTTTATCGTAGAAGCTGCTAGGAAAGAAATGAAGTTTGTGTTCGTTAGTGAGAGGCCATCATAGGTGTTATACTTTCAGCCTTCCTCGAAGAGAAAACACTGACTTGTATCCCATGTTTAATCCCTTTATGCATTCCATGTTTGCTTGATAAAATGCTGCAATGCTACTCATGTCCTCCCAGTATCCATCAAATGCATAAGCTTGAACCTGCTCCATGCACGTAATCAGCACCTTCTCATGAATCAAAGCTCATAAAAGAAACGGAAACATCATTACATATTTGGACAGAACAAATGAATTTTATTACATAGAAACAAAAGTTAATGTCAAAATTAATGCCTAATTAGCTAAATCTAGTCAGACCTTCATTCCAATCGAAATTGCGCCAGGTATCACTTCAGTTCCGAATTCATTTGCCTGGGGGAAGTATTCATTTAGAAGCTTTGTCATAGTATTTCTATTAACAAGATAGATCCCCATGCTTGATAACTTCCTATAAGCATTATCATTGAATGCTTGGGAACTTTGAGCCTGCAGTTTAGCAGAGATTATTTAGAGAACATGATCCCCACTGGGTTTTGCAGTATCATAACTATATGGAGGAGAATATTACTGAAATCAACTTACCGAAGGGACAATCATTGGCTCCCTCTCTGACTTCACGTGGAACTCTGCAACTTCATTTAGTGAATTCACTTTTAATGTGCCAAAACCTGGGTCTTGATCTCTTGTTGAATTCAAAGCTGCAATTGTTATATCAGCCTGGCTTCTTCGATGAGTTTCTACTAGTTTCTGGTAGTCCATTCTGTAGAGATGGTGGCCAGGAAGGACAAGAAACTCGGACACTTGGTGCTCTTCCAGTACCCACAAGCACCTTCTTATAGCATCAGCAGTTCCCTGATAAAAACAAATTAAACAGAAATGATCACATTGGCTTTGTGGATCGTAGTTTGGCCCCTCATGGAATAGAAGCTATAAGCATCGAGTACAAATGTGTTATGAAAGTAGACCAGCTAGTAGACCTGAAACCAGCCTTGCTCTTCAAGACTCTGATATGCTGCAATAACTTCAACAAACCCATCTTTTCCAAGGCCTAAGCCAGAATATGCTCTTGAGAGGTGAGAATTGAGATAAGTAGAGTTATATTGTGTTAGAGCATATATCTTGTTTATGTTACTGTTAATACAGTTGCTGATAACTGCATCAACGATTCTGTACTTTGCTCCTAACGGAATGGCTCCTTCTGATCTTCTCTTTGTCAATGGATAGAGTCTTGACTCTGATCCGTCTCCAAATACAATAGCTGCAACACTCTGCCATAGATGAATTCTCAAACATTATACACACATGCTAAGCATTTCCAAACCTTGGCAAAAACTACATTTACAAACTAAATTGTAGCTTTCATTTTAAAGTTATATATATCGATTGGAAGATCAATAGCAGAAAGTTGAAACTAAGGCAGGCAAAAAAAGAAGAAAAATTGACCTGATTTACTGGAGAGAATGAGGATATGGGGTGTTGAGGTTGCTGAGAATTGGATATGAACAAACTTGGCAAAGAGAAAGAAGATAAAGTTGTTAAATGTTTTCGACTACTAGGAGCCAATTCAAGGATGGAGAACTTTGCTTGGGGATTTACAGGGGTGGGACCAGAAAGCTGCAATATCACCATGTCAAGAGAGAGCAATAGACCGTATGATGTATCAGTGTATGAAGATGAACCCTCAGTCAAAATTATGATCTTTCAATGTATATTGCTTAGCATCTTCTCTCTGCATTGCAGATTTAAAAGAGTCGAATGGAAGAGAATATTTTGATTTCTTCTTCCTGCTGGCTATTGCAAAGAGAAATCTTCCTTGCATGGCTTGTATTTGCAGACTGTGCCAGACATAGTCACAAAAAAAGCTAGCCGTAACTCATACTTACAAACTGTGCCAGCATAATGACAAGCTTTCACGGTTCATGTGGGCAGCTTTGTTTGTGATACTATGTTTAACTTTGATTCTAAGCTTCGTGTCGCCTTTTTTTTCGTTTAATCTTTATTCCTTGGCTCGATTGCGTTTTGTTCACTTTATTTGTTCGTCTTAGCCAAGTTAATGGTACATAACAGCCCCACGACAAGAGCATTAGACCACCCGATAGATTTACCACATTGTCCTTGCAGCCTTCTGAGAATGGCTCTCGCTTCATTTCCCTTGTCCTTTGTTTTGGGACAAAAGAGAAAGGGCAACAAGCAAGATTGATTGGGACAGTTTGGTCATTTTGTCTGAGAAGGAAGCTTGAAGGGCAATAGCTGGTGCCTGGCATTTTGGAATAGAGTGGTTATCAAGGAAGGCATTGTCTCAGGTTCATGGGGTTATGGCCAGCCGTCTCTTTTTCTCTCTTTGTTCTTTTCATTCTTCCATCCCCTCATCTGCACATTTACAATACAGCGTAGCTTCATGGGGAATTCTGTTTTCTGCATTCCTTTTCTTCACATGCAGAAAACAGCTACAAGATGGCCGGAGTGAGAAATATTATGGCTGTTCTGTTCATGAAATATTAAGGCAGTATTCTCCATTGGTGAGGAGACAAGGAGAAATAACGTAAGACAACGAACACAGTTCCCAAAGAACTAACAGAATAATAAATAATCCTTTCGTTCATCTTTCTTTCCAGAAATAGCTTTAAGGCATTTCTTGTCAAACTTAGGTAGTTCTATCTATTCATATTCATTTGACATGTCAAGATATGTGAGCAGTTAACATAGTTCTGTGATGTCTCTTCCATTGCCTATGCAATTTCATGAATTAAGGAAAATAATTGCAATAGACAAATGGCTGACTATCATCTGAGATGTTGAGGCTGCCCATTTGTTGTCTCATCAAATTCTCAAAAAATTCTAGCAGTTTCGAAGAAAATGAAAATACAAGTTCAGTCATTCCCAGGACAAGATGATACTGGGTATAAAGGATTTGATAAACTCTCCTCAAAGCGACAGTACCATTACTTTAGATGGTGCTCAAACAAGGATGCCATCTCAATCTGCAATACAAAACAAATTAAAAAAAAATTAATTAAATTATCCAGTCAAAAGATTCAAAAAGGTAATTTATTTTCTTGTCTTGTTATATCTCAGCCAGGAAGAAGTACAACTAGTGATTCCAAATTTTTAGATAGATCAAGTTGTTATATTACTAGCAAAAGGAAATAACCATGGTGTGATAAGAACAAAATGGACTTCATTGTATCTTTATGTCTTGGCATCAATGAAACAGTTCTCACATTGACAAGAAGTAGAGGGTACATCAGAAACCAAGTAGAAAAGCTTATTGAACCATTGCATGCATTAAGAATGTAAATTTTGAAGCATGAGCCTAAAGGACAATGGTCTCAGCTGAGCAACTAGGCAACACTTCTTTGCACCACCCACAACACCTCACAAAACTCAGTTCTGCTACTAAGAATATATTGTTTACTGACAACCAAGTAGATGAACACTCACCCTCCACCTCCTATCCCACTAAGTTTTAATGAAGGAAGAAATATGCTGAAGAAAATTGAGAAAGAAATTAAGAATAAGCATGCTGGCAGAAGACACAGAATTAAATACTAGAACATAATTAATCAGTGCACACGCACTTATCCAAAGCATTTAACAGCATATAATCAACTTACTGCTGTCAGAGCAGCCTCAGCACCCTTATTCCCCGATTTTCCACCAGCTCGATTTATCGCCTGCAATTATCAAAACAAAAGTTCTCAGATGAAACATTCTTGAAAGAAACCTATGGGTCTTGGTTTTATTTAAATGCTTCTTTCACCTGTTCCATGTCCTCGCATGTCAGAACACCAAATACACATGGAACCCCTGCAAATTCTCAAGAAAAAGCATCATCAGTTTTTCACTGGGAAGTGGGAAGCCTTTCAACAAAAATGGAGAGAGCAGCAGTAAACTGACAGGCAGCAGAAGCAAGATCATTTCCTTAAGGGTTGACGAAGCAAGTATGTGTTACATTAAAGGAGAACGCAATTTCTCAGTTCTCCAAGTGATAGGCAGAAACAGAACATATTTGATGCTAAATGACATCTACAGAATAAAGAGTTGGTTGTGTGTGACGATGCACACTCTTACACACGTGTTTGATGTGTGAAGAACATTAGATGAGAGTGTTTCATCAGTTTTGCCAAGTATTACACGCACCACAGTAATATTTGATGCAATAATGACAACAACAACCACTCTTAATAGGTGATTGCTAGCATATTTGAGCCCATGTTGCCTTTCCATATTCACTTTACAATATGACATAATATGTCACAGAAACTTGTACAGAATAAGGTAATTACTACAGTCAAGGACAAACTTTTAAAACCCTGGTCAACAGAGAACAACATCGTTTCAAAACCAAGCAATAAAACCAGCAGAGTGTAACTACCAACCTGACTTTAAACCAGCAGAAAGGACTCCAGATGCTGCTGAATTAGCGACAGCATCATAGTGAGTAGTATCACCTCTTACCTATCATTAACAACAAGAAAATAATTCACATATCAGGGTCAGCCTGTAAACATGTGCTTCAATGAAAGAAAAATGAGGAGGAAGCCACCCCTCCTAACGCATTTCACTACTAACATTTCATCAAGTAATAACTTCTTTCAAGGTTATGAAGAGAAATCATTCATACCACAGCTCCAATGCACACAACCGCATTATATTTTCCCGACTTGCCTAGCCTTTCTGCAACAATGCCTATTTCAAAACTACCGGGAACCCACACAACCTGAAGAGAAATACATGAAAACAACCCTAATCAAAATTTACAAACAAAAAGAAAGCAAATTCGAAAAAAAGCTTCTAAAATAAAACAGTTTGCCTACATCAATGTCTTCTTTGACTGAATATTTCTTGAAAGTTGCAACAGCTCCCTCTAAAAGTGGCCTTGTAATAATCTCATTGAACCGGGCCACGACCTTTGAATGTTGTTTCCAATCATCAATGTCAACAAATTACAACAATCAATTCAAACGAAAACCTAAATAAACTGTGAAAAGAAAAAAGAAGAAAAACTCACCACTGCAAAGCGAAGTCCCTCAGTTCTGGTAACTGACCCTTCCAAGTGCCTAACAGCTGCTGTTCCCACCAAGGATGGCCGCCCTTTCCTCTCGAAGGCAATGCTAATCGTCCCAAATCCTGAAAAGTTTTGAAATCAATATCACAAAAAAACGATCTTTCTCAATTACTATCCAAGCTGAGAAAAATACTCAACATTAATTATCATAGATTGCAGTAGAGTTGAATCCCAATGAAATTAACATCATAAGAAATCATCTTTCACATTAATTGATACTAGTAATTTGGATTGAAAAAGAAATGGCTCACCAGTAGAAGAGGAAGAGAAGGATAATTGCGTTGGTTTCTGATGGGGAGGCAAAAAGCTCCGATTTTGATGGTGAAAAAGAACTGAATTCGATATTAACGCTTTGGTTGAAGCAGACAGAAAAGCCATTTCCCTTTTCTTTTGATTCTCTTAAGACAAGAAAAGAAAAGATTTTGGTGATTGACAAGAGAAAATGAAAGAACCTATACAAAACCCCACTTAATCTCCCTCAGTCTTAAGCTTAAGACACATGCCATAAATGGATTGTCAACATTGGATCCGAACCCGGGTTTTGTTTGCTGGTTGCAAACGTGAAGTCCATTTCTTTCTTACAAAACGACCGTTTTCATTTTGAAAGGTCTGACATCAATCTAGTGTTTTTATTTTTGGATCAACTCGAGTGGCTTGCTGGCTTTACTTCACTATTCGATTAGTGGGGAACCCCCTAAAACCCTAAAACAAATCACCATCTCCTCCTCCTTGTGAAGCGCAAAATGTGGGTTCAAGGGGCAGAGCTTAAGCAGCCATTAAAACCGCCCTTTCTTTGCAATCCACTTAACTCTAATCGAACTCGTTTCTTCACCAACCATTATCAGGTGATGTAAAAAGCCGCAGCTATCTTTTTACTGCTTTCATTGTTTTTAGAACCAAAGCTTTTCCCTTTTTTGTTTTGCTTTCTGCATAAATCAATATAGACAAAGAGGGCAACGCAAAAAATGTAACTTTAACAAGCTAAGTTTGCTAACACCCTTTAATACATTAACTTGTTTTTGTTTTGTGACATCAGAAACGGAAACCTTTTGTGGTTGTTATGTCCATGTCAACCAAAAGTACTGCTGTTCCTATCATGGTAAGATGTGCTATTTTTTTTACTCATTAATTGGTAAGCTGATATGAATTGTTTCGTCATTTGTGGAAAAATGATTTTGGATGTTATAAATTTGTATTATTTTGTAATTGGAGGTAAATGGCTGTAATGGCAAAATGGGGAGTTCTGTTATAATGGCAGCGAATTCTGCTGGACTTCAAATTCTTCCAAAATCATTTGGCCCCGAATATGAGGCTGGTAATACTGTGGAAGTTTGTGGGAATGAGATTAAAATCCATGGTCCTTCTGAAAGAGATAGTGTGCTCGCTTCCCTTTATGATGAGTATCCGAACATGATTGTGGTTGATTACACTCTGCCTACTTTGGTGAATGGTAAGATTCTTGGAGCTTATGACACTTGAAATAGAAGAAATCTTAATTATTTCGCAAAAGGGAATTTACTTGGTAGCTCAACTCTGCAAAATTCATAGGTTTGCTATTTTACTCTGAGTTCAATTGGGAATTGTTTTTCAATTGGCAACCTTTACTACTTGAAAAGAAAATACTTTGGTGCTGCAAAATATGGGATATGGATATCCTAATTAAAGTTTTTTCAATTATTTTAGTTTTCTGTTGCATCTAGGATTTTTTTACCTTAGAATTGCATGGAAAATAGCCATGATTTTGTTTACTTCATTTATGGATCCTCTTTTAATCTTTTGACTTCCCTTTTCCTCTTTTGTGATGTGTAGATAATGCAGATCTGTATTGTAAAGTTGGGGTTCCATTTGTTATGGGAACTACTGGCGGAGACAGGGATAGATTATACAAGATTGTGGATGACTCAAAAGTTTATGCAGTAATCTCTCCACAAATGGGGAAACAGGTGATGGGATTCAGTGCCTCTAATGTTAGATGAAATGGATTCCAATGCTATTTAACCTAATATGTTCTCTGTACTAACGGGTTTTTTCTTTTAGATAGGTGGTTGCATTTCTTGCAGCTATGGACATGATGGCTGAGCAGTTTCCTGGTGCTTTCTCTGGATACTCCCTTCATGTAATGTCTTTCTGCATTGATTCCTTTTCAGCAAAGAAGTTCTTTTCCTCACTTGAGTTGTTACAGTAGTTCTAATATTTGCTGACCTCTTTGATTCTTAGGTGAAGGAGTCCCATCAAGCAGCAAAGTTGGACACATCTGCAACTGCCAAGGCTGTCATTTCTTGCTTCAAGAAATTGGGGGTGTCTTTTGATGATCAGGTGGCTTTAAAGCTTTTCACATTTCATTACAGCATAACTTATTCTTATATTCACTGGAAAATACTGAAATCCACGCTTCATTTGCTTTGTTGATCATAGTACATGTAAAAGTTGAAATTTGACATGATTACAAAAGAAATTGAAATTTGATCATGAAGTTCAGTCATAATATCTTTAATCCCAGCCTTCATTCGACACCGCTTTTCCGGTTTGAACTTCTTGTCAACCTTGCTGTCTTGTAAGTGTTTGCATAGAGGATTTGGTCGTATGTTGTTATGGCAACTGGTCCCAAAAAATGTGCTGTCTTTTTTATATGATTTTCTGCTGAGTTTGTCCAGATAGAAATGATTCGGGATCCCAAGGAACAAAAAGAGTTGGTGGGAGTTCCAGATGAGTATTTGTCTGGTCATGCATTTCATTTCTATTATCTGTCATCACCTGGTAAAACGTAAGAACAAACATCCTGATTGTTCATTTTCATTTGGATTCTGTGTTTATTTTTTTCTCTCTTTGTTGAAAACAAATATATTTTCTGATTTCTTTTCTTGCAGTGTTTCTTTGGAGTTTCAACATAATGTGTGCGGTAGATCGATATATGCTGAGGGCACCATTGACGCTGTACTTTTCCTTGCTGAGAAGGTAAAATTCTTCACCTGCTTCACACTTAATTTAGCTGTTAGTGCTCCCCATAAAGCCATATGAAAACGGCCCTACTGCCAATTTGTTTCCTGCTCGGACCTTATTCAAAGATTCGAAACTCATTGTTGTAGCACTCATAACTACTACTACCTCCTCATCTACTTTATAGTTCTTCTGTAGTATTTTCTCTATTTGAAGATTAATGTGTACTGGGAATAAATTTGTTATTGAGAAATTTTGCTGTGGTTTCTAAGTTGATTGTCAGTAGAAATTTTAAATGTGATTAAAACGCAGATTCAATCGAAGGCTGACAAGCGGATCTACAATATAATCGATATCTTGCGGGAGGGTAACAAGTAATAAACTGTCATGACAGCAACAAGTTAGTTCACCGTTTTAATTTCATCCATTTGCAATGGCGCTTCCATTGCTACATAGTTTGTGGTTCATTGAGCACTGACAGAGAATTGATTGAATGCTTAGATGGATCCTGCTAAACCTCAATGGGACGGCTGTTGTGGCGGGGAGAGAGAGAGCAGGGTAGCTCTACCAAGCATGCAAGAAAACTTGAGCAACAAGTGTGAGAAAAATGAGTTGGAGTGGCTTTTTTTTTTGCAATGTACCCTCAGGACTATGATTGGGTAGTGCAGGCAATGTTGGATTGATGCTTTTTAGGGAATGTTGTTGCGTTTTGTGTCATCGTTACAAATGACAGATATAGTTGAAATACTTACGCGGAACCTGTTTCGAAGATAACAAATACAGAGCAAGATAGAGTTTTTATCCAAAAAAAAAAAATTGCCCTGCAGTGATATTCGGACCCTTAGATAATAAAAGCAAATACTTACAATAAATAAATGAGAGAATTAGATTTGATTTTAAAAACAAAAGTGTTTGTTCATGTGATAAATGTTATAAAATTACAAAGCTATTTTTGTTGAGAATAAAGATTATGATCGATTTACCTGGATAGTTCAAACACATTTATAACTCATGAATCTTGAGTTAAAGGAGTTGGAGAGTCATTTTCTCTTGATAACATTAATAAAAAATAAATATCTTTTATACAACATTAATGTGATGAAAATATCGTAGTTTCTTGGATACACCTATGGGTGTAAGGAGACAAATATCTCTAATATTGATATTTTATATTAAAAGTCATAAGAATAAGTAAGCAAAGTTTTATAGCCTATAATGATTTTTAGATTTTTAGTCATTCATAGTCAATGAGTATGGCAACAAGTTAGATTGTTGTCCACTTAAACTTGGCAACACATTAGACACATGCACAATTGCCTAATTAGGGTTGGCATACAACCAAGCCCTAGGTTGATGGGTTGAGAAGGGCGTCAAATCTATGCTCAATTGGGCTTGGCATGCAGCTAAGACTAAGGATGATGAATTTGACAATCTGTTAGATTCATACATAAGTAGGCTCAACAAGCAGCTAAATCCAAGAGTGTTGGGCCTAATAGCTTGCTAGACTCATACCCGCTTGAACTCGAGTCTGGTAACATGTTAAATCCATGTCCAATTGGGATGGGCAAGCAACCGAGCCCAAGGTCGATGAGTTCATATCCAATTAGGCTTGGCGTGCAACCAATCACCAAAGCGCTAAGTCTGGTATCTTACAAGACTCATACTCACTTGGGCAAGACATAGTGCCGATGCCCAAAGGCATTGGGTGACAACTTACTAGACTCGTGCCCTGTTGAGCTCAATACGCAGCCAGGTCCAGGGACATTAAGTTTGGTAGCTCATTAGATCTATGTTCACTTGGGCTCAACTCATAGCCATGTTTAAAAATGTTGAGTCTGAAAGAGAGCTTAAACCATGTTATCTGAGCATGATATTTTATCAAGTTGCTGGTACGGATGCAAACTCCACCCTCCTATCAAATAATTAACACTACGTATTTTTACCTTCTAAACATGACTTAGGCTCTAAATTCCTTTTTTATAAAGCCAAAAAAATATTTATCATCAGTTTTAAAATTATTTCTTGGTTTACCAAACCCTTCTTCAAGAATGGGATTCGATGATATGTGTTTTCTTCAAGCGATGCATCAAACCCTTGCCTGCATTTAGTGTCCTATCATAGTAAAAATTACAAAGCAATGTCCATGCGTGAATATGTGTGAATTGCAAACTGGTCTGTGTCCTACGTCTAACCACAGAAGCCTGCCTTCTACTGCAGATGGCACTAGATAATTTTTGTTTTGTTTCGTAAGATACGAAATAAGTGGGAATCTAAACTTATAATTTTAAATGGTTTTATATTGAATTTAACAAAGAAAATTATAGTAATTTTTAAGAACTAATAACAATCAAATTATTTTTTCTAATTTTCTAAAAGTAGGTAGAGCTTAGAATTTTATCTGGTTTTAGTCACTAACTAGTTAATTAACCCGCGTTTCATTACAAGTCAGATAATATATTTGGCAAAAAAACAATATATGCA
Source organism: Populus trichocarpa (assembly GCF_000002775.5). Classification (NCBI taxonomy): domain Eukaryota; kingdom Viridiplantae; phylum Streptophyta; class Magnoliopsida; order Malpighiales; family Salicaceae; genus Populus; species Populus trichocarpa. The sequence continues at coordinate 15,440,901 of NC_037291.2, read as the reverse complement.
AGTTTTTCAAACATGTTTGTTTTTTTAAAGATTTTAATTATAAATCAAAAAACCAATATATGCATTTAATTAAATATATCAAGAACCATCTGTGCCAATAAATACAAATACAAAGTGTTAACATGTTTATTCAACTCATCTCGCTGAGGGTCGAATAATTTATTTTCTAACATAAAAGAATTAATGTGTAAGTGTTTTTAACGTGTTTTTTGACTTCAAGTAAAAATATAACCGTGAATTAAAAAATTGATATTTACATATAATAAAATATAGTAAATATTATATACGTTGATAAAAACATGTAAAATCTCAAGTTATTTTTTTAACATAGTAGAATAATAAAATAATGTTACAATTGCTACAATGAAACATTATTTTCCTAGTATTTGTGTGATATTTTTTCAAAAACAAATAAAAGTATAAAGAAAAAAAATTAAAAAATAATAAAAATAAGAGCAAAAAGAAAGGTATAAATAAATCACGTGTAGAGTGATAAATATTTAAAGTATAAAAAATAAAAAAAATAATATTTTTTCACAAACAAAAAGTGTAAGGAAAAAAACTGAAAAATAATAAAAATGCCAAGAGAAAGAAAAGAAAAACTTGTTTTCTAAAAATACCTTGAAATTACAATTTTGACACCGCTACAATATAAAAAATTGACAAAATTTATAACCATGTCATTTCTACGGAAAACATCATTTTCTTTTAATATATGTGTTAGTTATTTGACTCACACTTGGTTACAAGTTTTGGATAATTTTTTTGAATAAATAAATAAATATGTAAGCTTTTCAAAAAAATTTCTTGAAAAAATTATAATTATAAATCAAAAGATCTATATATGCATTTAATTAAATACATTGAGAATTATCCATGTTAACAAATATAAAAAATAAAGTGTTAAGGTATCTATTCAACTCACCTCACTGCGATTCGAATAATTTTTTTTCTGATACAAAAACATTAATGTGTAGGTGTTATTAATGTATTTTTTTATTTCAAGTAAAAAATATGACCGTGAATCAAAAAATTAATTATTATATATAATAAAATATAATAAAGATAATATGTATTAATAGAAGTATGTAAGATTTCAAACTAATTTTTAATATAGCAGAAGAATAGAATAATATTGCAATTTCTACTGTGAAACATCATTTGCTTAGTTTTTGTATAATATTTTTTCAAAAAAAAATGTAAGGAAATAAATAAAAAAATATATTACAAAATAATAAAGATAAGAACAAAAATAATAATATAAATGAGTGATAAATATTCAATGCATAAAAAATAAAAAATAATATTTAAAAACAAATGTAAAGAAAAAAAGAAAAAAATTAAAAAAAATGATGATAAATATATCAAATTTAAAATAATAAAAATACCAAATATATATATATATATATATAAAAACTTATTTTCTAAAAAAAACTTTAAATTTACAATTTTGTCACCCCGTGTCGTTACAGTCAAGGTTGTTAAAATCGCGTTTTGACTCGTAAAATCATATGATTTTACGAGTCAAAACCTGCTTTACGGGTTGAATCGCTTGAAAAAAATCAAAAATGGGTGAAATCGGGTGAAATCGCTAAAATCGGATGAAATCGCGCAAAATCGCGATTTCAGGACCGATTTTGCAATTGTAACAAAATGATGCGCTGAAACAAAATCCCCCCCATGGTCCAGCTATCAGGCGCCTATTGGCTGTGGAAATGCACAGTCACGCGACTCACGCCACGCGGTCTTCAAGGAATTAGGTCACTCTTCATAACTCATAAAAGACCTTTTCTTTTTTCCAACCGAACAAATCTTTAATCGGCTAATCCCTAATCCCCTTCTCTAATTAACCAACCGGGCACTAGCAACCACAAAAGCGGCGACGACGATCTCCACAAAAGCGGTCACAGTCCAGTCTTCACTCCTTCTCTTTCCTCAGTGCTCACGATCGCGGCTTCCTTTTCTGTTTATCGCAATTTTAACAGTGATAACGATCTCCTCAACAGCTCACGGCTTCGGGCTTCCTCTTCAATCTTCATCTACAACGGCACGCCGACAACGCTCTCCTTTCTTTTCCATCTTCAACAGCTAACGACTTCCTCTTCATCAACAGCAGCAGGCGACATTGGGCCTCTTCACCGGCAGCCGTTCAGCCATCATCATCAACGGCTCTTCACCGTAATTTGATTTTGCCTTCATCATCATCACTGCAGTAGTTGATTTTACCCCGTAAATCATAATTGTATATTCCTCTGTAATAGATTTTGATTTTGCCTTGTTAGCTGTTACCCTGTAATTATTAATTATAATTTTGATTTTGCCCGGTCCTGTAATTTGTATATGCATAATGTTGAAATGAATTGAATGGAATTGATCGGGTGAAAATTGGATGGATTGAATTGATTGGGTGAAAATTGAATGGACTGAAAATTGTTGAATTGAATCCCACAGTATATATCTTGACTGAATTAATTGGAATGAATTAATCAGGTGAAAATTGAAATGAAAACTGTTGAATTGGACTAAATTGAATGCTATTTCAGTATTATAAGACTGAATTAATTGGACTGAATTGAAATGGGGTGAAAATTGAAATGAAAAGTGTTGAATTGGATTGAATTTAATATCATTTCAGTATTATAAGACTGAATTAATTGGACTGAATTTTTTGTTAATGTATTTTAAAATTTTTTATGATTTTATGATTCGTTTTTACGATCCGAGTTTGTATTGTATTTTTTGTACCGTATTAAAATCGTGATTTTAATAACCTTGGTTATAGTAGTTAAAATTTATAATTATATCATTTTTAAATATATTTTTTTATGTATAATAATAATTCAAGAAAAAAAAATCAACGAAAAAGCAAGACACAAAAATATATATGAACACTCACTCGTGTGCGCCTGTCTCCCTGAAATAACCGCAACAAGAGACAGAGGAAGAGAAAATGGAGAATAGAGAAGATTTGAAGTCGATGCTACCGTTTCTGCCTTTATTACTTCGCTCATCAAATCTGTTTTGGCCATCACAAGTTGTTGAATTACTCAAAACACTCTCCAAAGGACCTTTTTACAGCAAAGTTGACACTGGTGAACTGCTTTTCAATGCTATTTCCAATATCAGAGATTCTCTTGCTCTCCCTTCTCTGCATCGTCTCTCTCCTTTTGCCCATGAAGGTTATGCTCTCTTCTTTGATGAGGTAGCCTCTCAAACTCAACTGGGTTTTCTCTTTTGTTTTCTGGGTTCTCTAATTTTTATTGCATCTTTCAAGCTCGGTGGTTAAAGATGTTCAAACTTTTCTACAAGGAGAGTGATTTGAAAAAGACGCATCATGTCTTTTGCTCCTATATATGATTCATCGATTACAAAGTTCTAAACTTTGACAGAAAAGTTGTCATATTGGTGAACTACGAAGGAAATGTTGCCAGTTTCAGGCTAGGAGTGTAATTTGAGGAAAACCCATTATTTCTCACTTCTTCTTAGTTGGTCTTATATAACGTGATGCTTTTTTAATAAAGTTTTGAGCTTTCAGTACATGTTTTTAGTATCTTCATATGCACGAACTGATGTCTATTGGATTGTTTTAGCTTGGTTGAGATTATGTTATAGCAGTAAAGATGATGTTTTATATATTGTACTGATGAGGAGGAGTTTAACGCAGCTGATTTCACGGGAAGAGGCTGCAAAATGGTTTGCTGACGTTGTCCCAACATTGGCTAAATTGCTCTTGAGATTGCCATCTCTTTTGGAGTCTCACTATCAAAATGCTGATAACTTGCGTAATGGTGTCAAAACTGGTTTTCGCCTGTTGGGCCCACAAGAAGCTGGCGTGGTGTTCCTCGGTCAGGTATCTCCGAGTGTTTAGTTGTTCTTTTCTCAAGTACCATTTTTTTTATTGGATTCGAATTCTGCTTCAAATGCGTCATGGGAGAAGTGAATTACAGTTTAATAATGTACTTAGAAAAGCATTTCTTCAACTTTTAATATTATATACTGATAATGTTGCTCAAATGTTACTTTTCAGGAATTGATTGGTTCTCTCCTTGTATGCGCTTTCTTTTGTTTGTTTCCAGTCTCTGATAGAGATGATAAACGTCTTCCAACAATCAATTTTGATCATTTGTTCGAGTATGTGACCTTCAGCTTTCTTTTGTGAAGATCTTGAACTTATGCATATGTAGTAACTACGAGCTGTGGGTATTAGACCTGAAATTTTCACTACCTAGGCTAGCTACTATCCCACTGGTATTTTCATATGGCTCTATCCATCCTTTGTTTTCTCATGGGGACAATATTTTGTTCAAAAGGAAACTAATTCAGACATATAATTACTTCATGCTAGAGGTTTAGGTGTATCTTTGTAGGCTACTGTGTCACATATAAAATGCTTATTTGTTCTGGAACTCGAACCATATTCTATAAGAAAAAAAATTAGATGAACAGTTCAAAAAGATACAGGAATTATTGTTAACATCTTCTCATGTCTTCTTCTCTATATTTTATAACATCAGAGAGTGTTGAACACAGTTGTTTAGGATCTCCAAAACCCATATTCTTAAGAAAAAGACCTGGCAGCTCACTAACAGTATAGTGTGACATAAAGAGTCTCTGCTGGATATTTTTATGCCACATTTCATTGTTGAGTTAAATGAAAGTTTTAGTGATATATGCTATTTACTAATTTGTTTTGCCTCTTCAATTTGGTTTACCATGTTTCTGTTTTATTGAACTCCTTTTAAACTGTTTTTCTTGACATGGAAAATAGATCCATCTGACACGTCATCACATCTCAGGGATATATATTCGAGTTACAGTGAAAAGCAGGAGAACAAAATAAAGTGTATTATACATTATTTTGAAAGGATATGTTTATCTATGCCTGAGGGCTCTGTCTCCTTTGAGAGGAAGGTTCTTCCTTTAGAACAACTTCCTTTGTGTGTTTTTTATCCCAAGGCAGATTTTTGGATCAAATCTGTTGTTTCTCTCTGCACTTTAGAGGTAAGGTGATAAATGGATTGGTGCATAGCTAGTGAAAGTTCAAATTTAAACAATGTGTAAAATTATCAACCTAATTCAGTAATTTGTTTAATTTCATTTCTTGAGTTGTAGACAATTACTTCTTAGCTGGTCATTACATCTTGCTAGGTCCATAGTTCAGGCTTCATCGAAGACCAATCCAGTGGAGCTCTTGAAGTTGATTTTTCTAACAAGTATCTTGGAGGTGGTGCTCTTCATAGGGGCTGCGTGCAGGTATAGACTTTTTTATGGACAGTTGATGTCATTGTTTATGGTTCATACTCAAATTAGTCCATTTATTCATTCAACCATTCTTTTCTTTTATTGTTTCTTGCATATTTTTCCTTATTGTCATGTTACAATTGCTGTTATCTTCTTGCAATATTACTTAAATGATACCCTCAACATTGTTGCGTTATTATCTTTTCTAGGAAGAAATCCGGTTCATGATCAATCCTGAATTAATTGCTGGAATGCTTTTCTTACCTTGCATGGAAGACAATGAGGCTATTGAAATTGTTGGTGCTGAAAGATTCTCAAATTACACAGGGTGAGCATAACTTGGTGGGTGAAATCCGAAACTTGATTTTGGATATATCATTAAGCAATATATCTGTTTTGTGTTCCTTGAATCACATGAATTTCAATGGTATGCATGTGATAATTGATGAATTAGTTTTTCAGGTTATATGAATTGGTGTGTTATAAACTGGTGTCTAGGTATAGTGCACAGATCGGAGTATATACAATTGGAAATTAATTTTGCCCTTGATGAGTTTCCAGCTGGTGGGCTAACAGCCTTGTTACTCTCAATGTGTAGATCTATCCAATGTCACTATCATAGACCAAACTGTATGTGTTTCTATGGTGTGCTGTTTTTTATGTGTCTTGGCTTGCACCAAAACACTTTTTTGGAACTGAAATTATATTTGCTAAAATGGACAATCCATTCCATTTCTGATGGTTTTTTTAATGAGAAATTAGATAGCAAGCACACAGTTTCTTTACTTTGTGGAAATTCTACGTGTTGATGCATGCCATAAACCAGAAATGTGAAGAAATGAAAATGGCTTGGTTCCATATGCATTATGACGTCCTTGTGCAATATATCATCTTCTGTAGGTGCCAAAGTCATACATACTCTCCAAAATGTCAATCTACAGTTTTTGTGACGATGTATTATGAGTATTATTAATGAATTAATGACTTTTGCAGAAGATTTATCTTTCAATCTGTTTTTTCTTCCTGTTGCTTCAAATATAACTACTTTACTTAATTGATAAGACTTCTCATCCATGATTGACTAGTGTACATCTAGCCTGCCTTTGTTTGCTATCCTTCCTTTATTAATGTTGAAATATTTAAATTTTTATTATATCTGCCAAATTTAAAATAACAAGCATTCCCATATGAGCGGAATACTGATTTAAGTTAACTAATGTTGCAGTCAATTTCTTCTCATAGTCTGCTCTTACACTGGTGCAGGTATGCCTCTTCATTTCGTTTTTCAGGTGACCATGTGGACGAAAGGGATGTTGATAGTTTCAGAAGACGTAGAACCAGGATTGTTGCCATAGATGCATTGTGCAATGCAGGGATGGAACAATATAAACTTGAATACCTCCTTCGGTATGTGAAATTTGGTTTTCCAGTGCCACACCCTTGCATATGAATTGAAAGGGAGATTTTTCTATGAGAGAATTTATAGAAGAGTGTAAAAAGTTTCATTCGTGAGTTACCGATATGAAAAATTGTATTCAAGGAAGAATCACCTCTGTGTAAATAAAGAAAGAGAAATGTCCCCAAAAACAATGCCACGTTGTTTCAAAGATGTGACAAGCGGTCTATGCTCAAGAACAATATGACTTTCTCCATCTTTCTCAAAAGGAACAATCTCCCTTTTAGTTTCATCAGCTCCTTTTAGGCTCTTCCATGCAGACCAAAAGGTTGTGCATGTTGAGTGGTCCTTCATGAAAAATTGATGCCATTTTCTTTTGAGGGGAAAAAAAAAAAACAGAACTTTCAAGTTAGAACATGCTCTGGTAGTGTTTATTTAATATGACTCTTTTAATTGAGAACTCAGGAAGCTCTAAAATCTGAAGGCTAAGTCTGGTTGGGTCGGAAAATAGTATGTTCTTGTGTCTACTTCCTCCTCCTTCCAATGTAGAGTTTTTGACAATGTTTTGTGAAAACACTTACTAGAGTGGCTTGGTTTGGGATAGATGAGTTTGCCCTTTGTGACAGTGGTTGAAATTCGTTATTCATACTCATAACCAATAGTTTAGCATGGGGTCTAAATAGCGTTTCAGAGTTTGCTATGTGAAGCTGTTAAATTATGTAGAACAATGAAGAGAACCGCACTGTTGGTTTATCTTTCGACATGGCTTTATTGCCTATATATGTAGCCTGTTAAACTGTTGGTTCACTATCTTGTTAACCAGCGTTGAGGGAAATTTTGTTCATTGCTCTGAATCCTACTTGTTTGGTTTTCACAGGGAGACCAACAAGGCATTCTGTGGCTTCTTGGATCAATCTAAATGTGACCATAAAAGACTGTTTCAAGATGGTGGTTTGAAAGGTTCTCAGTGTATTCAAGCTGGTAAAGATGATGATGTTATGGTGAAGGAATTCCCGGTGCGAGCTCTCCCATGTTTTTCTGGGTGTTTTGCTTTTCGTTTCCTTTTTATTTGTTATACTCAGAATGATATGAACCTGCTTTGAAATAGATGGATGAAGCCCCCTCGACTTCTGTTGAAATTGCATTGAATGGAGAAGAATCTGTAAACCAAGTGATCAGATATTCTGACAAGAAGGGTAGTTGGTGTGAAGACCCTGAAGCTAAAATTGGTATTGCTACGGGGAATTGGGGATGCGGAGCTTTTGGTGGAGATCCTGAACTAAAGTCCATAATTCAGTGGCTTGCAGCTTCTCAGGTAATCTTTTGCTGAGCTTGACTTGCAATAGCTATCAAAAGATATGTAGGGGAGTTGAAGTGTTAGAGTTTTTAGTAGCAGCTTTTACATCTTGACCTTCTGTGGGAGGTATTGTTTACCAAACAACTGCAGGATTACCATCACAAACATGTAGAGTACATAATTTATGTATCTCATAAACCATTGTGAAATAATTTTTGAAATTGGTAGTAGTGTGGTGCCTCATCTAGTAGTGAAACTTTTATTCAACTAGCTTACCTTTTTTCTGCTTGATACCAACATTTCCTTTAACCAATGTGCATTTCTTTCAGGCATTAAGACCTTCCGTTTTGTACTACACATTTGGCTTAAAATCATTGCAGAATCTGAATCAGGTACTTGTAGTAATCTCGGCACTAGTGAACACTTCTTTATGGAAGTGTGGAAATGATCTACTCCAAGAAATTAATTAAGCTGATCAGAATAAACTACAATCTTTGTCGTTTTCATATTCTATGTTCTAAGCCATGCTAATATATGCTTCATGGCTACATTGTTCTGCAGTTAAGTCGATGGATTCTGTTGCATGGATGGACGGTCGGAGACCTTTGGTATATGTTGGTGGAGTACTCTTCTCAGAGATTCAACAAGGAAACTAACTTGGGATTCTTTGCATGGCTGCTCCCTTCACTATATGCCCACGAGGCTCCTTAACTTTTTTGTTGTTTATTTATTTTTTTAACTATGTAATTAACTTTGTAGCTTCACTTTTTTAATCTATCATATTCCAATAGTTCTCTCCATGTAAGAAATGCAACTTTGCTCTAGTTGTTGAGCATCTTAAAATGCTTTCTCGACCTTGTAAATCAAACTAAGACATGGATATTCTTCATAACAAATCCATGATAGGCATTCAAAAATGTTATGATCCGCTCTTTATTATAAAATTAATCATCTTTTTTGTTAGTGGGATTCTTGAAGATTATTATTTGATCAGGATGTATTTTTATTTTTATTTTTCTGTAATGTTGGTGCAAGATCAATGTTATTTAGGCATGGAAGAATCTCGGCAACAAGAATGCAAGTTCCCATTTTCGTTATTGGTGTTTCATTTCCAATAACCAAACTACGGATTAAGGATATGCATGGGAGTGATCTGCGTGTTGTAATTGTGTAGACAGCGACATTATTGACATTGAGAAATTCCTCTGAAGTGGACAATTCATCAATGCAAGAAATTCTTTCTTCAATGTGCCTTTTCTTTTAAGTTTGTTTGAAAAATTAACAAAGTGAAAAAGGGCCAGAGGCCCACCTGGCCTGATAATAAAACCTTGACGAGATAAAACAGCAGTTGGGCTTATCCTTCCCTTCTCCGTGAGTCTCTCGCTCTCTCTCAACTGGAAGTAAGAAAGAGCCTCTGCTGCTCCTGCTCTAATACCTTATCTATAAGAACAAGAAGGAGGAGGATAAAAGGCACAGCAAGAAGAATAACCAGTGAATAAGGTAAGCACCAACCCGCTACCAAGTTTTGCAAGAAATGACAGTATGCTATGCCTTTTGAGCTTCCATATACATCAATCATGGTGATGCCTTAATCTCAATATTAGTCGAGTTCTTTTTTTTCTCTTATGAATTATTTTCTTGATATTCTCAAAACCCATTATATAAAAACATAAAAGCATTTAATTTGTGCAATCATTTGAACTGGATATGGTTCTTTGAACTGGAATTTTAGATTTTCCTTTCTTATTTTTTGTTGAAATAATGTGCAGGAATGGCAGTACAGCTCCACCATTTGCTTTCACCTATTAGAGATAATAAATTCAAAGACTTTCCTTCATTTCCTTTTATCACTGCTCATTCCGAATACAAACCAACCACCTACACTGAGGTTTCTTCCACTTGTTCTTGTCTCTCATCCAAGTTTTTAAAGTACCCTTCTCAGGTATGTTGCTTCTCATTTGACAATTTATGCTACTCATGTTCATAGTTATCAAATCTTCTTGTCAAAACTTTTGTTTCTTATAGAGATACTGAACACTTTTGTTTAATAGCTACATGGTGGTGGTTTTCAAAGTAGTATTAGTAGAGCTTCCCGAAGAGATGAAAGAGTCTTGTCTGATGATGGGAAGAAAAAACGACGAGAAGAATTTAGTGAGAGCGATGATGATGATGATGATTACTCGTCGATAAAAGGTAAGGTGAATGACCCCTATCTTATGGATGCTGAAGAGAGACGGGAGTGGAGAATGAAAATTAGAGAAGTGATGAAAAAGCATCCTGATGTGGATGAGGATGAGGAGCTTGATTCTGAAGAAAAGAGGATGAGAATGGAAAAGCTTTTGGCTGATTACCCCCTTATTGTGGATGAGGATGATCCTGATTGGCCTGAAGACGCTGATGGGCGGGGCTTCGGTTTGGATCAATTCTTCAACAAGATTACTATCAAGAATAAGAAGAAGGATGATGATGATGAGAATTATGATAGTGATAAAGAGATTGTGTGGCAAGATGATGATTACATCCGTCCAATAAAAGACATTACCACTGCAGGATGGGAGGAGGCTGTATTCAAAGACATCAGTCCTTTGATTGTCTTAGTACATAATCGCTATAAAAGGTTGGCTTTGGTTTTATTCAAGTTGTTTGATGCTTTACTCAAGCTATTCGCCTTATTCAAGTTGAAATTCTTAGATTGTTTTTCAGTTTTCTATGAAGGTACACCATTTTCATGATTGTTTTTTGCATCATGGCTTCATTTATTAAAAACAAAGGGCTTGTTTTTCATTATTCTATGAAGGTGCACCATTCTCAAGTTTGGTTTCTGCATCGTGGCTTCATTTATTAAAAAAAGGGTCCCTTTTTATTCACTTATTTCCTTGCCTTGTTTAGGAGTGATGCTTTAGATTTCCCGGTGGTCAGGTAGTGTCATTACAATTAAGTATTGTAGTAGTCATTTACTGCTAGTTCTATCAGTATGACTTCATATATCTCTGGTCTCTTTTGGGAAACACTGAGTTTTTCAGGTGCTTTCTTTGAAATTCCACATAATTTCTTGGCCTATAAAATCCACAAAATGGTATATATCAAAGCGCAGTAAAGTTCCAGGTTTGGGGAATGCCTTAGGGTCAAGATTTTATTGTTGGCTTTGCTGGGAAGGAAATGCTAGAAATGATAATGGCTTGAACTATTTGTATACTATAGATATCTTTTCCTAGTCCTGTGAATTCCTTCATGATACTAGAGTTTGCACTTTCAGTCTGCACATTAATGGCTGGATCTATGACACATATAAAATAAAATTGCTGTTAATTTCACCTAAATTTATGGTTTCCCCAGACCAAAGGAAAATGAAAATATTCGAGATGCACTGGAGAAGGCTGTGCACATAATTTGGAATTGCAGACTACCTTCACCAAGAGTAAGTAGAGCCTTTAATTATGCACCCTTTACCTTTCCTCCCTCCCTAGAGATCCTTATCTCAAAATTTTAATATTATATTTGCATATGACACAGTGTGTTGCGATTGATGCTGTTGTTGAGACTGATTTGGTCTCTGCTCTAAAAGTTTCTGTCTTCCCAGAAATTATTTTTACTAAAGCAGGAAAGATCTTGTACCGTGAGAAAGGTAATTCCTTAATCCCAAGAAATTGTCAGTTCAATTTCTTATCTCATTTTCAATATATGACTTGAGAACTTTAATATTCTTCTTCTTCTTCTTTAATTGGTGGTGCAGCCATTCGAACTGCAGATGAATTTTCAAAAATAATGGCATACTTCTATTATGGAGCTGGCAAGCCACCTTGTTTGAATGACATTGGAGATAGCCAGGAATTGATCCCATCTGTTCATGTAAGCAGCCAATCGTTCTAAAATTGTAGCTGTGCTGTAAATATTGTAGGGGTGCAAGTTTTCAATAGTTAGTGATGGTAAGATAGGGTCTCTGAGTTTGCTTTTTCACAAGAACTGTAAGGGATGTGTGTAGGCAGAAGGTGGTAAAACTAGTGCTTTGTTTGTAAGAAAAGTGTAGGTGGGTGGAGTGCAAAGTTAATTAAGCCAACTGATTTTCAGTCCTTGAGCACTACCTCAAAGCTCTTGTCCTTTATTCCTCACATCAAATGAAGGTACATCACGATCGTGAAAGCAAGATAAATTTTAAGTGAGAGATTTAACGCATACGTGCATAATACTGCATGTAGTCTAGAAGTGCTATTGTGACTGCTATTAGTCTTCAGGACATCACTCGTTGTGAACACCACAAGAGCAGAAGGCTTTGTGATAGTGGAAGCGAAAGGCAAAGAGCTGGTAAGTATTGGAGCCATCTAACTTGCACTCAGATACGCCCACAGTTCTCTTATCTTTCTTCTCTTCAAAAACTGTAAGGCATTTTCCTGTAATACGATTCACCCAAAATCTGAATTCTCGGTGGTTTAGTCTCTTTGGTGGATTGATGGATTTCCAATCAGCCTCGCCTAAGCTTTGCAGTGACTTCAATGAACGAAGGCTCACCTTGCCCTTCTTGTCTACAGTTAGATAGCTTTGTCCACCTGAGCATCTGTCCATGTAGTTTCTAAACCTGTGTTCCATTGTCACATTGAAGAGTCTTGTATTAGGCTATAGGCACAATGTTTTCTAGCAAATACTATAGGCCTGGGTAGTTTCCAATCTAGCAAGTTTTTAACATTTTGAGGCAGTAATTGAGCAATGGCTTTGTTTTAAGAAAGTTTGAACATTTACAGTTACCTATGAAAGCCAGAACCTGAACCAGAAGTAGATTCCCAGCCAAAATAAGCGTTGTATTTTGAAGAAGTTCCACCTTTAATGTCTGGTACTGAGTAAACACCTCTGTCATTTGCATCCACATAATCAGACTGCAAGGCTCCTGCAATAAGGGTGTCATCAAATGCTGTCATATGGGGGTAGGCTTCACTTGCCGGACATTTATTTGTGTCTCTCTTTGAACACTGGCGGCAAAGGTTATCACTCTTCAATCCATCTACACGAGAACGAGTCAAAGCCAGGACAAGCAGGACGACAGATAAGCAGCATCTATCCATGTATACAATCTTCGCAATTGCCTAGTATTTCCCTCGCTTTAATTTTCCCTAGCTTGTTGGCGATTCCATATATGAATTACATGGTGACTTATATAATCCCTCAGGTTCTTGGTTTAATCAACTTCCCTCTGTTTTACCATTTGGCTTGTCTATCTTGTGTGGCTGACAACCAGAATACATGACGTAATACGTAGTTGGCTTTGTTCCTTGTGAATATTTTATTAATGTGCGCTTAGATGATAACAACATTGAGTTCTGTTAATTTTGGTCTTGTTAGAACGTTTGCTGTTATTCATTTTATTATTGGAGATCCATGCTGCTTTGTCTTGAAGGTGAGCCAACCCTTTGGCCAATTGGGATTATTCTAGTATTTTTCTAACAGAGAATTTAGGTTAAAGGTTCAACTAGGTGAACCAACTGCATGTAACCAACAAAGATTTCAGAATTTCAGAGTATTATGAGATTCACGACAGATAAATCCTTTTGGTAGATGAGTTGTTAAGTGGTGTCCTTCGAGAATGGAAAGTATTCAGATAAAGCCTGCAAGTAACCTTTCTGTGTCTTCAACAGAAAAATCTGTTGACAAACATAGTTGGGTTACGAGAAGCTAAGTTTAGGCTGGATGTATTGTCTACTAAACTGGGTTGGGCTTTTGACGTAGGTGAGTTTTGATGGAGATGGGACATAACGTCTTAGCTGATCATGACGTTATTAGGCTTTGCAAACTAAACAAAGATTTGGATCACTAATTCCCCGTTGCCGGGCCGACCATACAACAAATCAGACAAACACATGAGAAAGAATTAAGTCTCTCGCATCGATCGAGAAAAGTTGTACGTGAAAAGAACTAGAAATTCTAGTCTTTTATTATTGAAAGAAAAAATAAAAATTACTATTTAGTATTTTAGTCATTAGAAATCATAACTAGTCTCAGAGATAAAATACGAGAACTAGTTATGTAAATGGAAAATATTAACACTCCTAATACGTCTTATCTAAGGTGAGGTGTATTATTTAATTGTCTAATATAAACTAAGGTATTGTTGTGTTTTTTAATTGTTGGTCTGTCTAAGATTTATAAAAAGTCATTCTCAGTAAGGAGATCTTATCTTATCAGGTAAAAAAAACCTAACAATTCTAATGTCAAAACAAAAAGAACTACATTTTTATTTAATATCGGAAATACGTCTTACATATAAGTTCGTAATCTCAGATACTAAAAAATAATATTTTTTTTTGTATTTTTGAAATATGGGCTTAGTTTTCGTAACTTTAATAAATTGGTTATTAAAACCCAAAATTCATGTTAATATATATATATATATATATATATATATATATATATATATATATAATGTATTTTTGTATGAAAATATGATATGAATTATTTATATTTTTTTAGAGACTTGACCATATGCATGAAATCAAGATATTTTTTTTGTTGTTTTTTTTAAAATTTTGCAACATTTCAGAGAAAATTTGGTATTTTAATACCGGATTTGTATTTTTACAGTGTAAAAAAAATACAAACCAATATTAAGTAAAAAAGGTAGGAAAAATCGTGAAAAAAATCACAAAATTTTTTGAAAAGATTTTTGAAAATTTTTGGAATTTTTTGTTTTTTTAATTTAATATATAATAAAATATTATATATTATTATAATTAAATAATTAAATCTATTGGGATGGGCTCGACCCAGTTATGTGGGCTGAGCCTATTCTGGTTGGGCCGATATCAACCCAATGGAAATTGAGCCGAGGTTAGCCTAAAAGAGTTGGGTCAAGATTGGCCCAAAAAAGAGGTTATGCCGATGTCAGCCCAACATATCATTTTCTAAAAAGACTACGTCGAACCTGGCCCAACCATTTTGGTCTAGGTCAGCGTTGGTCTGACCCGGAAACAGTGGGCTCTCCATTATTCACTTGTAGAATAGTGGAGGAGGGAATGGAGAAGAAGAGGAAGAGGAAGAAGAGAGGGGGAAGCTGACCTGGCAGCGAGGGCAATGTGGTTGCTGACATTGATGGTTGCGCACGGTGGCGTTGTTATGACGACGATGAGGAAAATTGGCGGAGAGGAAAGGTGCTACTGCTAGAGGAAAGAGAACTCACGGTTGCTAGGGTCTCTGGTACGATAAAACAGGTGCAGAGAAGAGGGGTCTTCTTTTTGCCTACATCCTCTACTGTTTTTTCTTATCTCTCTGTTCTTTTTTCTTTTTCTTTTTCTTTCCTTTTCTTTCTCTCAGTTTTTTCTTTTTTCTGCTCCTTTGCACCTCTTGGTAAGGGGGTATTTATAACGAGAAGGGGGAACCTATGCCACCCTACCCTTGTCTAGTTACGCCGAAGGGGTAGGGTGGTTGGGCGGCCACTGTGCAGCCACCCCAGGACCGCTCGCAGGGCTTGTTCTCTTTGCACCTTTCATCACAATAGTAGGTCATAAGAGGGGCGTGGGTTGTGTTAGGGTTTTAGGCACATGGAAGAGAGAGAGAGAGAGGCGTTGTAAAAGAGGGGAAGAAAACCTTCTTCCCTTGCCTACAGCCCACGTCCAGGGAAAGAAGATGGTATACAGTATCATCAAAAGACGTCGTTTATTTCTGCCTCTTTTATTTTTAATAACAATAAACAAAACGACGTTGTTTTATACAAAACGCGTCGTTTCATTTAAATGAAATGACACATAAGAAGTCTATATTTCCAAATCAGTCCTCAATTTTTTATTTATTTAATCAAGTCCTCAATTGAGATTTTGATTTTAAGAATTAATTCAATTTCATCCCTGCCAAACTCAAATGTCAACCCTAAAGTTGGCCGCCTTTTTCATTTTGATTATTGATTTTGAATTTGTGCATTTTGCTCCTCAATTGATCAACAAAATTCTAATTTTTTTAATTTTGCCCCTGATTCGATCAATTTTAACCCCTATATCCACGCATCTTTTCTAGTTTGGTCTTTGGTTTTGGATTTCTTCAATCTAATCCCTAATTACTCATCAAACTTCAATATTTATGCAATTAAACCCTTGATTTGAGCAAATTAACTCTTACAAATTTTAATTCGACCCCTAAATTTTAATTTCTTTTAATTGAAGCCCAAATTGACTTAAAAAATCAATTTTCTTGCAATTAAACCCTTCATAAATTCAACTAAACTTTCAACAAAATCCGATTGTGTCCTTAAGCATCCAATTTTGAATTTCTCTTTCTTATATTGAATTTTCTTTGTCAACAAGGCTTTCATCAGTCGAAAATATATTGTCAAATCCTTGTATTTTTTGAACCTCCTTAACCAATCTTTGGTCATTTGTTTGGTGCCATAGTGCCATCTTCTTTATATATATATATATATATATATATATATATATATATATATATATATATATATATATATATATATATTTTCTTCCAATAATTTTTTTTATTTTTTTTTCCTTTCTCGTTTATACGGGGATCCAAAAAATAGATAACAATAAAGTCCATGACCCTTTCTTTTATGGTCCAAATCTGGCACTTTCATCTGTTTAACAGTATGTTTCTCTCTCCTAGACTAAAGTGGTGTTTGTTTTTGCGGCATCATGTTTTTGAAATTTTTTTGTTTTAAATTAATGTTTTTGGTATTTTAAATTGTTTTAATGTGCTGATGTAAAAAATAAATTAAAAAAAACATTTTACAAGCAAATTTTTTTAAAAAAAATAATCATTACTGCAATATCAAACAATATCTAAATTGTGTTGACCATTTCTTCAATCAGCCTTTCCCTATCTCAAGATCCAACCAACCTTCAATTTTCCTACCAACCAGTGAGAGGAGTGAAGAGAAGAGATACCATGAGAGGGTTTATTCCATAAGTATATGCTTCCCAAGGGGAATATGCCCAAGGATATATATATATATTCTTCATCAGAACTTGGAACCAATAGACATAATTCTGAAATCTAGTGAATTTCTCTTCTTGGATTTAAGTTTATATTTTATTTTTTTATTTTTTTTGTGCCAAGAAAGCTTCGCAATGCCTAAAGGCCACTTCTTTTACTTTATTTTTGCAACCATGAATATATTTGTTGATAGTCATCTAGTGAACATTGAAAGTCATATTAGATGACCATCAACGAAAACATTCATGATATTGCAATATGCATATGCAGTTCTCAGAACTATACTTGGAGGGCCGCTGCAGCTGCAATGGATTCAGTGCTGGAAAACTTTAAAGAAGGAGAGCAAGGTGTAAGCTGTACCCTTTTCTTTAATTTCTAGTTTTAGATTCCTTTTGTTTTCTGTGTAATTTTCCAAGCCTTGATGAATGGATCATTGTCACGTCACACCCAATCAAACAAAGGAGATGAGCTTGAACATCACCATAACAAAGGTTTTTTATCTAGATTTTTTTGTTTTTCATTAGTTGGGATAATATTGTACTGGCATTTGAGCTGTGTTGCAAAGGCGTACGCTTCCTTTCGTACCCTGATGGGACCATGTCTCGGGATTTTGTTTCTCAAGTAATAAGATTTGAAGAAGGATACATTGTTTCATGGAAGAAAATTTGGCTAACTTCTTGGGTCACTCGTGGAAGAAGAGCTCTGCTTCTGCAAGGTGTGGTGCAAAAAATCGTTGACTCGTGTAGTTTTGAGAATCTGAGCAGCTTCGGGGTGAATGCGACCAGCATATATCACAAGGCTCTACCCCCCCCTGATCTTACAGTGCAAAATAAATCGTTCTTCAGGATAGGAAAGATAGATTTGGAGGCTGGAAGAGTTATTTAACGATCGAGATGGCAGAATTATGACTATCAAATAGCATAACAGAAGTTAAGTGCTCAGGAATTACTCTATTCGCGTTTGATTATTGTCTTGGACATAGAAAATCTGTTTTAAAAAGATAAAATAAATAAATAAATCATTCTATAACTTTCTCAAGACCATGTCTTTATATTCCTTCACTTGAATCAAATATATTTTTGTTCTGAAACACTAGCGAAACACAACCGGCCCTGGCTAAAGAATGCTCAAGAGATGCCGCCATTAAGGTACTGTTGCATATTTGGAAACTAACGTGTATGCATGTTGTTACCAAGATAGATGATCAGTTCCTTTCTCAGATTAATCGAACTTACAGACCTATGATCAGGTATTGAGAAAGTAAATTAACCATTGATGGGCAACAAAAATCAAAATCCAGTAGTAAGTAATGTTTCTAGCAGCTAGCTTATACTTACAGTGCAGGACATACATATACTTGTTAGGATTAGCATTGAGTATGTATGTATCTTCTGTTTACAATGTTTCCGAGAATATTAGAATTTGCTACAATTCCTTTGGCTAATCCAGTACGTCGTAGTAGTAGTAGTAATTTTATGTTGCTTGAGGTTTTAAGAACGAAGAATGAGCTTGTAAAATTCTATTTTGAAAGGGTATCAAGTTATAATTGCTAATTACTTATAAATTAATTGTCCCTTCTTTTTGTTCATTTTCTTTCTTGGCTTCTAATTAGCAACGTGGGAAAGAAAGAAAACTTCTGTAATCTCGTCTCGACCCAACCAGTTTCATACAACATGTTTAAACATCTTGGTCATGGTTTGATCATGACTTGAACCTAAGACCGACTCAAGATTGTATGTATATAGTCGGTCTGTTCTCATTCAAATCGAAACGCCGAAGACTTGAGCCTTCTAAACTTGACTGGAATCTGAGGGATAGATGTTTGCTTAGCTAGGTTTGGAGTTGGAGCTTCAAAAGTTTGGACGGAAAACTCAACCACCATAGCCCAAATATGTGCTCCTCCATTAACGAGGGCAGCTTTTTTAGCCTTTTCAAGTCCAGGCACAACCAAACCAAACTAATCAAGACTAACTAGGAATATTTTTCTTGTGCAAATTTTCTTCAAAAAGGATATCAAGGATGGCAATAAATCAGTTTTGATGAATCTCTTGTGCACCCATATCCGATACAATGCACTCATAATTATCAACTATTAACTAAAAAACTAAAATGGCATTGGAGGATTTACTGTGCAAAACGCAATGTAAATCACCTCATAAGGCACAGTGGACAAACTGTTCACAGTGTTGTTTTTTTTTCTATTTTTATTAATTTGATTCTTATTTGATCAAATTATAAGCCAATAATTTAGGGGGAGGGTGTGATTAAAAGACGGAGGACTAAACTAAAAAACACAAAAATAATAAGTAACTTTAATAAGTTTGGGAAAATTTTTTATTGTAATCCCTATACTTTATAAATTATTGATATTGAGTCTCTTTAAAGTTTTTATTGTAGGCCCTATACTTTATACTTTATAAAAAAAATTATTTTAAAAAACAAAATTATTAAAGACAATTAAGTGCATAGCCCGTGTTACAAGCTCAAATATCTTAATCTTAATTATCTCTTGATCAAATATTTATTTATTTAATTAAATATATTTATAATTATTTTGATTTGTGATTTATAATTTTTTTATAAACATGTAAGGAAATGTTGTATGTTAATTTATTTTTTTTAAATAATCTAACCCGAAACAAATCACAAGTTACATGGCTAGTCATCACCTATATATATATATATATATATATATATATATATTTTATTTTTTTTTGAGTTAAGTAAGGTGAATGGCCAGTTACCGCGGACTTGACCTAGATTTTTTACATATTTAAAACAAAACTCGTTAAAATCTTTATAACACAACTTATGAAATCACATCCTAATAAATTAGTAAAAAAAAAGTCTTATATATTTAATAATCTCATTTATATATATATTTCACATTTAAGATATTTATACTATACATGATTTAAGAATATGAAATTATGTAATAAATTATTAGTAATTAATATGGTTTATATATAAAAATCATTCATCATTGCTATTTAATTTTCCATACATTATATATTTTAAAAAAATCAAAAACCGACGAAATTACAAGATAGAAAGAGAGTCATGCAAGTTTCTCTGTTTTTTCCTCACCATAAACAGTACTATAAATGAAGTAGATAAGGTTGCCTAACTTGACTTTTTAATCGCAGGTGTGCTATACACTTTGTAATTTGCAATGCTATTCTATATATATATATATATTGTCCACAGTCACCAATTAAAGCAAATGATCCTCACAACTCATCGTTCACCCCCAAGAATTTTACTCAATGCTTGCTTTCATATGTGCTGATACGTGCTCTCTCTCTATCTCTTTCTAACATGATTTGTGCCAAAGCAACTAGTTAGGGTTGGCAGCATGAAATTAAAAAAAAATCTATTCTTAAAAAGGATAATTGCCTTAAAAACCGCAACGAAAATTGAAGAGTGGAAACGGGAAATATATTGTTTTAGTAGTGAGATGTATATTTATTACCACCTTCTTTCCATTGGAAGAATTAAAGACCAAATCCTTACCAGCAAGCATGCAGCATGCGCTCAAGAACCTTTACAAATCATTGAGCTCGTGCACAACCTTATTTTTATACAGTTGACCTCATCAAATTTGGACGAGAAACATCACAAGAAAAAAAAAAATGAAGGGGAGCAATTTTCAGACAACAGGAATTGAGCAAGACTACATCAAAGATTAATTATACGGGAAAAAAAAAAAAGGGATCAAGATCTTGTGACATTTGATACCAGAAGAAGTTTCATTTCTAGGAACCTGTTATATATCCAATAAGGCTACACTCTTTGGCTCCTGAACCTCACAAGTCTCTTTGTTTGAGGAGAAGCAGCAGCTGTTGAGCGATCTGCCAGCGACGAAAATCCACCTGAGAAATCTCCATGAACAGAAAAATATCTCTGATGACCTTTTTTCTGATAAGTTTTCTTCTCCATGGATGGTTCCAAATGCAGCTCACTTTTAGGTGCTTCATGAACGTAGAAATCCGAGATGTTGTAACCTCGTGCAGCACCGGATGAAAGGCACTCATATTGGCTGCGAGTTTTTTTCTTCATGAAAGCTTTGTAAACCAGAGGAATTAGGCCCTCCATCAAACCACACCTTGAACTTCCTGTTCCGTGTTTGGTTCTTCCCTTTCCCTATGAATGCAACTACAAATCAATTGTTTGAATAAGGCTTGGAGTTATAGACTTTAGACCTTGGTGGGTTTAGTGGTGGCCCTGTTGTGGGGGTGTGAGAGTGATATACCAATGTCCACAAAACTTTTCTCTGATGTGGGGATTAAAAGTCCAACACGTCTAATTGTATCTCAAGACTTTCACAAAGAAACTAAACAAAACTTCCCGTACTCTATAATCTTTCCATGAGATCATCATTATCATTACAACAAAATAGAGCCAAATCATGTATAGAGACTGAATTATATCATATTATAAAAAATAAAAATAAAAATCCAAGTTCAAAATCAAACAATGGTGATATGGCATGGTATTGAACAAGCAAAATGAAGAAATCTGTCTATTCGAATGCATCAACTATACCTAGATATCCCTTCTACAACTTTTTCTCATTTCTTTATAGTGAGCAAAAGATTAAAGAATCATATCTTCCTTTTGCTGACTTGGTCATGTTGAGTGAGTCCACGCATAAACCATCCAGTGAGGTTTGAATTGGCAAACTCATCTCCCATGACAAAATACAAGTTAAAAACAAACACTCAGGCACAAGAAAGCAGGGACATTTTACTGTAATAAAGAATTTGACCACATACTTCTATTAAACCTGTAAAGGCCTTTTACAACCACCCAACCAGTAAAAATATCCCACCACTTCATATCTGGCTGCTAAGACTATGTTTCGTCTGTCACTTCTAGTTATTACAATAATGATTAGTTATTGTGCTATGATAATCCAAGTTGATTTGGTTGATGTCACATCAAAAAGCTGTCATCTATTGACCATAGGCGGCACAAATGAAGCTTTACTGTCCATTGATTCTGTTAAGCAGAGTGGCCTTAGGTCCTTAATGCATAAATTTTTTCACCACAATCCGTAGATGATCATAGCCGGCATTGATGGGTGGAATAATTAAACAAAATGTTTTATATGCCTTAGTTCTTGTTTACCTAATCATCATAGGAGATGTGGTGATGGTGACTTAGAATAATAGAAGCATATATAAGAGTACTCTGGGTTTTTCTTTTTCTTTTTCCTTTTTTATCTTAAAACAACATAAATGATTACTAAATACTCCGTTTGGATTTTGTCAAATTAAGAGGCAAGTATGACCTGCACAAGAGTAATATCTAGAAACCAAATCAGGGACTGTTTCTTGGAAGATTTAACCTGTGATGTCTACCTGACATGGCAACTAACTCTGGATAAGTTTAATCAAATTACTTGCGTTGACAAGCAATGCATATGCACACTTGTATGCATATCTATATGATCTTTCTTGTAGGATCAACGTCTTGAATCTTAGATCAAGACGCGATCTGATTATCCCAGGGGCAAAAGAAAAGGGTAGCAATGATAAAGAGCCTCCAAGAGATCATTTTCAGTTTACTCGGATTCAGTCTACTAGAATGTCAGAGTCCATGTTCTTTATTTAGTTCAAGAACCAAAATTTAGGTGCTCTTTATACATTATCAAGGGTTACTTCAGGAACAAATTTCCACAGATATCCTTGTTCATAGAAGTGATAAATAATTGGTTGTAAGATGCTTACTTCAAGTATTATTGAAACAAATCCCAGATGCATCGTGACATTGTCATTAACTCAATAAGCCTACCCTGCCTATGACATCTCCAGCAATTTGACTAAACAAAGCTGATTACAAAGGATAACATTCAGGTTGTCATCTCCTTGTGAAGCCGAAAATCCTTTTCCCCCCCTAATTGTCATGACCCTTTCTTGTCCATACTGTCCCTCTACTTCAGCAAGTCATACTCCTAAACCTGCAAGATTATTTCCGCTACAATACCCATTGATGAATAAATTCCCGCAATCCATGAGATATAACTCTAGAATGTAACACGTCACGAGATATTTTCTTTGCTGAGTCACTTTCTTGTTTTGGAACTAGCTTGTTCAATCAGGCAATGAAATTTCTAGTTAAAAGCTTGCTTCTACTTGTATCCACACTTTGAAATTTAATATGAGAGCCGTGAAATGGTTACCTCAAATACAAGACTGCCAGAGAGGGTTAATCCAATATTAGCAAATACGCATCTGGTATCAACTTTATCGTGGAGTTGTGACTTCGTACCGGGACCACAGCCCGGCAAATCAATATACTCAGTCACTGCAAGACAAAGCTTATCATTGCCAATCTATTTGTACAATTGGCCAAGAAAAAAAAAAGATGAGAGATGACAGTAAAGGGTTATTAATCTCAGACCTGCTCAAATGACAATGGCTTGCAGAAAAAGCTCCTCTATTTGCTATTCCTTGAAAATGCCACCACATGCTCTTTTCTTCTAATACAATTGCTCATATTTACTACCGCACCATTACTCCAAAGCACATCCAGAGATCATAAATTGGTTGTGTTTTAAACCCCATTGTCATACACCTTCTAACAATTACTCTTCTTCTTTGATTAGCATCGACCTCCAGGCCCAGGCAACTTGCTCTGTAATTTGAACTTTACTAATAATTTTCTGTCCAATTGCTATATTTAGTAATAGCTATATCCAGCATATGTAAGATTCGTTTTTATAGACCTTTTGCCTATTTTGAGATGGCACATCCTGGTATTTTCAAACTGAAAGGGCTGGGCATCATGGACCGTTCATTCATCTTTCTGGCCAGCCAGTAACACTGCACAATCATCGTCAGTTAAAACAGATCTCTCAACCTATGTTTACCACCCTTTTTTTTTTCCTTTGCTATGCTGCTATGTCCCCTAACACCTTCTTTTACCCGTCTTTTAAACTCAGTACGAAAATAAAAGCTATGAACAAGCAGAAAAACATATATTTCAGTGGTCCCCAAGACATCAAATGAGATGTAAACAATTTAGCAATGGAATAAAGAGTGTTAATGGATTTCATATAACAATGAATATCAATATTTAAACTAAGTAAAATCAAGAGAAATACAACTGAAATACAAATTGTGTAACTAGTACAATATCGATCCTTAAGAACCACGTTTGAGCTAAAGCTTGCCAGAGTTTATCTGATTGAATTAAAAAACAATGGAGAGGAATTATACTTGAAACAAATGGTTCTTGTAGCATAGGGTCCAATCTGAATCATCTGAACAAACAAGACCACCACCATCGGTGCTTATGGACTCTGCGCATGAACATGGTGGCTGAGAAGGGAGGCTATCCTTGGTTTTGTCACCTGTTCCCTGTTCCTTCATTACATATTCAGTAGATCCAAAACAGTTAATTGAAATGCGATCAGTTGCTGCATCAACATTGAGCTCAGGACTCTTATGAGATTTTGAGCAATCAATTTTGCAGGCACTGCCATCATGCTCTTCATCAGACAAGTATCTACAACAATCAAATTCATCCATCTCAAAAATACGACTTACCAATCCTTCCCTCCAAGATATTCTCATCTGAGATTGTGATACATTCTCGATTGTAGAATTAGAAAACCAAGAAGCCCGATCGTCCAAAATTTTGTGAAACTTAGAAAGATCGACTGAATTGGAAGGCATGGTCAGAGAATCAAATCGAAAACTTGAATTGGTTGGATCCCATATTGATGCATGGCTCTTGGGAGATAAACTAGTCATCTGAAGATGCTCAGCCACTGAATTGAGTTCAGAATCAAAGCTACATTTCTTTCTATTACCATCTACTTGTAACCAAGACGCGCCAACTCGTCTATCTGAGCTAGAATCAGATTGGGGGGTCTGGATTACATTCCCACTACCCAAGGAGCCTATGGAGAATGGAGAGTTCTCTCCATCTAGGCCACGGCGATTATTCGTCTCTTCTTCTAAAGGTGAAACAGCAAAGTCGTCACATAAAGGAGTTCCCAGAAATCCTTGAAACTCGGGAAGAGGGAGCTCACTGGGAGAAAGCAAAGAAGCACTCCTCCTCCTCCCAGCACTAACAGTAGAGATACTTCTGTTAGCACTTGTATTGCACAAATTCGGTGAAAAGCCACCATAGCCAGATGAAATTGAAGCAGGAGAATTGAGCATGGCACGCACCTCCAATCTCTGAAAACCGCATAACTTGTTTCGAGAATTCTCCTTCTGGTCCTCATCCTCCTCATCGCAGGGTGATAAAAGCCAATGCATTGAAGCTTCAATAGGCAAAGGCAACACAGAAAGAGCAGAATTCTCAACAAGCGCTATATCATTCTCTTGTTCAATATCCTCATCACTATCAAAACTACCAAGTGCTTTAGCTTCTCCACAAGCGAGTATCCCTCTCGGCCTACACTTCCTCTTGTCAGTGACCCCAGACACAACATGACCAGCACCATAACAAGTAGCAGGAGTAATCGGTTTCCCTGTCATTAGCTTCATAGATGATCCACATTGTATCTCTGGTGATACTGAGGGCTGAACTGGAGGTGTCTTGGTATTGCTACTTGTTGATTTTGAGTCAGTATTACAATTTGATGATTTCTCATAAAAATCATCATTCATAACCTTACCATCAGCTCCAAGATTCAAACCAGACCCACTGGCCACTTTACACAAAGGAGTCAAATTTGCTTCACTACCCTCATATACTCCATCAATTATCACCTTTTTCAACTCTCCAGACCCAGATTTCAGCTTATTATTTACAAGACTGCCACTTGATTCCGAAAAGGA
This sequence comes from Populus trichocarpa, assembly GCF_000002775.5. Classification (NCBI taxonomy): domain Eukaryota; kingdom Viridiplantae; phylum Streptophyta; class Magnoliopsida; order Malpighiales; family Salicaceae; genus Populus; species Populus trichocarpa. The sequence continues at coordinate 15,415,247 of NC_037291.2, read as the reverse complement.
CGAAACTTTAGCATTAGCAATTTCATTTCTAGAACAAGTGCGTTTCTTACCAGATTGCCATTGGTACAGACATGGAGGATGGTTTCTCTTCACCTTCTCCACCTTTTTTGAAATGGGTCTCTCAAAAAGGTTCTGCCTTGATGAGTTCTCCTTTGGGGGTCTCATCATATCAGGAGCTGACGTGGGGGTTTTTGAGGAGAAGGGCTTTACTTTTATCAGTCTCTGATTATTACTGCTATTATTGAAAGGAGTTTTTGCAGTCCTGGAAGAAGAAGAGTGAGAGAGGAAGAACCTGAGACAGCCCTTAGGAGCTTCAATGGAGGATAAAGAAGAAGCATTGCTGGTGTTATCAATGCTGGTGCTATCAATGCCACCATTATTGAGATCTTGAAGTGGGTTTCTTCTAAAGCTTGGCTGGTGCTGAGGCTGTTTCTTTCTCCTGTGGGTCTTGGTGGGTTGTTCTGGTAATCCAGTTTGGCGTTTTTGCTTGTGGGTTTTTGATGATTGGTTCATTTGGCGAGAGAATTGAACAGAGAGAGTTACAGTTTGAGATCTAACCCTAAAAAGGGAGTGAATGGATGAGTTTTTTTTGGCAGGGAGTTGACTGATTTGATTTGAATTTGAGAGGTGGGGGGGGGGGAGTTTTGCCTTTTTCTGAGTTTAGCCCCTTCTTTTGTTGTTTTCCACTGAAATACCGTTGGATTAATGGCAGCAGGTTAATTGGACCCTGCTTTGTTTAATTTTTTAATTACAATTAAATAGGCCTAATCTCAGGTCAAGGGAACGTTTGTTTTGCCCGATAAATTATTTGACTTTGCTTGCTAAGGTTCCGTTTGATTATGTGATACAGTTTATATTTTGTTATGATCATAAATTTAAAGATTTAATACCCAACTGGAGTTTCCAGCACCAACAGTATGATAAAAAACAGGAGATGATAGCATATCCATAGGTCCTGGCTCTGAGAATTTGTGGATCCATGGCATTGCTTGCGGCCCTGGACATGCATGAATTGGGTCCGTTCTCACGACTTCTTAATTTCTCCTACTAGTTTCTTGTAATTAAACACAGTTAATTAAAAATTATCAAAACATAATTATTGCTAAACAAAATGCTAGTTTCTTGATCTCTTGCAGCATCGGTGAAAGGTGTTGTTTTGAAGATGGGGTTGGGGAAAAATCATGGGGCAGACATTGATTTCAAAATATTATGATGAAATGAGCCTTTGATCCTATCATGCACCATCGATCACACCCACTGCCCCAGATTGACATAAGTTATTTGTGGCTCAATTCAATACGTGTAAGGGAGTCAGATTGGAATGAAGGCATAAGTTGACATATTACCATAGATCAGCTGCAGCAACAAAGGATTAATTAGTCACTCCGAGAGAGGTAATGAAGAAGAAGAAGAAGAAGAAGAAGAGTCGGCTGGGTTTGCCGGGCCGTGTAGACTTGTCTTCAAGGGCTCATTCAAGCATTATTCATTTTCAGCCTGTCTCTATTAATTGGCTTCGGCCCAAGTTCATGAAGGGGAAGGGCTATTTTGGGTTATCAGCCCACAAAACTTGATATTTTGGCGACCTAAATATCTGTGAACATAGTACAGTTCGGTGGCTGTCACGGTTACAAAACACTGAAATATAACAAAGTCGTAATTGAAAAACATAACATTTTTTTAATTATATTTAACATTTTAGAACTATGATAGCTATCAAAATACATAAAATGCATGTAATTTCAAAGTAGCAAGTATGTTCAATATCTTATAACACGTATTTTCTTCCCTAAAACAGTCAAGCCTGCACATTGCACAACTCGTCGATCGCCGCTATGCATGTCGTGATTTCTAAATTAAATGTTACAACTGTGAATCGCAGCATGTAAAAACTATATTATGTTTTTTAAGAGGGGGAATAGGAATAGCTAGCATCAATCCTGAATCTAGTCGATGCATGTCGTGCTCGAACTGTTTCGTGCACATGGTTGATTGAAAGGGTTGCTTTTCGTGGTCACTAAATAAATGCCATCAAATCATTGTCAACAGGTCTTGAGTCAATGGACTCTACTGATATATATGCATACACTTAATTGTATTTCAAGGCATTTAATTATTTGGTACGTCCGTACGTACAAGAGCTAGCATCATGGATGCTGGGTGCGTGCTTACCACGCCTCCTACCATCTTATCTCTCGATCTATAAACCTCCAACTTGGTCCGCACAGAATTAACGCTAGACATCATTAAGATACGCGAAGCCTGACTTAAGCAACTCCCATATTAATTATATTGTTAATTACTCAACTAGCTATAACTAATATCCTTTCCTTTCAACTACCTTCATCGACGTTCTCCAAGATAAAAAAAAAAAACCTCATGATGTGCGGCACGGCTGTACGCCTCTAATTTAAAATTGTTATCGTATTAATGACCATGCTTTAGTTAGTTGATTACTAAAACAATAAGGGAAAAAAGACACATATTTATCTGCCCTATTTCCCCGATTCTAAGCAAGTTGGTCCTCGAACAAGAAAAAATCAACCGCCCCCCGGCCCCATCTAGTGGATATTGATGTTATCTAATTAAGCCTTAAATATTCAAGATTCTTTTCCTTTAAAACCACACACGCACACGTATTAATTAATTAGTAGTGCAAAAGAGAGAGAGTACTCGTCAAGAAAAAAACCAAAAAAAAATCCCATCAAAAGGAAGGAAGAGAATAGGACTAGTACTAGTCCAAAGTTGAAATTAAGCAAATCGAGGCCTTAATTCCCTCCTCTTTTAGATTGATGATTGGTAGCTATGTAGGATATTGAGCTTCAAGATCGGCAACATTCACGGCAGCAGGTACGTACTCCCTCCGGGTTAATTTCCTCCACTCCACGCATCACGTAGAAAAAGAGACGGCGGCTATTCCCGTACGACTCTTACACGCAATGCAACATATTAACTTATTAAATGTCTCGTCATCTCCTGCCACCACCGTATCTACCAATCTTGGATCAGAACTTAGAGAGGAAGAACATCCATCTACGCTAATATTAACCAAGCATGACCGCTCATGCTACAACTAGTTGCCTGTATAACATCATAATTTACAGTGTGCGCTCAACAACTTATCACATGGGCAATGTTCATACTTCTTCCCAAAGTGAAGAGTCGTCATTACTTGTAAAAATGCATGTGCACGTACATATCATCACTACAAGTACATCTGGGGACGTGCGTCTAATGAAAGTAATTAACGTTTCATGACAATATCTTTAATTAATCTCGGTTAATTAATAATTGTTTGATCAAGAGCTAGCGGATGTAAAACAACCTCAAACACCTCCCTAGCTATAAATATGTGATCTACCTGCCATTTGTGTATCAACCAACAGGACTGCCTACCTAGCTAGATCATAATTTCTCCCCTTGATTCTTATTGCGCGCAAGACAGCAGAAATCCCTTCGTGATGGCCAAGTTTGTTGTTTCTTTTGTAGTACTCTCCTTCTTCTACTCCTTTCACCTGTCAAACGCAGCTTCTACAACCCATAATGTGATCAAGTTTGGTGCAAAACCAGATGGCAAGACTGACGCAACCCAACCCTTTCTTAAGGCATGGTCAGCTGCATGCAGATCGGCTACTCCGTCCACAATTTATGTGCCTAAAGGAAGGTACTTGCTAAAGGCAATAGTGTTTAGGGGTCCGTGCAAGAATAAAATTACGGTTCAGATAGGTGGAACCCTTATAGCTCCTACAGATTACCGTGCCCTAGGCAACTCAGGGTACTGGATTTTGTTCATCGAGACTAATCGAGTTTCTGTCTTTGGTGGCACCCTTGATGCTAAAGGTGCTGGCTTCTGGGCTTGCAGGAAATCTCGACAGAATTGTCCTGTTGGAGCTGCGGTAAGTAAAAAATCTACAATATATACAATACTATCTATATTTTTTTTGAGAAGTACAATACTATCTATATACATATCCTTCAATTAATGTAAGTAGCATTCAATTAATGTAAGTAGCAATTCAACAAGTTGCAATATTAATCATATTTGCAAGTGCTGGCGAGTGATCAATTAATTATTTAAAGTTGATCTGATCCACATGGCCAACACAGTGCTTTCATGTGACCAGTCCACCCCTAATATTACGGTCCTTCGTCCATCAATTTTTTCCTGTCTTTCAGCTTAACAAACCTTAACTAAATCAACTATATGCATAAACATTTTTGTGAGAAAAATAAAATAAAACCAATCCCATAATTCATGAGTGGTTTATCTCTTAGCATCAAATTACTCTCTTTGCAATGCAGTCGATAACATTCAACTGGGCAAATGACATCCTGATTAGCGGCTTGACGTCTATCAACAGTCAATCAACTCACCTTGTTATCAACAGTTGCAAGAAAGTTGTGGTCCGAAATGTAAGGACAATTGCACCAGACCAAAGCCCCAACACCGATGGCATTCACGTGCAAGCATCGACCGGAGTTTCAATCACTGGCAGCACACTTCAGACGGGAGATGACTGCATATCAATTGGTCCAGGCACTAGGAACATGCTGATGAGCGGCATTAAGTGTGGCCCTGGACATGGTATCAGGTAAATATATATTAACCTCCATGTGTATTGTCTATATATATTATCGATCATCATGGATTAATTGTAGTTTAATTAATTGCAAGGAGTCCTAGTACGTAAGTAACTGAAGTGGTTCTGATTGATTTGTTGTACCTCTTACAGCATTGGAAGTCTAGGCAAGGAATTCAACGAAGATGGAGTGGAAAATATAATGGTAACAAATTCAGTCTTCAGTGGCTCAGACAATGGTGTAAGGATAAAATCATGGGCCAGACCCAGCAATGGGTTTGTGAGGAAGGTTGTCTATAAAAACCTGATTATGAAGAATGTTCAGAACCCAATTATCATCGACCAAAATTATTGCCCTGACAACAAAGGTTGTCCTCGTCAGGTAATTAGTTGCTACAACATTTTGAATAAGCTAATTGTTATCTGATCTTTAGTAAAACCATGCACGATCGATGAGATCTAATTATTACCGTGTTCTATGTTTAATCTGTAATAGACTTCTGGGCTGAAGATTAGTCAGGTGATATACAAAAACATACAAGGAACATCAGCAACAGCAGAGGCAGTAACATTTGACTGCAGCCCTAGTAATCCATGCAGAGGAATCAGATTACAAGACATAAGACTTACTTACAAGAATAAAGCAGCAACATCATCATGCAAGAACGTAGGTGGAACAAGCGCTGGAGTGCTTATGCCTGAGAGTTGTGTATAACAATTAATAATCAGAATATATAATTAAGACTGATGATCAGTCGGTCCGTATATACTCAATAAAGCTGATTGTTTCATTTTTAGAAAAAAAAAAAAGTAATTAATCAATTAATGGGTGAAACACACCATGTCTAAGCGGCTATTAAAGCTAACATGATTGAGTGTGGCAGTGAATCCCACTGATACAAATAATATTGTTCTTCAATTATTAAGTTTAAAGAGCTTAATTTGTATTAAAATACTATTGCACATAACGTGATCTCCTGTAATTGTGTTATCATTTAGTGTTTGTTTATTATTCTGTGTATTTTTTATTTAAAAATATATTAAAATAATATTTTTTTTATTTGTAATATTAAAACATCAAAAATATTAGAAAACATTAAAGAAACATCCGAACACAGTTCTAAATGTAAAAAATAAAACAATGCTTATCTGGTATTCTTATTAATTAAACTATAAAGATATTTTTAGATTAGTTTATATATTGTTTTTTTTTTAAAAAAAAATTCATGTTAAAAAAGCAAACCTAAGCCACCTCGCTCCTTAGGGTTCTAACTCCAAGTAATGCATGTACGGTAATCAAGTAGGAGCTTTTCGTGAATGAGGTCACTATATATGTATTCTGTAAAATTAATTTGGAGTGACGTCATCAGGCAAATTAGATAGTCTTGGTCAAATGGGAAGTTCTTCCCCTATCCCCTCCAAGTTAGGCAGCAGATCGGGGCGGGGGCCGGCCGATAGAAGTTTCCTTGGACCATCTTAATTTCTCTTCTAGAAACAGATTTATGACCAGACTGAAAACGAAAAAAGAGAAAAGAAAAGCAGTCAATGGATTTTGATGTTTCTCTTCTATAATTAATTAGTTGTTTAATTGACAAAGCATGCATATATGGCCATGCAAGGGAGACAGTCGACGGCTACAATTTATCTACATTTATCTCCGATCGAGAATACTAGCTTGCTTTCTAGCTGCTGACAATATCTTGGTCAAACCTTGAATATCTTTGTGATTAATTTGCTCTCAGTACTACCTTTGATAAAGTTAGTTAGTTTTGGTAAGGCAACTCCAATTAATTAGTTGTTTTGCATATCATACTATATATATACTTAATTAATTACTTGTTGTCTTTTATAGTAAGCATTGAACCGATCAAAAAGAAAAAAAAAACAATTGAAAGGATTATATATGAAAAGAATAGTACTAGTGTGGTTTTCTTTCTTCTTCTTCTTCTTTTACTTATTGGGGTTGTTTTTAGACTAAGCATAACTAACTATACTTTTTTAAATTATGTTGAAGCAATTATCACATTATTTAATTTTAAATTCATGCTAAATAAAAGATTAAATTAAAAAGTTTTTAACTTGATGTGCCATATAAATTTAATAATAATATTAAATAATTTTTTTTAAAAAAAGGATTTTGAGACTACGTGCGGCGCTACAAATAAATGTAAACTATTTGTTGGAAATAAAATCAAAGGAAAGGGAAAGAATGGAAGAACGAGAAATGGGTATTTGTGCTATAAACTAGTTTTCTGTAAACTGTGTTCATGCAAGATATTCTATCTTCTTCTTTTTTTGACGAGGTCAATAAATAAAGAAACAAGATAAGATCTGCCGATCGTTTGATCTTTCTATAAATAACAGGAGCCAAATCGGTCGGTGAAGGGGCTAGATTGGGCCATCAACGCACAGAAGAATCACGCGTTGTTTTTGAGTCAACACTAGTGTGGCTTGTGGGTGCCGCCCACCCCCGCCATTCACAAGTTCTACAAAGTAACTGTTTTTGTATGTTTATGGTGTTGAAAATATGGGCGGTCTAATAATTGCTTGGATGCCCGCCCCTCTTATTTTGGTTCTTCACGCCAAATATTTAACGGTCATGAATATCTTTTACAAATATTTCAGGGAACTTCATCAATTAAAAATAATTTTTAGAAATTAACTCTGACGGTTGATTATAAAATATTTCATATTGAATAATTTTTTATAAAATATTTTACAATAAAAAATATTTTTCAAAAAATAAATATAAAAATATTTTTCTATAAAATATCTTACCCAAAATGCAAATGGGATGAGTACTTCTTGCTAACATGCTCTTCATACACTCCTGCAAATGGGTAGATTTACTGGCTAGATGCAGCAGAGCCATAGAATTGCTTTCCCTTCCTAAGGTGGTAAAAAAATGGATCTCAATTTTATTTTATTTTAAACCGTGAGGGTAAATATCACCAAACTATTAAGTTTATAGATGAAAGATGGTATTCTTTATACAATGTTCTTACACCAAATAAATAAATAATTTAAAAGATTAAAAAAAAAAAGTTAATTAGAAGTGGATAGGATCTTAAACTAATCCTATTATTGATTTAATTTAAGTTTAGATCATCAAGTGCCTAGGACTAGGAGAATCTTAGACTTCAATTTGTAACATTATTTAAAATTGTAAAAAAAATACATATCATCTCAAATAATATATCTATATGGTCATTAATAATTAATGATATATTGTAAAATTCATTAAGTGTATTTAATATCATGGTGTATAATATTTATTGCTTCGAAATATATTAAAATAATTTTTTTATTTTTAATATCTGCATATTAAAATCATTAAAAAACACTAAGAAAAACATTGTCTTTTTAAGATAAAATTATTTTTAAAACACATCTAAATCCATATAATTATGTTATATCAATCGGTGTGTTTAGTATTGTGGTAATAATTCTTTTTTAAAGTATTTTTAAATTGAAAAATATATAAAAATATGTTTTTTTTAATTTTTTTAATTTATTTTTAATATCAACACATCAAAATAATTTAAAATTTTAAAATAATATAACTAAATTATCAAAACAAATACTATCTTATCCTCAAATAAAATAAAATAAAAAGATTAATTGAATTCAAGTTTAGTACAAGAAAAATACAGCTGGGGCTTTTCTCTCTCTCTGTATTGAGCTTTTGTGGCTTTCTTTCATTATCGTAAGTCTATAAAGCAGCTACTAGTAAATCAATTAAAAGTCAAAAAGATTCCATTTTTCACCAGTTCATTTAAAATAAAAGCATCCTTGGAGAGAGAACATGAAAAAAGCAGCTGGTTGCTGATGATATTTTGTCCCTTCCAGCTTCTAGTTGTCAAAACAAGTTAGATTTTGTCGAGCTTCTTTGAAATCACTTGCTGGGGTTTTGATATTTCATATTGTGGTGGAAATTGAAAGTTTCAGTTTTTGGGATTTCATTTCTCACGTCAGGTATTGAATTTTCACTTTCTGGGTTTTCTGTATTTGATTGATTGATTATCATCTTGACAAGTAAGAAAGAAAGTGTTGAAAATGTACAGTGGATGGATGCTGTTCAGTTTGGCTTATCAAAGTTCGAGACTTTATCACCCCCAAGAAGTTGGTGACCGTTTCTTGTAAGTTTGGGAACTGGGTTTTCAAGTATATAGAGTAACTGTTATTATTCTCAAGGATAAGATAAGACTGAGATTGTGTGAAATTCATGCTTGACCGTGGTGAAATGGAATTGAGTTCTTGGCTTTAGAATCATAGAATCGAGATTTAGAGGATGCTAAAGGAAGTGTCTTTTATTTGAGACTTGCTTATTACTGGGGATTTTTGTGCATGACCATTTTGAAAGGAAAGTAATTTCTGGGTTTCAAAATTAAAGAATCAAGGTTTCAGTTAGAAGCAAGGGATTGACAATTTTGAGATTGATTGATAAGTCTGTGAGATACCGTGTGTGATCACCATGAAGAAACAAAGCAGCTTCAATGGAAGAATTATGGAAAGGCAGCGGAGTTTCAGCGGAGTAACTGACAAAAAGAAAGTGTTTGAAAAGCAAGTGAGTTTTCAAGGAATACCAGATAAACAGAAAGTGATGGAAAAACACCCCAGTTTTCTAGGTGTAGCAGAAAATGGGTCAGCTTCTCATAGAGTGATGGAAAAACTCCCCAGTTTTCAAGGTGTAGCAGAAAATGGGTCAGCTTCTCATAGAGTGATGGAAAAACTCCCCAGTTTTCAAGGTGTAGCAGAAAATGGGTCAGCTTCTCATAGAGTGATTGAAAAACACCCCAGTTTTCGTGGAGTGGAGAAGGGTTTTCGTGGATTTCTGGATAAACAGAAGAGTTTTCGTGTAGTGATGGAGAGACAACTTAGTTTTATTGGTGGTGGTGAGAGGAAAAAGACTAAAGATTCACCTGGAAAGCGAGGTGACTCACAGATTCATTTGGCAGCACGTACTGGGAATTTGAGTAGAGTGAGAGAGATCCTTCAGAATTCTGATGGCACTGATTTGGAGGTTCTGTTGGCAATGCAGAATCATGAAGGAGAAACTCCTCTTTATGCAGCTGCAGAGAATGGGCATGCTGAGGTTGTTGCTGAAATGCTCGAATCCATGGACCTGGAGACTGCATCTATTGCAGCTAGGAATGGGTATGATCCATTCCATGTGGCTGCAAAGCAGGGTCATCTTGGTAAGAAATCATTCTGATTTTGCACTTTGTAACTTTTGTTCTCCATTAACATCTTGATGGTATGTTTTTTAATAACAGTTGTTAACTCACTTGAACTGACGAAATGGCTCCATTCTTTCCATGTATCATTTTTCCTATGATTTAATCTCATTCCTTGCATGCTATCAAATACTTTCATGTATTGACAAGAGAAAAAGTCCTCAATCAAGTATTATGCAAATCATGTCCAGAAGATACTAGAATCCCCCAATTTCATGAGATATGTCAAGTGTTTTTCATATGAGCTACATGGATTTTGGTCAAGGGGTGTTTGATAGTATAGCAGCATAGTTGCTTTTCAAAGTGCTTCTCACTCAGAAATATATCAAAATAATTTAAAAAATTATTTTTGACATCGGCACATCAAAACGATCGGAAAACATAAAAAAAAAATTTAAGAAAAAAATTGAATTTTAGCCAACCTCCATTTGGGCCACAATCCCAAATGGGGGAGTGTCATAGGGTTAATTTCTCATTGAAACTTTCCAGCTCCTATGCGGCAGCCCAGCCCTCTGCAAGACTCAACCTTTCCTCTTTCTATCCACTCATATTTGTCTAGCAACTACATGTTTCCCCTCTCCTCAAGGTTTCCCCATACTCTCTCCTGTTATGAGACAAGCAGAACACATAAATAGAAAGGATGCAATGTATACAAAGCACACAAATTATTACAGGAAACAATTACAACCTTTATTAATCTCAACAAAAGGGAAATACACAAATCTGTATGTGCGCGCGCGATGCACAAAACTTGCATGCTATACACCCAAGTTAGCATCCCTTACACAACCTATTTATAGACAAGCATATGAAATGTTACAAAATATAAAACTATTATCTCTACATTCTACATTTTAGGAAGTAGTGCCCCCCCCCCCCCCCTCATGAATTTAGTGGGTGGTTTTGACGTCATGACACCATCATCTTAGTGTCTTGAGAAACAATCCCAACCATGTTTCCATGTTCAGCAGCCATGCCCCCATGATCTGGACACCCATTTCCCCCATTAAGCCATGATCATAACTGTCATAACAATCCACTATACTACTGCGTAACTGTCATTCCATGCTGTCAAATCTGCTGTGTTTGCTGCCTGCCTTGGACTGTCCATCGTCCAAGTCCAAGTCCAAACTCGCATCAGCCCACTGCTCGCATAGGCCATTGCTGCTGAATTTGCCACTGTCTCATGAACAGCCACTGTCCACAATGTCTTTTTAGCAATGTTCTGTCAGCGTTTCATGTTGTATTTTGACTCCATTACAAACTAACCTGTTTGAGATTCAAAGCATTGGGTATGGATGCTCGAACCTGATAATGTATGAATTTCCAGAGTTTGGAGTGATGGGCATGAAATTAGAACTCAATGTAGTTCAAGCCTTCTCATCTCTAGTATTTTTTTTAGTCTCTGAATTCATCTACCTGTGTGCATGTATTTCTCTTGCTCTTTCTGCTTAGGAATCTTTCTAGCATTGTTTCTTTTCCATCAGAAACTTAACTTGAGCATTAGGGTCAAACTCATTGGGGACAGTAACATGAATCCTTTTCCTCCGTGCTGCAGATCTCAGCCGATTTATTTTTTGTATGATGTTGCTAGAGTTTTGCATTGAATATGAACCTACTGCATACCTTTTTTTTATCTGATATTGAGACTAGAGGCTGTGTTGAGGTGTAAAACAAGACAAACAAATTTTTTGTAGTGGCTATCTGCAATGCAAGATAAAATGTTCTGCTTAAAAAAATTTTGGTTGTCACTTCTAATTTTCTTAAACTTTGCAGATGTCTTGAGGAAGCTTTTGGGTGTGTTCCCCAACTTGGCCATGACAACTGATTCATCATGTACAACTGCTCTACACACTGCTGCAACTCAAGGGCACATTGATGTGGTCAATCTTCTTTTAGAAACAGATGCAAATCTTGTTAAGATTGCACGGAATAATGGTAAGACTGTCCTCCATTCAGCTGCAAGGATGGGGCACTTGGAAGTTGTGAGGTCCCTCCTAATCAAGGATTCAAGCACTGGTTTTAGGACTGATAAAAAAGGACAAACTGCATTGCACATGGCTGTGAAAGGGCAAAATGAGGAAATTGTGCTGGAATTGCTAAAACCTGACCCCTCTGTTATGCATGTGGAAGACAATAAGGGAAACACAGCATTGCATGTTGCAATAAAGAAAGGGCGTGCTCAGGTACTTTCTCATTTCTTTATCTCTCACCCTTTCTTATTGAGTTAGTTACATGTCTTAGAGACTACAGCGATGCAGGATGTGTTCCTTGATGAAGTCTGTTTCATCATAAGCATCCTGTAGTGAGACATATATTGTTGATGCATGAACTCTGGTGATCATTACAACTTAGGGTCTCTATAGATAACATAAAAACTTTAGGTAGATTCGTTATGATTATGGCTCTAGTCGCACAGTAACTGTTGACCATCATATCCTTGATAAGGTTTATCCTCTCACTTTCTGTTAAATCCAAACAACTTTCAGAAACGATGAAATGCATTATATGTGACTTTTATTTTTTTATGTTCAACACTCCATTTCTCAAACAGTGTTGGAAATGATTTGCATAAATGATGTCAAAAATTGATCGTTTGGCAATATGTTATGGAGTTGGCTATTAATTGCATTTTCTGTGTTTGAAATATGGATTTTCAATGAAAACCTCAGGTATTTATTGTATAATACACAGAACGGATTTTAAGGAGAAACCTTGTAATATCTTATATCCCTGTCGAAAGAAGTGATTTCTTCTGCTTGAGACATTTTGGAAAGTTGACTGATTGAGGAATGAAAACAATGTCAAAGGAGACTCTTACTGTAAATAACTTCAACAGATAATTGTGGGTGGAGTATCTTGGGGCTATGATTTGACAAAAATTAAACTATTTATAATGGCATTATTGGATCTTATGTTGTAACCAGATAACATCATGTTTTCTTCACTTGCCTCTTAGTTCTTGTTTTTTCTTTTTCATCTATTCAAAAGAATTTATATTTGTTTGGCAACATTCATTGAGATTCATCATTTAATTGCAGAATGTACGTTGTCTGTTATCAGTCGAGGGTGTTAACATCAATGCTATTAACAAAGCTGGAGAGACCCCACTAGACATTGCAGAAAAACTTGGGGTTCAAGACCTTGTATACATTTTGAAGGAAGCAGGGGCTAACAATTCCAAAGACTGTGGAAAGCCCCCTAGTTCAGCAAAGCAACTAAAGCAGACTGTCAGTGCCATAAAACATGATGTCCAGTCCCAGCTCCAACAGACCCGTCAAACTGGCTTCAAGGTGCAGAAAATTGCCAAGAAGCTGAAGAAGCTACACATTAGTGGCCTCAACAATGCTATAAATAATGCAACTATTGTTGCGGTTCTCATTGCTACAGTTGCTTTTGCAGCCATTTTCACTGTGCCTGGCCAGTATGTTGAGGAGAAAACTGATGGGGCAGCAATTGGGCAAGCCCATGTAGCAAGAAATCCTGCTTTCTTAGTCTTCATCATATTTGACAGCCTGGCATTATTCATTTCTCTGGCTGTCGTTGTAGTCCAAACGTCTGTTGTTGTGATTGAACAAAAGGGAAAGAAGCAGCTTGTGTTTATTATTAACAAACTCATGTGGCTCGCTTGCCTCTTCATTTCAGCGGCCTTTATTTCTCTTACTTATGTGGTGGTGGGTAAGAAATTTAGGTGGCTTGCTATCTATGCAACAGTCCTTGGTGGCATAATCATGCTCGCTACAATTGGCTCCATGTGCTATTTTGTCATTTTACATAGGATGGAGGAGTCAACTTTAAGGAATATAAGGAGAGAAAGTCGGTCCCGCTCTTATTCTATGTCCGCGGCATCAGATCAAGAGATTTTGAACAGTGAATGTAAGAGGATGTATGCACTCTAAAGACATTAGAATATGGAGAGCTGAAACCAGGACTCTATGACTATTATCTCACTCTATATATGAAATTGCTACGCTCACTCTCTGGTGGTTATAGAATTTGATGTCAGAAGTGGAGCTAAGGTGTTGATTTACTAAATAATGCTTTGAGATGAACATAACACTCAGCAATCGAGAGGAAGGCACTCATCTTCTCATTCTGGCTGTACATGGACCTCTGAGAAAGCTTCCTCAACACGATTTTGGTTTCCTTCTGCAGGTTTCTTGGTGGTTTCCTATTGGATGAGCTCAGATCTGGTGTGAATCTGAGTTTGATGGTTTCTTACAGATTCGATTGAAGCTCAAAGCAGGTATGAAGATGCCAATGACTGATGCTGTACAAGGGTCTGCTTGAATTTTATGCGTAGTATGTAGAAAATGTAGTAATAACAGGATCCATCTAATTAATGGAGAAAAGCTTTACATCCCTGTTTTGATTGTATTCAGTTTAGATGGAAAATTTCTTTTGCGTAAATTTAGTCTACCAAGTAAACTGAAAAGGTTCGACAATGGAAGGATTTACAAACTCCAGCTATTAAATGCTAGAGCATTCATGCTCATTTAGCTCCTAGCTCTTAATCTGCTACGACAGGTGAAAACAAAACTCCAAATAGTTCCAAGCTTACAAAACGGGCATTTGGAAAATTGCAACATTGTTACTGCAATCTTCAGAAAAACTAATATAGTACAATATGCTTTGATTTGATTACAGTGCTCGACTTTTTTCTTTTCTAGGAAAAGAATGAGATAAAGAATTCTCACCAGAGATCAACATATGCAAGCCATCATAAACTAAAGGAACCTGTTCTCAACATGATGAAATGGGAACCATTTCCAAGAGTATATACATCGAAGACTTAATGACTTGGTATTGGATCAAGCAACCTCAATGCTGCTTCCAGGTGATGTCAACAAGTCCTGCCCGTTTCTATAAGACCTCACTATAGCTTCAAAAGTTTCGGAAATCATCAACCATATCAGAGGAACCACTTAGTTGCCTAAGGTCAGACCGGTGAACTGAGCCTCTTTTTCCTTTCCAAGAATTGTTTGATTTAGAGTCGATGCGCACTGTCTTGGCTGAGTAGCAGTGTCGAACAACGATTTGGTGACTTTGTGTCTCCGTTCTATTACTGCCTTGGATATTCACAGACAATGTAGCTTCCTTGTCTCGTGTGTCTTCGGACCACCAGTTTTGTGGGATTCCATCAACTAACTCTTCTAAGGAACGGAAATCTTCATGATGTACTGCGACCTCCACGAAGTGGTCTTGTTTAATTATGCCTGCTGCTGGTGTTACCTATATCCAGACACAGGAAAGAAGCTACTTCAGAATGAAACGAAAAGTTTCATTTGAATCAGATATGGAAAGAGTGGTTGAAAACAAAAGGTATATAGGCTGAAGAGGGGAATAAAAGATTCAGATAGTATGAAGGTAAACTCTTCAAGATTAATAGTTACAGAAGATCATTCTGGATGAAATGTCCTTGTTACGTTGCCAGCCAACTTGCTGGCCGTGCATGGACTGATACTGCTGTGTGGCTTGGGTTCAGGGCATTTAATTTTACAACCTGATTCTATAAACTTGTATCAAGTTTAAAAAATAGTAAATTACCTCGAGCCATCTTGGAAAGCCAAACAAACCCCGTGAATGATAAGTGTTTTCCTCTCTGTCGTCGCTGACAGTGCACACACCTTCGCAGGTAATTCTGAATATGGCTTTTTCCTTAACATCCTTGTTGGTGATTCGAAAGACGACTGTGTCCTGGCTTTGAAGGCGGATGTTGTTGGTGCTTATAGCGGTATCTGGCACATGAGGTAATTGTTCGAGGATAGACCTTACTTTCTTATTAGACCTGATCACTTCTCCAAATTCTTGTCTCCTCACTGATCTATCAACATGGGCAACTTGAACATGGAACTTGCAGCGGACAGGTTTGTGATCACTCTCTATGACATCCATGCAAGCTTCATACCTTTTGAACATGAAAATCAAATATCAGAGCTATGCAGAATTGCTTGTAAGGGGGAAGGGAAGCATCAAAATTATCCTACTGTGAAACCTACTGTATAATTGATGAGACTACAGGGCAGTCTAAACTGCAATCAGACACTGGAGCTGATCGATTGTCACGGTATATTATCCTGTCACACCAAGCTGGAATGCGTTTTTTCTCCCCGGAATCGTATCCTGTGGATGATACACATGGTAAAAATTCTACGTTGAATGATAAATCAGAATATTTTGCTTAATAAAAAGGAATAAGAATTCAGAAGCAAACTCAATCGAGGTAATCTGTTTAAGATTTTCAAACAAGCTTAAGCTCATTTCCAGTACTGTGAACCGTCTTAACTAAAGGGATGCCAAAACTTCTACCATTTCTGCGAAATTTTACCTGCTAAACCTGGTTGGTGTCTTGCAAACTTATAAGTAGGAGGGAATGCAATGACTGCCTCACGCATTCCTTGAAAAACTTTCCCTGCCTGCATCTCTGCTCTGAGCTGATCCTTTTCTCTAAGCCAATCAAAGCTTCTTTGTGAAACAAAGTCTCTTGCTTCATCATATGATATACCAAAAAGCCGATAATTAAAATCACCAAGAAACACCACCATATCTGCTTCAGCTAAATCAAGCCTGGATTCTTCATGGGTTGTACTTGCAGCCTGTGAAGCCCCAATACCTTGTAACTCATAGGTCATGCCCAATAAAGATTATCCTAGAAACTATAAAAGGGTCATTATAACGTACATGAGTACCCTTAACCGTGTGACTGGCAGTTGAGACACCAGCTGCAATAGATAGGACCAGTGGGAAGCCAGAAACATAAAGCATCCAAAATAAAAATGTGGAGAAGGCAAGAACGCAACACAAAAACAGGAATCGCACCATACCAGCTGCCGTAACATTTGATGACCGACCAAAGGCCATGTTTCGAAAAATATGATCAAAATCAGCATTGCGCCGATTGACTGCTTCCAAATGTGCAGCCAAGTGACAGTTAACAAAGCACATTATCCTGTCAAGAACTCTAATTCTCAAACCTACACCTCCCTGCAAGGACAGATTAGTCAGCAATGCCAAAAAAAATGGCGCACAGCAAATGAAATGGTTTTATATTGGCGATAAAGCACTATGAAGATAGACATACGAACCTTATTACCAATTGCACGTCCAAAGCCACATGGAACTGCTGCAGCATCAACATCACCAACATGTTTTCTGAGATTCTTTCTTACCCTAATTGAGAACTCAAAATATCAGATGTAATAAACTATAAAAGTGATGATCCCTTAGGGCACGAAGACAGGATTAAGATGATACTTCAAAGGAAGGAAATACTAACTGGGAGCTTTCTCGTGAAAATAACAAGTTAAATATGAAACACACATTAAAGTTAAATTTCTTACCAAAGAGATATGAGCAAGCCTGCAAGCTGCCTGGAACCCATACGTTCAAAAGTCTTTCCTTCATCTAAGGCTTTTCCTATATTGTCCAGCCACCAGTGCCCAATGGCACTCCCTTCAAGTCCTACCTACAAACAAGCAGCAAACAAAATAATGTGCAGAACAACATAGAAAAAATCCAGAGTGTTGATTTTTCTAAACTCTAGGATGTTTATCTGGAATCAATATTTGTGATTAAACAACTAGGAATTCATCCAAGCATCTCTCTCTCTCTCTGCGTGTATTCATTGTACACGAACTTTTCATGATCCATTCCAATGAAAGTAAACCAACTTGATCTTACAGTTTCTTTTGCTGCAGACATGGCAAGAAAACCCGCACCCATCTCTACTTCTTGTAACCCAACAACAATAATGCCGACGTCTGATGCAGCAGAACCTAACCATGCTTTAAGGGCGTCCTGGGATGCTCTTCCTTGACCGACATTCCATGTACCAACTAAAATTCTGAAACTGTTCCGTCTTGTATACTCTAGTTCTCTCGATGCCACTTCTGATCGTATTATGCTGTCAATAGGTCCTGGGGATGCAATACTCCATCCACGTATGCCACCATGATTTGCCAGGCTAAAAACATATCTATTTCCGACAGCCATTTTTAACACAGGATTACTGTGAGCAACCCATGCAGAAATCATTTTCCCCTCCAGGTCCAATACTTGGATCATACCGCTCACATAGCCAACATATATCAGTGTTCCGAAAGTGCAAAAACATTGAACAGCAGAAGAATGATGACTGAATTCTTGTAAACGATTTCCATTCCCATCCCACTGCACAAGAAGGCCATCGGAACATCCAGTCCAGATCATTCCATCAATAGTCAGCACTAGTGCTTCTGTTCTCTTGGTATCGTCTACAAATGCTCCTGCTCCCCTGGTTGCAACTCGGCGAACAGCGTCTGCTGCTCCCATTATAGCATTACGTGAACGTTGCAGAAAGCCCCCGGATTTCTCCTTTTTTGATGGGTGTACAAATTTTACCTTCATCTCATCTTCTACTGGCTGATCTTGCTGT
Source organism: Populus trichocarpa (assembly GCF_000002775.5). Classification (NCBI taxonomy): domain Eukaryota; kingdom Viridiplantae; phylum Streptophyta; class Magnoliopsida; order Malpighiales; family Salicaceae; genus Populus; species Populus trichocarpa. Next base: position 15,397,020 of record NC_037291.2, on the reverse strand, counting down.
TGCACTGACGGCAGTTCAGCTCGATTCTCAATTTGGCCCTCGGTATTGAATACCTTCACGAGCTCCTTTGTACGAGCATCCCTGCAGAAATGTAATGCTTATAAAGCTTCACGAGTAAAATTTAAGAAACTTGTGGCCGAGGCATAGCCTAATGGCATCCTCAATCCCCCAAAACTGAACATTTATCGAAAATTTTTAAAGAACGCATGACATTCTAGGAAGTTCAGAGAGAAAACAATACCAAATAGAGAAGGAAAGAGGCTGAGCACACCAAATTTTAGCTCTAACATTGTCAGCTAACAAGCACTTTACATCTGAAGAAGATATGCTACAGGCACCATATATAGTGACTTGGCTCCTGAGGTCAATGCAAGCCCTCTCCACCAATAAAGCAGCCATGTGCTTTTCCTCTGATGAAAGAGAGAGAGATTTCTCAATGACATCCCATTGCCAAATCCTAATAACACCATTCTCAGAACCTGACCACAGATCACCTACATGTATCAAAGCACAACAAATTTGAAGTTAGAGCCATGAAAAGCAAAAACATGCCAAATTTATCAAAGGTTTTGGCAAGTATAACAGATAAGAAATGAGTACCAAGAGATGGTAAGTACTCAACAACATTAATTGACGACAGTGATTAATCAAAGATCATGAAATGAGATTAATTGACAATAACTCGTGTCTTTCCCTAGAATTTTTTAATCATATTTCAGATGCCATGCATGTCTTAGCCCTACATAACCCCCAAGAACATAATTTAATATTAGACTGAAATCTAATTACCATTTTCCAAAAGCAATATAATAAAATGAAGAAAGCTGGCTTACCATAAGAACTCATAACTATAGAAAGAACAGGACCCTTATGAGCCTGCCATGATAATCCTTCCTTAAAATGAGAATTAGCATCGTCCAAATGTTGATCCATTTTCCAAGATCTAATCTTCCCATCTTTATGCCCACTCCAAACCAATCTATTAGCACTGTCAGCCATTAAACACAATGTAGGAGAGGTATTCGCCGACTCATAAAATGGTGCAGCATCTTCATCGCCTCGTCTCACTCTCCCACCTAAACCCCTACCAGCCTCGTATGCATTCTCAAAACTCCAAAACCTTACCCCACACTCCTGACCAGCCCATAACTGTGTGTCGGTACAAGCAATGTTTCTCAAAAACTTCCCCACTTGAGTTTCTCTTAAAGGATGTGGCCTAAGTTCTAGACAAGGTGGCCGTCCACCGTGCATGGCTGAACGTGCTGGATACTTAAAGATTCCGGTCCCACTTCCATTTCCAATGAACTCAGGCAATGGTTGGAATTGCTTGAGTTGATCATCGTCAGCACCAACAAAGAAATCTTCACCGCTGGCACCGCGAGAACGAGTGGTGTTAGAAGGAGAAGAGGAATGAAGGAAGAATTCATCGTCAGAGGAAGAGACGTCAAAGAAACTTTCAGAAACCACAGGCATAGGGATGTCATCAAGGCTGTGTTTTCTACCTTTGTCGTGTCTTTTAGCAGTAGGTCCTGAAGAGGTGGCACGGAGCTGCTGGCTATAAGAATGGATATTTCGCGGGGGTGGAGGGACAGGAGATAGACCTTGTAAAGCTTCTTTATCTTCATCTTCAAAAATGTCATTGTTTCTATCATGATCCATTGATGACCATGAAGATGGTGGTGTACATATATATATATATATATTGACGAGATCAGATATAAGTAAATATTCAAAAGAAAAGTTGGAAATGTTGAAAGGAGGAGGAGGAGGAAGGAGGAGGAGGAGGAGGAGAAGAAGAAGAAGAAGAAGAATGAGTCTAAAGGAAAGGATCCGAAGGAGAAGGAAAGAGGAGAGCACGTTGGGGTGTTGTTCAAGAGGAAGAGGCAGATAGACAGAAAATAGAGAGAGCGAAGAGTTAGGCATATTATGCTGATCCGCGTAAGGACAGGAATGCTGGCATCGCTTTCCAGGGCCTCTTACAGATATATGATTAGATGTGAAATTAAATTAAGGTTGTTTAATTATTTGTTTATTTCTTACACTGACTTATCCTCTCTCCCAACTTGGTCATGATAATGATCGCACAGGAGGGTGTGATTAAAAAACAAATTATAAAATTAGCATTACATTACATTACATCACATCAAAATATTTGTTTTGCAGGTCAGCACTAGAGAATTTGGAAGATGGTAATGAATTTTATGGCATGGCATTTGTATTAAGAAGGAGGAAAACCATTAGCCATTGGGGATGATAAGGATGTAGAATTTGTTCTATCAACAAGAGCATCATATATTTTAAGCTAGATAATTCTTTTGGAACCATAATGAGCATAACCAGGATAATCCATATCCTATCCAACGATGTGAAAACCCTTAGGATTTCCCAATTTATTCTCAAGAACAGGTGATTGTGAAATTTAGTGTGTATTTTGCATTGAGATCGCCTGTATGATTGAAACTATATTTTATTTCAATTATATTTTTTAAAATATTTGGTTAATTAACATATTGTATGGATCATATTAATTAAAGATTCTCTTGAAATCTTGGTTTAAAAAAACTAAAATTTATAGTTTTTCTTAAATTTGTTTTCTCAAGTCACAACTGTAAAAGCTACTGGGTAGAGAATTTGAAGGACATAATCGTGGTAGTCATGCTAAATTTGTTTATCTCATCTCCTAGTTATGATTTACCATATCGTTGGGACAGGACAGAAGATGTAGAGATTGTTATCATTAATAAATACATTCCCAGAGGGTAGTTTGAAGTTGATTAGTTGATACTAATGGGATTGAAGTTGTAAAAGTAACGAGCTGTCATAGAGAACGTGCATGTTGCATCAAAAGTATTATAACATCTTAACAATTGTTTTTATAAAAAAGGTTCCATGGGAAATTTACAATGGTTGGAGTGGCTCTTATATAGCAAAGAGATTAATTATATTGATCTTCAAAGTCTCCTTGGGAGGAAATGACAATCATCATTAGGATTGGGTTGCAGACCTCTTCCATCTTCCAAACTTTTCTCTTCCCTGCAGCAATGCTCAAGGAAAACATCATTTCTTAAGCATCCTCTACTAACCATCAGTGTAATCTAAATTCATTTCAAGAAAAAATAACAAATAATCTTATGCGCTAGAGGGAAAAAAAACACCATATGCCATGTCCAAGTATATAAATCAGAACTACTAACTAAAAATCCCTCTTGCAAATGGAATGAACGTGCACAGTGCACTCCTTGCTATGTCATTGTAACAAGAATCAGGTGGAGTGGGAGTGGTTAAATTTTCAATATGCTTTTGGGCCATTAAACATAATAGATTTACTTTTATTGGTAAAAAGGACTTCGAAATTAATGTAGCGTGCTGGAAGTAGTCTGACCCTATACTCTCAGATTGGCCCAACCCTATCTTGCATACCCATAATCAAGAAGTGACTCTCACCAAAACTCCTAAATATATAATTTTGATAAAAACAATAGGTAGTTCACAACAAGGCATGGGAAAAAAAGGTGAGGGCTACACCAGGTGGTGGTTGCTCTACTGGACTGAATCCAGACCCTTCACAAATGATATGGAAAATGAATGGCAATGGAGAAATCATGGACAACTTTAACATTCAATCAATTTACAATACAGTATTTTGTGAATTAAGCGGTATTCCATGAAAAGCATGACTGTTTTTGCAAGCTGGAAACCGTGAATTAGTTTTATCTAGAAAACGTTGTTGATGTACCTTCCAAGCTCCAATTGCAAGTTCATTATCAACAATGGTTGCAGCCTTGAAGCCCATGGGATGCAACACCTCTTCAGAACTGGGAAAAAAAGGGTGATAAACTCACTCTTAGTAAGAATAGAATAAACTGACAAACTAGAATTTATTGGTTATGGTATTAAGATTAGAAAACAGAGGAAAAAAACTGAAGGTAGAGAAGTGCACAGAGACTGATACGTTATAAGGAGGTCCACCAACATGATCACTGAGTAGATTTCAATAGAACTATCAGCCCCTAGTTATAAAAGAAAGATAGAGGATCACAATAATTTGAACCTAAATCCCATGGTGTCAATCCCTACTCCCAACAATTCTCCAACCACCTAAATTACATCATTTACTAACAATATGACGTCTCTATAACCATGATGTACCTTGGACTCAAAAAGCTTCAGTTTCTAGGCTTTTCCTGCAAATTTCCTTACCCCAATTGGAATCTGAAGCAAATTTGAAATCTTTTAGTTGAAATAAGGTGATTCTCTATAAGAAAAGAAAGAAAGTTACCGGAAGAGTCAGTGGTTAAGAATTGCTGCGTTTGATGAGCCTCAGGTTTGAATTTAACACTGTGCCCTCTTTCTCCTTTTCACTTGGATCCTTTCCTTCTCCTCTCTTCTTGTCCATCCTCAGGTTTGTGGCACCAATCCACAAATTTCTATATGGAACAGCTGCTCTAGTGGTTGATGATGATGCCACTGAGAGAGAGACCCAAGGAAGGAGGAGAGGAGTGTAGTAATAGAACGTTGTAGTAAAAAAAAAAAGTAAAAGCTAGACTTATGTTAGGCCTTTTGGCTTTCAACAGAAGACCATAAATTAGGCTCCTTTTTGCATAAAGCCCATAACTTTATATTTGTTTGCTCTTTCTTTCGGGGCTTGAGAGAAAAACTACATTACCATTTTCTTTTTCTGAAGAGGAGCTGCTGCAAAGAGCAAGAGCGACAAGAAGAATAAGAATGGGAGAGATAAAAGAAGGGAAAGTGAGTGGATTGATACCAAGGAATGAGGGTTTTGCAGTTCATTATCCAGGTTATCCTTCTTCAACATCTCGAGCTATCCAAACTCTTGGAGGAACTGAATCAATTCTCAAGGTACTTAAACAAACAAGCTCCAAGTCCCAATGACAGCCCTTTATTTTTCAGCTTTTCTTATGTGTTATTAGTGATTAATTTTAGTAGTTAATTTTTTGAATTTGGAATATTAGGCTCGTAGTTCACAATCTAATACGTTGGAACTGTATTTTCGCCCTGAGGATCCATACTCACATCCTGTGTCAGGAGAGCTTCGTTCTTGTCACAGTATGTTATTGAAAATTACTAAAAAGAAGAAGTCAAGTCCCATTAATGATGCAAAGCAAGAAACAGATGAGTTTCATGCTGATATTGTTGCTAGAATACCAGAGGCATATTACTTTGAGGGTTAGTATGGAACTGTCTTCTTTTATGTTTTTTTATTGAATAAGGGATAAAGTTTGATTCTTGCTTTGGGGTTCTTTCTCTTTTGGAATTTTTTGTAGGAATGGCAGATTACGAGCATGTTGTTCCAGTTCATGCTGATGTTGGCAGGAAGAGATGGAAGAATTGTAGTGAGATGAAGGAACCATATTTTCAAAGCAATTGTTTTTTGTATAGTGTTTACATTTGTATATAAAACCGGGAATTTTTTTGTTTTGGTATACTGTTTGTTTGATTTTGTAGAAAAACCTGGTCTAATGGATTTGGGTCCGGATGATGTGATGATGCTACCGCCTCCACTTTTTTCACTCAAAGACGTGCCAGAAAATATTGTGTAAGAAGCTCTGTTTCTGAATGCTTTTGCCCATGTTGTTTATATGATGTTCTGACTTTGTAATCAAATTTTTAATGGAGGGCTTTGATTACGGTGCCAAGAAGGAGGAACAACAAATGCTGTTAGAGGGGATTGATAAGTGTTTCTTTTGGAATCTAGATTGCCAAATAATTGTAGGATTGATTTTAGTTTTCATGTCTTCAGGTTAAGACCACCATCAACATCAAGTTCAAGAAAGAAACAAGATGAACTTCCAGAAACTCATCCCAAGGTATTGAATAAAAATGAATTGGTTTTTCTAGTCATCACTGAACTAAGGTGAGATGTTAATGTGGTTTCATGGCATGTACAGAGATTACAAGATTAGCTTGTATACTCAATTTGTGAGTTAGATCTCATTACATTTACTCTTTGTCAGATCTTACTCACAAAGCATTATGCTAAACTTAACCATTTTCTTACTTTCCATTGTGCAGATGACCTTTGAGCCAGCGCTTGGTATTGATTTTAAGGATGTTGAAGATATCCTGATGTTACATGGCTTTCATTTCATGAGTAATTATGTTTTCATGTCCTTCTTGTCTACAATGATACTTATATTAGAACATTGTTCGGTATCCATGGCCTTTCCATTGCTTTTGAATGTCAAGAGAATAGATAATGTTTTGATTGGGTTAACCACCCTTCTAACGATCTAAGGGGTGGTTTCTAAAATGTTTTGGATTGGATTTATTTCTTTAAATTGTGGTAGGGGAGCTCTTTATGTTTAAGAAGTGTTTCTTGTGTACAGACCACATGTAGTGCATTTCTATTGTGTAGACCTCTTGATGAGTGTTCGTTCCTATTTGTTGAGTTATGGATTATAGTATTATACCCATCAGGCATCAGCAGTAACTACAAAGCATTACAATGAAACCTAACAATGAACTCTTAAAAAATTCAAGTTATATCCTACAAAGTCTTGTTTGTTTTACTTGGCAGCCCTTAGCTTTCATACAGATTCCTAAGGAAATAAATTGGAAGGAATTCATAACAGAAGGCACACCAATGTGGGAGTGGCAGATGGTTGTATCTAAGCTGTTTGAGGAGCAGCCTATATGGCCCAAATATTCACTGATTGAACGCTTGCTTGATAAGAATCTTAAATTTACCTACCAGACACTTAAAAGGTTTCTACCTCTTATTCTGATAATTCTTTGTTGGGTTGCTCGGGGTTGCTTCATTTGGATATTTTCTGGCAAGTAGACAGGTTTGATTTCATGTGAGTAATCACCTTTCATTGGTTTAAACTGGCAGGCTTCTGCTCACAGTCGGGTACTACTTTTCAGGTGGACCATTTCAGAAGTTCTGGATCAGAAAGGGATATGATCCTCGCAAAGATCCCGATTCTCGCAGGTGAGAGATCTTACCTCAACATTCTTTTTGGGTCTTTTCTTGGCTCAGATCCTAATGTTCTTTCTTTTAGTGGCTTTTAAGGAACTGGTCAGTTAGTTTCTTTTGCATGTGAATGGAAGAAGTCTTCATGCTCCTATTAGGCATTAGAAAGGGCGGTTCATTGAGAATCTTGTGTCTTTTGGTTTAGAGATTATGAAAGATGTCTGCCTCCTCAGGATGTGCCATGAATCATGATTAATCATCCCCACAAAGGAACTGCTTGTTCTGTTCTTTTTCATCACCTGAAACAAACTAAACAAGCTTGTTTCCAACATTATAGCAGAGGAAAGATGTACCTTTCTCCAGGAAAACAGTAATTTGGGAAGCACATGATGTTTGTGGGCAATTTTTGTGTGGATATTACTGGTCCAGGTTCAGACTCTTGGGTGTCCATTTACTAGATTTATAGATCAGGTTTACAGCCTTTGGCATTTTATGTCACTTTCCCTTTCCTTCCATGTTTATTGTTGATAGCTTGCAGTTGGTTTTAAATGTGTGGTTAATCCTTTTTCTTTTGGAAGAGAATCTTAAGTATTCTACTGTCATGTCAGAGAAATTTCTCTTCTACGAGAATGAGAACTCGTTATAGTGAGTCGCTCGGAAGAGAACTAAATTTGAAATTCAGTTGCTCTTATGTTCTAGTTTATTTTAACTTGTTGCATGAGTTTCCATATCAGTATGCTTTCTATGCAGTGCTTTTGAAGTGTTTATCTGGATTGGAGAACCATGAAATCTGTGTTCGACATATGCTCATCTATGGTATTTTCTTTAGCAGATATCAAAGCATTGGTTTTCGAGTACCGCCTGAATTAAAAAGTTACTGTGATGCTAACACTGCCAAAGGGTAAGTATTGTTTCACACGTTTACCTTGTATCATAGCCATGCTGAAATTTGGAATAGTTTAATCTATCCCAACTGGAATCATCAAAATTGAAAGGGAAGTCTGTGGCAGTATTTGAAGATAGCTCAAACAATTCAGCTTAATGTAGTGCAATAGTTTGTTGCACCGTTAAACAAGGGACTGGTCTGAGCATGCCAGGGCCAAAATAGTTGTATAAGCAGGGCAGTGGCAGCACCATTTCAGGTGTGCAATTACCTGGCAGATTGAAGCTTCTGATACATTCACAGTGCATCCACTAGCATGTCATTGCATCATTTAGTTCCTGGCCTACCTCAAATCTTTTGATCCCAAAGCTTAATGCCCATTTGGGTGTCTTGTTGCCATTGATGGTATCACAGGGCCTTATAACTCATAGACCAGCTCCTTGGATGCACACCTATGCTGAGCTGTCTACTGGTGTCATACAGACCCTAGGTTCGCTTTTGTAGTTACTTAGAGTCATGAACTAATTTCCCCCTAAGTTATTGAGGCAATGTTTTTACTGCCAGGACCATGGCATTGAGGATGATGGATGATACCACACCTCTTCCTAGAGAATATTATAAGCTTGTGCAAAAGAGTTCTATTGACATCAAATCACTGTCAACAACTAGGCCAACCTCATTCCTATACCAAGGTCTTTGGATTGGCAATGATAGATGCTGCTACTTGAAGCTTATGATATGCCAATTGACATGGTCTCTTTATTGTCCTGTTACCTTTCTAGATCTCTCCACGTGATTTATGTATGTAACTACATGTTTGAGAACTGATATGCACCGTCCACAAGGGGCTCATATCTCCACGCCAAGACTATTTACTTTTTCCATGCCAAAGCTCATCCACATACTGATTGTGCGTCTTTGTGACTTTGCAGCTTGAAGCATAGATGGGAGGATTTATGCAAATTTCGATTTTTTCCTTACAGAAACCAATATTCTTTCCAGGTGTATGAACTTGATGATGATTACATTCAACAAGAGATACAAAAGCCTTCGAAGCAGACAAGTTGCATTGTGAGTTTTTCATGTTGAGCTGTGTTGATATTGATATTATATGTGTTGGCATGTGTGCTTATTTGAGCTTTGAGCATGATAATACAGCAGAACATATTGCACATATATGTATGGTGCTGCATCAAATATCAAAATACACTGCATGTTTCAGTGTTATTCTCTTCCATGTCTAATACAAATCACATAGTAAATTCATCACATTGTACTTGCCAAGATTTGTTATCATAGTGTCCATCTCAATTCTGAACACTGTACCTAAGTTTGTGGCCTTTTACTCTATTTGATCAGGTTGTTAAACCATTAAATAAACAACATGAGCTACCACATAAAGAAATAGAGCTTTTTACAGTATATTTACTTTTACATCTTTGATGGAAAGCGTGCTGGTAGACTGCCATTCCTATACAAAAATCCAAAAGAAATAGCAAATCCTAACAAAGAATCAAATTTCATTCGTCTACTTGGTTCAATTGATCAATCTCTAATGATTGACCATTCATGATGATTTGCTTACATCTGCATGTCTTGGGATGAGGGTAGTTTGGTTATAAATTCATGACTTGTTAACAGGTCATGACAGGGATAAAATTTATCATATGGAGGCAACTTATATACTTTCATGTTTTTATCTAAACTGTTTCTGTAGTTTAATGTTTGTTCGTGTTTAAATATCAAGGATTAATGTAATTTAGTTGGCAGTATGAAACAGGATGGTTATCACCGCATGTGCATTATAGTTTAAGACTTTGTGTAAAGGTGAGGTTCCTATCACTATACCCAGAAACTGGTGCGGAAAAATTTCTCAAAGCTGCTTCTGAGAAATTTATGAAGTCAAAGAGATTATGCATTTACAAAGATGCACCAAAACCTGTTCAGGAGGAGCATCAGCAAACTAATGAAGGTTTAAATTAACTCCTGCGCTTGTTGTTTGTCCAATTTTGCTTTAAATAGTAATATTCATCTTTTATGAAGTTTATCTATTCCGATTTGTTGTGCCATCCTACACTTTTTGAAATAGTCTCATGAGTACGAATCTGTAAGAATTTCAAACCATTATGACCAAAAGTGATTTGAGCTTTTATATTTATCAAACATATAAATAAACAATGGTTTTTCTAGCATGCAATAATTCTCTTTGCTTATTCTTCTTCCTTTCCTCATATTTATTCACTTTTTCTTTTTCTTTCCTTTCATTATTTTGCGCCTTACTCTGAACTCTGGCTGAGCTATCAGTGAAGGTTGTTTTTTGAATGATGCTATAGTTGCAAACTTGCAATAGTTGGCATGAGAGTACTGTAGGAATGTGTGTTTGGCTGTTAAATTCTTTCCTGCTTGGTTCTCAATTCTTTTTAGATCATGAAACCTTTAAAAACAATGAAGCTAGTGAAAATCAAGTTGATGTTGAGGTGGACGAACTCGAATCTGATGATGGTGAAGAGGAATTGGATACATGGAATGGATTTGGTAATCAAATGTCTGCTTTACACATTTTTTGCGCAGTTTCCTTTGATAAAGCATTTTGAAGTTTTTTCTTTTTGTTTGTAGGCTGGTGAGGCTGGCAATATTTCGTTGAATTTTTATTCCTGTATCCTTTTATCATTCCCATCCTTTGTTATGTTTTAAATGTGCACAGAAGAAAAAAAATTTGCAGTAAGTATCTCTCTATAGCAATGTTTTTTTTTATTGAAACCTGCCCTTATATTGTTGCTGCTTTGTGTGTCCTATATATACACACCTGCATCTAGCTATGGAGAACACCTCGACAAGCTATTTGCAACAACTCTTAAATAGTTTCCCATCGATGGACGCCAGTGTTGACAAAAAGCAAGATGGTGAAAGCAGTGATGGGGAATATCAGATATACGAGCAGGATAATGATGAAAATGACCTTGTTAACAACGACGACTGACTGACCTAATCCACAAAGCTCTGTGTACATATGTAGAGGTCTGCTTCCTTCCATTTACTTTTCTTTTTCTCATGCTGTGTTATTTTTGTTTTACTGCTTTCTCTGAGCATTTGCATATTAAAACCAAGTTGTTAACTTTGGCAGTAATCTTGCTTCAAGAGAGGCTTGACCATGTTAGTCTTCTGAAGCCAAACAGTTCTTGTATTGCAGCTCTGTTATGCAAAGCCTTGAATTGAAGTGGTCGTGACCCACTGAAACTCACCTGTAACTATACTACATCTGGATCTTATGAGAAACAATAGTTAAGTTGCTCACCTACAAACGGCAATTTCTTCTGTATTTGTAAGTTGGCATCCAATTTTTATAGTTCATTGATCCAATTATTGGCCATAGAAAACTTAATGGAGTTGAAAAGTTGTCTCAAGGATTTGAATTTCTAATGTAAGAGGACATCTTTCATGTCGAAAATTCTAGACAATTGACATTTGCTTCGCTTGGTATATATGAATCTAGGATGACAACAGTGGAGAATTTTGTATTTTCACTTATTTTCAGGTGATTAGTAATTCCATAACCACGGTGGCTGCCACCACATTTGAGGGGCTTGGCTGTGGTTGTGGTCAGGGTTTACTTTCAAGTTGCAAACTTTCTAAATTGTAAATTTCGAGCAGTTAGCGTTCAGGTCTGCTAAGCAGTTGGATGCTCCCAATTCAGATCCAAAGACACGAGGATCTGTTCAATTGAAATGCTTTCAGTAACACATTCTACGCTCGGATCAATTTGAGACAAAATTGATCAACTCAACTTTGGCCTGTTCACGTCTAGGCAAATCAAGTTAATTAGCTTCGGCTGTTTAAATGGAGACCAATTCGAACAGTCGCTTATGTAAAGAGAGTAGCTTGTCTCCACAAGAACCTTCTCTTCTGCACTAGCAGTTTTCCTGCCATTTATAGCCGGTTTGATTTAGCAGCAACTACCATGGTTCATTTTATTTTTATTCAACAATTTGTTAGATCTACTAAAATTTGGCAAAGGGATGATCGAATAACAGACTTTCCTGCACTATAATAATGCCAACTTCAACAACATGCCATGGGAAAAATCTCAGCAGGAGCTTCCTTTCACTAGATATCCACTTTAAGCTCCCACACCCACAGAAGAGAGATTTCTTGCAAGGAGAAACTATTAACCAACTGACGTTCTTATGTAGCAATATCACAGATGGGCAAGACCCAGAACTACTCAAGTGGAACCCGCATTTAACAGAAACAAGGGAGTCCCATCAACAGACCGTACTGTTATATGTCCCATCTCTTTTTAACACGGAACATTAGTGCTGAAGTTTTGATGTCATCTTGTGGCACTTGCAGCATAAATTGGACCTTCATCTTCATCGGGGCGGTCTTTGCATTGCCACCTTCATCTCCAACCTACAGCATTGAGATTGTGCATTACAAGGTCATATATTAACGCCTCTTGAATTCCGTTACCAAATAAGAAACGTGACTACTTTACATATACTAAGTTGCGAAAAGGGTTATGATCCTCAGTTATTGAATTTCTATTTCCTTCTTCCAAGTATCATGGCATCCTAATTCCTAAAAAGTTACTGACTTTTGAGATGCAATCTTACCATACTTGGCAATGCGACGGTAACATATTATGCTAGTTGTTCATATTCATACTTCAATGTAATTAGTCTTTTTTGGGTGCTAAAGAGCCAAAACTATATACATTAGAAAAATGGACTAAATCTGTAGATCATAAAGGCAAAACTTCAAAAATGCCATGTCAAAACATCAAAGGCACTACCCTCTCTGCTTTAGCCCGTACAACAAGGAGTGGTTATGTAACTACAAATCTTTATAACATAGGGGGAAAATGACAAAATGGTATTATCACTAATCAGAACAAGCTTGCAATGAGTTTAAATTATCATTAAGAGATAGAAGACCCATCAACATTGACTGTCACTGTACGAGTGCAAAAATTGTGACACTTGCCCAATAGGTTGAGGTATAATTACAATTGCAGACAAATAGGAAAAGCAATGGTTGAAAATCTTAATAAATAGGAAAACTTACCCAAAGCGATGCCCAGCCAAGACGCACCTCTGAATCATAACCAGCTTTTAACTTGAAATCCTTCCCATAGGTGTGCTTGTACACAGTACTCCAGTTGTTAGTATCAAAATTGTACCAGTAGCTGCATCACACATTAATACATAACAACCCGCTTAAGAATCTACATTAACATAGATGAATGTCCAAATAAAATGATAATATTAAAATCTGATAAGGAACTTGCACCCTCTCTTCAATTCCCTGAAAAACAGTCAATCGAGCTACATCGCAAGTCTGCGGATTGGGATAAGTTACTAGGGTGTGTTCTCCCCTTCTCCACTAACTGGAAAGACAGACATTTATCCCTCTTAAAAACAAGAAACTATTGAGGATGACTACGGTCATGCATTCATTTATAGGAGCGATACAAATCTTGGACATGCATCATCCAAGTTAACACATTTGTCAAAAGGACATATAACACGAGACATGAAACAAGGACTTCAGAGTATGGAGAGAGAAAGAGAGGATACTCCTCCCCTGGATTTGGATAAAGTGTATAGAGATTGTACCTCAACTTATTCGAAGGAGTGAACCGACGCTTGAATGCAAATGATAAAGCATTTGAAGGCAGTGAAATGCTAGGGATAATGGAAAGTGCCTCATCCTGCAATGAATTCAAAACTCTTCAGCATATCCTATATAAAGGCACTATAAAGACACCGAAACACCACATAAAGCATGTAATCAATCCAGAAAGAGCCATGAGACCACCTGGGCAAAAATAACTCATTTGCATAATCCAAAATCCATTCAAAAATTATATTCATTGTACAAGTATAGATATCAGGGACCAGTACGAGAGGATGCCCGGGCAATTAATCGGACAACACATGCAAAAACGATCTTAGTGAAATATAGCCTTACCTTGTAGCAGTATTTCAGTTTCAAATCTTCATCACTAAATTGAGCAGTGCAGAGGCCATTCATTAACTGACTTTTGACAACACCACTAACTGACAATGTTCTCCTTAGTTCCTCCTCTTCTTTCTCCTCCAATGAAACTTCACCAAGCGGGAATTTTAGGGTTGCCCTCGGCTGCAACAACAGGAAGACCATATATGTGAACAAAAGGAGGGGGAAAAAAATACAAAAAGAGACCATCTTTTATTTTCTCCTCCAACCCCAATCAATATCCCAAAGCCACAAGCCAAAATTCCCCAGTGAGTCGCCAGAAAACAAGTAAGAACAAACTTTTGAATCCCCTAAAAGTTCCCAACTTTGAAAATGTTACACTGTTTAACAATAACATGAATGAAAAATGGTGGAGCTTAGTACTTACCACTCCAACAGTTGGAACAGGAGATGAAATTTCAAGTGCATAACCAGGATCACCCAAGTCAGCAACCATAGCCACCTCTCCTTGCTGTGCCTACAAACAACAACAACCCATGTCAAAAAATAAAAAAATAAAAAGAAAGGAACCACCATGGAAGAAACAAAGTTGAAGTGAAAAAATTGGACCTTGACATCATGGGCAGCCTTAAAATGCAAATTAGGACCAAGATCAAAAGAACCCTTAACAAGGGCATTATCTTCTTCAAGGTCATAATGAATGGAGAGTAGTTTGGAAGTGAAAGCAAACTGGGGTTGAGAGAGTTCACCCTTGTTGTTGTTTTGAAAAGAAAGTTTGAACTTTGCAAAGCTATCAAGGAGCTTACAGGAAACTTTGTGGAAGAACAAAGAAGAGTCACTGTCAAACTCAGAGGTCACTCTAAGTTTTGGTCTTTTTGAAAGTAAACAAGTTTTACATGATCGTGGAGGAGGAGGTGGAGGTGGAGGTGGGTCTGTATGTGGGATCGGTGGGACCATGTGGTTAGGGCTTGGTGGAAGAGGAGGGGGAGGAGAAGATTCAGCCATTGTAGTGGTGGTGGTTAGGGTGATTGATATTTGATTCTCTCCCACTTTTTTTTTTAGAGAGAGAGAGAGAGAGAACAGGAAATCCCTGTGGGAATTTTTGGATTTTTAAGGCGGAAATTTAGATGGGGGAGCTTGTGGATTTTGATTTGATTTTGGGAGATCAATAAAAAATTGAAATTTTCTTTGTATGAACTTAGTTGATCTCCATGATTAAGTAATGTTGTGCTTTGCTTCATATAGTTTAAATCTTTTCAATAACATTGGATTGTTTAAAAGATTCTAATATGCAATCTTTAGTTATTAGATAAGTTAACAATACTTAATATAATATATAGTTACATAAAGGATATGTTATTTGCAAAAATAAAATTGAAAATAATTTTTTGTTATCTCAATCCTTACAACTAAATATATTTTTATTATTTATATTTTTTTATATTGAGATAAAATAATTAATTCATAAAAAGAAAAAATTTGATTGTATCAAAATTACGAGGCAACAAAGATTTTAGTTTATTATGGATAAGCACACTATTGCTAACATAATAATCTCTATGTTTTATTAGAAATTAAAATTAAAATTAAATTATCTACCTATATAAAATGAAATATCATTTTTTTAAAGCAAATTCAAGATGGAATATAAAAGCAACTAGGTTGGTGACCTACATAAAGAAGTAGGCAGACTAAATTTTTTTTTCAAAGTGAAATAAAATGTTTAGGTGACTATAATATTTTTTTAAAAAATAAGAGAAATCTAAAAGTCATATTATTGGTTTTATTGGATTCAATAACCTTGATTAAATTTATGATATGATAAAAATAGACGACAACAATAACAACAAATAAATAAATAAAAAATGGTCTGGATCAAGTTAGGTCAACATGTTAAATTCATGATCTGACTGAAATTGAGATAACATTATAGAATGATGAAATTATAAAAAAATTAATTGTAAAAAAGGATCTGAAAAAAAACCCGGTCTAATTTTTCAAACTCGTGACTTGGGTCTTAAGATCGAAATCATCTCATTGAAGGTAAATCTGAAAAAACTATAAAGTCAAATTCCGTAACAAAATTCCAATCTATAAAATGTTGAGGGATGAAATCGAAAAAGAAAATTCCAACAAAAAAAAAAGATTAAAAACTAAAATAATAAAAATTAAAAGAATAATGATTAAATCTAGTATAAATTAAAATGAAATAAAATATTAAGGGATGCAATTGAAAAAATAATTCAATGAAGAGAATGATATAAAAATTTAAGGGGTGGAATTGGAAAGATAATTCAATTAAAAGAATAATTAAAAAAAAATAACAATCAAAATAATGTGACCAAATTTAGAAGGGAAAAGAAAATCAGAGGAGGATTAAAACAAATTGAAAGAGAATTCCAATTCTATGAATTATTTAAAATAAAATAAATAATAATAAAAAGAATAAGGACCAAAATTAGAAGAAAAACAAATCAAAGGTTTGCTTTGAAAATATGCAAGGAGGGCACTAAAATCAAGGAAGAGAGAGGAAAGAAGGAAGGGAAAAAAATGTTTATCGACGCAAAACCCAATAACTTTTAGCTGCATGCGCCGCCTAGAAATGAAAATAACGTCGCGAGGATCAAAAAGTCATCGTGGAAGCCAATGTTTGGTCGTTGGATGATGTTATATGCACTGTCTGAAAAGTACAAACGTTCCTATATGCATCATGGTCTACCTATGCAACCCATCTTTTAACATTAAATAATATTTTATTTATGCTAAGAAAACTAAATTACTCATAATTAGACATAATAATAACATAAAAACCAAAAGAAGAAGATATATAATAAAAAAAACCTAATCGTAGTTAAAGACAATTGGAAGTCAAAGGCATTGTGATCATTTTACTATACTTTTAAAATGAAAGTCAAAATATAATGTATGCCAGTGCATTATTATTATTATTGCTTCAAAGGGTATATTAATCATTTTATTATATATAAATTAACAAAAAAACCACTATACCCCATTGCGAATGTCAATTGTGTATTTGTTCATGGGGACAAAATCATAAATTTATTATTTAAATCCACAATATCAATAAATCCAGAGCTATAATAAATTTGCCACAGTGAAAATCACTACCCCTCTTACTTTCTCTTAATTGATCAATGTTATTAGTCCTAAAACAATGATGGTGGAAAAACTAAAAACGTTAGAGCCGAAGTAGAAGATTTCTGAAGGATAAAAATAAAATGTAGTTTAGAATTTAGATTACCCAAAAAGCTATCGACAAAATAACTGATTGGCCCATGCAGGTTTCGAACCTGCGACCTTCGCGTTATTAGCACGACGCTCTAACCAACTGAGCTAATAGGCCATTACAACACGTTTCGGTGACAAAATGTATTGTATTATAAAACCAAATTCTGCAAGCATTCCGAGCTTATCGCCTTCTTTCGTGCTTTTTCATGAAGCAAATGCAATGGTCATTTTGTTGGGTGTTCATGAAAAAGTGGGTATTCTTGCTGACTTCAACCACTGTGTTCTGCTCTCCATCAGATTCCTGCAATCACGCACGTGATTGCTTTGGATTTTCGAAGCTTACCCTTGACATGCTTTAGTTTTGGTTTCGGAGATTGGTTCTGACAGCCTTTCCAGTCTCCTTCTTCGCAAGGAAAACGGTAGGGTAAAATACTGCCCCACTAATAAGCCTCCTCCAGGCTAGCTCGTGCAAAACACAGTTCAGTTCCTGGTTCCAATAATTTGCCTAGAATCATAGAAAAGAGATGGAAGGAAGAGGGAGAACAGGTATTGATAGCACAATTTTGTTTGATATTTGGAGTTTCGCATTTATCTATAAGAATTAGTTACTCCCCCCAACAAGGGTTTTGTTCCTTTTCACTTCGACATCATGCAAAGCTAAAACTTAACGAAAGGAAAAAAAAGAAAAACTGTTTTTAGAGCATCCATGCCCATATGCAAGATACCAACATGAAAGAAATACCAGACCCTTGTGTAGCAAAATTAACCCTTGATCCTGAACAAGCTACTACTACAGATGGACAAGCCTTTCTAAAACCCCTGCCATCTACACCATATATAGAAGACCACTCACTTCCCCCCACCCCCAACATAAACTTACAAGCACATCTATTAGAACCAAAACTGAACTCTGTAGAAATACCAAGTCATGCGATATTATTAACAGCAGCCGGCTTCCCTCGACCCATTGCAAATCCTCTAGTGCCATCTGGCATCCGTGGCCCTGGAGGTTGCTTGGCCATTGCTGGATGCTCGCCAATAACTGGATTATTTGAAGGGGAAGTTCCCAGATGATTTCCACGGTTATTGTGATGGTTGTTATGATGGTATTGACCTCGCCCACGTCCCTTGCCCCTCCCCCGGTTACGCCCTTTTCTCTGCGCACCTTCCTTGTCATTGGCATGATCCTCTCCCTGCTAAAGTACAAGGATGTCAGTTCACCAAGTGCTGAAAATGTCATTTTGTGAGACAATAAAATAAGGATGCTTTCAAAGACTTGAAAATGAAAGCAATTGTTTTTCATGTATTTTTTTGTCAGCAGAAAAATTACAAAATCTAGGATGCTGGCAGTTCTGTTGGATAATGCATGTATCATCATAACATAAACATTCCTTTGTTATCCCAAAGACTGGTAGCTTTTTCATCTCAAATCAGCCTTCTCCCCTCTTTTTGACCTCATGGGATGACACGAGAAAAACCAATTCAACCCCCCTAATTCTTTTCCTAATCATAAATTTTATTGCCACTATTAATCAAGCTTCCTACTCTATTTGGTATATATAGTGAAACAGAAAGCAAAATCAAACAAGTCCAGATTCTAATTGTCCAATAACACAAAGCCTATACCATGTCAGTCCCAACTGGCCAAGCAAAATGATATTTCTGTAGAAAATGATTTTCAAAATCATGCATGTTCACATTCAATGGAATTTTGCTAACACTCACAGAATGCTCATGTGAATGGGCATCATGCTGCTGGGACAGATCTTCTGTCTGTTTATCATTCGGCATTTGCTCAGTTGCAGAAATCTCATCTTCCTCTGAATGCCCTTGACCATCATGCCCCTTCTTGCCTCGTGCCTGAGTGGATTTTGACTAATGATGGAAGAAACAACCACAAATCAAGGGACTAAGCTAACTCCAAAAACATAATTAAAAAATTGCAAATCATTAACTGAAATTGGCAGAACTTTATCGTCGCATCCAAAAGTGCACATCATGACTCATGAAACCATGTCATCCTACAGTGGGTAGGCAT
This sequence comes from Populus trichocarpa, assembly GCF_000002775.5. Taxonomy (NCBI): domain Eukaryota; kingdom Viridiplantae; phylum Streptophyta; class Magnoliopsida; order Malpighiales; family Salicaceae; genus Populus; species Populus trichocarpa. The sequence goes on along the minus strand of NC_037291.2, from coordinate 15,377,958 downwards.
TGGTTGACAGGGCTGGAGGAAACAAGAGTGAATTTAAAACCTTTACCACACAGGATATTTGAACTGCCAATACCATTAAATGGAGACTCAAGGGTTTTAACACCCACCAAGGTTGCGTACAGAGTATTACATATATGACACCCATTCCTATTTTCACCGCACTCTTTTAGAATACTTAGCTATTCCAGAAATTATTCTCCCACTCTCAATCTATCTAATATGAATCATAAACCTTTCATCATACTTTCATTGACTTTAATGGTTCAGAACCAAATTTCAATAGGTTATTTCATCAACTTTAATGGTTCAGAACCAAATTTGCAAAGGTTAGAATTCACAAGCATGCAATACTCCATTTAAGAACTATTTTATTAGCACTGGCTTCCTAACTATCATATACGAAGATTTATCAAATCAAGGTGAGATGAAACTTATAAGTTGGTATCTCTAGCATTATTCTTTAGAAATACAGAGCAGGAAGAAAAAAAGACATGAAAGGAAGAAAGATGAAGACAATGTTTTCGTATATACCCCACGCTTGAGCATTAACCGAACCCTAAGACCACTCCTCCAGTTTCCCTCATCGTTTAGCTCAGCAACCTACATAATAGCATGTGCACTTGATTAGTGCAGTGAGAAATTGATGTTGGGAAAGCACACCTAAGCAAATCATGAAAAAAACAAACTACTTACTGCTTTCTCAGCAATCTCAATGGTCTCATATTCCACAAATGCATGCAACTGCAAACGATACAAGGAGTTTAAATTTTATGATTTTCATGTTTAGATGACAAAAATAATCAAGAAAAGGTTAAAAGAACCAGCTATCTGTTAAAAATAATTGATGAATGGAAAACAAAAAACGAAAGCATTAACAGTCAGAGCAAAGCATATGCATCTTCCTTTGGCAGGTAGGCCATTCTGTAATACATCTCTTGAGAAAACTACAAACTTAAAGGTTAATTCTTAATAGTTATACTAACCATAACCTTGTGCTGGCAACAACCGATAAGCAAACATGCAAGACCAGATACCAGGTGGCTATTCCTCTAGGTCTTTTTTTTTTTCTAGGTTATTTTAATAGCTTTTATTTATAATGTTTTGAAATCATGTTACATTCCGCATCTTTTCTTAATGTAAATCTTTTTCTAACCTTTTCTGTTTATTGTCTTGCAACTCAAATAATAAATTGTTTATCTCACCAAGAGATAGAAACGCATGATGATGTTGATAAGGATTACAGGTATGCAAAACATAACTGATGCCTAGGCATGCATGCATATGTACCTTGTTACTGAAATGCATCCCATCAGCTTTTGCAGATCTAGATGCTGAAGAAGCACCACCACCAGAAGTTTGAGGTGGACAGGTACGAATTGTCTTCACACTGAAAAAGGAAAGGTTAACAGTATGAAATGTCTAATATTAATATATTATATCTGGCATGCTTTAAGTAAAAGGCGAAACCATCCAATTAAATATCATTATGAACAGAAATGATCTCGGCACCTCCCAACAGCAGAAAATATCTTCATGAGGTTTTGGTGGCAATGATCCTCAGGTAAATTTTCAGCAACAACTATACGAGACTAGAGATCAAGGAAAATGTTAGAAACAAAACCACAACTTTTCTCTCTCTAAACTATGAATAAAGAACAAAATACAAACTTTCATGCATTCTGCCAAAGACAAAAGGAATTGCCAACAATGATGCCACCTAACAAAAGATAGTGGGGAAAAGAAAACACACTTGCAACTCCTCAACATCTGAATCAGTTAGGGGATGCTGGCGCCTTACTTTCTTTCCATCGTCACTAACTACCTGGAGGATGTACTTACAGCGAGGTCAACAAAAACAACTGGAAGAAGTTGTGCCAACAAATAGGATTAAGGATGATGAAAGCAATCACGAGAATTGTCTATGAAAGAGCTTACAAGCTTTGTTGAGTTCCGCAGAATGTTAGCAAGCTGAGAATTACTGTTTATGGCAGCTTTAACCTTCTTAAAGGAAGCAACAACAGATATTGGCACTGTATTAAAGCAAACAAGGACTTAAAATGGATATGCGATAATTGATATAACAACAATTCAGACAAAAATTCTGAAATAACAGTTGGGTAAACAATGTAGCTTCTAATAGTATAAGACTCTTGCTTAATTTTATGTTTCTAAGAGTTACTTAGGAAAAAAGAGGGAAAAAACTACTTCTTTGGAGATGCATGGACAAACTGCATGGATACAATTCACAAAGAACTTCAACAAAACCACAATTTCATTATTTCTTGATTCTAACCTTAATAAATAGCTACATTTACAACTTATCATAGCTGGTTATCAAAGGGTTGTTTATCCAATTGTCATCATAGCTACATTTCCAAAAACAAGACGTACTCTCCAAATCATTATAAAGAGATCAAAATAAAAAGAAAGTAGTACTAGGCACAACTTTAAAAAATAATTGAGTGAGAAGTAGATAATGATAACATTGCACTGAAACTATACCATATAGAAGCACTAAACAACAGAAGTTAAAAAAACCTTACCATATCCTTCAGGATCTTTGGTAATAAACCTCATAAGATGATCAGTAGTGGCCAGGTTCAAATCACTGAAATAGTACTCCACCTGCAAATAGTTATGAGTGAATGCCAAACCAAAAAGAAAGACAGTTATTTACAGTACTAAACATGAAACCATAGGTTTCTTAAATCATGTTTCTAACACTTCAATTCATCCTATTGTCTGCCCACTACCTCTCTCATTATTCCTTCCTAGTACTACAATTTACCCCATGTATCTATTAGTGACTATCAAACAAACCCAATTCATCAACAATCTAACTAGATTATTTGGCAGCACTTAGTGTGTGTTTGGTAATGTGGGTCAGGTGCTTTTGCAAGAATGTATCAATCTGATGCTTTTTTGGGTGCTTTTCGCATATCAAAACCATCCAAAAGCATCCAGTTTGAAGCTTTACAACCCAAATGAACCTCGAAAAACACCATCAAAAGCAGCCAAAATGCAATACCGAATAGAGCTTTACTCCAGTACATTGTAAACTAGGTTCGTGATGATTCTGTTTTTCATGTTCACAATAAGCACAATATTCAAGACTTCTACCATATCCAATAGCATTGTAATTACATCTTAAGTCCCCATTATTTGCAAAAATCAATAAGAATAACTTGAAATTTCTTTTCATATAATCTAAGCTCAACTTAATTAAATCAGTGAACTTAAGTACAAACCCTAAATTTGAAGAAAGAAAAACAAATTCGACAACTTGAAAACTACCTGATTTAAGAGCTTATTCATAGCTTCATCACTTTTACTGTCACTCTTTGAGGCATGATCCGAAGAAGCAGCTGCATCCTTATTCCCAATAACCTCGACCTCTTCGTCAGAGTGCTGCTGCACCTTTTTAGAATTATGCTGTTGATGATGCTGGTTATGATTCCGAACAGGAACATACTGTTGGTGCTGATTATGATGCTGCTGGTGGTTGTGAAGGTGGTTATGGCTGTTGTGATGGTGGTTATGGTGGTGGGGGTGGTTTTGGACGGGGATGACGTGAGGCAAATGTACAGGGCTATGAATCGGAACATGAAACGGGGAAGGTGGTGGATACATATGCATCATAGCGGCGGGAGGAGGCGGAGGAGGAGGGATCACGGTCATTCGTGGTGGAGGTTGAGGCTGAGATTGGGGGCGCGTGGGGACAAAGGCTGGAGCTTGCGCGTTGAGTTTACTGAAGGACACGTTACGAGAAAGCGAAGGACCAGAAGAAGAAGAAGAAGAGGATTGATCTAGGGATTCAGGTACAGATTCTACTATCGCTACCACTTCTTCTTCTTCTTCTTCTTGATTTTGTTGTGCCATTTCTATTTGATTTAGGGTTTTTTTCAATTTTTTATTTTAGGGATTGGATGGATCTAGTGCTTTTAATTTTAATTTTTTCGGGGGAGGTGGGGCCCTGGGGAGGGGGGAGGTGGGCGGAGGAGGTAGCACCGGGGAGGGAAGACAATGGAGAGGTTTTCTCGGCTTCATTGCTTCATCTCCTTCCTTTTTTATACAGCCCGCTCACTCACTTATTATGCCGAAACTTTACTTTAGTCCCTATACTATTATATTATTTAATTTAAGCCTTAAATCTATTTTATTATTATTCTTATCTATTTTGACGAAAATGTAATAAACATTGGACAATGTCATCCCGTTATCCGTCCAGTGTTAATAGTAATAAAAACATTCTCAAGTTGTCTAGATTAAGTTTAGGGTAAAATTGATAAAACCAATAGGCTCAGGACTTAATTAACAATAAAATAATACATTAAGGATTAAATTTTTGAGGTTTTCCTATAAAATATCCATCAAATGTGGACCCTATTTATGTTATTTATTTTTTCTTTCCTGTTATTTTTTATTTTTTATTTTAATTTTTTCAAGTTATTTAAATTGTATTTATTGAAATACATTTTAAAAATATATTTATTTTAAAAAATATTAAATTAATATATTTTAGTATTTTTCAGTTATTTTAATGTCTTGATTTTAAAAATAAATAAAAATATAAAATAAATTTTCAAATAAAAATTACTTTTAAAAAATATTCTACACCACAACATTAAACACTGAATTAAATCATAATAATAATAGAATTAAACCCATTTTAAATCGTCTTTGCTCTCACGTTAATTAATCTATTCTTAAGCCAAAAAATGTGGGAATCAAACACTTATCCCCCGAGTCAAGCCAAGGTTGCTCCATGTCCATTTCTTCGTTTTTGTGGAGAGGATGGTGAAGTGGCCATTGTCCTTTTGTTTTCATCTTGTGTGGGAAGGTCCCTAAAATGGATTAAGGGTGGGTGTCTGGACTTTGTATTTAGCCTAATCTTTATAAAATGATAATCATGACCATGATCATCATTATTCCTTTCTTGATAATGATAATTAGTGGCGGGCTGGTCCATCCATGTCTTGTGGGGTCTATGCATGCGTGGTAGGGATGGCTGTAAGGGTTCTTAACTTGAGTACTGCCCGATTTTAAAAAGCCAGTGAGCAAGACGACTTTACATGGATTTAAATGTTTTTCTCCATCAACTACAAGTTCATTAGCTCTGCCGGTTTAATTTCCAGTTATTCTCTTGGTATATGATCTTATTCGGCTAAAGGAAAGACCACAGCTCAGCTTCCAGCACACGAGCATGGCTTTCTATTTCCTCTACTTTGACTCGAACTTCTGTCTATATAGCATGCCAAATGGCCAGTACAGCAATATCATCGTGTACTTCCTTGAGCGATGGGGGTAATTCACATCCACAGTCACATGGTCACCAGTGCCTTCCTGAATCTGAATTCTTTTCAGCCCCAGCAAAACAGGCAATGGCAAGAGATGAGAGGATGTAGATTTGCATGCACGTTCAGAAATATACTAAACTTGACTCAGCTACAAAGATGATGGAGCAGTTGAAGTTGCTGCTAAATTACACAGATGCATCTACAAGTTATATATCGCACTGGAAGGGTCGGGGTCGCGGTCTGTAATAGATTGATTGTAACTTATATTCCAGAATGCAGTTGGCTTCTCATGATGCAGCCCGGAAAAAGATGTAACCGAAGAGAATAGACTCGAGGGACCAAACAACAGGAATATCAAGAACATGGACACCTAGCAAAATTGGATCCAGTAGGAATGGTGGATGCCAATCTACTACAAGAACAGAGAAGCATTTCTCAGTGATACTTTCTCATTAAGCATCTTGGGTTTCTACCATGAGAAACCACTCATCGAATAAACAAGATAGATCATCAAAAGATTAATCAGGCCTTTGACCGGTAAAAGATGGAGACTGCAAAAGATATGTAGACAAGAAAACATTACTTGCAACTGCATCGAAGCCAAAGATGGTAAGATCAAGTTTTCTTGCAAGCCAATTCACAGCATCAGTGACCAGCTCAAGATCAAAAGAATGAATATTGGTCTTGAAGGAATCTGCATCTGTATAGTGCTCAGTACTGATGGGTAGAGATTTTAAGCTGCAGAGGTTAAGCGCAACATTATCAAAATTGAAAAACATATGACATTATCATAATGCAAGTAAGCAGAAAGCAAATAAAGAAACCAACTGCTACCTGTCAAAGAGTAAAGGTCCGAGTTCATTTCTTTCAGATGATTTGGTCAAGACATTAACATTTGGTATAGATTTTTTTACCGCATAGAAAAGTCGCTCACCCAAGACATAAATCTTGAATATATTAGATAAATGGTCCACGTACTCCTGCAATACCAAAAAAAAAAAAAAAAAAAAACTGTTCACAATCAGGAATACAAACACTAATCATTGTTCAGCTGTTTCCAGTTTAGCATACACAATCAGTGAACGTTCATTGATTCATATATCTGTAGTGCCAGAATACAAGACCAAAAAATCAAACCAAACTTGGCACAGTACTTTTGTGCTCACCTGAACAATTGCTGGAAGAGGAATATTTAAATCTTTAAAATCTTCAACTCCACAGATGATTGCCTGTAATGAGAGAGTCATCTTTTTTTAAGAATTGCACTAAAAATCACTATAGTCCCCTAGTAAAGAACCACAAACAACGTCCAAAATGTCAGAAATGTAATAATGTGCCCAGGTAAACCCGAATGATGGAGCTAGGCAGTTCGGTCAGTTCCAAATCTCGGACTGATCAGTAACCTAGGATGCTTATCCAGACAGCTGGTGCAGACCACGATACTTACTCTATATTCAAAATTGATAGCAGCTCTAAGCATCTAACTTTACAATAATGAACAAATCTTACCTGATAGGTATAGTACCTAAAATTGGAGAAAATACATGTAAAGTTGAGATATAATAATTAAGGAGCTAGCTTAGCGACCACAGAAACAGCCAAGTTTACATAGTCCCTGTTGCATTAAAGAGATGAAATCCTGATTAACATTTTAGATCATATGCAACCAATCAAATTCTTACCATACTGTAAGCATCAGCTACTCCACAGGAAACTTAAGGTTTCAGTATACTCGGAAGAGATAGTTTAGCTTCAAACTGACTTTGTGCCAAATCAGGGTCGTTAAAACCATTTACCTACATATTTAAACTCTGGCTGTAACTAAATTTGAGGATAAAACAGTGAAATGTTCAAGAGAATATGCGTGAATGATGTCTTAATGTGCATCATGAAAATGGGTTCCAACATGAAAAACACCCAAGCAACATATGCTTAAACAACAAACAACACCAAAAATCATCTTATTAATTTTGCAGTGACAAGAAAGCTACTCATTTCAGGTTGTGTCCAATGATTTGTGTTTCAGTTTACTATTTAAAATAAATACCATTCTGATCAAAAGACCATTAGGAAATGGGTTCCTCTTACTGCCCGGTGACCTTCTTTGTTGAGATCATCCAGCCCAAGAAGAATTTTTTGGACTTTTAGCCGATCCAATACAGGATTTATTTTTATCGAGTGGATCAATTGCAAAGCTTTCAGAATGATGTTCCATATATCTGTAGAAGAAAGGGATCCAAATATATTTTGCAACATGTTGATTTATCCTCACCATAACACTGTATAAACAAGAATTTGAAACTATCTTTGCAATTCCTGCATGCCTGGAGAGAAAGTTATTCTGTTTGTGGATTCTGAAGAACTGCTCAAGTCAACTGAGATAACCAGAACTAAGTCAACGAGTTGTAATTGAGATGGTAGGGGGAGCTCAAATGTGAGGGGTAGAAACATCAAACCATTTGGAGTAGGGTTCATGGGGAATGCACCCCTCTGCAACAAGGACAAAGAATAAGCTTGCAATTATAGACATATGTCGCAACTCCAATTTATACATGGGTAAAGATAGAGACATGCCACATGGAGTATGTACAATAAACAAGACAACCTAACAATTACCCTGAATTTTTAAAACAAAATCAACGAAGAGCTAAGTCAGATTGAAATCTAGATCTAGAAAATAGAATGAATCAATTCTCAATAGCAATTCAGGAGTTAATCAGGATACCGCGGCTTCACATTGAATTCTTTGCGTATCTGGAAAACATCTGTGATCCAAGACGCAAGTCTTTCTCTAATATCAGTAATACTTCCAATTTCTCTGTTAAGAGCTCACCTTGGAAAAAACTTCTTCACGAGAAGGCTTCATGATATAACCAACAGTCACAGCTTTGTCGCCAATTGCCTGATTACAATTTGCAGAAAAGTTAGAGAACATTATAATAAAGAAATAAAATTGTCATTGTAAATAATTGTAGAAATGGATTTGCTACTTGAATAAAAATCATTCATTTCATACTAACCTTTTTCTATTTAAGCCACAGATTACCAAAGGCAACTCTTCCAGGTTACTGATACAAACCACACCTGAATTCTCACATGCACCAGCACCTTCAACATCTAAAAGAAAGGAGAAAAAGAACAAGAACCCAGCTTCAAAAAATTAAACTTGAAACCTTAAAGACAAGATACAAAACAGAATCCACAGACATCAGCTACTAAACCAAAGTCAGCAATACCTAGAAATAACAAAACGGTACCAACAAAACTCACCAAAAGAGTGTAATCTCATTAACACCGTCAATAGATGATTCATCATTCAAGGGAAAACAATCAGAGGAGTATTGCATTGCCATTTTTTTCAAGTACTTCCACCAATAGCAAAAAGCAGATAAGAAATAGTTCTTTGAAACAACCATCTCATCGAAAACAAACTAGAAATATAAAAGGATCACCGGGGAAACCTTATTGTTAGGGAGATAAGGTGAGTAAGAGATTCCAATGTGGAGGTTGGAATGGCGGAGCTTGCGGAGGAGAGAGTGAGCTGGAGGGTGGAAAGAGGTGGTGGCATGATCTTGAATTAGAAGTGACTCATGGATTATCACTCCTTTCAACAATGAACCCATTTTGGGTTTTCTTTGTCACTCTCCAGGTGAGTGAGTGAAGAAATGTAAAGAGAAAAGGAAGGTAAAGGAAAGAATAAGTGATGCTCTGCTTTAGTAGTAGAGAAGAGCAGAGTAAGAGATGCCTCGAAAAGGGAGGGTCTTTTGCATTGAAGTGCGTGCGTATATATAAGGTTTTTGATTCAGAGTTCAGAGGCCGTTACGGTCCCAAATGGACTGGATATCACCAGAGGACAAGACATTCACTTAAGCAAATATTGTCCTGTCCAGTTCAGTCTCTCATGAGTCTAGCGCACCATGCGCTCACACACACAAGTAAATGAGTTCAACTGATGGGTTCACCTATTAGATCCACACGTCTCCAAGTCGGGGTTCAAAAATTGTTAAAAATTTGTTTATGAGTAAGAGATGCCTTGAAAGGGGAGGGTCTTTTGCATTGAAGTGCGTGCGTATATATAAGGTTTTTGATTCAGAGTTTAGAGGCCGTTACGGTCCCAAACGGACGGGATATCACTTGAGAGGACAAGACATTCACTTAGGCCATGTTTGTTTCCCGAAATTTACTTTTCGGGAAACCACTTTCCAAACTTTCCTGTGTTTGTTTGCCATTAGGAAAGTTGGTCAACTGAAAACACTTTTCGGTCAACGAAAAATATTTTCCAGTCAACGGAAACACTTTTCGGTCAACGGAAAACATTTTCCAGTCAACGAAAACACTTTTCGAATTTGTTTTGGTTTTCAGGATAGTGTTTTCCCTTTTGGCTGTGTTTGTTTTCCGGAAAGTGATTTCCGGGAAACCACTTTCCAAACTTTCCTGTGTTTGTTTGCCATTAGAAAAGTTGGCCAACGAAAAACACTTTCCAGTCAAAGGAAAATTTGGTTTGGTTTTCAGGAAAGTGTTTTCCTGGAAAATTTGGGCGGAAAACACTTTCCAGAAGTTGTGAAAAATTTAGAAATGTCATTATTTGCTGATTATATCAAATTTGATCCTCAAACTTTTGATTGCTATATATAATTTGTTTTGAATATTTATTTTTCAATTTCATCTCTTAAAATTTAATTTTTATATTAATTTTGATCCTTATTTTTATAATTGCTATTTGCTTTTTCCTTATCATTTTTTATTGAAATTTTTTATCTATCAAATTTGGTCCTCATTCTTTTGATTGTTACTTATTTTATTTGAAATAATTTATGAAATGTTAATTATTATTATTTTAATTTCTTCACCTTTTTTTTTTAATTTTTTAGATTTGATCTCTATTATTTTGATTATTATTTATTTTATTTGAGATAATTTATGAAATTATATTTTTTTTTAATTTCATTCTCATTCAATTTTTTAATTTGTAAGATTTGTTCCTCATTATTTTAATAAACTTGAGAAAAATAAAACATTAATAAGTTATTTTCCAGCTTATTTTCCATGACATAACCAAACACTGGAAAATGTTTTCCAACTTACTTTCCATTACACTACCAAACATCAGAAAATACTTTCTCGGAATTCACTTTCCCCGGAATTCACTTTCCAAAAGGAAACTACTTTCCAGCAAACAAACGGGCCTTAAACAAATATTGTCCTGTGACTCCTGTCCAGTTCAGTCTCTCATTAGTCTAGCGCACCATGACCTCACACACGCAAGTAAATGAGTTCAACTGATGGGTTCACCTATTAGATCCACACGTCTCCTGGCTAGTTGAGCTTCAAAATCCAAGTCGGGGTTCAAAAATTGTTAAAAATTTGCTCACGAGATACACAGCCTTGTGCCCCCCCCCCCCCCCCCCCCCCCAAGTACTTAAATTGGAATCAATAGCTGAGTACAAAATGATACAGTGATGACAACTACAACAACAACAAACCATTAGTTTAGCTCGTTGCCGTGACTCCAAATGTTATTTTAAAATTTTGGAATTTGAAGAACCACACAATCACATAATCAATATATGTCCACATGATAGCCTCCTTAATCATCAGAGACCTCTTGCCAGCAAAGTTTATGATTCCATAAGCCTTTCCATCAACAACTTGACAACAGTGGGAGCATCAACCGTCACGGCCACCTTAACTGTGGGTTTATCAGTCCATTCAGTCACTTCTCCAAACCTGGTTTATAGTAAGAAAAAGAAAACAAGAATCATTAGAAAGGCATTTAGTTTGACGAAGTTAATGATTTCAAGTATTCATGCAGTCTTACCTTTTCTGTTTGTCATATAATAATGTTAGTCCCCTTGTGATGCCAGTTGTCTGGACTCTAACAGCACCTTCTGTGTAAGTGAGAAGTGAAGGATTCACGGCTGCAAGGAGTGCTGTTGGATCATGAAGATACACTCCTACATCAATAACAGAACTAAGGATTAGTATTTTTGAGGATTCCAATTCCACTTAATCACTGGATATATCAATGAAGGCATTTTAGTAAACAAACCTCTCATGCTGTATGCTTCTTGATGATAAGAGAAGTACACCTCTAAAATTTTGCACAGGTACTGAGCAAATTTTCCATTTGACTGTATCAATTTGTCTCGCTCAGCATCTGCAAATAAAACAGGGAAAAAAATCAACGAAACTAGAAATCATCAATGAGGGTGTTTTTAAAGGACACAAATTGAGTCACACTGGCAGAGAATTGTGTAAAAGAAACCATTGCCTCTTGCATAACAAGTAACACAAATAAACGTGTTTAAGAAACGGTATTAGTGTTTTTAGTGTCTTGATCGCCAAGATTATTTATGCATAAAAAAAGAAAAAAGAAAAAAAGAATATCAGCTAAGGTAACACAATAATTGCTGAAGTAACACCTGTGAGAACAACTTGATGGGTAACATTTATCCCCACAGCCAAAATATCTGCTCCACAGGTGAAAACAATATCAGCAGCATCAGGATCGCCAAATATCTGGTCATCCAGTCAGGAGTAAGAAAGTTAGATAAAGAGATGGGGGAGTAGGGGAGCAGACTAGGATATGTGCACACAAAATCATTAGTAGGAGTGATACAGCTAACCGACAAACTATGCTTCCAAACTTTCTAATGACACTCTCTCAAGTCTCAGACCAAGACGTAAGGATCTTTCTAGAAAAGAGCAGATGAAATGTAAGTTCACTACAGATAACAAATCCCATAAAGAAAATTAAAATAAAAGAAGAAACAGCAAAGCTCAGATGTGCATACGGCCACTAAAACAGCAATATCTAGAAAGCAAAGACCACTGCAACAGCGGATTGACTGCATGGATTTGTGCAACTCACATTTGCCTCAGCTGCTGGATTTACATTCCCGTTTACTGAAAATGCTCCACCAAGAAGAACAATCTGCCCGATATTTTTGCAAAACTCAGGATCTAATTCAATAGCCTGCACAATATAGATGATCTGTTAGGTAATATACTAAATGAAATCTGCTAAAAAAATCCAAAGGACCAAGAATCTGACCAGAGCAATATTTGTAAGTGGACCCAATGCCACCACAGTGACTTTTCCAGGGTGAAGTTTTGCTTGCTCAACCAGAAAAGCAGCCGCTGACTGTTCAACTGGCTTTCCTTTAGGTGGGTCAAAATTCTGGTTGCCAAGTCCATCAGCACCATGGACAAAATCTGCAATCCGAAGTTTTGTACCTTTCTTTACAGGAAACAGAGACACAATGAATAAAAAGAATTATCGAAACTCAGCCACATATCAGTATGTATCTTTACATCATCATTTGATAACAGAAAATTGTGATATTGTGTGTGAAATTCAGAGTTAAAACCAAAAGAGCAGAAGTTGAAAATAAATAGTAAAAGACTTGTCGCAATATCAGAAAACTAGCGGCTCCATGAGTAGACACTAAATCCATTAACACAAGGTTGTCCTTAGAAAACAACAACCATAAAGAGTCAAACCACACTTCTTTCCTCACCAAAGCAGACACAATGCTTATATGAAACTAACAGAAGATAAGGATTAAAAAAATTCTGAAAGGAAGCTAATATTGCACATAATCTATTCAACAATGAAGAATGAGTACATACAGTTATTGTGACATGAGATCCCTCGGCAACTGGAATATCAGTCCTCCCTGCAACCTCCAACTAATCCACAAACAGCACACAGAGAAATACTGTAATTTGCAAATGGCTCAATATCATTTATATCATAAACCTTGGAAGTTCAAATCAGTTAATCAAATTTCAAATCTAGAAAGAGAAAGAATTACCAAATGCAAGGCATTCCTGGTGGCTAAAGTGGTATAAACATTCCCATATATAGTAGTAAGCCCAATCACCTCAACTTCAGGTGATCTCAAAGCAAGAAAGATTGCCATGGCGTCATCTGCATCGCATCAAAAGTTCAAATCTTTACAATAAGAAGACAAATTTGAGCCAGCAAAAATTGAAATAACAACTCTTTTTTAGCAAAAGATATAGACTTTCTCAAATCCCGGATCATGAAAAAGTCTAAAGATTCAGAATTTCAATTGATCCACTTTCTCAACAACCAAAAACATAACCCCACAACAACAAAAAGAGAGATTGATATAAAAAAAACGTGTAATTAAACTTGATAATTTAACTCATTACTGGTGTCTAAACTCAAGGGAAATCCATCAATATTTAAAGGTCTGGATGTTAAGAAATTAAACAATAAAAACAAAAAGATTTGAGAATTAGAGGAGTCAAAAAGAAAGAAGGAAAGAAAGAAAGGGATACATATAATAATTACATACCAATGCCAGGGTCAGTGTCTATGATGATCTTCTTTGGTTCTGCTGCCATGGAGGTACCAGGTACAGGTGAGGTGAGCACTCCGATGATTTACTTGACTTGTTGAGAGGATTTTCACAGTGGCAGCTCAATTCCTTATCCTTTTCTCTTTTATGCTTCAAAGGTAGTTTTTGGTATTTTCATCTCCAATATTAAAATAATATATTTTTTATATTATTTCATCAAAATAATTTAAAAATATATAAAAAATTAATTTAAAAAGATTTAATTTTTCTTAAAAACACCACGACATGGCTGTGTAAGCAAAAAGGATAAAAGCATAATAATGAAACCAACCCAGGCAGAAGGAGAAGTTTTCAATTAATCCCACAACGAAAGGCCTTTCCTCGTATTATTAATGTCTCTTTGTTTGCTAAAAAATAATTTTTTTTGAAAAATTAATTTTGAAAAAATAAATTTCAGAAAAATGAATTATTTTTCGATGTTTGGTAATGTAATGAAAAATAAATTGGAAAATACTTTCCAGTGTTTTGTTATGTCATGGAAAATGAGCTGGAAAATAACTTATTAATATTTTATTTTCTCAAGTTTATTAAAATAATGAGGAACAAATCTTACAAATTAAAAAGTTGAATGAGGATGAAATTGAAAAAAAATATAATTTCATAAATTATCTCAAATAAAATAAATAATAATTAAAATAATAGAAATCAAATCTAAAAAATAAAATAAAAATGAAAGATGAAGAAATTAAAATCATAATAATTAACATTTCATGAATTATTTCAAATAAAATAAGTAACAATCAAAAGAATGAGGATCAAATTTGATAAATAAAAAATTTCAATAAGAAAATGATAAGAGAAAAGCAAATAACAATTATAAAAATGAGTACCAAAGTTAATATAAAAATTAAATTTTAAGAGATGAATTTGAAAAATAAATATTCAAAACAAAATATATATAACAATCAAAAGTTTGAGGACCAAATTTGATATAATCAGCAAATAATATGATATTTCTAAATTTTTCACAACTTCCGGAAAGTGTTTTCCGCCCAAATTTTCTAGAAAAACACTTTCCTGAAAACCAAGCCAAATTTTCCTTTGACTAGAAAGTGTTTTTTGTTGACCAACTTTCCTAATGACAAACAAACACATGAAAGTTTGGAAAGTGATTTCCCGGAAACCATTTTTCGAGAAACAAACATGGCCTAAAATGCAAAGAAATCTCAATCAAACCCTTTTGTCTTTCTCGTAAATGCCCATTAATGGAGGTTGAAGGAATTTTTTCAAGCAAGGCCTCTAATTGCATTCACGAGCTGTGAGCAGGATTAGCAATTAGGATTGATCTATGCATGCCATAAACATATATATCATCCCCACTACATGCTTTGAATTTATTGGTTAATGTAAATGAATCTAAAGAAAATAAATTATCATTCTGTTCACAAACAAATGAATATCTATTGTAATATGTAGGCTTTATGTCTTCCAATTTGAGTCCCTTGTATGGACTAATTGAGCTGCAAACAAAATTCATTGCTATTTGTATGGCTGACGTTCCCTTTATGTTCTTTTATGTCACTCCTCTAGTACTAATCTTTACTCCTTATCTACGCTTCACACAATCTCTGGTACTAGGGCAGTGGTTTTGATCATAGATGATAGGTTTATACAGCGTATTTCATGATAATATTTTGAAAAACAACGTTTCTAGCTGATGATTCAAGATTTTATCACTTAATATTTGTATATATTTTTCAAAAATACAAGATCCAGAAAAACACTCCAGTATAACTTTCCCGAACTCTTGGGCGTGTTGAGCTAGCACGTAGTAGTACGCCAGGCCCATGCACATCCTGGGCCTAGCTAGTGCCTGCCAAGCCCAGGCGCAACCTAGGTCTGGCACCTACTAGGCCCAACAACTTGGCATGGTGCGCTGTCAGGTCAACGAGATGGGTCTAGCGTGCATTTCTCAAGAGTGTCGAGTCTGAAAACTTGTCATCCCACCCTGAGCATGGTTAGATTCGTTACACCTATGGATTCAAACATGATACCGGGATCTAATGCCATTAATTCCATAAATTTTTTACATAAATCATAGTGGAGTTATTTCTTAACAAATAGACTTAATTAAATAAGTTTACATTCCACCAACACCATTAGATGTATTAAAATCTCTCATAGTCTACCATGTCTCCATCTCTTAGCTGGATAAAATGAATGGAATATAGCTTACAATACAAAATTAATGTACCACAAATGTGAAATTACACTCCATCCTCTTCTCTCTATAAAAGGACAAGACTTGTTAACTATAAATATACCATGAATCCTTCAAAATAAAAGTTCACAATCTTTATTATTTACTGCATACATATTTTCAGAGTATCTCTCTCTAGAATATTATTGTACTTTATCTCTATAAGAAGATGCTTACTTAAACATCTAAGAGTCCTCACATCAATCAGATGAGGCCTTTTGCAGGTATTAACCACAAGTTATTTTGGCTTACCAAACACCAAGTACAAGCTATCAACCACATTGACAATTTACCCTTTTTCCTTTCCAATAAAAAATAAAAAATAAATAATAATAACAAGAAGACTGATGATTTGACAAAAGCTGACCGAGGAAGATTTTCAAATGTGGAGAAGAATCGAGCTGAAATTTTAAACAAATTTTGGAGCATAATTATATACCCCATTGTATCCAAGACTAGAGAGACAATGCAAATTTAAGGTTAAATTAAATTTTTTTTGGATGGATCTGCATAAAAATCAAGTCTATGAACATAATTTGATTTTCAATAAGCCAATTTGATTTAATCATGGATCAAACTAAAGTTTAATTATGTTGAAGAATTAATTTGGGTCCAATTAAAAGATTTAATTAGGTGTAAGGACTTGATTATGCTTTTAATGGGTCAAATTAAATTTATTAGGGACTTAATTGGTGAAAAATTAAGTTTGGGGCCCCACTTTGGGTTTAATTGAGAAGATTGAAATTTTAGAGAACCAAATTTAAATTTTACAAAGTCAATTGGTTCAAATAAGGGGTAAAATAACAAGAAAATCAAACTTTTAAGGTCAATTAGGGGCTAAATTGAAAAAATTCACAGCTAAGAACCTTTTTGAAAAAGGCATAGTTAGATTATATCCTATTTGGAGGTTTAGAACTCCACAACGAGCTCTTTGAAGATGCCAACGTGATCATCATGAACTACCAAGAAAGAAGATGAATAGAGGCTGAATGACACGTCGCTTAGGTTAAACCTTAGAAATTATGGTTTTTAATTTGGGATTTGGCAAAGTTTCAACTTAGTCCATGTTATTTCAATTGTGGTATATACCCCCTTAATTGACATATTTTTTTTTAATTTCATATAATTTTACCTCTGTTAAACTCAATTATCAGCCCTCAAGTTGAATGTTTTTTTCATTTTGGTTCTTGGTTCTATATGCATTTTAACCCTTAATTGACCAACAAACTTTCAATTTCTTCAATTTAACCCCTGATTTGGTCAATTTCAGCTCCTATATTCATGCGCCTTTTCAAGTTTGATCATTGGTTTTGGATTTCTTCAATTAAGTCTTTAATTTCCTATCAAACTTCAATATTTATGCAATTAAACCCTTGATTTCACTAAATTAACTCTTAAGAATTGCAATTTGATCCCCAACCTTTAATTTCTTCTAATTAAAACCTAAATTGACTTTAAAAATCAATTTCTCATGCAATTAAGTTCTCAATAAATTCAAATAGACCTTAAAAAAAATTCTAATTAAGTCCTCAAACATCCAATTTTAAATTTCTCTTCTCAAATTAAATTTTTTTTGCTGATAGAGTCTTTTTCAGTAAAAAATATACACTGTTAAATTTTTTAATCTTGTATATTTGATCTTTCATAATCAGTCTTTGATAATTTTTTAGGCATTCTGGTATGTTCTTCTCAGTTCTTACTAATATATATATTTTTTATTTTCTTCCAATACTTCTTTTATTTTTTTTGCATTTTCTCTTTTTCTTTTTTTTATTTATATGGGGCCCCAAAATCAATAACAACCCCCGCAGAAAAGTTTCTTAAAGGTTTGTTGTAAAGAAATGATTTAACACATCCTTTTTGTAATCAAGAGGATGAAACCTTTAAACATGTTTTGTTTAGTCCTGATTGGTTTGTAAATTACCTACCTATTTCTTTGTTTCTTTCTCTCTTTATATAGCCATTTTCTTACTGGCTAGAATCGATCTTGCCGTCTGGCTTAGCTCCAAGCCTTACACTATTATTATAGACCACATTTTGATGCTTGAGAGGATGCTGCAAAGAAGACAATATATATATGTACTAGCTAGTGTTATCTTCACCATCCTCACTGTGTTTTCGAGAATGGATGGAATTTTTTCAAACAATTTTAAAGTAAATTTCTGTATTTTTAAAATATAAAGTATAAAACAGCATGTATTCACTGTCTCCATTTTATTTTTATTTCAAAATAGTAATCAAATGCCACCTTATTTTCTCATTTGTATACATTACAATGTCATCAACTATAACCAATAAAAGATTCCATATTTAATTTCTTCTAATTATAACAAATTTTGTACTACAAACAACTTTGAGGCTGGACTGAAGAACCAGAAGCAGTTCCATCAACATTTCTACACGATGCATAAGCTAGTCGATTTCTATAAGTGAGTTTTACATCTTCCAAGCGAATCCCAGTGCATGGATGCTTCTTGCTACAATCAAATTTCACAGCAACTTGCGTTGCCGATGTTCCATGGATGTCCTTGTACGTCACATTGCTAATTTTAATGCCAGAAGCCTGCAGTTCTTCCAAATGATCAAAACTCACGTATTCATTCATTGAGGATTTATAAATTAAGAGGGATATAATTAGGATTAGTATTACGTACCTGACCAGGGCAGTCTTTATTGTCAGGGCAGTAATTCTGATCGATGACAATTGGATTTTGGACATTGGTCATCACAACATGTTGGAAAAGAATGTCCTTAGCAAAACCATTACTAGGTCTCCCCCAAGACTTTATTCTTAAACCATTCTGGCTGTCCGTTAGTGTAACGTTTTTAACCGTCACATTTTGCACACCAGGCTCTTCAAGATCCTTGCCTAGACTCCCAATGCTGCACTTTATCACAAAAATCCCTATATACTTTATTCACTTCAAACAACATAATCAAGCATAGTATTCAAAGAAACGAGTTAATTACATGCCAATGAGTTTGTAGCTCAACAGACGTTAATGTCCCTCTTTTCTCGTTCTTAGATTACATTTTGTTAGTGTATCGACAGGTATAAAAAAGGATATAACATTTTTGAGAGGTTTTATTACCTTATTCCATGGCCAGGTCCACACACAACATTTTCAATCCGTAAATCAGTTGTACCGGCACCGATTGATACACAATCATCACCTGTTTTTATTTTTGTGTTCAATATAGTGACACCATCTGATAATTGCACATGAATACCGTCTGTGTTTGGGCTTCTGTAAGAGGCAGAAATTCTAAGTCCTTGCATTCTTACTTTTTGGCAGCCATTGATGACTATATGAAACATCTGACTGTTCAGGGATGTCAATCCCATTATCACTATATTTTTCGATTTGGTAAATCCGAGTGACTACAAAATACACAAAAAAGTCCAATTATTTTCTTCTTTATACTATACTTTAGGCTAAATTTAGGAAAATATTTTGGTGATTATTGAACATACCGTAGCTCCAGTGGGGCAATTCTTGCTACTATTCTTACAAGTCCACAAGCCAATGCCTCGACCATCAAGAATCCCTCCAAAAATCGAAACCCCATTAACATTTTCAAAGAAAATCCATTGTTCACCAAGGACACGATAATCAGATGGAGCAACAAGTGTGCCATCGATGCGTATCGAAGTAGCATTATTCTTGCAAGGGCCACGAAAAGCAACTTTGGGGAGCAAGAATTTACTTGGTGGCACATATATGGTGGTAGGTTTTGTAGAGCGACATGCTTGTTCCCATGTAGCAAGAAACGCCTTACTTGAGTCCGTTCTTCCATCAGGTTTGGCTCCATAATCCAACACGTTGTGTTTTCCTCCACTTGCTGTTAAAGAAGCTGATGAGGTAAGGAAAAAAAACGCAAATGCAAGAACAAAATAACTTGTAGAACTGTCCATTAATTTCTTTGGTATAACAGCTTGTGGTAAAAAGACAGATCAATAGAAAAAGATAACTGGAGAGTTGAAGGAGAGGGAGGAGGTGGGGTTCGAAGGAATTAGATTTAGAGATATTTATTTATAGAAGTTCTTGGAATTGGATTTTGAATGAATCGAAAGCAAGAGCTGCATGCACCAAACGTTAAGGTTAAGGGGAGATATTTATGCTTTTTGGTAACTTTCATTACCAGATTGCCCTTGCTTAAAACTTGGATGGCTTCCATATTTATCATCTGCTTTTTCCATGTGATTAGTCATTAAGCAGAGTTAGAAAAAAATCAGGGGAGAAAGGCGTTTTTTTTATAAATAAAGTATTGCATTAAAACGCCAAAAGATGGCGGGAAGGACAAGATACAAATTAATCTGCATAACACTCAAGTTTAGCAAATTTAACAGACGAAATTTGCTAAACTTGAGAAAGGCCTATTGGTACTTAACTTTTAGAAGCTTGAGAAAGCAGAAAGGAGAATATTGCAGGTGCACGGTTTTCTTTGAAATGAAGAATTAATTAATTAATTATTAAGATGGTCAGTTGATAAATTCAGCTAGAGAAGGGAAGGGCTTTACTGTCAACGTGACACGGCAGCGCCGAGTCGCTAACCCTTTCTTGTTTTATGCCCCTTTTCTAGGCAAAATCAGTGTTTTTATACCTTCTATATAATCATAATGCTTAGCAGAGGAATTATATATCATGATAATCTACTTCAAGTATACTTCCTTGCTTCCTTAATTTATGCCCAGAAGAGAGTCCTATCAAGACAACTGGACCACATTCGAGTCCTTAATTCCTTAAATTAAGTCTTCCTCATCAAATTAGTTAGTTTTTGTTGGGATTGATTGATCAAATAAATCTCAATTCTGAATACTATTTCTCATGCTAGAGATCCTACTGTTCATGCCAAAATCAAGTGCCGCCATAAGGAACTTGAATATTTTTAGGAGCACTGCATGCTGAGATGGCCATGGAGTTCTACATCAACAGTTACCCTGTCCGTTTGTTTCTCTCTAATTTACTCTAATCTTTTCCTCTTCTAGCTACTTTATATATATATGGTTAGCTGGAAAGTTATTTTTGGGGCCATTACCATGCTCAATGGAAAGCTTTTCTAATTATAGAGAAGTAGGGTTCTCTTGTTTGCCAATCTCCTCGATTTTTCTCTACCAATATATATATATCCTAACCACTCACCATTTAGTTTTAAAGTTTCACATCTTCTAGATATAGAAGATGAAAGTTCCTGGGTGGAGTCAGGTGCTATACTTGTTGAAGTTTATTATAGAATTGCTGAAAAGAGTAGGATTTAATTTTATGATTACTCAGCAGGATTTTGTTTTAGGGTTTGCGGATAACAGGATAAGGTAACTTGCTGGGGAAAAATGGTTTGCCTGTCGACATGAACATCATTTGACTCCAAAACTAGCTCCACCACCATTGCTTTTTTTTGGCCAGAAGATCTCCATTAGCATCAACAAGGAAGGACTGCAATATTAGCAGAGAAAAGATAGCATCGACATGCAGTGGCAAGGTTGGTAGAAGGAATAGGTTGAAGAATATAGTTAAAGTTAAAGTTCGATTCAGTCTTTATTTTTCAAGAATTTCAATAAAGTCCTTAATTAGACTTTGCTATATATTCAATTTAGTCCTTAATTTTTTTAGCATTATATATAATAATCCATTATTTTTGTAATGAAAAATTTATATAAAAAAATCACAAGCCAGGCCCGTAACAAATAAAAGCAAAGAAAAAGACCAAAACATCTTAGATAATTGTCCGAAAAAACCAAAACAAGCTAATAAGAACCCAAGCCCAATAAAAAAAGCCCAATTAAATCAAAACAAGTCTAGTTAATTTTGAAAGGAAAAAAACCGGTCAGTTTAAGCTCTCTTCTATTGCATCCATAATCTAATCATGGTAAAGAGATGGTGAGAAAATTGTGAAAGGCGATTGGTATGGCTTAATAATTAAGGATTTTTTTTAAAAAATTCTTAAGGTTTGGATGTTCGGTGTGGTTTGAGTTTTCCAAACTGCTTGTTTATGGTGTCTGCGCGCGCCTCAACGATCTCTCATGCATATCTATCACTAGCCTTATGTTGCCTTCCTGTGGGAGACGGAATTGAACAAGCCTTTAAAAGTTTTGGGACCATAAGTCAAGTAAAGACTGTGTGTACTTTGATTTCTCATGATCAACTGTCAATGCATATAGTAATCCTAGACAGTACAAGAAGAAAACGTCGTACCCATGTGAAAAACTATGACCTAGGTTGGCCCCTCTCCATTAATTCAAGGAAAGTTACTTGCCACTATAAGTTGTTTGAAATCACGTCAATTGAATGTTCATTGATCTGCGCATGCCCAAGTTAATCGGCTATATATTCTCTTTTGATGAGCCCTAAGTTTTGCCATCTTGGATTAATATATTGATTTTAATGGAAATGAATAGGGGCCAATAGTATCCAGAACCAAAGTGTTAGTCTTCATATATAGTACGTCTATGGCACATGGATTACCCTACATTCAGCTAGCATAAGATCAATTTCAAGATGAAGTTCTGCCAGTTAATGCCAACGAATCACTTTTGTGTTTTCTTTCATCATAACAGTGTTACTTTTTAATTTGATGTATCTGATAAGATGCCAAAAGAGTACATCGTTATGTATATGAGGAGGGTCAAGGAGCTAGCAAGATAAGCTAGCTAGCCTAGATCGATGCCAAACTAACTAGATATATATATTTAGATAATTAAGTTTCGTGGCTTATCTGCTGGTCCAAAAAGAAGTTATTGCGTTTTATGACACACACACACCCCTCGAATTAATTAATGGGGTTTGGATGCTTGAATTTGGGATGAGCTCTTAGCTAGCTAAATAATCTCAAGAACATCACATGCTTCCTCTGGCAAAGATTGCTTGAAACAAGGAATCCCTAAAAGAAGACAGTTGCAATTAAGCTATAGCTTTCATTCACGCATGAAACATTGCTATACACATGATGTGTTTGTGTTGAAGAAATGGGCTGAAGACATGTAAGTCTTGGTCCTCAGACACATCACAAGGCCATTCCTTGTCTGTCTAATAGTCAAGCTCAGCCAGGAAATTTGGTTTTTGAACACCACATGATCACATATACATGCGAGAATAACAACATTAACTAATCAAAAGTTGAAAAATATTATCCGAGGATCTGTTAATTTGTTGAGAAGTGAAGGATTGAGGAACTCTACTTGTTATTAAATATATAGTTATTAGTCCATTCAGATCGATCGTAGAACACTGAGCGATCCCCACCTTCACATGTGATTGGATACAGTACTTGAAATTAGTTCTACATGATGTCATTTGTTAGTCACGATGGGATTTAGATAGACAAAAAGGGGCGGGGGGCTTGAAATCCCTGGTAATGGGGATCTTTGCGGCTGTCTGCTGCAGCTTGTGATTTCATTTCACATGGCTTACTCTTAATTATTTGAAATTAGGTCCCAACAATCTTGCCAGAAACTCATGGAAATTGCCATGAAGCAATCAAACCCTTGGAGTGCTCAAACATTTGGGTGAGGGAGAAATGGTTAGTGACCTGAAAGCCATATCATCAACTGTCTTGTTTGTTATTTTATTTTTAATTCCTTCTTCCAACTTCCAAACAATATATAGGCTTACCATATCAACTGTCTTGTTAGATAAATTTATTTTTATATATTTATTTTTCTAACTAAATAGATTTTTTATTCTCAATGTCTTTTTTTTTCCTATTATAGAGAATAGTAATCAAATGCTAACTAAAAGCTAAGATATTAACTTATAGGCTCTCATTCAAGTAGATATAATCGCTTTCAAAACCCAATGACTAAAGATAAATTAGTCAAAAACTCAGCGTGAATGTTGGAAATAAAAATTGTAGAGTTGAATTGTATAGGCGGGCAGTTTTCAGAAGAAAGTCCAATAAAAAACAGGTGAAGTGACAAGAAAACAAGAATTACGTGCGACAACATTATTTAATTATTAATATGGGATGGCCAAATAGTCAAAAAATAAAATAAAATACGCAAATTGAAGGAAGACACCATGATTTAAGGCAGTAAGAACTTAAAGGAAGGCAGCCGATTTTATCTCCGTGATCTTTGCTCCACTTGTCACGTTCAACTCTGCCTTCAATACATATAATAACGTATCTGTGTGATTATGTTAGTGGTAATTAATTACATAATTGAGACCATTAATTGCTGATACTAATTTAATTTGAAATATATAAACCATTTACCCATACACAAGGGTACTTATTGGTTTAATAACTCGCAATCGAGGCTATTCCTTTAATTCCATTTATAATTGGTTTGGGAAAATATATAATTAAAGCATATATTATGGGAAATATTAAAAGGGTACGTAGCTAGCTAGCTAGCTATAGGATTAAAGTGTGAAGAGACTTGGAGCTTCTGGTTGAAGCAAACAGACATATCCTTTAACTGTACATATATATATATATATATGCGGCGATAAAGGGTAATTTGGTGAAGAAACACACAAGTATGGAGGCCGGAATTCTTCTAAAAATACGGCGTTGATTGTTTGTAATCTATGAATATTCAATCTCCAAATTCTTCCTATAAATACCACCTCCACCTGCTTCAATGTCCCATCACTCTCCAAGCAAAATTAACTCCCTTTCCTTCCACTACTGATCACTTGCATTAATTGTTATCAGTCAAAAAAGAAAAAAAGAAAAGTATGGCAGTTCTTCCACTTCTTATTGCTCTTCTCTCCATCATTTTCTTTGCCTCCTCACCTTTAGCCAAAGCAGCACAATACAGTGTGCTAAGTTATGGAGCCATGCCTGACGGAAAAACTGACTCAACCAAGGCCTTTGCGGCTGCTTGGTCACAAGCATGCGCCTCCACACAGCCAGCCACTATCTCTGTTCCTAAAGGGAGTTTCGCTTTAGGTCAAGTGAGGTTTCAGGGTCCTTGCAAGAATAATGCTATTTTGGTACGTATAGATGGTACCCTACTCGCTCCATCAGACTATGGGGTCCTTGGTAGGGCTCAAAATTGGCTAATCTTTGAGCATGTTAATGGGGTTACTATATCCGGAGGGACTCTTGATGGACAAGGAGCAGGACTGTGGTCATGCAAGAATTCCGGCAAGGATTGCCCCAGCGGCGCAACGGTATGCTAGTCATATGCATGACATAATGAAATATCTTCAGTTTTGGCCTGTAGACGAAAATCACGCCATCTATTTTCAATTTCTTAATTTTCTTGTTAATCTATTTATGGTGCAGTCACTTGAATTCTCCAATTCAAACAACATCGCAATTACCGGATTGGCATCATTGAATAGCCAAATGTTCCACATTGTCATCAATGCCTGCCAAGACGTCAAAGTGCAAGGAGTGAGAGTCTCTGCTGCCGGAGATAGCCCTAACACCGATGGAATTCACGTTCAATCATCGACCGGAGTCACCATCTTGAATTCTAGGATTGGAACTGGTGACGATTGTGTATCAATTGGCCCTGGTACCTCTAATCTTTGGATTGAAAATGTGGCATGTGGACCTGGCCATGGAATCAGGTAATGAAGAAAATAATAGTGAAATGATAATCAACTACACAATAATATCAATTATCATGTGCACCTAATTATATTTAATACGTTGCTAATTATGGGAACTGAAAGATAATAATGTTTACATGATTGATGTAGCATTGGAAGTTTGGGCAAGGATTCTCAAGAGGCTGGTGTGCAAAATGTAACGGTGAAGACCACTACATTCACAGGCACAGAAAATGGAGTGAGAATTAAGACATGGGGAAGGCCTAGCAGTGGTTTCGCCAGAAATATTCTTTTCCAACATGCAGTCATGACTAATGTCCAAAATCCCATTGTAATCGACCAGAACTATTGCCCCGGCGAGAAGGGCTGCCCAGGCCAGGTACGTTAAATTTACCGTCTATACTAGTTTTCATTAGATTGTGATCAATGGTAACACATAAAATAGACTAAAATCTTTCTCCATTTTCTTGTACATTAAACAGGTCTCCGGTGTGAAAATTAGTGATGTGACCTACCAAGATATCCATGGATCATCAGCAACAGAACTTGCGGTGAAATTTGATTGTAGCAAAACAAATCCATGCTCGGGGATCAAATTGGAAGATGTAAAACTCACTTACAACAATCAACCAGCAGAAGCGTCATGTAGCAATGCTGGGGGAGTTGCTTCAGGCGTGGTTCAGCCTACTAGCTGTTTATAAGAGCCTGAAGATGGCTAGTTTTACTAAGCATTCAATTAAGAAGAAATAGCTAGTACGTACTACCATACACACATATATAAGAGAAAAAAAAATGTCATGAGCGAATTATAGCTCATTGAGTCAAAGTTTATTGCTTGAGCCCGAGGCACATTTCTGCCCGACCTTTGCAATTATAGTTATAGTTGATGTAAGAATTATATTCTCTACTTAATAAACTTCGATTTCTTTTTTAGAGCTTGAATCAGAATTATGCTGTTGGTTGAGAAGTAAGATAGTGGTGCTGTGTTTGTTGCTAAACCATAGCTTAATTCCCTAACTAAATTATCATAAAATATACAAATATTTATTGACTTTCTATCATTCACTGTTTCGAACTTTCCGATGAGGATTAATTCTTAATTCAAGTGAACAAGGCAAGTCTCTTCTGCACTAGCATCTACGTCTATAGCTATAATAAGTTTGTCTGCTAGAGACAAGGGTTGCCTCGTTAGTACAATTTAAGCAGAAAACTTCCTTCCATATTGACAGGAAGTGATCGACCTTCATCTCAAGATAAATGTTATGAAACACTTGTACTTTTGCAGTAACAATGGCATACTTCATCTCACATTCAAAATTGTTGAAAAAATTGAAGTAAAAGATGGTTGGAGACTTCTTGAAAGGGGTAGCTATTTTTTCAATAAAAACAGAGAACCCACCCTATCCACTGCAAGAAGTTAGCCTATCATTTAAAAAAGACTGATTCGAAAGACAAGGTCCAATGAAGTTGCCCTGATAATAGATTGTTTTGCAATGCAAAAAACCTTACCCATGCATGGAAGTGGTCCTTGAGCCCCACATCTGTTTCCAGACAAAAGAGAGATATCCTTGAAATTCACTCCAAAACTATCCTAAAAATAAATTTATTTTATATTTCTATTTTTGACCTTCCAACTAAATATATTTATGTCATTTCTATATTTGTTAACCAAATGCAATCTGTGAGTCTATTATCATTAGAATTTCAACATTCAACTCCAATATATTCAAAGATGAAACCATCAATTTTGTTGCTGAAATCCCAGATGGAGTCCTGAGAAAGAATAATATTTTATCATGCTGCCTTTCAATCTAAGTATGAAATTCCATATTGCAGAGGGAACTACCTTCAAATGAAATTAAAAACTAAGCAATTAATATCTGTCACTATCTGTTATAATAGTAGAGTAACACACCAGTGCTAACAGTGGCATTTGGCAGAAATCATTTTAAATACAAAATGCTATATCTGAAACAATATGAACATGGAAAGACATGTAGAAATATAAAGAACTGCCTTATGTTTGCTGATAAAAGAGAAAAGAACAAAGAACTAAGTCTACGATGGAAAGAACAAAAGAAAGAACACAGAACTTAGTATTTAAGTATAAAGAACAAAGAGCAGAATTGAGTTATTGGTTACTGCCATCCCATGCCCTTTTATTTATAAGAAAAGAAAACAGAATTACAAAGAAAAGCAAACTCTAGAAACGTACCAGCCAACTTCTCCTTTATTTAAGGAGATGTTTACAAGTTAGTTTAATCCTAGATAAACTCAACAAAAGAATTCAAAAACATATCCTAATCTAGATAGTAATCTCAGCTAACAACTAGATAATCATGCAGTAGATTACTGCTAAGTAATCCTGTTCTAGCTTAGGTACCATACTTCAACACTCCTCCTTGGTTCCAAAGCTAGACATTCCAATTCTTGCCCTCAAATCTTCAAACCTGGTTTTAGCCAACGGTTTGGTGAAAAAATCTGCTAGTTGATCTTCAGAAGTGCAGTAGCATAGTTCCAGTTCTCCTTCTTGCTGAAACTGTCTGATTGCATGAAATTTGATCTTCATGTGCTTGGTTCTATCATGAAAAACAGAATTTTTAGAAATGGCTATAGCTGATGTGTTGTCACAAAACAATGTTGTGGGATTTTGTTGATTGCAATCTAAGTCACTTAGCATTTTTCTCAGCCATATAAGTTGTTTTGCTGCTACATAAGCAACTATATATTCAGCCTCTGCTGTAGAATGTGCCACCACCGATTGTTTCTTTGAATTCTAGCAAAACACACTCTTTCCCACAGCAAAACAGTAACCTGAAGTACTCATCATTCCTTCATCACTTCCTCCCCAGTCACTGTCTGAAAATCCAACAAGATTGATTGAGCTGGACTTCACAAAATGTATGCCAAAACCTGCAGTCCCTCTCAAATATCTTAATACTCTCTTAGCTGCCACAAAGTGGTTTTGACTTGGCTCTTGCATGAACCTGGAAAGATAATTCACAGCAAATTGAATGTCAGGACGTGTGGCTGTTAAATATAGCAAACTCCCAATTAGACTCCTATAAACTTTCCCATCAGCTTTTGGAGATCCATCTTCTTTCATTAGCTTCTGCCCCTGTATCATAGGTGTGCTTACTGGCTTGCATTTGCTCATTGCAAAATTGTCCAGTATTTTCAAGGAAAAACGTTTTTGACAAAGAAAGTAACCTTGATCAGACTTAGTTACTTCCATTCCTAAAAAATATGTCAACAAACCAAGTTCATTCATCTCAAACATGTCTTTCATATTGGTTTTGAATTCCTCTACAAGCTGCTCCTTGTCCCCTGTGATAAGCAAATCATCAACATAAACTGATACAATGAGTTTATGTCCTTCAGCATGCTTCACATATAAAGTTACCTCATTCATGCTCCTGTTAAATCCCAAGCTTAAAAGATGATTATCCAACCTGCTATACCAAGCTCTAGGAGCTTGTTTCAATCCATACAATGCCTTTTTCAGTAAATAAACTTTGTTTGTTGAATTTGATTTTTCAAAACCAGCAGGTTGCTCAACATAAATCTCTTCATTTAGCACACCATTCAAAAATGCAGATTTAACATCCAATTGAAATATATACCAACCGTTTTGTGCTGCTAGAGCAAGCAGGAGCTTCATTGTTTCATGTCTGGAAACTGGAGCAAAAGTTTATGTGAAGTCGATCCCTGCCTTTTGTGAATATCCTTTCACTACAAGTCTGGCTTTATGCTTGTTGATCTTACCATCTGCATTTAATTTTGTTTTGAAAATCCATTTCACTCCAATTACCTTCTTATGAGTTGGTCTGTCAACTAGCATCCATGTTTGATTTTTGTCTATCATTGCAAGCTCTTCCTTCATTGCTGCTATCCAAACTTGAGAATTCATAGCTTCTTCAACATCTACAGGTTCTGCCTCAGCTACATTACACCTGCTATAGATATCTGATAGAGATCTTGACCCCTTTACTGGTTGATCATCAATATTCTCTGCAGCATCCCACTCAGTTTGTTGCTCAATATTCCCAGCAACATCTGTTTGTTGATCAATCATGTTTGCAGCATCCAACTCATCTTGTTGTATTTGTTTTGATCCTTCACCTGATGAATTTTTCCAATCCCAAGTAGCATTTTCTACAACTTTGACATTTCTAGTAACCACAACTTTGTTAAAATTCAGATCATAAACTTTATAAGCCTTAGATGTTGTACTATAGCCTATAAAGATCCCTATATCAGCCTTTTGATCAAGTTTTCTTCTTCTAACTTCAGGTTTCAAAACATAACAAATACTGCCAAACACCTTTAAATGATCAATACTAGGTTTAAAACCATACCAGAGTTCATAAGGAGTTTTATCTGCTAAAACTCTTGAAGCCATTCGGTTTATAAGATATGATGCTGTGTTTACTGCTTCTGCCCAGAAATTCAATGGTAGCTTCTTCTCATATAGCAAACATCTTGCCATCTCCATCAATGTTCGGTTTCTTCTTTCACTTACACCATTCTGCTGTGGTGTGTAAGGAACAGTCAGCTGGTGTTTAATCCCTTCTTTAGCAAGGTATGCTTCAAATTGTCGAGATGTATACTCTCCTCCATTGTCAGATCTCAATATCTTCAATTTGTTTCCTGTTTCTAGTTCAACTGCTGCCTTGAACTTAATAAACTCAGCAAACACATCAGCTTTGGATTTTAGAAAGTAAACCCAGCAGTACCTACTAAAATCATCAATAAATAGAAGAAAATATTTTGAACCATTTAATGATTCATTGTGCATAGGTCCACAGACATCTGTGTGTACAAGCTGGAGTTTAGACACTGCCCTATATGCATTGTCAGGAAAAACAGTTCTGGTTTGTTTTCCCAGCTGACAAGCTTCACACATAATTTGCTGTTCTTGAATATCTGGCAACCCGTGAGTCATCTGCTGGTCAGCCATTCTTTTTAGAGTTGCATAGTTGAAGTGTCCCAACCTTTTGTGCCAAAGAACAGATTCATTGTTCTCATAGGTATTGGCACTCAAACATACTTCCTTCCAGTTAACATTAAAACTTCGGTTCATCATTTTTGCAGAAAGTAAAAGTACTCCATTTTTATCTTTAATGTCACACACTCCATCATTAAAGACTATTGAATAGCCAGATTCAATCAATTGACCCACACTAACTAGATTTTGGTTGATCTTAGGCACATAAAGAACATTTTTAAGAATTTTTGTACCTGACAGTGTTTCTACTGCAATTGCTCCTTTTCCTTCAACCTTCACAAAGTCTCCATTGCCAATTCTGACTTTAGATAGGTAGCTTTTATCCAAGTCTCTGAATAAGCTTAAGTCTGCTGTCATATGGTTAGTGCAGCCGCTATCAATGAGCCATGATGAGTCCTTTGGCTCTGCTGAATTACACATGTCCTGAATTGTGACCATGAATAAAAGATCTTCTTTGACTTCTGAACAATCGGCTACTTGAGCTTGTTGTTCAGTTTCTGTTTTATTTTTGCAAAATCTTTGGATGTGCCCAAATTGCTTGCAGTTTCGGCATTGAGCATTCTTGAGCCAACACCAGGCTTCAAGATGATTAGTTTTCTGACAGTATTTGCAAGCAGGAAAATGCTTTTTCTTCTCTTTCCCCCTCATAAAGCTGTTATTGATGTTCTGCTGCCAGTTAGCAGATTTCCAGCTTCTCCCTTTTTCTCTTTTTCCTTCTTGATTATTTCTGAAGATGTTCTTAACCCGACTCTTATCTCTGTAAACTGCTACAAGAGCTCCTTCACTTGATCCTTCTTGTCTATATGCTTGCCTTTGCTCCACAGCTTGCAATGCATTTACTAGTTCTTGCAAGCTCATTTCAGAAAAATCTTTTGAATCTTCTAAAGAACAGATTTTATGTTCAAACTTTTCTGGCAGACTCACCAGGACTTTCTCTACAATTCTAGAGTCTGGAAAATCTTCTCCCAAAAGTCTTACTTGATTCACAAGTTTTGAAATTTGAGAAGAGAAATCTTTGATGCTCTCATTTTCTTTCATCTTCAGACCTTCGAATTGTCTTCTCAGATTCAGAATCTGCATCCTTCTTGACTTCTCATCACCATGGAACTCTGCTTTTAATTTATCCCATGTTTCCTTGACAGATTTGCATGCCATGATCCTTGTGAAGATGTCTTCACTTACAGCATTATGAAGACAAGAAAGAGCTTTGAATCTCTTTGCCTTTTCTTCATTAAAGAACTTCATCTGTGCAATTGTGGGATTGTTACCTAAAGGAGTAGGTTGCCTATCACTTTCCACTATCTCCCATAAATCAAGAGCTTTGAGATAGGTTTCCATTTTTACAGCCCACACACCAAAATTCTGTCCTGTAAACAATGGTGTTTTTGGTGAAAAGCTTGCAGAATCCATTAAAAAAAACTCACTTTATTCTCTCGTGTTTTTCACTCACCAACCCTCAAAGTAAAAACTTTGATTTATCCTCTCTGTACTCTCGTGTTTCTCACTCACAAGAAAGCCCTTCAAAGATCCTAAGAATGCTCTGATACCAATTGTAGAAATATAAAGAACTGCCTTATGTTTGCTGATAAAAGAGAAAAGAACAAAGAACTAAGTCCACGATGGAAAGAACAAAAGAAAGAACACAGAACTTAGTATTTAAGTATAAAGAACAAAGAGCAGAATTGAGTTATTGGTTACTGCCATCCCATGCCCTTTTATTTATAAGAAAAGAAAACAGAATTACAAAGAAAAGCAAACTATAGAAACGTACCAGCCAACTTCTCCTTTATTTAAGGAGATGTTTACAAGTTAGTTTAATCCTAGATAAACTCAACAAAAGAATTCAAAAACATATCCTAATCTAGATAGTAATCTTAGCTAACAACTAGATAATCATGTAGTAGATTACTGCTAAGTAATCCTGTTCTAGCTTAGGTACCATACTTCAACAAGACAAAGGATTGAACCTCTTTAAATTTAGTCAGAGAGTAACAAACACCAAACACAGCTATTGTAACCACGTACTGAGATTTGTTAATGTTTGTCCTGTTTTCATTGGGTCTCTGCTATTCAATCTCAACAGATTTGCCTTTTGAACTAGCTGGGGAAACTTCATGCTGCATCTCTAAATCATTAATCTAGCCACATCTCTCCCTTATTGCTTTTTGTGTTTTTGTACCCTTGAAGTATTGTTGGTCTTCGATCTGGAATGGTGTCGCGGGTGCGCGGCGTCGCGACGAAGATTCCACTTTTTAAAATCTAGGAAGTGTGTATGGTATCTATCTGGCAAATGTGGGGAGACAAGAAAATATTGTCTTTTGTTGGTAGGAAAATGGAATGGGAGTCGCCACCTAGTATTTTGGTCACTAGGAACCCTAACTGGTCTCAGAGATTAGGTACGGGGACTGGTTGCGTAAAGGGAAGGTATTAGCACCCCAAATACGCCCTACCTAAGGTAAGCTGCATTGTTTATTTGTCTGATAAAATTCAAAGTCTCGTTGTGTTTCCTAGTTGTTGGTCCGTCTATGGTTCAAGAAAAGTCCTCCTCAATAAGGAGGTCCTTATCTTATCGGGTAAAACCTAATCCTTCTAATGTCTATGTATGTTGGTCCGTCTACGGTCCAAGAAAAGTCCTCCTCAATAAGGAGGTCCTTATCTTAAGGGGTAAAACCTAATCCTTCTAACGTCTATGTATGTTGGTCCGTCTATGGTTCAAGAAAAGTCCTCCTCAATAAGGAGGTCCTTATCTTATCGGGTAAAACCTAACCATTCTAACGTCTATGAAAAACCATATTTTTTATATCAGGAATACGTCTTACGTATAAATTCGTAATCCCAAATACTAAAAGAAGACAAAAAGATTTTTTTTGAATTTTTGAAATATTGGCCTAGTTCTCATGGCTTGAATAAACGGGTTATTAAAGCCAAAATGCATGCTAATACATATATTGTTTTGAAATTTCCTTTGTTTGTGTGAAAATATGATGTTATGATATTTATATATATATATGTTGGAGAGACTAGGCCGTATGCATGAAAACAAAATATTTTTTTGTAATTATGTATTTTTTTTATGTTTTGACGAAAACCGGGTATTTTAATACCGGATTTGTATCTTTACAGTATAAAAATACAAACCGATATTGATCAAAATACAGTAATAAAATTACAATAAACTCACATATTTTTGAAATAATTTTCGAAGAAATTAATTAATTTTTCTATATATATATCAGATATAAATAATACAAACACAATATAATATACATAACATTTAATATATAATTGGGCCGGGCTGGGCCGATCTCGGGCCAAGGGATATTGGGTCAATCTCGGCCCCAAACAAAATCTGTTTTATCATGGGCCGGAACCAGCCCAGCCAGTAGGGCTGGGCTAGGATCAGTCCGGCCCACAGGAGGAAACCACATTGCTGGGCCAGAACCAATCTGGCCCAGCCTAATTAAAAAACAAACGGGGGGAATTATTTTCCCCCCTTCCTGCATGCAGAACGCTGCTCGTTCTGCATGCAGGAGACGAAACCAAACAATGTGCAAAGAGGGGGGAGAAGAGCACCTGGCGTGGAGGCGGCGGTGCGTCGCTGGTATGTCGGCGGTGCTGCGGTGGAGGCTGGTGGTTTCACTGGCGTGCACTGGTCCCGGCTAGAAGAAGAAGGAGCCGATTCCTGCAGAGGAGAAGGAAAGCTCTCGGCTGGAGCTGTCGGTGTAACTGAGGAAGGAGCTGCTACTCCGGTTGCTGCTGGGCGTCGCTGGAGGAAGGAAGACTGCTGTTGGCCGGCGAAGAAGCTGGAAGGCGGAGGCTTGCTCCTGTGGAGGCTGTCACTGCTGAGGAGGCCGCGGGAGGCGTTGCTGGGGCTGTTGAAGCTGCGGTGAAGGAGCAGCTGAGGTGAAGATCTGTTGCTGGCGTTGTGTTGATGGGCGGGAGAGGGGACAATGTTTCTTTGTGACTGCTGGAAGAGAATGAGAGGAAAGGAAGGGGGCTGCCCCGGTTTGGCTTTGCAAGAGAGGGGGGGTGTCCCTTGTTGCTGGTTGCTGAGGGGAAGAAGAAAATCAAGGGGAGGGGAGAGGTGTGTGAGGGCTGTTCGGGTGTGTGTGGGTCTGTGGGGGGGCTGGACTACGGTGGAGAGAAAAAAAAAGAAAAGAAAGGGAAGGCTGTTTGCAGGAAAACCGGGCAGAAAAGCTTATTTTGTGCCAACTTTGAGCTCCTCTTTTGCCAAACCGTTTGAGCATGAAAATTGATCCTATTTATAGGGCCGGACAGAGGGTAATCTCGTCTTCAATGGGAAAAACATCCCAGCCCTTGATTCGCCTTGAGTAATTCAAACCGTTGGTTCAAAGTGTGCACCTCGAACTGCCAAATTTGCAGACTGCCCGAGGTGCACGATTTGGGCCACAAAACGGAGCTGTTCCAAACCTTTTTGACCCGACCGGACCACTCCCCAGGATAAATGGGTTCCAGGTGGACATGTCGGTGCATGCTTTGTCGGATTTGGGGGCCAAACGAGGCAGCAAACACGCCTGGAAGTCGGCCACTCGGGCAGCTCGGCGGGGAAGACAGTGAACAGTACCGGGCGATGCGTCGCCTGGTTCCTGCCTCTTTTTTAAGTGCAAAACGGTGCCGTTTTGATAAAAATAGGGATTTCTTTGCCAATTTTCAATTTAGTCCTCCGACTTTCAATTTCGTTCAATATTATTCCCTAATTGACCCTAAAACTTCTGATTTGATGCAATTTAGTCCCGACATAACTTCACCTTCGGCCCCAAAGTTACGCGCCTTTTGCAATATGGTCCTTGGTCTTGGATTTATGCAATTTCATCCCTAATTGGCCATTAAACTTTCAATTTCTTCAATTTGGCCCCCGGATTTTGTTAATTGCAGCCCCTATACTTGCGCGCCTTTTCCAATTTGGTCCTTGGTTTCAGATTTCTTCAATTAAGTCCCTAATTGGCCCTTAAACTTCAATAATTACGCAATTAAGCCCCTGATTTGAACTAATAAATTCCTAAAAAATATATTTTGGCCCCAGAACTTAAATTTCTTCTAATTAAAGCCCAAATTGACTTAAAAATCAATTTTTCTTACAATCAAATCTCCTATAAATTCATTTAAGAATCCAATTAAGTCCATAAACATCCAAATTTGGGCTTTTCTCCTCAAATTTCAAATTTCCCTTCTCAACAGGGCTCTCCTCCTTCAAGAATATACTGTCAAAAATCCAATCTTTGTATTTTTACCCTCCTTGACCAATTTTCCACCCATTTTCTGAGCGCTTCTGCCTCCTGTTATTTTCCTAACCTCCTTTGGCTATATATTTTTATATACATTTTGTGGGGACCCAAAAATGGGTTACAACAGATGCCCCCTCTTTATAATGCTTACGGAGCAGATGTTTTGCGCAGTAAGTTTTATAAAGATAAACCCAAAACGGAACTCCCGAAACTGATCTGGTTGAAGCTTGATTGATCTGAAACTTGTCTTTTACAGCAATCCTCCTCAACTTGGAATCCCATCTGGCGATTCCTTTTAACCAATATCGAAATATGAGATCCCTTCTGGCGATCTCCTTTAATCAATTTGGAATCCCATCTGGCGATTCCTTTTTTAATCAACATGAAAAACGAGGTCCCATATGGCGACCTTCAAATAGCGAAACACGAGATCCCTTCTGGCGATCTCCTTTAATCAACTTGGAATCCCATCTGGCGATTCCTTTTATTCAAACGAAATATGAGGTCCCATCTGGCGACCTCCAAATAGCGAAACACGAGATCCCTTCTCGCGATCTCCTTTAATCAACTTGGAATCCCATCTGGCGATTCCTTTTATTCAAACGAAATATGAGGTCCCATCTGGCGACCTCCAAATAGCGAAATACAAGATCCCTTCTGGCGATCTCCTTTAATCAATTTGGAATCCCATCTGGCGATTCCTTTTTTTAATCAACATGAAAAACGAGGTCCCATCTGGCGACCTTCAAATAGCGAAACACGAGATCCCTTCTGGCGATCTCCTTTAATCAACTTGGAATCCCATCTGGCGATTCCTTTTATTCAAACGAAATATGAGGTCCCATCTGGCGACCTCCAAATAGCGAAATACGAGATCCCTTCTGGCGATCTCCTTCAACTTGGAATCCCATCTGGCGATTCCTTTTATTCAACAGGTAATACGAGGTCCCATCTGGCGACCTCCAAATAGCGAAACACGAGATCCCTTCTGGCGATCTCCTTTATTCAACTTGGAATCCCATCTGGCGATTCCTTTTAACCAACATGTAATACGAGGTCCCATCTGGCGACCTTCAAATAGCGAAACACGAGATCCCTTCTGGCGATCTCCTTTAATCAACTTGGAATCCCATCTGGCGATTCCTTTTATTCAAACGAAATATAAGGTCCCATCTGGCGACCTCCAAATAGCGAAATACGAGATCCCTTCTGGCGATCTCCTTCAACTTGGAATCCCATCTGGCGATTCCTTTTATTCAACAGGTAATACGAGGTCCCATCTGGCGACCTCCAAATAGCGAAACACGAGATCCCTTCTGGCGATCTCCTTTATTCAACTTGGAATCCCATCTGGCGATTCCTTTTAACCAACATGTAATACGAGGTCCCATCTGGCGACCTTCAAATAGCGAAACACGAGATCCCTTCTGGCGATCTCCTTTAATCAACTTGGAATCCCATCTGGCGATTCCTTTCAACATGAAATATGAGGTCCCATCTGGCGACCTTCTAATAGCGAAACACGAGATCCCTTCTGGCGATCTCCTTTAATCAACTTGGAATCCCATCTGGCGATTCCTTATTACCAAAGCTGATATCGATGTCGTTCTTCCTGATGGCAGGGTTCAAAACTTTTCATTCTCTCTTTTTCTTGTTCTTCTCGTTGTTCCAGAATCCACTATGGTTCAAAACCGTGATTCTTTGCTATCATCCTCTATGATTCTTTCTTCGTCTCCAATCTTGTTGGAATGCATCAAGGTCTCCTCCTGTAACGATCCAAAAAAACATATATGCAATGATTCATGATTAGATGCCATGCATGCATTCGTACCTGGTTTTGAAACATAGGCCCCATCCTCTTCTTCTAGTTCATGAGACTCCCTCTTAACATAAGCTTGCTTTGGATTCATCTCTCGTGTTGCCTCCTATCATATCCTTGAAGAAGAAGTCTCTGAAAAATGTATGACTTATCATTGCCTCTTTGTCATGCTTTTGTCAAATGCTTTTAGCTTGGTTTTCAAATCTATAGGCTTTCGTAAAACTTTTCATGAAAACATCTCTTATTGCCCCCAGTGTAGAGATGTGATTTTAGTCTGGGCTTTTGTATAAAGAAGAAATTCGTTCAGCCAATGCTAAACTTTTTAGGTGCGATAACAACAAGACATGCACTGTTGGGATTAATGCAAAAAAAATGATTGTTGTGAGATCAATGCAAAAAAGAAAGAAGTCAATGGCCAAACTTTGCTTTATTGATTTAGGAGCCTACATCAAGCATAATATCTTTTTACAGAGTCAGAATTCACAGGTCGAGCTAGGTCTTCTCCATCCATTCTAGCCAACTTCAGCGCTCCTCCTGAGAATGCCTTCTTTACTACGTAAGGACCCTCGTAATTCGGTGCCCATTTGCTTTGATCGTCTCCAGGTAACGACAATATTTTCTTCAATACTAGATCCCCTTCTTGAAACAACCGCGGTCTAACCTTCTTATCATATGCCTTGGCCATTCGTTTCTGGTAAAGTTGGTGATGACATATTGCAGCTATCCTCTTTTCGCTGATCAAGTTCAGTTGCTCATATCTCACTTTGGCCCACTCAGCCTCTTCTAGTTCGGAATCCATTAATACTCTTAACGATGGGATTTCCACTTCCAACGGCATCACTGCCTCCATACCGTATACCAAAGAATATGGGGTAGTCCCTGTCGAGGTCCTGACTGTAGTGCAGTATGCGTGAAGTGCGAATGACAACATCTCATGCCAATCTCTATATGTGACTACCATTTTCTGAATAATCTTCTTGATGTTCTTGTTGGCGGCTTCTACTGCGCCATTCATCTTTGGTCGGTATGGTGAAGAATTCGAATGCTTGATTTTCCATTTAGTACACAGCTCCGCTATCATTTTGCCATTGAAATTCTGTGCATTATCTGTCACTATCTTTTCAGGAGGACCATATCGACAAATCAAGTCCTTTTCTATAAACCTCTTCACTACCTTCTGTGTTACATGGGCATACGAATTAGCTTCCACCCATTTGGTGAAGTAGTCAATAGCCACGAGGATGAATCTATGCCCATTGCTAGCTTTTGGGTTAACCGGACCGATTACATCAATTCCCCACATTGCAAATGGCCAAGGGGATATTAGATTAAATAGGGGAGCTGGTGGCATATTGACCTTGTCACTGTAAATTTGACATTTATGACATTTCCTGACATAGTCGATGCAGTCTTTTTCTAACGTCATCCAAAAATAACCAGCCCTTTGTATTTTCCTTGCTATCATATGCCCGCTAGCATGTGTTGAGCAAATCCCCTCATGGACCTCTCGTAATGCCTTTCTAGCATCTGCCTCATTCAAACACCTTAGCAAGGTTCCATCAAATGATCTTTTGTACAAAATCTCTCCATCTAAATAGAAGTCTATAGCTAACCTTCTTAAGGTTTTCTTATCCGTTTTGGAAGCTCCCACCGGATATTCATGATTTTGCACAAGGTTCTTGATATCATAATACCAAGGCTGTCCGTCTATCTCTCCTTCAACTAAGCAACAGTGAGCTGGGTCATTTCTAATATCAATGTGTACCGGTTGTACCTTGCACTTGAGATCAATGGTAGTCATAGCAGCTAGCGTGGCCAAAGCATCCGCAAAATGGTTCCCCTCCCTTCCCAGATGGGTGAATCTAATTTCTTCAAATTCCTTTGCTAGCGTGGATAGGTATTCCTGGTATGGCCTCAATTTTCCCTCCTTGGTCTGCCATTCCCCTTTAACCTGACAGATAATCAACATTGAATCTCCATATACATCTAACTTCTTTATCTTCAACTCTAATGCCGCTTCTAAACCGAGGATACAAGCTTCATACTCAGCTGTATTGTTGGTGCACTCGAAATGTAGTTTAACCGAAACTGGATACTGTTTCTTATCAGGAGAGATTATTACCGCACCGGCCCCGTTACCATATACATTCACTACACCGTCAAAAAACATCGTCCACCAATCTGTCTTTTCTTCTTCTTTCTCTATTGACAATATATCTTCATCGGGGAAGTCAAAATCCAAAGGTTCGTAATCTTCAACAGCATTATCGGCCAGATGGTCCGCGATTGCACTTCCTTTTACGGCTTTCCTTGTCATATATACTATGTCATATTCTGCTAATAAAACTTGCCACCTTGCAATTCGACTTGAGAGAAAAGGCTTATTACAAATATACCTCAGAGGATCCACTTTTGAAATCAACCAAGTGGTATAGTATAACATATAATGCCGCAAACTCTTTGCCGCCCACACCAACGCACAACAAAGCCTTTCTATCTCCGTGTATCTAGACTCACATTCAGTGAATTTCTTGCTTAGATAATAAATGGCTCTTTCCTTCCTTCCGGTTTCATTATGCTGCCCCAATACACATCCCATGGCTGCTTCAGTTACTGTTAGATATAGTACTAGAGGTTTTCCTGATACCGGAGGAACCAGTAAAGGTGGATTTTGTAAATAATGCTTGATTTTATTGAATGCCTCCTCACACTCCTCATTCCAGGTTCCAGGATTCTTTTTCCTTAGTAGTCGGAATATAGGTTCACACGTCGTTGTTAACTGAGCTATGAACCGAGCAATGTAGTTTAACCTTCCCAAGAATCCTCTTACTTCTTTCTCCGTCTTAGGCGATGACATAGCTTGGATGGCCCTTACTTTATCTGGATCCACCTCTATACCTCTATCACTTACTACAAATCCTAACAGCTTGCCCGATTTAACTCCGAACGAACATTTTGCAGGATTAAGCCTTAGTTCATACTTCCTCAACCTCTCAAACAACTTCCTCAAAACTTCAACATGATCCTCTCCCCTTTTAGACTTGGCAATCATGTCGTCTACATACACCTCAATTTCCTTGTGCATCATGTTGTGGAACAAAGTCACCATTGCTCTTTGATAGGTTGCTCCTGCATTCTTCAATCCAAATGGCATGACCTTGTAGCAGAACGTCCCCCAAGGTGTGACAAAAGTTGTTTTCGCCTTATCCTCCGGAGCCATTTTTATCTGGTTGTATCCTGAAAAACCATCCATAAAGGAATAAGTGGAACTCCGGGCAGCGTTATCTACTAAAACATCTATGTGTGGTAGGGGAAAATCATCCTTAGGGCTAGCTCTATTCAAATTCCGAAAATCCACACAAACTCTAATCTTCCCCTCCTTCTTAGGCACCACAACAACGTTAGATACCCATTGTGGATATCTAACTACTTCTAGGAAGCCAGCATCCCATTGCTTCTCCAGTTCTGCCTTGACCTTGATCCAGACATCTGGGTGGGCCCTCCTCAGCTTCTACTTGACTGGCTTACAACCTTCTTCCAACGGTATCTTATGTACTACAATATTTGTATCCAAACCCGGCATATCTTCATAGGACCAAGCAAAGACATCTGAATATTCTTGTAATAGGGTGATCATTTTTATCCTTTGTTCAGAAGTAATTAAGGTACCTATTTTCAACTCTTTCTTGAGCTGATCACTACCCACATTGATGGTTTCGAGTTCCTCGGCGATAGGCTTCCAAGTCTGTTCCTGTTGTTCTACTAGCCTGGTGAATTCACTAATATTGCTTTCATCCCATTCTTCTTCTTCCATAGCTATCACATGCTCGTTCAAGTTTGGCCATTTATTCTTGATGCTAAATATATGTGATGTTGTAGGAGATCCGCTTTCAGGATTCCTGAAAGCGGGAAGTGTTTGGTGTAAATGCATAAAAAAGAAAGCAATTTGTGGAAAGTGCATGATCTCACAATTTATTTTAAAGAAAAAGTGGGCTCCATGACAAACATAAAATCTAGCTGACATCATGAGCCTTGATTGTCAACTAGAGGAAATAACAGCAAACATAAGCAATGACAAAAGCATGCTAAGGCAAACAAAGTTGGTTTACATTTTGAAAACTACTGGAGCTTCTTGGGTCACCCAGTTCTGAAACTTCTCGTCCTGAGCCAACTTGCGCACAATGGTCTTGGCGGAGACTTCTTCTATGGTGTATACCGTCAGTTGTGGGAGTGCTTCATCTCCCTTTCTTACTACGGTCTTCATGTCATCTCCTTCCACCTTGTTTTCCCCCAAGGTATTTATGCCCATGTTTGACAGTTCTTGACCAAGGCTTTCGGCCTCTTTATCATGTTGCATTATGTATGCAGCTTTTGGGAATGACACGCTAAGGGGAGGGATTTCTAGTTTTTCTTCCTCTAGCTCTCTTCCTTTGATTCTAGCCATCCTTCTTGCCCTTCTCCGACCAGCAGCCCACCGATAATCCTCTTGGTTAGGTTGGTACCCTAGCCCAAATCTTTGAGCAGCACTTTTCACCTTTACCAGATTAACCCCTTCTGGTATCCCGATAATAAGGTTATACTGAAATGGGATCTCGCGGTTCAAGAAGCATAGACTTGCCATCCTTGCTGCTTCTGAGATCCTGGGCCTTCTTAGCACTGTGTTCTCTGGCACCCAGTCGGTGTTCACAATCTCAAAGGCATGGATATTGTTACCCTTGCAATCACCTGCTTCGATAAAAGGCACAGCTACATTCTTTGTCATGGATACTGTCTCCTTGGCCTTGACAGTTACCAACATCCCATTCATGATATACTTCAGGCATTGGTGCAATGACGAAGCTATTGCCCCCGCTGCATGAATCCAAGGTCTTCCTAACAACATACTATAGGAAGGGTGGATATCCATAACCTGAAGTGTTACTAGGAACATTTGTGGTCCCACGTATAGCTCCACTTCTAAAGTCCCAATTATTGGCCTAGGCGATCCATCATACGCTCTGGCCATCATAGTACTTGGTTTAATATGGGATTCATCGATCGGCATTTCTTCCAGCATGTGCTTTGGCAACACGTTAAGGGCCGAGCCATTATCAATGAGTACT
Organism: Populus trichocarpa; assembly: GCF_000002775.5. Lineage (NCBI taxonomy): Eukaryota > Viridiplantae > Streptophyta > Magnoliopsida > Malpighiales > Salicaceae > Populus > Populus trichocarpa. The sequence continues at coordinate 15,335,393 of NC_037291.2, read as the reverse complement.
TTTCCTATGAGGCAGTCCTTGCACCTAACCGTAATGTATAAAGGCTTGTTATGTCCGGTACCTTCAGCATCGAGCTCGTCAGCTGTGAAGTACAGGTAATTCGTTGCATGGATCCTCCCCACTAGATGCTCCATGGTTTTATGTTCGATGTCTTGGGGTACATATGCCTCATTCAATACCTTTTGCAAGGCGTTTCGATGCGGCTCAGAGCTGAGTATCAAGGACATAAGGGAGATCCTAGCTGGAGTCTTCTTTAGTTGATCCACTATGCAATATTCGCTATGCTTGATCAACTTCAAGAATTCATTCGATTCCTCTTCCGTTACTGGCTTATTAACTTCTAGTGCTTTGTCCAGATCTACCACTTCTTTGCCCTTTGACTTCCTCAACTCCTCGGGCGTAAAGCAACGACCACTCCTGGTCAAACCACTTATCTCAGGCTGGAACAAAGGAAGAGGAGCTCGAACGTTAGAGGCATAACCATAATTATAAGGCATGGCATTGTGATTCCCTTTTGTGTAGGGCGGTTTAACCAAGATTAGCCTTGGGGGCCCATGAGCTGTTGGCTGGATCCTGCATACTCCTGTCATTTCATCTTGACCTTCCATCATACTCACCTCACCGCTGTTCTTCATGGGTTCAATCCTCAACTCCCCCATTTTTAGCATTTTTGCAATCTTTTCGCAAAACTCGATGCAATCCTCAATATGATGTCCATCTCTTCCATGGTATTCACAATAATCATATCCCTCCGAATGGCTCTCCACCTTTGTCTTTAGAAATCCTGATTGTACTAACATGCCGTACAACCTCTTCATGGACACCTTCGACACCTTGCATTGATTTCCCACTTCGATCATGCCTATTCCACTACTATTTGGGGCATGCTTAGGCAATGGGTTTGAATTAACATTGGGCTTGTCCTCAAAGGATACCCATCCCATCTTAATAAGCTCCAACAACCTCTTTTTGAAGGCGTAACAGGTTTCAATCCCGTGCCCGGGATTACCCCCATGGTACTCGCAAGCCAACTCGGGCTTGTACCAAATTGGGAATGGTGGTTGTAGTGGTAGTGTAGGGATAGGAGCTATTTGTCCAATGCTCAACAGTTTGGCGTACATGTCCTTCAAAGGCATGGGTAACGGTGGCAGTTGTTCTGAAGTGTATTTTGTATGGGGTCTTTAGTAGTTTGACTGGTTATTTGTTCGATTAGGGGAAAAAGGTTGGTTAAAGTTTATGCGTGAGAATTGAGAGGTAGGTACTTGAGGATTATGGAAATCTACTCTCTTGCCCTTGTACCCACCTTCCAGATTGTTAACATCGCCTTCTCTCTTTCTTCCAATAAAACCCTTCTTTTCCACTGGCATCGCTATTCGCCCAGCTTTAATCCCTTGTTCTATCCTTTCAGCTATGCATACCGCATCATAGAAATGTTGAGAGGAGCTACCCATTAGGTGCTCATAATAAGGTGCTTTGAAGGTATTGGCAAACAAGCTCACCATCTCCGTTTCTATCAAAGGGGGTTGGACATGCATTGCCTCATCCCTCCATCTTTGCGCATAAGCCCTTACTGACTCCTGGCTCCTTTTCTCCATTGCCATTAGACTTGTTCGATCAGGAGCGATTTCCATGTTAAACTTGTACTGTTTGAGGAAAGCCTCCACCAAGTCTCTCCAGCTCTTGATCCTGATGCTGTCTAACCTCATGTACCAGCTTAAAGCGGATCCTGCTAGGCTATCTTGAAAGAAATAGATTAGCAACTTATCATCACGGATTACTTCTGCCATTTTGTTGCAGTAGGATCGAAGGTGAGTGTTTGGGCATTCCAAACCGGTATACTTAATGAACTCTGGTATTCGAAAATCTTTTGGCACCACAATGTTTGGTACCAAACATACTTCGGCTGCTCGCATAGGGTCAAACCAGTCATTACCCTCAACTGCCCTTAATCTTTCTTCTAGAGCAAATAGCTTGTCTTGGTCCATCACACTGGGAGACCTATTATCCGGGACTCCCTCCGCTGTTAAGTCCACAGTGATTGGAGCGTGAGTTGGCTGGATAGGGGTGATAGGCACAAAATGTTGTTCATTGGCCGAGTTTGCCCCCTGGTTTTGGGATACTTGAGGGACGTGCGCTGCTGGCGCTCCTTCAGGCTGTTGTGCTGATGTTCCCTCCCCGTTCTTAGCTCTTAGAAGCTGCTCAAGTAAATCAGTTAACCGAGAAACTTCATTTTTTACGGACTCCAACTCGGTCTGATAATGTGACTCTAAGTGAGCTCTCTCTTCGTTCTCCATTCTTGCTCTAGACCGGGTGTTGTGGACTTTGGATGCGGGACCTATGTTTCACGATCTGGCATGCATATGATAAATTAAAAACAAATGTGTGATGAAAATATGATGTTCGTGCAAATGTATATTTTAAAGTTGATTCATGACTTTCGTAATCCTTTAGGCAAAATTTCTGAGTTGACCCGATTGCTGTAAAGGAGGGTTTGCCAAGTTCTTTATCATAGTAGCTTACCAAAACACACTTAGAAAGAAAGATAGGTCATGGCCTTCTTATAAATAGAAGTCATTCATACAATGATTACAAAACAGGGCGTTATACATTGTTACCCTTTAAAAGGCGTTTCCCCTATTAGCTAAGTCCCCAATAAAACATGTGATGGCTGCCATGTATTCCCGATACTTTGAAGCATCATTTCCAACTTGGGTAGCTTGTCGTTGCAACCTTTCCGCATAACGGGCTACTTGCTCGACCTGCTTCGTTATATGCCTTATCTTATCATGGAACACAGTGTTATCTGCAATTATCACTTCGTTGCTGGCTCCTAGGGCTTCATTACTTCTTTCCAACACTCGAACCATATCATCCGACCGGGCCAACTTATCCCTTACCCTCTGCAGTTCTTCCTTTTCGATATCCAGCTCGGCTATTTTGGAGTTAATTTGGACTGTAAAGCTGTCCATGTAGCCTTGACATTCTTGACGCTCTTGCTTAGCCTTACTAAGCTCCTCCTCCATCTCGAAGTAATGGCTTCTCAACTCCCTCAACTCTTCTACTTGTATCTCGATCTCAGATTGTAAAGTCATCATTCTTCCTTTCGAAGACTCAGCTCTTTTCTGGTAATCTCTCATATCAGACTCGGCGGCCTTTCTTGCACTTCTCTCTTCCTCAAGCTGCACCATATATTGAGCTCTAATCCTTCTTTCCTCTTCTATGTCGAGCTGGGCTAGCCGATTCTTCTCCTTTTCAACTTCTATTTTCTTTGAAAGAATGCTCTTTCCCTTCTTCAAGGAATCCATCACCTCTTTGTCAACATTCATCTTGCCTTTTGTTGATCTTTTAACCTTTGCCAACTCTTTTTCTGCGAGCCCATTCTTCTTAACCAGCTCATCATATTCGGTCATTCGTTTCTTTAGCTCAGCCTGGACCCCTTTTGCTATTTCTTCCGCTACCTCGGCCCTTTTCTACATTGTTCTAGCTGCTTTCTCAGCTCTTCCTCAATATCAGTCCTTTTCCTTTTTGGTTGCTCTATTGCGGATTCTGGATGTTTTGGTATGGAGAAACCCCTTTCTTCAGAAAGCTCTTCATTCCTCCAAACGGCATAATTCTGGCTGAATGATGTTTCAAATGTGCTCCCTTCTTCCCTTTTTACCATCAGGGGTCTTTCCCAATCTTGTCGGATAAGCTCCATTTCTTCGAGGAAGGGTTGGTGCTTGAATAAACCGATGAAATCAGCTAAACCCAGAGTTCTTGGCGCGTACTGCATTCCACCCAACTGTCTTGTTACTAGGGCGGGCGCGTAACTGATGTACCCGGTTATACCAATCAAGGGAACCCATATCTTATTTCCACAGCTCATTGTGCAGATGGCATTGTTCATCCATGGTGCTTTCCATTTGAAGTTGCTCCTTGGCAATGCTGCATATTTATCTATCCATGCTTTCTCATCCCAATTCTTCCAAGTCTCATCCATGGTAACCTTTAACGGTCGTAGGTCAAACCACCAAAAGTTGTTAAAAATGTCCCTTGGTGTTTCGATATGACTGATAATCCATAAATACAACATAGGGGTGCAACATCTCATGGCTCCTTTTCCATGCATTCTGCAGTGATTGAGTGATAACATGGTTTCTCCCAAAATAGCTGATGAAGGATTGATCTGGTCACGCTCGTATTCTATGAAGACACTTGCTGCTTCCAAACTGATGACTCCGATTTCGGAAGGGAACAATACTAGCCCAAAAATGGCGAAGGCCACCAACCTGTATCGTTCCTCTCCTAACTTGCCTTCTTCAGCATTTTTCTTCATTCGGGCTTCTATGACCTTCCATTTGAAACCCCCCTCGGCGACTCTACATTGACTGATCTTTCCCAAGCCTAATAAACTGACTACCTCCGAAGCTGTGTCCTCAAATCTTCGCCTTAGATACATCCTGTGGCTGTTGTTTGGAAAATCTAGAATCCTTTCATATTCCTCCAAAGTCGGTGTCATATCAATGTTCCTAAAGGTAAAACTCCGATAACTAGGATCCCAAAAATTCAGTAGGGCTTTGATTGCTGCTGCTTGTACGGGTAACCTCATTAGCTGTGCAATTCTCCCATATCGCCTTTCAAAAATAGTCTCATCAATGTATTCCATAATAGACACTAACTTCCCCAAGTCATTTACCATGTGATTTATCTTAGTAATGCAAGGCAACCTACTAGCATCGATTCTTGGGCATTTTCCTTCAGCTACTTGAGTCAACTCAGATTCTTGCCCAAACTCTTGGAAAGATAGGTACTTAGTCATGATTTGGTTCAAAACCTGGATTGATGATTTTAACATTATTAAACATGATGCAAATGAACATAAGATAGATATCCTAAGGACAAGTTCTAATTATTAGGTGAGAATGGGTAGGTTTTCTATCTGGTCTTTAAAAGGGTCTCATATCTGCCCAGTGACGTTCTTCGTAAAGACAGTATGGGGGCGTTGCAAGGAACAGTTAAGGTAAGTATACCCACCATTACCAAGCAGGCACTCAGATATGAGTTGGGTGTTTCACGCATCTGAACCCTGACCAATAGTCATAGGGCAGATCGCTAATCCCCCTCCTAGCTTAAAGCTTTGTGTGTGCTTCTCAAAAAGTATGTGATGCATGTGACAGTTCTATAAGATGCATGAGACAGTTCTATACAAATGCATGAACAATATGTGTAAAAAAAAATTTAAAGCATATAAGCAGATAACAAAAGGAAAGGTATATTAAAAACACACGAAAACAACAAAAAACAAATCAGACAAAAACAAAGCTTAGTCCACAAGGTCCCCAGTGGAGTCGTCATTCTGTCGCGGGTGCGCGGCGTCGCGGCGAAGATTCCACTTTTTAAAATCTAGGAAGTGTGTATGGTATCTATCTGGCAAATGTGGGGAGACAAGAAAATATTGTCTTTTGTTGGTAGGAAAATGGAATGGGAGTCGCCACCTAGTATTTTGGTCACTAGGAACCCTAACTGGTCTAAGAGATTAGGTACGGGGACTGGTTGCGTAAAGGGAAGGTATTAGCACCCTAAATACGCCATACCTAAGGTAAGCTGCATTGTTTATTTGTCTGATAAAATTCAAAGTCTCGTTGTGTTTCCTAGTTGTTGGTCCGTCTATGGTTCAAGAAAAGTCCTCCTCAATAAGGAGGTCCTTATCTTATCGGGTAAAACCTAATCCTTCTAATGTCTATGTATGTTGGTCCGTCTACGGTCCAAGAAAAGTCCTCCTCAATAAGGAGGTCCTTATCTTAAGGGGTAAAACCTAATCCTTCTAACGTCTATGTATGTTGGTCCGTCTATGGTTCAAGAAAAGTCCTCCTCAATAAGGAGGTCCTTATCTTATCGGGTAAAACCTAACCATTCTAACGTCTATGAAAAACCATATTTTTTATATCAGGAATACGTCTTACGTATAAATTCGTAATCCCAAATACTAAAAGAAGACAAAAAGATTTTTTTTGAATTTTTGAAATATTGGCCTAGTTCTCATGGCTTGAATAAACGGGTTATTAAAGCCAAAATGCATGCTAATACATATATTGTTTTGAAATTTCCTTTGTTTGTGTGAAAATATGATGTTATGATATTTATATATATATATGTTGGAGAGACTAGGCCGTATGCATGAAAACAAAATATTTTTTTGTAATTATGTATTTTTTTTATGTTTTGACGAAAACCGGGTATTTTAATACCGGATTTGTATCTTTACAGTATAAAAATACAAACCGATATTGATCAAAATACAGTAATAAAATTACAATAAACTCACATATTTTTGAAATAATTTTCGAAGAAATTAATTAATTTTTCTATATATATCAGATATAAATAATACAAACACAATATAATATACATAACATTTAATATATAATTGGGCCGGGCTGGGCCGATCTCGGGCCAAGGGATATTGGGTCAATCTCGGCCCCAAACAAAATCTGTTTTATCATGGGCCGGAACCAGCCCAGCCAGTAGGGCTGGGCTAGGATCAGTCCGGCCCACAGGAGGAAACCACATTGCTGGGCCAGAACCAATCTGGCCCAGCCTAATTAAAAAACAAACGGGGGGAATTATTTTCCCCCCTTCCTGCATGCAGAACGCTGCTCGTTCTGCATGCAGGAGACGAAACCAAACAATGTGCAAAGAGGGGGGAGAAGAGCACCTGGCGTGGAGGCGGCGGTGCGTCGCTGGTATGTCGGCGGTGCTGCGGTGGAGGCTGGTGGTTTCACTGGCGTGCACTGGTCCCGGCTAGAAGAAGAAGGAGCCGATTCCTGCAGAGGAGAAGGAAAGCTCTCGGCTGGAGCTGTCGGTGTAACTGAGGAAGGAGCTGCTACTCCGGTTGCTGCTGGGCGTCGCTGGAGGAAGGAAGACTGCTGTTGGCCGGCGAAGAAGCTGGAAGGCGGAGGCTTGCTCCTGTGGAGGCTGTCACTGCTGAGGAGGCCGCGGGAGGCGTTGCTGGGGCTGTTGAAGCTGCGGTGAAGGAGCAGCTGAGGTGAAGATCTGTTGCTGGCGTTGTGTTGATGGGCGGGAGAGGGGACAGTGTTTCTTTGTGACTGCTGGAAGAGAATGAGAGGAAAGGAAGGGGGCTGCCCCGGTTTGGCTTTGCAAGAGAGGGGGGGTGTCCCTTGTTGCTGGTTGCTGAGGGGAAGAAGAAAATCAAGGGGAGGGGAGAGGTGTGTGAGGGCTGTTCGGGTGTGTGTGGGTCTGTGGGGGGGCTGGACTACGGTGGAGAGAAAAAAAAAGAAAAGAAAGGGAAGGCTGTTTGCAGGAAAACCGGGCAGAAAAGCTTATTTTGTGCCAACTTTGAGCTCCCCTTTTGCCAAACCGTTTGAGCATGAAAATTGATCCTATTTATAGGGCCGGACAGAGGGTAATCTCGTCTTCAATGGGAAAAACATCCCAGCCCTTGATTCGCCTTGAGTAATTCAAACCGTTGGTTCAAAGTGTGCACCTCGAACTGCCAAATTTGCAGACTGCCCGAGGTGCACGATTTGGGCCACAAAACGGAGCTGTTCCAAACCTTTTTGACCCGACCGGACCACTCCCCAGGATAAATGGGTTCCAGGTGGACATGTCGGTGCATGCTTTGTCGGATTTGGGGGCCAAACGAGGCAGCAAACACGCCTGGAAGTCGGCCACTCGGGCAGCTCGGCGGGGAAGACAGTGAACAGTACCGGGCGATGCGTCGCCTGGTTCCTGCCTCTTTTTTAAGTGCAAAACGGTGCCGTTTTGATAAAAATAGGGATTTCTTTGCCAATTTTCAATTTAGTCCTCCGACTTTCAATTTCGTTCAATATTATTCCCTAATTGACCCTAAAACTTCTGATTTGATGCAATTTAGTCCCGACATAACTTCACCTTCGGCCCCAAAGTTACGCGCCTTTTGCAATATGGTCCTTGGTCTCGGATTTATGCAATTTCATCCCTAATTGGCCATTAAACTTTCAATTTCTTCAATTTGGCCCCCGGATTTTGTTAATTGCAGCCCCTATACTTGCGCGCCTTTTCCAATTTGGTCCTTGGTTTCAGATTTCTTCAATTAAGTCCCTAATTGGCCCTTAAACTTCAATAATTATGCAATTAAGCCCCTGATTTGAACTAATAAATTCCTAAAAAATATATTTTGGCCCCAGAACTTAAATTTCTTCTAATTAAAGCCCAAATTGACTTAAAAATCAATTTTTCTTACAATCAAATCTCCTATAAATTCATTTAAGAATCCAATTAAGTCCATAAACATCCAAATTTGGGCTTTTCTCCTCAAATTTCAAATTTCCCTTCTCAACAGGGCTCTCCTCCTTCAAGAATATACTGTCAAAAATCCAATCTTTGTATTTTTACCCTCCTTGACCAATTTTCCACCCATTTTCTGAGCGCTTCTGCCTCCTGTTATTTTCCTAACCTCCTTTGGCTATATATTTTTATATACATTTTGTGGGGACCCAAAAATGGGTTACAACAAATGGTATCATCGCAGTTGCTTGCAACTTTTAGCAACTAAAAGATGTCAGCATTAAATCCTCGCCCAATCAAGATTTGTCGATGGCGTCATAAAAATTATATCTACTCAGAAAATGACTAATCCTTGGAGAGTTTTTTAATCAAGATTTAAGCAATAAATATCACTCTCAGTTGAACTATACTTGCACTAAATATACACAGCAAGGGAGCCAGCACTGTATGTGTTAGAAATATTTGAAACAGAGAAAAGTAAAAATGGAAGCACGGTGAAGATATATTATTTTTTTAAAAGAGAAAGTACAATACTTTGAACATATATAATAGGTTAATTCAATAGAATTAAAAGATAAACATATTTTTAATAATTACATGAATATACCTAGGAGAGACACATAGGAGACACATAGAAGAACTCTAAAAGACATTTTGAATTAAAACTTCAAAATTAATTTCAACAGTATGAACTCCTACGTTAAAAGTCCATTCTTGGAGAGTTCGTAGCTAGCTAGCGCCGCTCTTAGATAAGCATAGTTGAAAAGAAATCCAAGAGAAAGATCTTCTGCAAAATCTATCATACCTTGGTTTTCTAAGGAGCATGCGGAGGGGCGAAAGAGGGAGAACAAGAATAAGAGAAAGCATAGGTCGTTGTGTGTTAGTAGTTCGGGATACAGCTCATCTCTTAGAAGGAAGAAGAGGAAGCAGGAGAAGAGGGAAAGTCATAGGAGCTATAGCTCGTCCTCTGATGAGTCTTCAGACTCGGGAATGGAATCTGATTCTAATGACAAGAGCAGAAGGAGGAGGTTTAGGAAGAATAGCTTGTCCTCTAATGAGTCACACTCTAGTTCGGAATCTGATTATGATTACAGGGGCAGCAAGAGGAGACTTAGGAAGTGAGTGTCTTCAGACTCGGGATCGGAATCTGATTCTGATGACAAGAGCAGAAGGAGGAGGTTTAGGAAGAATAGCTTGTCCTCTAATGAGTCTTCTGATTCAGACTCGAGTTCGGATTCTGATTCTGATTACAAGGGAAGCAGGAGGCGACTTAGGAAGTATAGCTCGTCTCGGAATCTGAATCTGATTCTAATGACAAGAGAAGCAGGAGGAGGCTTAGGAAGAACAGCTCATCCTCTGACAAGTCTTCTGATTAAGACTCTACTTTCGCTGATTCTGATTACAAGAGCAGGAGGAGGAGACATAGGAAGTATATCTTGTCCTCTGACAAGTCTTCTGATTCAGACTCAAGTTCGGAATATGATTCTGAAGACAAGAGAAGCAGGAGTAGGCTTAGGAAGTATAGCTCGTCCTTTGACGAGTCTTCGGACACGGGGTCTGAATCTGATTCTAATGACAAGAGCAGCTGGGGGAGGCTCAGGAAGAACAGCTCATCCTCTGACAAGTGTTCTGATTCAGCCTCTAGTTTCGAATTTGATTCTGATGACAAGAGAAGCAGGAGTAGACTTAGGAAGTATAGCTCGTCCTCTGATCATGAGTCTTCAGACTAAGGATTGGAATCTGATTCTGATGACAAGAGCAGTAGGAGGAGGCGTAGGATGTATAGCTCGTTCTCTGACGAGTCTTCTTATTCAGACTCGGGTTCTGAATCTGATTCCGATGAAAAGATAAGCAGTTTGTCCTCTGATGAGTCTTCTAATTCAGACTTAGGTCCAGAATCGGATTCTGATGACAAGAGCAACAGGAGGAGGAGCAGAAGGTATAGCTCGCCCTCTGACGTCTATTCTGATTTAGACTCGGATCAGAAATTTATCCTGTTGACAAGAGCAGAAGGAGGAAGATGAGGCATAGCACGAGAAGATGATGTGAGGCAATCAAAGAACCTAAAACAAAATGGTCTTTCATTTTTTTTGATAACTAGTGAAATGCATTAAAACGCCAAAAGCTGGCGGGAAGGAGGAGTTACAAATCTTCAAAAACACACAGATTTAGCAAAAGAACCAAACGAAGAAGAAGAGGCCAAAAAAACCACAAGAACAGAGCAACAGCCCTAGTATGCAGCTTTGCCTCCACACAAAACAATAGAGGTCTTTAGACCAAGCACCTGCTATAACCAGCCATTACCTCTTTAGAATGCAAAACAATCAAAACCTGACAAAAAACAAACCATCTTCACCAAGAGCCGCAAACAGAACTTTTTGTTTTTTCGTGTTTTGAACAGATGTATAATGAATATGAAATATGGAAATAGTATTTTTTCTGCAAAAAATGTACTGTGAAAACAAGAACAGAAAGTTTTCTAATCTTAAAAAGAACAGAAAATTTAATCATGCACACAGCTGAGAGAGAGGAACAGAGATACTATCTCCACAGTAAGAAAACTGCATGATTTGATGGTCTTGTGTTCTCTTTGTTGCATTAAACTCATTCTAGAAGTTCAAAGACGGCAACCACTACTTGCAACCACCGTATGCAGTCACCGCCAGCGACTTCTCAAACTGCCAGCCACCAGCTGCCTGTCGCAAGTCACCAGCTGTCAGCCGCCTTTACAAACTGCCAGCAGCCTTTACAATCCGCCAACTAAGATTTTTTCTTACTTTCAATTTGTGTATAAATAGGCAACTAAGTTTATGCTATTATCAGTGTGTGGGAGAGATAAGATAGAAATACTAGAGAGAAAAGAGAGGGCGTGTATTAAGAGCTTTTGTTTATTTTGTAAGCTTCTTGTAGTTGAAATAAAACCGTGTGTTTTATCCCCTCTGAGTGTTTCAAAGCCACCACCAGTGGTTTCTCCCACCAACAATTGGTATCAGAGCCTTGTTCGTCAGAAAAACAGAGGCGTTGTTGGGATACATCCGTTTTTTCAAAGTTGTCAAAAACAAGTTTTGATCATTTCACAGTGTAGGGTTCATCCATACGAACTCGCTGGTGCAAAAATCAGCTTCATCGGAGCCAGAGGTAGCCCACACGCTCCGACTGAAAGTTTGTCACTGTAGCCCACGCGCAGACGACGCACCCTGAGAAAGAGTAAAGTTTGAAATGTTGATCCAACTTCAAAAGCTTAGTAGGAAGCTTAAGGTACTTGACATGTACTAGACTGGATATACTCTACGGAGTTGGTCTTATCAGCAGATATATGAAGATACTAGACCAGTCTCACTTGAATGCAGCCAAGAGAATTCTTTGCTACATCAAAGAAACAATAAATGAAGGTATGTTTTATACCTCAAGTAAAAACTTCAATCTTGTTGGCTACTCGGATAGTGATTGGGGTAGAGATCTGGATGAAAGGAAAAGCACAACGGGATTTGTCTTTTTCATGGGAGATACATCTTTCACATGGTCATCCAAGAAGCAATCGATAGTAACGTTGTCAAGCTGTGAAGCTGAATATGTTGCTGCCAACTCAGCTGTATGCTATTTAATATGGTTAAGGAATATGCTGAAGCATTTAGGATTTCCTCAAGAAAATCCTACAGAGATTTATATTGATAATTGATTAGCGATTGCATTAGCAAAGAACCCATCGTATCATGAAAGAAGTAAACACATTGATACACGTCATCACTTTATCCGAGAGCATGTGAATAACAAAGAAGTTGAACTGATATCCTGCAAAACAAATGATCAAGTTGCAGATATCTTTACAAAACCATTGAAGAGAGAAATATTTATCAGATTGAAGTTCATACTTGGCATGACATCCCTCGATTGAGTTTAAAGGGGGAATTTGTTGCATTAAACTCATTCTAGAAGGTCAAAGACGACAACCACCATTTACAGTCACTGCCAGCGACTTCTCAAACCGCCAGCTATAAGCTGCCAGCCACCAGCTGTCAACCGCCTTCACAAACCGCCAGCAGCCTTTACAAGCCGCCAACTAAGATTTTTTCTTACTTTCAATTTATGTATAAATAGACAACTAAGTTTATGCTATTATCAGCGCGTGGGAGAGATAAGAGAGAAACACTAGAGAAAAAAGAGAGGGCGTTTATTAAGAGCTTTTGTTTATTTTATAAACTTCTTGTTATTAAAATAAAACCGTGTGTTTTATCCCCTCTCAGTGTTTCAAAACCATCACCAGTGGTTTCTCCCACCAACACTCTTGTACTTCCTCCTTACCATCAGCAGAATCATTTCTGATATCTTGATTTTCTTATTCCTCTTCCCCGAGTATGTCCAGGGTAGGGTACAAAGTAGGATGTGAAAAACAACCACAGCTGAAGTTGCACACGCGACATAACCAAACACAAAACTAATTTAGATTGAATAATCAAACTTCCTTCGATGATCACTTGAACATCTATACAAAGGCTTTCCACTTATTCTTTTGTTATTTGCAAAGCTGTCTTCTGAAACAATGGCACTTACAAAGCTTGGCACTGGTCCTGATAATAGATTGTTAGCTACATTAAAGGTCTTGATACGATCGATCGAGCTGGGAACTTTGTGGTGGGATATGACCTATTAGCTTGTTGTGGTCCAGTTTTAGATCATTTAGATAATAACAATCAGCAATACTTGCTGGGATTTCACCAAAGAAGTTGTTGAACGATAGATCAAGGGGAATTTTATCTACAATTTTATGTTCTCAATTTTAGCTACTTTCACCATAACTATAGGTACTGAAACTGACATTTATTGCTTGAAATCTATTAAAAATTCTGTGATAGAGACCCTTATAGTTACTTAAGCGCTGCGTGGGACTTCAACAACAATACATAAGGTTTCATCTGTAGATTTATGGGAATCGAATGTTGGCATCTTGATGGGAACAGAATTTTAAATGTCAGACTCTCAGACCTTTTATCAGCGTACTGGACAGTATAGCAAGAAAGATAAAAACTTTGAAAGTAAGAATAAATGAGAGATATGAAACAATACTATTTTAAAGGAAAAAGGAATTGAAATCTCATACAGCATTTTTAAGGGTCATTTGTACACAACAAATCTCATTGTTTTTGCAATGATCGGGCAGAAATGTGCCACAGACTCAAGAAATAAACTCACTCAAAGAGCTATTTCACTCATTGCATTCTTTTTTATTTTTATAGCTATATATAGTATATGGTAATAAATAAATCTTTTTCTGAGTTTGATCAACCATTCCCTCTTTAATTAGGCTCTCATAAACAGCTAGTGGGCTGAACAAGGCCTGAAGCAACTCCACCAGCATTGCTGCATGAAGCTTCAGCTTGCTGATTCTTGTATGTGAGCTTTACATCTTCCAATTTGATACCCGCGCATGGATATTTTTTGCTACAATCAAATTTCACTGCAATCTCCGTAGCCGATGATCCATGGATGTCTTGGTAGGTCACATCACTAATTTTCACACCGGAAAACTGTTTAATGTACAAGAAAATGGAGAAAGATTTTAGTGTATTTTACGTGTTACCATTCAAAATCTAATGAAAACTAGTATAGACGGTAAATTTAATTAACGTACCTGGCCTGGGCAATTCTCCTCGCCGGGGCAATAGTTCTGGTCGATTACAATGGGATTGTGGACATTAGTCATGACTGCATGTTGAAAAAGAATATTTCTAGCAAAACCATTGCTAGGCCTTCCCCATGTCTTAATTCTCACCCCATTTTCGGTACCAGTAAATGTAGTGGTTTTGACTGTTACGTTTTGCACACCAGCCTCTTGAGAGTCCTTGCCCAAACTTCCAATGCTACATCAACAATGTAGGCGTTATTTTAATTCCCTTGATGAGCAACACAATGAATATTAGGAGGACATGATATTAATGCATGGTTGATTATCATTAGACTACAATTTCCTTGACTACCTGATTCCATGGCCAGGTCCACATGCCACATTTTCAATCCAAAGATTAGAGGTACCAGGGCCAATTGATACACAATCGTCACCAGTTCCAATCCTAGAATTCAAGATGGTGACTCCGGTCGATGATTGAACGTGAATTCCATCGGTGTTAGGGCTATCTCCGGCAGCAGAGACTCTCACTCCTTGCACTTTGACGTTTTGGCAGGCATTGATGACAATGTGGAACATTTGGCTATTCAATGATGCCAATCCGGTAATTGCGATGTTGTTTGAATTGGAGAATTCAAGTGACTGCACCATAAATAGATTAACAAGAAAATTAAGAAATTGAAAATAGATGGCGTGATTTTCGTCTACAGGCCAAAACTGTAAGATATTTCATTATGTCTGTTTAGCATACCGTCGCGCCGCTGGGGCAATCCTTGCCGGAATTCTTGCATGACCACAGTCCTGCTCCTTGTCCATCAAGAGTCCCTCCGGATATAGTAACCCCATTAACATGCTCAAAGATTAGCCAATTTTTAGTCCTACCAAGGACCCCATAGTCTGATGGAGCGACTAGGGTACCATCTATACGTATCGAAATAGCATTATTCTTGCAAGGACCCTGAAACCTCACTTGACCTAAAGCGAAACTCCCTTTAGGAACAGAGATAGTGGCTGGCTGTGTGGAGGCGCATGCCTGTGACCAAGCAGCCGCAAAGGCCTTGGTTGAGTCAGTTTTTCCATCAGGGTTGGCCCCATAACTTAGCACACTGTATTGTACTGCTGCCTTCGCTAAAGGTGAGAAGGCAAAGGAAATGGAGAGAAGGGTGATAAGAAGAGGGCTCACTGGTAGTGGAAGGACTGCCATAGCTTGCTCGTTTTGGTTTTGATATATATATGAATCGATGTAAGTGATCAGTGGTTGAAAGGGAGAGAAAGAGAGACTTTGTTGTGCTTGGATAGTACTGATGGGATATTGTCGATGCAGTCAGAAGCGGTATTTATAGGAAATTAAGTTGCCAATGGAATATGGAATTTTTTGGGTATTTGAAATAAATATTAGGCGAAATTCATACGCAGAATTTATGAAATGGAAAAGTATAACCGCTGTATCCTTTCAGCATTAATTAAGGATTTAATTACTGCTAATTAACAGTGGCTAATGTTGTAATAATTAAATAATTTTAAATTTCAAAATTTTAATCTAATCACCATCTATTAGCTATTTATACCAAATATTGGATCTGTGATGCAATTAGATAAAAAAGATTGAAATAACATTACCAAATCACGAATTAATTACTCTAATACTTGTAATTAAAGATTACTGTTTTGGTTTGAGTGTCATGAATTATACCTATTTTTTTTTTCTTATATATATATATGAGTGGCTTAATTAACTCAAAATTAACTATGAAACAATAATATTAATTGATTTTTAGTTTATTACAATTGTATAACTAAGAAAATAATGGGAGATTAATATATCAGAATTCTACATATAATATATATTCCTTTATTGTCATTTTAAAAAGTCATATATCCAGAACCAACATGCGTATGAAAGGATGGAGAAGGACAATTGCATGGATATGGTTGGCTTGAGATGACAAATTCCTAAATTAGGTAGGTTTTCTTATTAAATATATTATCCATAATATCAATAAATGTTAAGCAATATCTATTCGATAACACGACACAGAAAACATGCACCACCGCCTTGCCTACCACCTTACCGCCTCTTTTTTCCCGCTGTAATGTTACTTCCATATCTCTCTTTGCTTCCACCACAAGCTCAAAGCCTTGAAATCCTACTCTCTCTCTCTCTCTCTCTCTCTCTCTAGTTGACTAGCTACGTACAGGGAGTGTACCTCCTCTTTTTGGTACACATAATTAAAACAAGATATCAGGCATGGTTATATATTAGAATAGTTTTTGGGTTTCCTCTTGTACAAGGGTGGTTTGTTGAGTGAATTCCAAAATAATTTTATTTATTTTTTACATAAAACAATATTGTATACTGTAATTCTGTGGGTTGAAGGTTGGAACCAATCGATAGCAATTAAAGTATGTGTGGCCTTCACTAGCCATTTTTGCATGTTTCTTTCCAAAAGTCTGGTTGCTTTAATAGCTTTCATGAGTTTAATTGTGCCAAGATTTTGAGGACATGTACCAGCTTAATCAAATCACAGGCACCAAGCTCCACCTCATACCAGAGAGGAAATGGGGCGAAAAGATATGCTATCAATTTAAAAAGTAGGAAATGTTAATTACTCTATCTTTCGTATTATCTTTTTAAATGATATGCTAAAATAAATTAAATGATGTCAATGAAGGATCATGATGAAATCAAAATCATACTTTTGCTTGCTATCAATTTACTCGAAGGGATTACTGGGAAGACTAATAAGAATTAATTAGTTTCTCATTGTTCATATAATGTAGTCTGCGTTTCATCTCAATTACAGATTTAAAAATATTTGATTAATTAATACATCCTTTAATTTTGTATGAATCCCATGTGATTCTTCTTAAACTTACTTTTTTTTTTCAAGAACTATGTTCATACCAGCTACATATATAGATTTGAATTCCGATTCACAAGTTAAATCCCATGTGGAGAAGGGAATTGATTATTCCCCCGATTGACCTTGAGTTGTCAGAATTTACTGTCTATTATTTAACAAGTACGGTACCTTAATTCTATCATCTCTCGGGATCTTGGATTAATTGTTAAAATAATTAACAGGCCTTTACTTCCATTATTGTAATTCATCTCAATGATTGCTCGCTCGAAACGCTATATATGGAGATCGATGAGATCTTGAGTGCAGAAGGGATAATAATATTTTTCAACTTTTGAACAGTACAGGTTGTAGGGCTCACATGTATTGTTCAAAAACCAAAATTCCTGGCTGAGCTTGATCGACAGACAACAAGGAATGGGCTTTTGGTGTGTTTGAAAACCAAAACTTGCATGTCTTCTATAGCTTCGTTGCAACTGCCTTGTTTCAGGCAAATAATATTGTTTCTAGAGCGAGGTAGCATGTGATGTGTTTGACCATCACTTTCATACACGTAGTAATTTGAGGTTAATATGCACATGCATGGCATCCCAAATTCAACATCTAACTCCATCCACATGGTATATATTCTAGTCTATATAATAATAATAATACCATAAATATACAGTTAACAACCACAACAAGACACGTTAACTTCTCACTTAAATCGTAGATTAAGCCACAAAACTTACATAAATATACATCTAGCTAGTTAGTTTGGCAATCTAGCTACCTAGCTCGATCCCATAATCATTTCCTTTAATTATGTACTGGTTAATTATTGGCCTTCATGAGCCCTACACCCCTCCCTCCTCGTATATAAACAGACTCTTCTGCTAGATAGCTGCTATGAAATAAATTAAATTAAAAAGTAAAATCAGTTTGCAAGTGCAATATTGATGAGATTAAAAAAGAAATAATTGAAGAGAACATTCAGGAATCATATTTTACGATTCCTTTTTTCTTGTAAGCGTGTTTAGTAATGGGGTGGATGGTGTTTTTTAAACTGTTTCGTCATTAATCACCACAGATAAAGTCATAATTCCATATATAGCAGATGGCCTCCAAACTCCCAAGGTTGGTTGTTGATCAAATAAATTGCTCATGTTAACTGTTCATGAATAAATGCATATATAGCACATTTGTGTGTATAAAAGATTATAGGCACATGCACGAGTATGATTTTCAACGAGACAGTTGAAGAAGAAAGCCCCCTGCATGTGGTAAACTTGAGAAATAACTATACAAGTCAAGTAGTGCCCTCTCCATGCTCAGATAAAAGGAATAAAAGCCTTAGCGTTCAATTTCTTTGGCTTAACCCATAAGTTACAGTCTCTTTATTTTGGTACATAATCTCAGCCTGAACTTGGACCTTTACATATAGAATTGTCATCATATGCGCTCTACGGAACCATACTGCTGTGGGGTACTATATGTATGCTTGACCTTATGATTTATAATAATATATAATATATTGATCGTGAAATTGCAAGACAAACACGAACAAATAGAATATGCATGGAATTTCAGGATCAGGAGAGAAGAAAGTTGAATTTGGAGCAGATATCATGTGCCTAACAGTTAATATAAGCCAACATCATGTGATAAGTTAGTTTGATACTCCAAAAGCACAAGCTGCCTAAAACAAGGAATCCCATAAACAAGGGAGTTGCATTTACGACCACATAAATGTGTATCTTTTCTGTTTTCATCCCCCAAGAAACATCCAATTGCAACTTGTGTGTTTGTGTTTGTGTTAGAGATTTTTTTTTTTTTACATGGACTTGCTTATTATCGATCTGATCTCATGGACAATAATTGATAAAGGGCAGCATTTTTTTTTATGTTCATCTTAATTAGGTAAAGCTAGCTATACGTCAATGGCGGTTAAATTAAGGAATCCACATCTTGGATAAACTCATTAATAATTATAAGTTAATTTGTCCAAGATTATATATTCTAAAATTAAGAAGGTCCACAACTTGCGGGGGACATGTTCGATGTCACGACAATCATTCTTCTAAATTAGAATTATCGAGAAATGATGTGGGTGAAAAGAATAAGGAATTCTTGTTTTTTATTAGTAAAAGAGGGGTAATGAGAGTCGTCACTTAATATTTTGGACACTATGAACCCTAACTAGTTTTAGAGTTTGGGTAAGGGGACAGATTACGTAAAGAGAATGTATTAACACTCCTAATATGTCTTACTTGAGGTAAACTGCATTGTTTATTTATTTGATGTAAACTAAGGCAATATTATTTTCTAATCGTTGGCTTATCTAATATTTAAGAAAAGTTTTTCTCAGTAAAAAGATTCTTATCACATAAGTTAAAACATAATGTCAACATAAAAATAAAATAAATTATCTTTTTATTTAATATCAAGAATACATTTTAATTACGTATAAGTTTATAATTTCGAATATTAAAAAAAACAAAATATTTTTTTTTGCTTTCACAATTCACTGTTTTTGAGTTTGAGTATAATTTAGTTAGGTTTGGAACGTACATACATGAATGTAATGTGTGGGACTGTTGATGAGATTTGAAAGATCCCAAGACGAAACAAAGGCAACCAGTTAAAGAAAGATGTGTGGAAGAATGAATTGCCTAACAATATCTGCAGCTGTCTGTCATCACATTCTATTCGATGCCGTTTTCGTGGATACTACAGTACTTGCACATAAATAGCCGTTGTTCCAAGGCACGTAATAATATCTGCATGCTTGCTTTATTGGAAGTAAATTCCAAAAAACCTTTTCTTCTTCTTTTTTATTGAAGATAAAGGTTACTAATTTCCTGAATAAATTCTAACTTAATTTACACCCATCATATATATATATATATATATATGGGATCGAAGAGACATAAATCTAAAAGGAATATTAATATTAAGAAAAAGAAAAACATAGAAAAAAACAAAAAGCAGCCTTGTTCATGTGCCTAAAGCAAAGAGGCTGCCGTGACCTCGCACAAGAAAAGATGAGGGAAGGGATGATGCATGTTTGGCCTTAGCTAGCTAGTCTCTATTTTGTTTCTCACGTTTACGGTGAACCCATTTTTTATTTATTATTATAATTTCTTTGCTTTATGTTATATTTAAAAGTAATTAATTAAAACTCCCATTTCAAGCAACCTTTTGTACGTACATTAATCCTTCCTAAAGAAACATATATTATTACTTTCTTTTTATTATTATTATATAAAAGAGGTTAGAATTAAAGAAAAAGGAAACACTAATTAATGTCGACTTATTAGCACGTACATATTATTGTAATTATTTTTCATACCCGTAATTTGTATACAGTGAATGTACATTCAAACGTAATTTAGAGTCTTGTAGATTAGCTTTGGACACACTAAGTAACGACCTTTTCCTTCATTCTGACGTTTTTTTTTTTTTTTTAAAAAAAAATACTGAGTACAGACTTTGTCAATTCTTAGAGTCTCATACAACGATTTAAGCTTTCCAATTCTTTGTCGTATCACAAGAAGAAATAATTACTACTTCCTTACGTAGCAACTGCTAAGGTCCCCATGATTCAACAGCAAGACTTGCTTATATATATGCTTTCACCATTTATTTGTTGAAGACAACAAGAATAACATTCATGTGTATACTTAAGGAATTAACATGGGATCATGGCCAGAATTTAATGTCTATTGATCTATATATATGCATGAAATCATTATCCATGCATCCTCACATGGAGGAAGTTTCTGCTTGTACGCAGCAGATGAATCGCATAGTGTAAATGCAAGCCATCTACCTAATTGCTGTAGGTACGCACGTAAAGGAATTTCAGTAAAGAAAAATTAAAATTAATTAAAACTGAAGAATCCATTAATATAAAGCTTACCTCCCTTCTCTTGAATTACGGCGCAGCTTTATTTTGCATTTAATTATTTCTGCAATTAAAACTCCATTAATTAATTCCTCTCTTGACCCTATAAATACCTCCTTAAAACGTTAAGCCTCTCACCTTCACCCCTCACAACTCTTCAACTTTCTCTCTATTTCCTCTGATCTCTCAACTTGAACAGGGACTCCTTTAGTATCCTTCAAGCGAAAAAATGGCAAACGCAATAAGAAATTGTTTCCTCCTTGCATCGCTAGTCATTGTCTTTGCCCCATCTTTAGCAGGTGCAGCACAATACAATGTCCTAAATTATGGGGCAAAACCAGATGGGAGAACTGACTCAACCAAAGCCTTTCTTGCTGCTTGGACACAGGCTTGTGGCTCTATTAGCCGTTCTACCCTCTATGTCCCACCAGGCAGGTACTTTCTACGAAACGTACAATTCAGTGGTCCTTGCAAGAATAATGCAATCCTCGTAAGAATAGATGGCTCACTTCTGGCTCCCACCGATTATCGGGTTATCGGTAATGCTGCAAACTGGATTTCCTTTCAGCATGTTGATGGAGTTACAGTTTCTGGTGGGATACTTGATGGACATGGTTCTGGTTTGTGGGATTGCAAGCAATCTGGCAAGAATTGCCCAAGTGGTGCCACGGTACGTTCAATATTTTGTGACCACCTTTTTTTTTTTCCCCCTTCTTTTCTATTCTCTATAAGATGCAAAGAGTAATCAAGACTCGAACCTTGAAATGTAATCATCTCCTGCCTATCCTCAACAGAAGCATAGTTGATGGAGTCTAAGAGTACTTAATTTCATCAGTCATAAACATTACCATTCAACTTATTGCCTTCTTGGGACTAGTATGGTCCATGTTCACTTAAGCCCTAATTATTGCAATATGAATTAATAAAGAATATCAAAGGTCAACAACTAATTAAGTCCTAATTATAGCTTTTTGTTTACGAGGTCCAGCTAAAGCCTCAATTACGTTTCAAGTGCAATATTTAAATGCGTTAATCAATGATCATTTTAATTGTAGTTTGTGTGCATGTGCAGACACTAGGCGTTTCCAATTCACAAAACATAGTGATCAGTGGACTGCATTCCCTGAATAGCCAAATGTTCCACATCGTTGTCAATGGCTGCCACAATGTGAGAATTCAAGGGGTTAAGATCACTGCATCCGGGAACAGCCCAAACACGGATGGCATTCATGTACAGCTATCGAGCGGCGTCACAATCTTGAACTCGAAGATCGGAACCGGTGATGATTGTGTCTCGGTCGGTGCCGGAACCACTAACTTGTGGATCGAAAATGTTGTATGTGGTCCT
Organism: Populus trichocarpa; assembly: GCF_000002775.5. NCBI lineage: Eukaryota > Viridiplantae > Streptophyta > Magnoliopsida > Malpighiales > Salicaceae > Populus > Populus trichocarpa. The sequence continues at coordinate 15,313,410 of NC_037291.2, read as the reverse complement.
GGCCATGGAATCAGGTACCGCTGAATTAATCAAATAATTAAGCACACCTTCGTATATATATAATACGTGATTTTAAAAAAGTTATCTTTCGCATAAGATAAGATGATGATGTTATATACTATATCTATACATGCGGCTATAAATATGGGACTCAAACGTGGGTGTGTTTGTGTGCGGTTTCTTGCAGCATTGGTAGTCTGGGGAAGGACCTTGTGGAGCCAGGGGTGCAAAATGTGACAGTTAAAACCGTTACATTTATCGGTACTCAAAATGGGTTGAGAATCAAAACTTGGGGGAGACCAAGCAATGGTTTTGTAAGGAATGTTCTTTTCCAGCATGCCGTCATGACCAAAGTTCAAAATCCCATTGTCATCGACCAAAACTACTGTCCTGACAACAAAAATTGTCCTGGTCAATCTTCTGGGGTTAAAATTAGTGGTGTGACGTACCAAGATATCCATGGAACATCAGCAACACAAGTGGCAGTGAAATTTGATTGTAGTAAAAGGTCTCCATGCACTGGTATCAAAATGGAGAATGTGAGGCTAACTTACATGAATCAACCAGCTGGTGCATCTTGCAACAATGCTGATGGAACAGCCTCCGGTTTTATTCAGCCTAGTAGCTGTCTCTAACATGTAAAATGCCAATCCTAGAAGAAAATTATGTCATGCATGCTAGCTATTAGATTAGCTAGGAAGTTTGTTGCTTGAGCATGTGGCGCTTCCGGGTCTTTGAGGTTGCTTTGGAGCCCGGCCTTGCAATTGTTTTTATGTTGAAAATAATCGTCTAAATTTCTCATTATATGAATGAATATTTGAAGAAATTATGTTTCAAGTAACAGTACACCCCAATACTTCTCTCTCTTGGGGCCAAAATTACATTCCTTCAAGTATCACATATGCATACGAATGATTTTGTGTCTATACCATGCTGAATCCCCTAAAGATGATGGTGGTGGTGGATGAGCATCTTCATGATTCGACATACAAGAACTCCAGGAAAACCATCAATAATGCGAATAGACTTGTGATTTTAGATGGGGAAAAAATTTCATAAGGGTCAGTGCTAGCTGTTTTTGGAACCATGAAAAGTAATAAGAGAAGCCGATACTGATTCTGATGAACATTCATTCCGAAAGAGATCAGAGCATGGTCTTTCTGGTTCCAGTGTAATGCAATTGCTGAACATGGAGAGGGCTATGAGAATCCAAATAGACAAAAAGCTTACATCTCTGTCTCTCTCTGTTTTCTTTGCCCGGGCCTATGGCAGTAATCGAGAAACAGAACAAGAGCACAAGAGAAACACTAACATTATAAACTTTCTTAGGAGAAAAAGTGAGATGTCAACAAATAACCATCAGAAAAACACCAAGAAAAAAAAGGAAGCAGAAAGATGCCCAAATTAGAGATCAAATCAGAACAGTCTTGAATCTTGGAAGATTGGTATTTGGTACACCAAGCAAATGACAATCTTATAATCATATGCAGCAGCTTCACATTAGGATTGTTTCTACATTAATTTCACTTGAAATAGTGAATGCCAAATGGATCTTAAAATATAAAACTCTTTCTCAACTAAGTTCACTTCAAATGGTAGAGATGCTGTTCTGGAGTTCTTCAATCCAATCTCCGGCAGCGCCTTGCGGTTTTCTTCAGGGTAATCGATGGTCATGATCTTCTTCACGCCTTTTGCAACTTTGCGCATATTTTCCAAAAACTCAACCTGATGACCTTTTTCTTTCAGCTCTATTTCTATTGCATCCAGTTGCTGACCGATTAGGTTATTAAATCCTTCATGATGTCTACATACAACTTCAACTCCTAAAATTAACAAGAAAACATGGGGTAAAGCAATATGTAGGCTTTCTGTGAGAGAGAGGAACGCAGCTTAAAACAACAAGAAAGAAATTAGGTTTCTCACGAAATAAAATTGCAGCCCTTAACTATAGAGAGAAAACTCTGGGGTGATAAATTTTGAATATTAATAATTCTTTAACATTTTAATCTGTTCCGAAAAAATAACAACTGAATTGTTTGAATAATAGATAAAACCTACATAGTTATGAAACATGAACCAAATAAAATTTGAAAATTTAGTTAAGAAAAAAATTCGAAAATAACAAGGAAAATAAATAAAATTCTGAAATAACATATTTTGTTCTTAATTTGGGTATGATCTTGACTTCGACCAGTGTTAGATAACTTAATTATTCTACAGGGACCTGAGTATGTAGAATATATTGAATTAAAAGTTATTCTTGTTTTTGTAAAAAAATCGTTTGGCTTGTCTAGACTTTTTGTTAGGTTTGGACTTGTCATATGGTCCATGAAAAATCTACTAGACGTTCCACATTAGTTAATATGCATCCTACATCAAATCAGGTGTTTGATGAGTGAATGCTGAGTCTTGGGAGACAGCGTTCCCCAAGGAAGATGTGCATGGATTTAGGGTTGTGCTTCTTGAGCTGATTACTGGGATGGATTTTAGCAAAATAACTGATTCTTCAAAAAGTACTCTTAATGAATGGATTATTCATTTTCTGAATAGTTCTGATCTTTGTGATGCCATCGGTTAAGTCTCTGACAGGGAAAGGATTTGATGCTGAAATCTTTCAGCTGCTGAAAGATGCATGCAATTGTGTTGATACCATTCCAGATCAAAGATCAACAATGCTACAAGTTTACTTCTTGTTGTACCCCTTGTTTTTTTTAGGAATGGCTTATACTCCCAAAGTAAAGTCCAAGATTGTTATTAAACATTCACATCCTTTTAATGGATGGATTGCTGACGCTGACGATTTTAGCCAAATGAAAAAAACACATTTACTTTTCAGAAATTGATGTGAAATACCATCACAATGACAAGACAGAGCAGCTCAGACTTGCAGTACATGAGCCCATGACAGGTCCTTGCAGATTCAAATGGATATAATGGTTAAAGGCAAATGCCAGCGGGTTGCTGAAGATCAGACTCCCTAATATGGGGCTCAAGGGCTAGTTTCCTGTTGGATTTGAAAGCTGTACATCTTTAACAGGCTTGGACCTTTCAGGCAATGAGCTTCACGGACAGATTCCATCTGGCATCACGGAAAGGCTACCGTATATACATCGTGATCAATCCTTTAACAATTTCTCCGGTGAAATCCCATCAAGCATTAGCAATTGCAGTTATCTATCTCTCCTAAAGCTCGATCATAACCAACTAGTAGGTCATATCCCACCACAAATTGCCCTGCTTGGTCTGCTCAAGATCTTTAATGTTTCCAACAATCTACTGTCAGGTCCAGTGCCAAACTTTGTGAATGGCACTGTTTCAACTAACAGCTTTGCGAGTAACGAATAACTTTGTGGAGAGCTATTAACAAGTTGCTCAATTAATGACGAAAAGAGTGTCAACAGGAAGTTTAAAGATTCATTCAAAAGCGGGTTTATGATTGGTTATGTCTTTTGGATGACTTCAACTATTGTTGTTTTCACTTCCTATTGCGTACCCTGGATGTATGTAGGGAAGAGAAATAACAAAATCACAGTAGCAGAAATGATATCTTCGATGATTCCAAAGAAGCAGAGGAGAGCTGAAGAACGTCAAGAATGCAGGAACCCAACTGCAGAACTTCTGCTGGGAAAAACAGAACAGGTGCTTTCTCCGTCACAGTCTGTGCATGTATATACTGTTTTTGTTTGTGTATGAACAGAACAAGCCTCCATGTTGATGCTACGCATGTCTAAATCAGCCTGATCTTGTTTTTTATTTCAGATTCCGTCAATTTTCGATCAGGCTTATGATGGAGAAGGACGGAGGATATTGTTTCATTTGGTACAGTTGTTAAGATTTTGTATGCTGTAATTGTTTATTTCTTTATCATCCTTTGCCACAACTATTATATAAGAAGCTGAATCCATGGATTAGAGTAAAATCTAGGCATAGTCCTGATGTCCTATCTGGTTCGGATTTTATTTAGATGCATACTATAGCACTAATCAAACTTAGATGAATATATCCACAGATTTCTGTGTTGGAGAAAGTTGTCACAAGAATGAATTTCAGAGATCTCAGCAAAGCAACCGAAAATTTTAGCCAAAGCACCATCATTGGGTAGGGACTAATGGGAACCATGTACAAGGCTACCCTTCCTAATGGTTGGTTCGTTGCGGAGAAGAGAATGCATGATTCTCGACACTTTGAGGAACATATGGTATCAGAATTGAAAACATTGGGCAGATTGAGACATAATAACTTGCTGCCACTGCTAGGATTCTGCATAGAATCAAAGGAAAGGCTTCTGGTGTACAAGTATATATCAAATGGAAAACTTTTCGATTGGCTGCATTCTGTGGAAGCCCAGAAGAAGATTCTGGAATGGCCTTTGACGGTGAAAATAGCAGTTGGTGTAGCAAGAGGCCTGGCATGGCTCCACCATGGCTACAATGCCCGCGTGGTGCATCTCAACATAAATTCAAGGAGTATTTTACTTGATAGGAATTTTGAACCCAAGTTATCAAATTTCGGAGAAGCGATGCTCAGGATTTCGACTAAGAGTTCACGTGTGAATAGTGATTTTTGGGAGATGGCATTTGTTAAGGAAGATGTGCATGGATATGGAGTTAGGGAAAGCGAGTAGTGAAAGTTGTGCGTGACTGACCAGCCTGCTGTTGAATATCTTCGGGCAACATTTTCAGGTTATGTTTTCAGGCCCCTGTGGATCTACATGTTCTGAAATCTGAACTCAAAATGTATTATGTGCCATGGGCCCATGGCTGTAAAAAGCATGCTGTTTTCAAGTCCATGGGCTGATATTACTATGATCAGGCCATTTGTTTTCGGGCCCACTGGCCATGTATGTACCCAAAGAGAAAAAGGCCTATGCCTGTTTAACTTACAGCCCACTGGACATTTGCTGATCTTTCCTCGTTCATTTGTGTTTATGCATTAAGAATCTTAATTATGCTTATGTAATAAATGAATGCTTTGGTGATGTAATTAATTAGTCTTTGGAAATTTAGCCTCACATGTAAGTGGATATGCTCCCTATGTCGACGCGATTTCAATTCCCATGTAAGCATTAATGTGGATTTAGTTGACCCAGAAGGATTTTAATAAAAATTAGTTCGAAAATATTAATTATTACGTTATTAAATTTTATTTTTCATAATCAGAGTTACTACCCAGCCCAACCGTCCAGCAAGAATTGAAATATACAGTAGTCGAGTGCTGTAAATAATTGGCTTGGCCTTGTTGGAAACTTGCAAGAGAGCAACAGGGAAAGCATATTAATCAGCCAAAAGAGTACGGCAAGTGATATGGGTGGTGAAGAAGCGAGCAAGAAGCAGGGGATACTCGAGGACTATGTCACTGGTTTTCCAAAAGAATCAGACGTACGTGACAGCTAGCACCATCAAACTCACAGTACCAGAAATTAAGAAAGTAGCTAGCGACAACGCTGTTTTGGTTAAGAATCTCTGCTTATCTTGTTATCCCCACAAGCGCAGTGGCATGAGAAATTTGCCAATTACTCATGATCCTGATTTGAAGTACCCCTTTCTTACTACAGCACTGGAATTCCTGGCAAGTCCTCGTAGACTTAGAAGTCCATTTCTGCTTCTTGTTTCGACATTAGTCAGTTAATTGGTGCATTTGCTTCTACAGGGATGACTTCTTATATTTTGGTTTCTAAGAAATTTGTTCTCCGAAGAAAGGCGAAGGCTTCTACATTTCAGTGGCACCTGGGGCAGTTGGTCAGCTTGATGGGGGGTTGCTCGGCTATGTTGTTGGAGGTGCTGGAAGTGAAGAAAAGGTGGGAATGACATGCTGACTTGGTTACAAATTTCTCATTATTTTATGATGATAAACTAGGTTGAACTATTGAAGATCGAATTTGAGTTTGACGACACTTTCAATTGTCGAAGACCAAATTTGAGACTACGTAAACCCTTTTGGCTATAAAATTTATCTTTAAACAAAAGAAATTCATAAAATTGAGTCATAACCTTCAATCAATGTTGTGTATGGTCTTTACCCTAACATAAAAGAAGAGCACCAGGCGCTGGATCCCAACGCTAGCTTGATTATTGGGGAGCCCCACCTCGCAAGCTCGACAAGATTTTAGGATGACAGTGTTGAAATCATGGTGAGTATTTTGATTTTGTATTTTAAAAGTATTTTTAATTTTTTTAATTTTAAATTAATATTTTTTGATATTTTTTAATATTTTAATATATTGATATTAAAAATAATTTTTTTTAAAAAAATATTATTTTAATATATTTTTAAATAAAAATATTTTAAAAAAACTGTCACAATATTTTAAAAACCCCGTACTCTTTGTTTGCTTGCTGAAAAGATGAAGAAAAAGGGAAGAACAGTGTTTAGTTAAAGAATTGAATATAAAGATAAAATCTAAATTTATTTTTAAAGTAGTTCTGAACTGTGGCTTAAATTTGTGTGGTCATTGAGCTACCGCAATATCATACACACCTGCATGAATCATGCCAAGAAAGAAGAAGCAAAATGTGGTTTATGCATCCAGCAATATACACGTGGCTTAAGTTTGGAGTCAATTTCTGGCCCTCACATTATTGCTTTTATGTACCCTTTCATACGCAACATGCATGGATTCTACTCGCCCATCATTTTAAGTCTTTATTTCTACTATTTTCTATCTAAATTCTAAACCATGGACTGACATGAAGAAGAAGATACGCAATCAAATCTTATCTCTTCATTCTTCCCATTTTTATTTAAGCTCAGTAATTATTTATTTTTATGTGGAAGTATTGGGAAAATAAATTCTTTTAAATAATCGATTAGTTTAGCTCTGCAGTACTTTTATATAATAATATGAATTATTTATCTTATTTAATTAAGAATCAATATGTTATTTGGTTAAGTTATAATTATTTAGTGTGTGTAACTGTGTGTATATCTTTGATGGTGGTGGTCCATTCCTCTACTGTTTTTTTTTTGTTCCTTGAACAATTTCCCTCCCTTCAATCCCTTATAAATAATGGGTTTTGCCTTTTGAAATCTCAAACATCCACAATCTACCATTTTGTTTTGGTTTTAGTAGAGCAGAAGAGGAAAAGATAAGGGAGAGTTATGGCAAGTAGTGGCGAAGAAGTGAGCAACAAGCAGGTCATATTGAAGGGCTACGTCACTGGATTTCCAAAAGAATCAGACATGTACGTGAAAACAAGTCCCACAAAACTCAAACTACCAGAAGATGAAAGTAGCAATAATGCTGTGTTGGTTAAGAATCTCTACTTGTCTTGTGACCCTTACATGCGTGGTCGCATGGCAAATCGTCCAGTTGATGACCCCGACTTCTCTCCCTTCACTCTTGACTCTGTATGTTCCCTCTCTCTCTCTATATATTTGAACTGCAAGAAACACCAATATATATATGCTGTTTCTTTTTGTTTATTATTACACAGCAATTCATTTGATTGTTTTTTATTTGTGGGACAAGGAAAGTGGAAGATTTTAGTCGGATGTTGATTGTAATTATGGGATTTGTTTAACAAAGAAATGATTAAGAAAGCAATTAAAAAAGCAATCATGCTTTTTAAATATGTTTTGTACTTGAAGACCAATGGGATGTCTATTAGTTAATTAGAAAAAGGGTTTCTTTTGCTATTAATTTAAATATGTTTTGGAATTCAAGACCAAATGGCTGCTTATGTTAGTGTATGAAGATGTGGGATAGTTCCAAAATTGCTTTGTGATTTCTCTTTTTTTTTTAATTGAACAGCCAATAGATGGACATGGGGTGTCTGAAATTGTTGATTCTAGGCACCCTGGCTTCAAGAAAGGTGACTTGGTTTGGGGGAGGAAAATGGGGTGGGAAGAGTACAGTTTAATAAAAGAACCTGAGAAACTCTTCAGAATTCACAATACTGATGTACCCCTTTCCTACTATACTGGAATTCTTGGTAAGTTGTTTGCCTTCTTGATGTAAGTTCTGTTCATTATGAGAGGAACAATTGTTTGGTCAATTGGATTTCACAATTGACAGCAAGCAAGTTGCAATGCCTTAGAGTTCTGCAGCAACAAGGCCAATCTTGTTAGTCTTAAAAGAATGCATTCGGGTGTTTCGATTTTTGTCTGCTTTTCTTGTGTTAATGTTGTTTTGCTTGTTTTAATTATTGAGCCAAATCCTGTAAATGAATTTTCCTTTACAGGCATGCCTGGTATGACTGCTTATTTTGGTTTCTATCAAGTTTGTTCTCCAAAGAAAGGGGAGCGCGTCTACATTTCAGCAGCATCTGGTGCTGTTGGTCAGCTTGTTGGCCAGTTTGCAAAGTTGATGGGTTGCTATGTTGTTGGAAGTGCTGGAAGTAAAGAAAAGGTGAGGCAGCTTAGAACCTTATTCTACTTGGTGGCTTCTTTCTACTCTATTTTACTTGTACTCGTCCAAGAATCTTGTTCATTAAAATTCATAAAAATCATAGAGCACGATCATCCTTTTCTGGGTGGTAACTTATCAGCTTTACAATTTTTATGTCACCCTTTTCTTGTCTTTCTTCTTCAATTGGAGGGAGTTGATTGAATGATTTCATCTTGAACATATTAGCTGATTAGATTTTGATCTACTTTTATGGTATACAAGGTTGAACTACTGAAAAGCAAGTTTGGTTTTGATGATGCTTTCAATTATAAAGAGGAGCATGACTTGGTTGCGGCTTTGAAAAGGTCAGTCTTTGTAATTGCATTGGGGAATTTTACAGCAAGCTTCAATTAATGTTAAGGTCAGTCTTTGGACATTTAGCTGTGCATGGGAGTCAAAGTTGGCGGCCAGTAGTGGTTTCAAGGGTTTCTGTTCACACAGCACATTAAATGTGGTAATTAAATTTAGAATGTCTTATCTCTTGAGTCAAGGTTTGCAGCCGTTGATTTTGCTTGATATGCAGTCTCATAATAGATTTTTTTTTTTTTTTTGTGACACTTCATTCCATGGAAAACCCTTTTGATAATTTTGCATGCCCTATTGGTTTAGATACCCACTTGATCTGTGGTTACTCTTTATAGATTAGCAAGCGTTGAAACTTTAGGTGTACTTCACAGAAGGCATTTTTCATGCTTAACCACCATTCAACCAATGATTTCACTACGCTTTAATATTCACAGAGTAATTTGCATCACTTGCCAGATATAAAATTTAGCAGAAACTGAAAATTGTCACCCAGTAAGCAATGCTATAGCTAGCGGGAGATTCAAAATGCCCCTTTATGGTTTGAGTTTTGTTTGTGTCATCAGGTACTTCCCTGAAGGCATTGACATTTACTTTGAGAATGTTGGGGGTAAAATGCTTGACGCAGTCCTTCTTAACATGAGATTCCATGGTCGCATTGCTGCTTGTGGAATGATCTCTCAATACAATCTTCAGCAACCTGAAGGCCTTCAAAACTTAACGACTGTTGTTTTTAAGCGAATCCGTTTGGAAGGGTTTATAATATTCGATTACTTTGACCAGTATCCCAAGTTCCTGGATTTTGTGCTGCCTTATATCAGGGAAGGGAAGATTGTTTATGTGGAAGACATAACTGAAGGTCTCGAGCATGGTCCTTCTGCTTTGGTTGGCCTTTTCAGTGGCCGAAACGTTGGAAAGCAAGTAGTGAAGGTTACAAATGAGTGATCAGCCTGCTTTAGTATATTCTGTCAATCTGAATAGAATATCAGAGATGTCTGAATAAGGCTATGGATTTTTGTCATCCATGATGCTGCAGTTATATGGTTGTAAACTTATTTTGTCATCTCTAATAAAATTCAACCAGTGGGATGCTGTCTATTCCAGTCTGTACAGTTCTCTTACTTTCATATATATAGTCTCCATGCCTTAAATTTCTTGGGAGCTCAGCTCTCAACCGAGCAAAAACCATAGAACGCGTGCTGTTGTGGCTAGTTCACAATCCTATTTTTATTTGACACGTTACATGGCTTGCATATTCCATTTTAAGTGCTAGCAAAAAATCTATACCAAGAGAAGTACTGATACAAAGGCCGACATCTGTCTTTCTTGGACTAGTCCTGCACTAGCACTATATCCATAGTCAAGCAAAACAAAAGCACATGTGCTGATTCTCAACTTCAAATCTCACCAAGAAGCTATATGTGGCTTAAATTCACTAGGAATCAAGAAAAAATGGAAACCATAGTGCCATAACAATGTGGTTACCGCCCAAATCTGACCAGAAGTAAATTGCTAGATACTATAAATAGGACTTACAATCGACACTTACATCATCAGCAGCGTAAACTCTGATAATATATAACTAGGTCTTCGGGCATCTTGCAAGTTGGAAGCTAAAACATCAGCAATATGGCAAGTGATATCAGAGGTGAAGTGAGCAATAAGCAAGTGGTACTCAAGAACTATGCCTGTGGTTTTCCAAAAGAATCAGATTTCGAAGTGACAACCACAACAATAAAACTCAAAGTACCAGAAGATAGTAAAAATGCTGTTTTGCTAAAGACCCTATACCTTTCTTGTGATCCTTACCTCCGTGGTCGCATGAGATACACGCCGGTTACCGATCCTGACTTCTGTTCCTACACCCTTGGCTCAGTATGCGAACTCACTCTTTTTTTTTTCTTTCTCCAATAAAAGCATCACAATGAATCAAATTGTGGACTGGCTTGATTATATTGATTGTGCGTGCTTTTCTAATTTTTTCTGTTTTGTTGAAATTGAACAGCCAATATCTGGATTTGCAGTAGCTACAGTGGTTGATTCGGGGCACCCTGACTTCAAGAAAGGTGATCTTGTTTGGGGGAGGAGAGTAGGCTGGGAAGAGTATAGTTTAGTTACCACACCTGAATGCCTCACCAAAATCCTCCATATTGATGTACCCCTTTCCTACTATACTGGAATTCTTGGTAAGTTCTCTTACTTTTTGTTGTAAATCTTAATTATGCAGCTGCTTGTTATGAATTTCAATGAGCTACAACTCGTGTGTGAATGTACTTTAACAGGCATGCCTGGAATCACTGCTTATTTTGGTTTCTTTGAAATTTGTTCTCCCAAGAAAGGGGAAAGCGTCTACGTTTCAGCGGCATCTGGTGCAGTTGGTCAGCTTGTGGGGCAGATTGCTAAGTTGATGGGTTGCTATGTTGTTGGAAGTGCTGGTAGTAAAGAAAAGGTGGGAAAACCTCGGTTACTCTTTTCATTATTTCACTTGACATGCTTTTATCCTCTGGCTTCTTACTTCACTAGCTACAATTTGCGTGAGGACGTTGTTAATCAGATTAGTCCATCCTAGACATGTGAATTTGATCGCATTTTGTTTTGCTTTCATGGCATTATAGGTTGAACTGTTGAAGAGCAAATTTGGGTTTGATGGTGCTTTCAACTATAAAGAGGAACATGACTTGGATGCTGCCTTAAAAAGGTCAGTCCATATAAAGAGAGATTCACAAATCACTTTTATGAATCCAGAATCCATGGAAGTCATCCAGATTTACGGTTTTGTATATGAAACTTGATATTGAGAAAACATCCCTTATATATGATTTGAGGTTTGTTTCCATTACTAGGTACTTCCCCGAAGGCATCGACATTTACTTTGAGAATGTTGGGGGGAAAATGCTTGATGCTGTGCTTCTAAACATGAGATTGCGCGGCCGCATTGCTGCTTGTGGAATGATCTCGCAGTACAATCTTCATCAACCTGAAACCATTCAAAACTTGACGAATATTGTTTATAAGCGGATTCGAATACAAGGGTTTGTGGTTATGGATTACTTTGACCAGTACTCCAAGTTCTTGGATTTTATTCTGCCTTGTATCAGAGAAGGGAAGATTGTTTATGTGGAAGACATAGCTGAAGGACTCGAGAGTGGCCCTGCTGCTTTGATCGGCCTTTTTAGCGGCCGCAACATCGGAAAGCAAGTAGTGAAGGTTACTGATGAGTGATCAGTATTCTTCAGCATACCTTAGCATTATTTTTGAGTGATATTAAAGCAGTTTAATATTATAGCCCTATTTTTAGCAGCCTACCTTGATCTTCATCAGAATGTTTAGACATATTATAGAGATGTAAAATGTAGATGGGAACTAAATTTATAGGAAAATAATTGATTTTAAGAAAATATAGATAAACTAATAAGGGGTAAACAAAAATGATATTATGGTTGATGTTTAGTTCTTTGAATTTATGTAAACCCGCATTTTAGGTATGACAATAAGAGAGATGGCTTACATATCTTGTTAACCTCTCTTTCATGCATGATCATAGACAATATCAGTTGAAGATTTTCGATTATAATGCCATGAACAACTACTTTTTCTCTTATGCTTGAAAACGATGACGATTAACATAGCATTGTTTGCAATTTACCAAAATATTGTTGAAGTTACACTATGAGTTGTTGGTGGTTAATGACTATTATCATGATTCCTTGGATCCTGTATTGTCTTACATAAGAGAGAAGGGAAGATAAAGTAGGAGGAGGACATTGATGAAGGACGATAGAGTGGCCCTGCAGCTCTGGTAGGTATGCGTTTTCTGTGGTCTTTAACAGTGTAAGGACATGTGATGGGACCCATTAACATGTATAATCTTAAGTTCTCAAAAATAAATATAAAGGTGATGGGACTCTAAAATGGAAATTGAACCACACAATATTTTTTTAAAAAACTTTTCTAAGCAAAGTTATTCCAAAAATGCAAAAATTAACTTCATTAATTTCGAAGTAGTGATTTTTACGAATATTCTGTATAATTGGTTTAATTTGCGTATCACTGCTCCTACATGGCCCACCAACCCATCCGCCTTCACTACTTTACCAAGAAAGATAAACCAACAGTTGTAACTTAAAGCTTCCAGAGAGTTTGGAGAGCGTGCCTGAGCTCAACAATGGCAGGTAGAGGTGAAACAGTGAGCAACAAGCATGTGTTATTCAAGAACTATGTGTCTGGTTTCCCCAAAGAATCAGACATGTATGTTGCCACTACTACCACTGAACTCAAAGTACCAGATGGTTGTAATAATGGGGTTCTTGTTAAGAATCTCTATCTTTCTTGTGACCCGTATATGATAATTTTGATGAAGAAGTCCATAGACCAAAGGACTTTCACTTCGTATACCCCAGGCTCTGTAAGCCCTTTTCTTATCTCTCGTTTTTGTTTCGTTTTTTGCTTTTGTTTTCTGTTTGGGTGCTGAGAATTGGAAAGAAAATGTGTTTAGGAAAGTAAAGTTTTTGGCTTTATGGGTTAGGACAAGTGGGAATTGTGGAGGGTTTTGTTTAATGTTCCTTTCGAGTGATAAGAGGATGAAATTGATACCATTGTTGTGATTTTTGTTGAAAGCTTATAGCCTTTACTGAAAGACTATTGATTCCTGTTGACAATTTAGGACTTAAACAGTTGATCAATGGAATTAAACTTAACAATCTATCAAGCCCGTGGACTATAGTTTTTTCCTAGTTCTTTAGTCAATATGTTGTGGATTTCTAAGGAAGAATGTCTATTGAAAATTGTGTCCCTTAATTTACCAATCTTGCTGTCATTGCCTACTTATTAGAACTGGAAAAGAAAGACGGGGACTAGTTGCATGGGAATATTTCTGTTGCAAAGCATTGGAGAGACGTATACCTAAATGGAAATGAACTCATTGATATTTTATCTCTAAGAATTTTGAAAATTAGACAGATGATTGGAAATAAACCTCCTGTAAATTTATCTTAACTTGCATTTTTGAAATTGCTGGTTTGTATATGGTTAGTGTGTACTAAATTTGCATTTTGTAATTTGTGTGGTGGAAACTTGCCAGCCATTACGTGGGTATGGAGTGGCGAAAGTGTTGGATTCTAGGCACCCGGGCTTTAAAGAAGGCGACTTTGTTTGGGGGACAGTAGGCTGGGAAGAGTACAGCCTTATCACTTCATTCCAACCCTTCTTTAAAATTCAGGATACTGATGTGCCCCTTTCATACTATACAGGAATTCTTGGTAAGTCATAGAAGGTTCTGGTATGTGTAAACTATCATCGATTAGATGCATTACAAGAACTTTTGGCCATTACAAACAGAAAATCCCCCATACCATATGAAAGATGTAATTTTTATCATTGTCATTCCCTGTTATCATTAGAATGTCACTCATTCACCCTGTAAGTTTTTTTTTTTTTTTTGCCCACAGCATCATAACTAGGCAATTAAACTTGAATGTTGTATATTTACCAATTCCTAGAAGTTTGCTATTATGTTGCTATAGTTCCTACAACTGAATTGTCTTAGGAGTTAAACAAAATGAACTGAATGTGGTTCCTGGGATCCAAAACTGACTCCAATGCAAGACATTGTTTATTATATTCATTTCTTGTTATTAGGATAGCCTCACTTTCATGTATGATGTTCCAAGTGTGTTTGTGGTCAATCTTGCAGTGAGATAATTATAACTCCGTGCCGCAAAGAGAAGGAAAAATTGCATCTAATAAAATTTGTGCATTGTTGCATAAAAATTCTGCATTTGTTTCCAAGAATTTCATGTTGCTCTGTTTCTTAGTTTTTCTGTCCTTTCAAATTTTTATCAGGTATGACTGGAATGACTGCTTATGCTGGTTTCTATGAGGTTTGTTCTCCAAAGAGAGGAAATTATGTTTTCATTTCAACTCATTGTATGTGCATTTGCTTTTACAGGCATGCCTGGTATGACTGCTTATTTTGGTTTCTATCAAGTTTGTTCTCCAAAGAAAGGGGAGCACGTCTACATTTCAGCAGCTTCTGGTGCTGTTGGTCAGCTTGTTGGGCAATTTGCAAAGTTAATGGGTTGTTATGTTGTTGGAAGTGCCGGAAGTAAAGAAAAGGTGAGCCAGCATTCACTGTTAATACTTTTGGTTTTAGGTCATTCCTGGTAATCATTGAATCTGGGAAATAATTTTTACTTACAAAGAACTTTATCTTGTACTTCCCAATTTTCCATCTATTAATGGGCCTACAGCTCATGTTCTGTAATTTTTGAGCACCATACAGTGCATGATTCTTTCCTATGAGGGAGCACAAACATAAGGCATAGTGTCTTCATGAAATTTCATCCATTGACATCACATTGAAGAGTTTGACAACATCGTTGGATCTTGCTTTTCGTTTCTTGAATGTTAGTTGTGACCCCCTCCATTGGTTGGGTGAATGACCCTGAGATATACAGTATCTTTTTCTCTTCTCATGTTTAACCAGGTTGATTTATTGAAGAACAAATTTGGGTTTGACGAAGCTTTTAATTACAAAGAGGAGCCTGACTTAAATGCTGCTCTGGGAAGGTCAGTATATGTAAATGTTATTGCATTAAGCCAACTCACTGATATACTTCATTTTTTTCAAGTCATCTTTTGCCATCCCATGGAGATTATAGTTCTCCCAAATTTCACCAGCATGAAATGGCCATCTAAAACCATTTATCACAAAATTGTTGTAGAGAGCATATTATTTGGGGAGGGGAGGGGAGGGGAGGGGGAAGGAATGGAGTGATAAACATCGCATTAGCTGTGGCAATATTATTTCAAGCATTGATGGTAACTGGCCTCCAACTGTTACAGATACTTCCCTGAAGGCATTGACATATATTTTGAAAATGTTGGGGGCAAGATGCTTGACGCCGTGCTTCCAAACATGAGATTTCGTGGCCGCATTGCGGTATGTGGAATGATCTCCCAATACAATCTTGACAAACCTGAAGGTGTATTTAATTTAATGACTGTCGTTTACAAGCGGGTACGCATAGAAGGATTTGTGGTTACAGATTATTATGATCAATATCCCAAGTTCCTAGACTTTGTATTGCCTTGCATAAGAGAGGGAAAGATAAAGTACATGGAAGACATTTCTGAAGGACTCGAGAATGGCCCTGCAGCACTGGTAGGCCTTTTCAGTGGACAAAATGTTGGGAAAAAGCTGGTTGTAGTTGCTCGTGAGTGACTGTAGCCCATTGTATCTTTTTCTTTGTTTCTAGCTTGGGACAATGGCTGTTACCATTTTAAAAGTCGAAGGTGGTTGTGCACGCATTTTTTCTGTGTAATGGCTGTGTTAATAATTCAAGCCTGGACAAATTTGGTTTAATGATTTATCCTTCTCTAAGTGTGGTTCCGACTGCTATACTTATAATATTCATTCTCTCCTGCTTCAAAGCCATAGATTTTTCATGTAGAAAGATTTATTTTCGTGTTGAAGAAACGATGAAAAAGCTTCTCCCTGCAGTAAATACTGTCACATGTATGGTGCTGAAAAAGGAAAAAAAAAACACCTCTGAACCCTCCTTTTTGTGGCCCCTGTGATTTAATCTCTTCTGTAAGATGGCATTTTGGGGTCTGGGTCGTTATTGTTGAACTTTTTTTGGTTGTTTTTGTTGCTAGAAAGCCATATTGCTTTTAGTTTTTGAATATTTGATGTGCCTGGGATTTTATTTTTAAACAATGAAAAAAATTATGATCTAGACAATGCATACTAGAGAGGAGAATCTAGCAAGTTATGAAATTGCTCAACTAATACATCGATTTTGTGATTGATTTTAATGATACTGTAAATGAACTTGAACCAAGGTACCAGAACTTAGCTACCCTAAGGTCCATCTAGCACCTTTCAATGTGCTTCTGCTACTTCTCATTGTTTTGCATAAACCAGTCAACCGGAGGAGTCAAACAATTGTTTTCTAGTTTTTTTTTTTTTTTTTAAAAATTAGGTTTTAGGTTTCTGTATAAACAACTGATCGACCGCACCTAGCTTTCTGAGAAACCGATCCTATTTGTCTTGACAGTATGTTATTTTTACTTTTGCTTCTGTTTTAGCTTTTGCTTCTCTTTCCAGTTGCCTTTGGTTAGTTTGACCTGGGTAACATGCCTTTTATACTTTTTGGGGTATGTTTTTTGTACTTTTGTATAAATTTTTCCCTTCTATACAATTATTCTTTTCAAAAAAAAAATAAAAATATTTCTATCAAGCCTTACTGCACTTAGCATTTGTAACATCCTATAGTTAACATGTTTCTTGTCACCAAAGAATGAAGTTTAAGAGCTATGTGCTATGAGATATTGTTCCAAATTCTTTCAGTCGGTGATTTCTGTTTACAAATGACAGAGCTGTAGATGTATTTCCTTAGCTATATATCTTAGCATCTCTGGAATAGCAAAATACTAGAAGGGTCATCAGATTCAATATCGCCATCGATCAAGCCTAAGAAAAGAACCATTAAAATTAGTAACTCAGAAGTTAAACCAGGATCAAGGTGAGGTATGCTAAGTTGGCTGTGTACTTTTTCTTTCAACTAATTATGCAGCTGCAGATGCAAATAATTGATCAACGTTTTTGGAGTAAGAGAACACTAGTAAGGACATCAAGAGCAGCTGCCTTGTTCTTTATCAAGCCAACAAAAACTAGTACCTCTCAAATTTCAGGTTTCTTTAATCCCTAACTGCTCAATTAAAAGCTTGAAAAAGTTGAACTATACACAGATTTTTTTTGTTCTTTTGATTAGAAAGTCCATTTTATTTTATATAAGAAAGGAAATAAACAGGTAGTCTGTATACAGAAAGTATGCAGAACCTAGAAAGAAAACCAGGGAAAATCTGCAGCAGCTAGGAGCAACAAAATGGCCATTTTGCAGCATCACAGCAGAAGCAGCTACCGAACTCATAACTTCAACTCAGGAAGAAACAACCAAAACATGAAAGAAACAACAAGATTGAGTAATCAAATTAAATATTTTGAAACTAGAACCAAAGAAACCTTCTTGAGCTCGCTGTTCTTGGCAAGTGAATTAATATTTGATCTCCAGCATTTGTTGAAAATGAAGCATGGTATTTTCCTTCAAACGAACCCATGCCTCAATGCCATCGCCATCGTTAGAGTCCAATAGCAAAATCCCCTCCATTGGTGCATACACGCTACTCACCCATTCTGGCCTTTCCCAACCAAAATCTGCTTCATAAATTGGAAACCGACTCCAGGAATTAAACAAATAGACATCTATTTAAGTTGTTTCAAATATTTCTTTCATCTTAAGCATCTTGTTTGTCACTATTGAAATCATGTCATCACCATTTGAAGCTTTAGCACATTCTGAGAAAATGCTACTCATTCCTTCATGGAGCCAATTTACCACATCATGAATTGTGCAATTGACATGTTTCCAAAATTTCCACACATATTCCCTGGAATCGGTAGCGCTGTCCTCCTTCTCATGTCAACTATGTGTGTTAGATAAGAAGGACATAAGCATCCATATCTGGCTTGAGAGGCCTTGATGAGAGCCCTCCATATGAAAGCTGTCACCACTTGCACTCGTGATGGTTCGTTTTTCAGCGATCCTGAATTATTAACGTTGACATGAGCAGCTGCTTTCAGACTTGATAGAGCTGCGCCATTAAACACAATCCTTTTCTCGACAATCGTGTTATCTCTTTTGCTCCTCGGGGAAAAAGTCTTGATGGAAGACATATCTTTTGGTGGGCAGAAGGAAGACAATTGGAAACTTGGGGAGTGAACTTTGTCGATTCCTATTCGGCACGCAGTAGCCCAAGCATCAACAAATGTAAACAAAGTGAATCCATCAACTATCTTGTGTGTCACAGATATACCAATGGCAAGTCCACCACATTCAAACATGTTGAACTGAACTATAAGCAAAGGGCTTTCTTCTGGTTGAAATATTGGTGGAGCTAAATGATTCCTCAGCTCGGTTTCAAGCTCTCCTTCCTTGAGAAATTCAGAGAGGCAACCACTAGCTTTGGCTTCCAAATATTCTGCCCCATTGTCATTACAATCAATGAAGACACTTCCTTTCACGTATCTTCCTCCAAGTGGGTAAGGTCAAGATTTCTGATAAGGATTTTTGCAAGTGCTTGCTTTTTTCTGCAGTATTAACACAATCTTCTTCACCGCTGGCTGGGTAGTAGAAAATGCACGATGTGTAATAATTTGAAGGAAAATTCTGATCTAAACAAGATATTTTCAATTTCTGAAGGTTGAGTGGAGTTGGAGATGATGGAGTTATCAACTTTCTAGCTAAGATCTGAACCTTCATATTCAAATTCTTTCGCTTTGCAAGAGATGATGTATAGATTTTTGTGAAGAATTTTCACACAAACTAGAGGTTGGATTCCTTGAAAAACTTCTGTATAAACAATATAAAATGTCTGCAGTGATTATTTAAGCTGATTCTGGTGCTTTGTTTCCAGCAAAAGCCAAACTGCTATAAGATTTTATATTATACCTCAAGAAAGGTGGGGTGGGGAGAGTAAAGATATGAATGAACCTGATCGTGCCACATGTCAAGAGATCAAAGGCTCTAGCAGTTAAAATACTGTTAGACAGTTAGGAAAGTTTGTTAGTATTGGAGAAAGAAGCTAGTTTTCGTCTACAGCTTTTGATATAAATACATCTGCAACAATGTAAAAACTAAGTAATGAAAAACAGTGATTACATTCATCTTCTTCCTTCAACTGTTATACACTCTCTCTGCTTTCTTCATATTTCTGCTTAATTCTCCAGCAGTCTTCTATGAAAAATCTGCTATCTTCATATGGTATCAAAGCATAATTCTTGATCCTCTGCTTCCGCACTCCTTGTTTTCTGCTTCTGCTTCTATCTTCATCATCGGCAATTCTCTTCATATTTTTCTCCTTTTCTGCATTCTAAAACAAAAATGGTGACCTTTTCTCAACTCCAGATTGTTCAATCACCTATAACTTCTTTGCTTTCTACAGTTTCTACTCCTGTGACAGTTAAGCTTAACGATACAAATTATCTCACATGGCACTTTCAAATGCAAATTCTTCTGGAAAGCCATGGTATTTTAGGATTTGTTGGTGGTTCAAGGAAGTGTCCTAGCTGATTTGATGCAGATTCTGATCTTGAGGGCACTGAAACTGATGACTATCAGGTGTGGAAAATGCATGATCGAGCATTGATGCAGTTGCTTATTGCCACTCTTTCTTCTACTGCAATTTCCTATGTTATTGGATGTGTTAGTGCTCATGATATGTGGATTCAGCTGAAGGATCGATTCTCTACAATGACCAAAGCATGAATTTTTCAGATGAAAAGTGAGCTTCAGAATATCAAGAAGGGATCAGAACCAGTTTCTCATTATCTGCAAAAAATTAAAGATGTAAGAGATCATTTTTCTGCAGCAGGAGTTTATTTTGAGGATGATGATATTGTGATCTTGGCTCTTAATGGCCTACCTTCTGACTACAACACATTTAGGTGTATAATTAGAGGCAGAGATAATACATTTGTCTCTTAAAGATTTTCGATCTCAATTGCTTGTTGAAGAAGCCACTCTTGAGCAAACTCAGTCTGCATCCCCATTTGTTTCTGCAATGTTGGCCCAAAATCAGACATTTCAAGGCAAGGCTCTTGTTCTTGATGAAGGTAATTCTACTTCTAATTCTAATTTTCAACCTCTAGGATACTCTTCAAGCTCGAAGTCCTTCCCATCTTCTCATCTTTCATCTGGCTTTAGTGGGGGTTTTAATGGTCATCATGGAGTTTTCCATGGTTCCACGGGTGGTTTTAATGGTCCTAATGCAATGTTCACTAACGGTGACCATTCTAACAATAGACGCTCTTATTTTAAAGGTTTGTGGAAGAAGCCATGGTCATTATCAACCTGGTCCACGCCCTTATCAAGCTTAACCTTCTTCTAGTCCTAATATTCTTCGTCCTGGCATTGACATTCCCATTTGTCAAATCTGTAGCAAGAAAGGCTATGTAGCTGTTGATTGCTGTCAACGGCATAATCAATCATCTTCTTCTACCTCTTCAGTCCAATGCCAAATTTGTTGGAAATTTGGGCATTCTGCTATTCAGTGTTATCATAAAGGCAACTTGTCCTATCAAGGTAGACCTCCTTCCACCAATCTTAGTGCCATGCATGTAAATTTTCCTCCTTCTACATCTACTGAGCAATTTTAGGTTGCTGATACTGGAGCAACAACTCATATGACCTCTGACTTAGCTCAACTCAACTTAGCTACTCCTTTCTCAGGATCAGATACTATTACCACTGCTGGAGGTTCGGGTTTGAGCATTTCTAATGTTGGTTCTTCTATTCTGTTGTTCTACAGCGCTCTTTACAATTAAAACAAGTTTTGCATGTGCCTAAACTGTCACAACACTTGCTATCGGTTCATAGGTTATGTAAAGATAACAATTGCATATTTATTTGTGATGCATTTGGGTTTTGCATTCAGGACAAGATCATGAGGAGGGTTCTTCTCTAGGGACTGTGTAGAGATGGCTTGTATCCTATTCCTTTCTCTATATGGTACTATTTTCATATATGTAATAGTTTGTAATGAAATAATTAAAGACTAGCAAAATAAAGGCACAAAGGAACACTTGGGTTCCGTATGTTCAAGGATCTGATGGAGCCGTGATTTCTCCAAAGAAGCTAGATTCGGTGACTATGATTTCTCAAGAGTAGAATTGATGAAGACCTTGATAATGGAAGAGAAATACAATATGGGATAAAGATTGGCACCCTATTTTGACTCGGATAGGTGTTGTGACAGGATGAGCAACTATTAAATATAAGCAAGGAATTGAGAGAAACCTGGTGAATAGAAATTGCACGAGGGAATATGAAGACTGTGCAGGAGTACCCATAGGATCTAGCAAGGTACTATAATGAGACAACAAGTACAAGGAGAAGAAGTGTTCCCTGATAAAGCTCAGAGCTGAGACTGTGTTAAGGTTGTACAACAGAAAATCTCTTGTGCTCTTAATGAAGACAATATCGAAGACCTTTCCAATGCATGCAAGGATGGAAATATGAGCTGTTGCAAAGGCACCTAATTGAGAGGGTATGAATGCCTGTAATGAAAGGCGACCACCTATAATAAAGGTGAAGACACCAAAGGAAGAGTTGATGTAAGTGGAGCTGTCAAGCATCCCAAGTGAACGAGTGCAAGCAAGATGAAGAAAAGCGTAAAAGCTCCAAACATAGAAATTGAGATAGAGAATTGTGAAGAGTGTACCACAACTCCATCTTTCTATGTAATCAGTGGCAATTATCTCTCCCATAGTGCACATGGTGATAGAGAATTTTAGAGTCACTTTGAGGCATACCAGATGAAGGAGGATGCAACTGCCCCATGACAACAGGCGAAGACACCTTAGAGAGAAGGTATGAGGGCCATTATATGAGCATAAATTCAGATCACCCCAGAGCCGATGAAATGCCTAGATATGAGTGGACAAGTGTATGGATAGCCAATGTAGTGGCTTTGATGAGTATGAAGACAAGTGCTGAATTGATTTTCATAGATATTGCCCTCATGCTAAAGATCAATGAGCTAGAAAACATTAGCTTTTGTCAATAAGTAAGTGGATGACTTGTGGAGCATTAAGACACGGCTGCTAGGTAGGAGCAGAGGACTTATGCAGGTTCTGGGAACAAGTTGAATCTTGTTAAAGTGGTGAGCTCAGTAATGACATTCTAATACTTAGAGTATAAAGATATATATAGATCAACTTTTAATAAGTTGCCCCCATGGTTAAAGGTGAAGAGCTAGTTGGAATCTTAAGACTAACAGAGAGAAACTCATGAAGAAGTAAGACACAACTCTTGGAAGAGTAGACTATTGGAAGAATAGTGAGCTCATAATCATATTATCATTCTTAGTTAATGACTGTCGCACTCAGAGATAGATATTTCCGATTGAGGGGATGTTGCAAGCCTTGGTGTAAGGCTTGATAGATCATTTCAGACTAAGCATGATTGATAAGCTCGATGGGGGAGTGTTGCGTGTGTAAGAGACAAACGTTAACACTCTTCAGATGTGATGTGGCAGACCATCTGGTTGTAGTGATCCTTTGGTATGAGCAAACATGTTCTTTGCTTACTCTGGTGATTGAAAGGTTTGGCAAGTACTTGTAAGCTTAGCCAAAGATGCTCTTAGAATGGTAAGGTTAGAAGAGTTGCAAGATACAAGCATGTGCTGAAGAAGCATGAGGACAATTGCCCCACATGAATGGCAAAGGGTGTGATTGTTAGGTTTGTTGCTTAATGTGCAGCAACCTTTAACGGATGGTACCGTCCATTTATAAAAAAACATGCAGCAACTAGAAAGTCATAAGTTTGACAACCACCATTGAGTGGATGTGATCCTCCTTCTCCATGTATGTGTGAATTGTATACTTTCTCTATCTCTAATAATATGGACTGCTTCCGTGGATGTAGATGATTTGTCGAACCACATTAAATATTGTGTCAACATGCTCAGCCTCCAATGTGCAATGATTATGAACACCATCGGTCCAAACCCTAACACATCGCTACTCTAGCCATAGTGAGGGACACAATGCTATTATTAGTTAGATACAATTTCGTAAGTCCAAAATCTAAGACTTTTGGAGTGAAATTTTCATTGAGAAGAATGTTCTAAGACTTGATGTCAAAATGCAAAATCTACATGTCACAACCTTCATGTAGATATTCAATGCCACGAGCCACCCCAAGAGAAATTTCATATACTTTTTGGTTGCTCAGCGGTATGCTTCCTTGCCTAGAAAAAATATACTGTTCAAGAGATCCATTAGGCATGAACTCATATATAAGGGCATGCTTCGAGCCCTCAACAATAAAGCCTATGAGTTGCACCACATTGCAATGGTGAATTCTTCCAATGGTGGTAACTTCTTTCATAAATTCTTGCCTATTAGCTTTTTCTTTGCGCAAAATTTTTACAGCTGCAAAACGACCACTTCGAAGCTTTCCTTTGTATACTGAGCCATAACCTCCTTCACCTAACTTGCGATTGAATCCATGATTTATCTTCTTAATCTCCGAATAAGAGTCCCTTATAAGTGTGAAAATATTACCAAATAAATATTGAAGGGTGAAATTAAAAAAAAAATACCTTCTTTGTCATATTTAGATCAATAAAGTTACGAGACATGAAAGCTCATAAAGGAATAATAGTATATGATATATCCCTGCATATAGACATTATATATAAGAACATTAATCAATTATGTAAATATATTATTTGTTATTAGATTGCCATGTAATTTTTTTTAAATGAAATTATGATTCATAATTCAAACATGTATATCTGCAAAACCATCAATTTTTTTTTTAAATTTGAAATTCTTATCACTAAATAAAATTTAATTGAGATTTCATTGATTCAAGGGAAAACACAAAACATAAAAAAAAACAAATAAATCGTTTTATTTTTTTTTCCTATGTTGTTTTCAAATTTTGTCATTTTATTAATTTGTTATTTTTTTTTCATTTCCTTGTAATCTCTCAACGTTTATTTGTTAGACCAATCATTAATATGAGCTCTCAATCTTTAATTCATTTTTTAATTGCATTCAAATCCTCTAATTTTAAACTCAAAGCTCTAATAAACAATGAAATAATTATATATTCCATTTGTGACACCTTTTTTTTTAATTTTTTATACAGTCCCCTTACTCTAGATATTTTAAATATGATCCCTGTATCGTGATTTGATCAATTTTCCCATTAAATGTGAATATATGTCAAGAATATAGAATTTTACACATAGAATTTCTTTTTCAATAAAGAATAATTAAAAACATTGTATAAAATCAACAATCGAGAAATATTAGAAAAAAACAAAATTTTAAATTTGAAAATTAAAATAAATTTGAAAAAAAAAATAGATTAAAAACTGAAATTGAAAAAGAAACACAAAGGAGTATTGTAAATATTATTTTTTCAAAATAGAGAAATTATTAACATGTTTATTCAACTCACCTTGTTATGGATCAAATATTTTTTTATAAGATAAAAGAATGAATATGTAGGTTTTTTTTTTTTTATATTGAGTAAAAAATATAGCTATAAATAAAAAAATTTGATATTTATATATAATAAAACAAAATGAATATTTTTCATGCATAAGATACGAATAACTTTCCATATCCAGGGAGCTGTGAGAAGAAATACTGCAATTTCAGCAAGAAGTATCCACGAAAGAAAATAGAGGACTCGGTATTGGATTCGGGCAACTTATAAAAGTTAATGTAAAAGAGGGATCGTAAAGGAAATCACGATATGGTTAATAAAGATTGTCGTTGTCGTAGTAAGCTAGAAGAATGTTGAGGGATGGAGAAGCAGTCATCCATTTGAACATCAGATTAATCCACAAGTCGAATTGTGAAGCTCGGTATTGGATTATTGCATGGTTATTGAATCATTAGGAAAAGAAAGGGGAATTAGCCAGCTTAATGGCTCTCGTTGCAAAGTCAAGCTAATTATGAAAAAGTTAACATGGTGAGACATGCGGCCTAAAACATAGACAAGAAATTAAGCAATTAGTGCTTCTTGCTAATTAAGAAAAAATTTGCATTCCATACTCTTCGAGTCACTTATGAACTCCTAATGGTTGAGACACTACAAGTCATCCGCAAGTTCTTGGTCGTAGAGTTGGAGAGTTCATACACCCAATTTTTATCAGGTCCACCAGATGATCCTGCCTCCATCGACAAATTCGGATCAAAATTTGGGTGGGTTGAAGGATCATTCTCGTATTTCTCCCTCAATCGGTTGTTATATGTCTCTTGGAAATAAAAACTAAAATCATCAAATTCAATTCAAGAAAATAATAACTTACAAAAGAAAATGGTTGAATGAACATACCATAAAGTGTTGAGCGCGGTTGTTAACAAATTGTTACACCTCCTTTTGGCGGTCTTCACTTCGCACGCACGTCTTCACAAAAGCTCCATTGGGCTCGGTTCAAGTTCAAGAGCCATAGCTTGTAAGAAAAAAAATGTTGCAAGTTAAATATATTTATAAATAACAACAAATTAATTAAAGATAGATGTGATTAAAATGCTTCTTACCATCCGCTTCGCATGCAAAACAAAAGGAACGGAGCTGCTGGTGCGCGTGGTAACCGAGTTGTGAATTTGTCAGCTCTGGTTCCCCACACCGGACTACGAGCGTCATGCGAAATGCTTGGATATCATGTGCTGAATATATTCCACCCATGTATCCTCCAGGATGTATGGCGGCCTGAAATCCTTCTAAACCGCCATGTCATTCCAGCCTAGTAGAGCATTTTCTCTAGCATATTTTTTAGCTTTTTTTGCGCCTCATACCAAAAATCATGTAACCTACATGATATAAACGTATTCTATATGAGCTAATGACAACTGAAATTTTAATATTTAAAATAAAAAATAATTATTGTATTATTTTCGTTGTTACCTAATTACAACGTGATTCTCCCAAACTCTCCTCGCAACATTGTCATTTTCTCTATCCCACTCAAATTTACCCTTGCATTAACAATTTATAAGAAAATAAATCAATACTCTAAATAAAGTAAATGAATTTACTTAAAAAATAGTTGAAGATTTTAAGTTAACATCAACCTTAAATCTTATAAACCATGCATCGAAATGAGGATTCCAATCAAGATGTTTAGAAACCTGACTTATAGGTCATCCTTTTAATACGCCTTGTACTTACGGCTGAATGGATTTTGCTATGAAGGGACACCACCTCTACATTGTGGAACAACACTCAAAGAGGTAGCGTCGTGAGTCGATGCAGGTGCCTTTTCTTGGTCATCACCTAATGACACGTTGTTGTCATTATCGTTGCTAGAAGAACTAGTTGTGATCATGTGCTCACGACTTTCAGTTGATTTTTCTCTATGCATCTACACAAATTTTATGAATATTTATATAATTAATATCGTTTTAAAAACAAATATTCGGCAACACCTCCCCTATACTAGATACTACCCATAATTTTCAATCCTGTAAATATACAAAATATATGCCACAAACCAACTGATTTTATTTTATTTCTACCAATAATTTTGGATTACTCAATTTTATTTCATTTTCAACGTGATAATGTTTTTAAAATTCAATTATTGCAATTAACATTTATACTATAAATTTGACAATACCAATTAAATTTTTTTAAAAAAACAATAAAACATTATTGCAATGTAGACAATAACATAGAAAAAAAAATTAATCCATTAATATTCAATTAACATTTATACTACATATTTAACAATAACAATAACAATTAAAATTTAACGAACACAATAAAACATTATTGCAATGTAGACAATAACATAGAAAAAAAATTTAATCTTATAAATTCAATTAACATTTATACTACAAATTTAACAATAACAATTAAAATTCAACAAACTAAGTAAAACATTATTGCAATGTAGACAAAAAAATACAAAAAAAAATACAAAAACAAATATAAGCTTTAGGAATGAAAAATGTTTACTTAAATGGCGTGCTTAATTTCAGAGTTTATCTACGTGTGATAAAAAAAAATACATTGTTAATAATCTAAAGAAAATAAAAAGAATAAGAAGAAAAAAAGTCAAAAGATTCACCACACATACCTTTTAATCGTGTTAATAGTAAAAACCTGAAATTCTACCACTAAAACTACAATTCAAGAGAGGATTCAAGTGAAGGGGATTTGAAAGAGAGTGAGGAGAGGATTGTGAAAATGAGAGGAAAAAATGAACTTATGGCATCTTCGATGGGTTTTATACTACGTTTTTATCGAGAGAATCACCGATAGAATATTAAATATTATTATTTTTAATTAGTCCATCGGTGATTCCCTCGGTAAATTCACCTTGAAATTTCATTTCGCACTAAAATTTTCAAAAAACCTCCACATTTTTGGCAATCTTTCCATGATTTTGTTGATAAAAAAAGAAAACAGTACAAAGTCAGAGATGCATTAATTAACAAGGCATTGAAATTTGTAGTCCATCAGTAATTCTCTCGGGAACCTGACACTCAATAATTGCAATCACTGATATGAGAAGGGGAACAATTTCATTCGCTTTGGAATACACCGATGGACACGATCCATTGGTGTTTCCATCAGTATTGTAGGTGGTATTTCTTTTGGTGTTGTTAACCGTGAGTAGTGGCAGGGGGATGGTATGTAACAATTCCCTTTGCCTCTAGAATACATTGACGGTTTGTGTCCGTTGATGTTTTCATCGGTGACTGTATAGTGAATAGTGCCAAGGGGAGGGGAATAGTTTCCTTCGTCTCTAGAATACACCGACAAATATAAACCGTCGGTGTTTCCATCGGTGACTACACAATGAATGAAGCTAAATTGTTTTTGTATTCCGTATCTATCCATCTTGTAAATACTTAAATTGAAAGTTGCTCACACAACACAATAACAAAAGTTCGCATAACAATAATAGAATGAATACTTCTTTGTTGATAACTATTACATTATCGTTTATGGCATTACATTTTCATGTTTTCATAAGTAGTCAGAATTGTCTTCTTCTTCTTCAATTGACTCGTTGTTAGCTCCAACACAATCTTCTACATTGATATCATTGTTATCATCATTTTCATCGACTTGTGCTTGTCTGCTGGAGCTCAGAACAACATTTAACTCCTCACCATCAACATCAACAAAAATATTATCGAAGACGTGAAAATTTGAATTTTCTTCCAAGTCAATTGATGGAGCAACTCAATATGATTCAACCAACTCACTTACTTGATAGACATCATCTCTGACATTTGAGTCATCGTTCTTATCCTAAACAACCTCGAAACGACCCCTAGGTTTGATTTTCAATATGGATAACCAATCAACTCTTGAATGATCCTTTCTAAAGGAAAGGGTGTATGTGTAACACACTTGTTGTCATTGCTTGGTAAAAACAAAGACATCGTTGACGTTGTAGAGTCTAGCTTTTGAGTTAATTTTGACCAAACCATGATGGCGATCTACTCTGATTCCTTTGTTAGTGGTGTCATACCAATAACATTTGAATAAAAAGACTCTATTATGCTCGTTATGATATTGCAATTTAATTACCTCTTTTAATTTCTCATAATAGTCAACTTCAAACTCATTAGAAGTTGATCCCTTAACATAAACCCCGCTATGATATGTCTTTCAACCTTGCCCATATTCTTTAGTGTGAAACACGTGCCTATTAACAAAATAACCATTGTAACACTTCACTTTTCTTTCAGGACCCAGACTTAGTAAAGACAATTTAGCGTTAACATTCCTTCCCATTTTATAAACCTCGTACAACAAGTATAAAAATTAATAGTGATAGAGAATTCTTTAACGAAATTAAGTATCTTGATAGATAATGAGTTTGTGATAATACTTACATGTTTTATGAACCACGTCACAAATTGTTCATTTTGTAATTGAAAGATTTGAGATTCGGTTAGCTGTAAGTTATTGGACAGTAAATATTGATGATGTTACCTACGAGGTATTCAACAATGTATGAGTTTGTGATATTACAAGAGAGAAATAGCCCATTAATAACAAAGTTTATATACTTACTGAATAAAAAGTCTCAGTTCATCATAGTTAAATAACACATAATTGAGGGCTTATTTACATTCTATTTCAGACAAATATCTTCCCCTGACAACATTTTTTGTTGTGGGTCATCCATGATTGGAGAATATTAACAAGTTCTCACTCAAAGGCATTTCACAACCATTGTCATGCCTTGGAACATGATTGATTCTTGTTCTCAAATAAGGCTTGAAATAGTACTAGATAAATATTTAGATCTCATCAACAATATAGGCCTCACATATCAATGCCTCAACATGCGCCTTGTTTTTTTACCTTTTTCTTAAGGTTGAACAAGTACCTACATGGAATTAAAAGAATGTTTTCAATTAACAAAAACAATGAAAATAGTATCAAAGATTGTATGGCATATGTAATCTCTAACCTCTCGAATGGATATATTTATCTATACTGGACTAGGCCTCCAACTTTTGTCTCATATGGTAAATGTATATGTAGATGCTCTATGGAGTCATTTTGCCTCATAGCTATGTCTGCAACTTGCTGGAGCATAAATCTCTAAAGAAATAACTGATCTCCGTGAGTGCATCCTATATCTTTTTTGGCAATAAATCACGATAAGCTAATGGATATAGTGTTTGCATAAACACGTGGCAGTCATAGCTCTTCATTCCATACAATCTGCAATCCTCCAAATTAACCAAACTTGATATGTTTGAGGCATGTCCATCGGGAAAGCACAAACTCTTCAACTATTGGTAGACTAGTAGTTGTGCATTCTTGTCTAAGACGAACCCTAATTGCGCGCCTTAAAGATCGGGCACAAGGATTGGTTGTGTAAAGAAAAAGTATTAACACCCTAAATACGTCATACCTACAGTAAGCTGCATTGTTTAATTGTCTGATATATGTTAAGATGTTATTGTGTTTTCTAATTGTTTGTTTGTCTAAGGTTTAAGATAAGTCTTCATAAGTAAGGAGATCCTTATCTTATCGGGTGAAACCTAACCGTTCTAATGTAAATAAAAAGAATAACTAACTCTTATTCAATATCAAGAATAAATCTTATGTATAAATTTATAATCCTAGATATTAAAAGAACAAAATAATTTTTTTGTATTTTTTGAAATATTGGCCTAGTTTTCATGGCTTTAATAAACTGTTTATTAAAGCTCAAAATGCATGCCAATACATATTTTTCAAAAAAAAAATTGTATGAAATATGATATAATTTTTTTTTTATATCTTTGAGAGACTTGGCCATGTACATGACAACATGGCATATTTTTTTGTTTCTTTTTTGTGTAATTTGTTTGCAATGTTTCGAAGAAAACTTGGTATTTTAATACCTAATTTGTATCTGATGCTACCATATTATTTGATAGTGTTACCCATGTTTACCTAGTGTTTTGCCTATATTTTATATATAAAATGTCTTGATATTCTTTGTTTTATGTTTTGAAGGCACTTTTGGATGTAAGATTAAAAAAGAAGTAAATTGGAGATAATTGGTAGATTTGACCTCCGATCAATGTTTAGCGTAGAGCTTGAGCTCTAGAGGTCAAAATAAAGTGATTCTAGTGGAATTAGAAAGCTAACATCCATACCTTTCTATATATATATATATATATATATATATGGAAAGAAAAATAAAAATAAAAATAAAAAGAGCATGGAGATCGCAGTCTTCAAAGACAAATCTCGCATTCTACCAATGGTGACCCTTGGCCATTCCGACTTGAATATCTTGAGCTAGAGAAGTCCATTTGATGCAAAATCAATTTTGTTGGATTCCTGACTCAAAGACTTATCAGTCTACCAAATTGCAGAAGAAAATGAGCTCATATGAGAGAGATATGAGTTTTCTAAGATGACATATGAATTCTGCCAATAGACAGATTTTGTGAAGAAACAAGTCCAAATTACTTTCCAAAGCATCCAAATCGACATCCAAGTCTTTATTCGCAATTTAACTCTTTTAAGTCCAAAGTCAAATCTTGAGGATTTTATGCAAGACTATTTTTTCTTTTTTAGAAAAATAGTTATTAAAATACTTAAATGTAAATTGTCTAATTAGATAATGACTGTTTTGTTAGGGTTTCCTATCAAATTAAAAGAAAGAGAGAAAGGAAGACAGGGGCGGCCAGAACAAAGAAGAAAAATGCCCTTTCCTCTAAATCCAAAATCATGCATTCTTTTTTCTTTTTGATTAGTTGTGTCATTACTCATTTTGGGTTAATCCCCAAATTCATTTCTTTTTCTTCCAAAAAAAAGAGAGAGAATGCCCGAAACAGTGCTGTTTTGAATGACACTGATTCTTCTTCTTCCCCTGGACGTGCAACAGGGGAAGAAGAAGGTTTTTAAATACTTTTTCCCACTCTCTCTCTCCCCCCCTGACATAACCCAAACCTTGCCACGATTATGGAAGAAATAGAAGACCCATGTTCGGCCACCTTACCCTGCGCTTGGACAGGGTAAGGTGGCCGTCTCCCCTTGCCTCCTATAAATACAAGGGGAGAACTAGAGATCAAGGGGGATAGATATAGAAAGAAGGAAACAGAAAGACAGTTTGAGAAAGGGAAGAGGGGATTGTTTGGGGGAAAAGAGGAGAAAAAAAAGAGACAGGGGGATTATAAAGAGGAGAATGAACAAGAGAGATTAAAGGAAGAATTGGTTGGAGTTACCTGAGAAGAGAAAACAAACAAGGGGGAAGATTTGAAAACAGGGTAATAAGGGGGAAGATTTTGAAAAAGAACAGAGAGGTTATAGAGGAAAAAGAAAAAAGAAAAGTAGAAGGGAGGAGAAGACCACTGCAGCAACCCCTTTTAGTCCGCCACCACCACCACCTACCTTCCTCTTCGCAGCCACAAGAAGCGCTTCGAGCCACTATCGACAACAACTCCACCACCAGTAGAAACAAAAGAAGAAATAGAGAAGTAGCAGACATAAATGGGGAGAAGAAGAAACACAAAAAAATAGTAAGAAAAAAAAAGAAGAACCGTCGTCTGGAACCCCCTGTCCGCCGCACCATTCTACCTTCTTTGCCACTACCAGTAGTACCGCCATGAAGCCACCGCAGGTGCGCCCCTCTTCCTTCTTCCTTCTCCTCTTCATCTTTTTTGGTTTCCTCTACTGTTATGCAAAATGAACAGTGGAGAGTGAATTAATTCACTCTTCACTGTTCATGTTGCATGTGAACAGTGGAGAGCATCTCCACTGGTTGCTACCGGCCCAGTTAAAAAAAAACCAAAAAATATTTTGTTTTCTTTTAGTATCTGAGATTATGAATTTATATGTAAAATGTATTCTAGATATTAAAAAGGTAGTTCTTCTATGTAGACATTAGAACGATTAGGCTTTTACCCGATCCGATAAAAACCTCCTTACCGAGAAGGTGTTTTCTTAAACCATAGACAGACCAACAATTACAAATACAATAATACCTTAACATATATCAGACAATTAAACAATGTAACTTCCTTAGGTAAGGTGTATTTCGGGTGCTAATACCTTCCCTTTACGCAACCAGTCGTCGTGCTCGATCTCTGAGACTAGTTAGAGTTTCTAATTATGGTCCCTTATTCCACTAATAAAAAACAAGAATTCCTTCTCTTCTCTATTCACCATATTTGCCAGATACATACGAGAGTGGATGATTGTCGCAACGCCGCACTCGTGCGACAACTTGTTTAATAGACATGCAAGGCTAAACTCTTTTTCTTGGTTGCAAAGACACAGAAACCTTCAGATTTCAAGAACTATGAGATTTATTTTATCCTTTTCTTTTCAGTTTATATGATGAATGAATATGTTTATTTTTATATGCTTATTTCCTATGATTGTTTATTTTAATTGCTAGAGTGAATTCTAAGTTATTATTATGAACAATATATTGCTAAGTTTGATATCAAAACCGGAGTTGTGGTATATAAACTTGTGAAACAGCTGAGATTAATAATTGTGGCGGATCTACATTATTAATCTCAGGGATAACATTCAAACAAATTGAACACGGACTGCCAACAGTTATGTTATTTAGATTAATCAATTTATCTAGTTCTTAAACTTGCCTTTGAACAAAATTACTAGTGCAAATACTATGGTTGTTTATTGGTTAGGAATAGTTATACAACAGATCTGTTAGCTATCAATGTTAAGAAAAGATAAAGATTCAAAATATAAATTGATGTTTAGTTTCAATGATCGGTTCTGATTTCCGTAGGTGGACGTCTACTTCAACCCAAGGTTTGTTCTTTCGATTTTCTGATTTATTTACTTTAGCTTGATTGTTTTAGTCTACTATAGTCTAGATAACCTCAAACCCCCCCTTTTCATATCGTATAGCGTAAAAATTTGAACTAAACCTTCCTCGTGGGATCGATCATTTGCTTGCTCTATACTATCTTATTTATTTAAGCTAGGGAAATTAATTTGTGTGACCGCGACTTCGCAACAGTATCCTTACAGTATAAAAATACAAACCAATATTAATTAAAAAAGTAGAAAAATACACAAGAAAATCACAATTTTTTTAAAGGATACCTAGAATTTTTTTGGAATTTTTTGAAATTATATATATATATATATATATATATATATATATATATGTTGCTGTTGTTGTATATAGGGTTGGGCCCAACCCAAATAAATGGGTTGAGCCCACCCTGGTTGTGCCGAGACCGACCCAAATAAATTAGGTTGAGGTCAGCCCAAAAGAGTTAGGCCAATATCGGCCCAAAACAGGATTTGGGCTTATAATGGTCCAAAACGGGGGTTGGACCAATGTCGGCCCAACGAACCCTACTCAAAGATAAACTGGGCCAGACCCAACCCAAACATTTTGGTTTGGGTTGATGTTGGTCCGATCTAGGAATAATGGCTCTCCACTATTCATTAACGAAACAGTGGAGATAGTCGGGGTGGGGGTAATGAAGCAGAAGGAGAAAAAAAAGGAGGAGGAGGCGGCTAACCTGGTGGTGGCTTTGGTGGTGCTGGCATTGATAATGGCGTTGTGGTGTTGTTGTGTCAGCAGCAGGTAGGAACGGTGGTGGCTGTTGTGGTTCTTCTTATTCTCTATACAAAGATACATACCTCTTCCTTTTCTTTCTTTTTTTGTTCTTATTTTTTTAGTTTTCCTTTGTTTTCTTCTCTTGTTCTTATCTCTCTGCAACCTCCCCTTTGCTTCTGTTTTTTTCATATTTTTTTTCTTTTCTTTACCTTCCTTTGTTCTCCCCTATTTCTTTATCTCTTTTATTTCTTTTGTTTCTCTATATTGCCAATCTCTCATCCCCTCTTTCTATCTTTTTTTCCTTTTCAAAACCCCCCTCCCTCACCGCCTGGTAAGGGGGTATTTATAGGGTCAGGGGGAGTGGGAGCTGCCCTACCCCTGTCTAGTCATGGGAATGGGTTAGGGTAGTTGGGGCGGCCTTTGCGCAGCCGGCCTAGAGCCACCCGCCAGGAATGGCTCCTTTACCCCTTCCATGATGGTTGTAGACCATAAGGGCTAATTATTAGTGTTTAGACAAGTGGGGAGGGAGAGAGAGGGAGGCGTTTATAGGGGAAAATTCTTCTTCTTCCCATTCCTGTGCGTGTTCAAGGGAAAAAGAAGCACAGTATCGTTCAAAACAGCACCATTTCGTGCTTCTTCTTTTTTCTAACAGTGGATGAAACAACGTCGTTTTGAACAAATTGCGTTGTTTTATTTAAAAGAAAATGTCACCAAAACAAGTCAAAATCCAAATCAGTCCTCAATTGCAATTTTGATTTTAAGTATCAATTCAATTGTATCCCTGCCAAATTCAAATATTAGCCGTTTTTTTCATTTTAGTCCTTATTTTTGAATTTGTGCATTTTAACCTTTAATTGATCAACAAACTTCCAATTTCTTCAATTTGACCCCTGATTCAGTCAATTTCAGTCCTTTTATTTACACGCTTTTTCCAGTTTTGTCCTTGGTCTCTAATTTCTTCAATCAAGTCCTTAATTGGCAATAAACATCAATAGTTATGCAATTAAGCATCTGATTTGACCAAATCAACTCTTAAAAGTTGTAATTTAACCCATGAACTTTAATTTCTTCCAATTAAAGCCCAAATTGACTTAAAATTTAATTTTTCTTGAAACCCTCCATAAACTCAATTAAACCTTCAATAAAATTTAACCGGGCACATAAACATCTAATTTTGGGCTTTTCTTCCTCAAATTGAATTTTCTTTGTCAACAGGGCTTTCATCAATCAAAAATATACTGTCGGATTTCAATTTTTGTATTTTTGAACATCTTCTCACTACTATTATTTTTTTGATTTTTTAAAAAAGAAGAAGTGAATTTGGGGAATAACCCAAAAATAGGATATGACAGTTGCCCCCCTCTTTACAATACTTACGATAGAAAGTCTCGTAAGAGACCTTAGATAGTAAGTTTTGTAAAGAAGAAAAAAGAAAGAGAGATAACAGACTCACCATATCAAGAAATGATGAAATGTTTTGAAAGTATTTGAAGTGAGGGCTAGAAAGCACACTCAAAGTAAAAACAAAAAGGGTTTTTTTTTTATGAAATTCATATATTTTTGAAATGGTCGAATTGTCATGGGTGACCTGCTTAGGGAAAAAATGAAAAAGAGTTTTCAAGATGTTCTTATTGTAATGGGTGACCTACTGAGATGAAAAAAAAATGTGACAAGAGGTCTCATTGTAATGGGTGACCTACCCAGATGGAAAAAATAAAAAGTGGTCTTATTGTTATGGGTGACCTCCTAAGTGAAAAATACAAAGATGTGTTAGGAATGGTCTCATTGTAATGGGTGACCTACCCAGATGGAAGATGGTCTCATTATTATGGGTGCCCTACCCACGAAAAATGCAAAGTTTTTTTTTTAAAATAGTCTCATTGTAATGGGTGACCTACCCAGATGAAAAATAAAAAGGTGGTCTCATTGTAATGGATGACCTACCCATGTTGAAAAATGCAAAAAACAATTTCAAGAATGGTCTCATTGTAATGGATGACCTATCCAGGTTGAAAAATGCAAAAATATTTCAAGAATAGTCTCATTGTAATGGGTGACCTACCCAGGAAAAATGCAAAGATTTCTTCAGAAATGGTTTCATTGTAATAGGTGACCTACCCAGGTGGAAAAGTGCAAAGATTTTTTTCAGAAATGATCTCATTGTAATGAGTGACCTATCTAGGTGGAAAAATACAAAGATTTTTCAGAAATGATCTCTGTCGCATGTGAGCGACGTCGCGGCGATCGTCCACCCTCAATGGGTATGGATATATATCTGGTAAATATGGGGAGACAAGGAATTCTTTGTCTCTTATCAATGAAAAATGGTGTGGGAGTCGCCACCTAGTATTTTGGTCACTAGGAACCCTAACTGGTCTCAGAGATCGGGCACGGGGACTGGTTGCGTAAAGGGAAGGTATTAGCACCTCAAATACGCCCTACCTAAGGTAAGCTGCATTGTTTGATTGTCTGATAAAAAAGCTAAGGTGTTATTGTATTTCTAGTTGTTGGTCCCTTGATGGTTCAAGAAAAGTCCTCCTCAATAAGGAGGTCCTTATCTTATCGGGTAAAACCTAACTGTTCTAACGTCTATGTAAAAAACATATTTTTAATATCAGGAATACGTTCTACGTATAAATTCGTAATCCCAAATACTAAAAGAAGACCAAAAGATTTTTTTAGAATTTTTTGAAATATTGGCCTAGTTCTCATGGCTTGAATAAACTGGTTATTAAAGCCAAAATGCATGCTAATACATATATTGTTTTTGAAATTTCCTTTGTTGTGTGAAAATATGATGTTATAATATTTATATATATATATTGGAGAGACTAGGCCGTATGCATGAAAACAAAACATTTTTTTGAAGACTTGACAAAAACCGGGTATTTTAATACCGGATTTGTATCTTTACAGTATAAAAATACAAACCGATATTGATCAAAATACAGTAATAAATTTAGAGAAAATCACATTTTTTTGAAATAATTTTTGAAGAATTTTTTGTTCGAACGGGCCAGACCTGGCCCGAAAGGAGACTGGGCCGAAATCGGCCCAAAATAAAACGGGTCTACTTTCCACAGGGCTGGACTCAGTCCAGCCCGAAACAACAGTAACCGGGTTACTGTACATGCATACAATAGTCGGGTTACTATATATGCACAGTGCATAACAAATGAATTATAATTATTTCCGCATAGTAACTAGTGAATTATAATTAGGTGGTTACTGTGCTCCACACAGTAACCACCTAATTATATTTCATTTGCTGCAGAATGTGAATTGCTCACATTCTGCATGCAAATGAAGACGAACAAAAATTGGACAGAGGAGAGAAAGGATTACCTGACGGTGGCGTTGATGGTGACAGTGTTGTGGCAGCAATGGTGCTGTTTCAAACGGTGGAGAGAAAGAGACCTGAGAGAGAGGTTACTGTTCTTCTCTTTCCCTCTGTTATGCGTTGCTTCTTCTCTTTGTTTCTTTTGTTCCCTCTGTCAACAATGTTCTTCCCTCTCTGCAGCGGCTTCGTGGAGGTGCTGGCGGCGGGGGCCTGGGGAGTGGCTTGGACAGTGGTCGACCTTTCTTCTTCTTCTTCTCTGTGTTTTTCTTCTGCTCTATTCTCCTCTGTTTCTGTTTTATTCTTTTGCTTCTCACAGTGTTGTTATCGACTGGGAGGCCAGTGACAGCTGGTAGTGATGATGATGGAGCGACGATGGTTCTTCCCTGCAGTGGCGGGCAATGTTTTTCTGCTATTGTTGGCAGCGCTGATGGTGGTGGAATGGCGGAGGTTCCAGTGACAGCAGCTGTTTTCTTCTTCTTCTTCTGCCGCTCGTGAGGCAGGCGCTCCCTTTTTCTTCAAGTAGCAGCGTCGGGTGGGAGGAAGGAGATGAACTGAGGCGGGATGGTGGTGGCGTTTGGCAATGCTGGTGTAGTTGGCGTGTTACTGCGGCTGCTCCTCCTCCTGGTGTTGTTGTTGCTGCTGCTGCTGGGCTGGAGGAGATGATGAGGGCGTTGGCAGCGTTGGTGCGGCTCCTGGTGTTGCTGCCGCTGCTGGGATGGAGGAGAAAATGAGGTCGGTCTGGGGCTCCGTTGACAGAGAAGGCTGTTTCGGGTGCAGGGAAGAAATGGCCGAGAGAGGGGAATGGCCAGGAGGGGGACTGTTTTTGGGTGCTCTCTCTCTTTCTCGTTCCAAAAACACTCCTCCCCTTTTAGTTTTCCAGCCCTCTCCCGTTCAACAAAACTGTCCTCGTTTTAAACTTCTTCCTCTCTCCGTTTCAAAAAGTTTTCCCCCCCCTCTCCTCTCTGCCTCTTTCTGCTGTGTTGGGTGCTATTTATAGAGCAAGTGGGTGTGGCTTTTGCTGTTGCGCATGGGAGCGGGTCTCGTGGCGGCTGGTCGGCCATTGGGTGCTACTGTCGAGGTTCGGCTCCAACGGCATGGGGCCTCGGGTTGGTCGGTGGGCTCCAGGCGAGAGAGGCCCCGATAAAATTTAAACAAAAGCTCATTTTTCCTTCTTCCCCGCTGCATGTTCGGGGGAAGAAGAAAGAGGAACAATATTTCGGTCTCCGCCCCCCATAGTTGGCTGTGTTTTTCACTTCGGTCCTTGGTCTCTGATTTATGCAATTTGACCCTCAATTGATCAACAAACTTTCAATTTCTTTAATTTAGCCCCTGATTTAACCAAATCAACTCTAAAAAATTATAATTCGACCCCAGAACTTTAATTTCTTCCAATTAAAGCCTAAATTGACTTAAAAATCAATTTTTCTTGCAATCAAATCCTCTATAAATTCAATTAAACCTTCAATAAAATCCAATTGAGTCCATAAACATCTAATTTTGGCCTTTTCTCTTCAAAATTAATTTTTCTTTTCTAACAGGGCTCTCATCATTCAAGTATATCCTGTAAAAAATTTCACTCCTTGTATTTCTGAACCTCTTTCATCAATTTTTCTGATTCTTTTCTGAGTGCTCCCACCTCTTATTATTTTTCTAATTTCTTCCGGCTATATATTTATATTTTTGTGGGGGACCCAAAAATGGGTTACAACAATCTCATTGTAATGGGTGACCTACCTAAATGAAAAATGAAAAGGTGTTCTCATTGTAATGGGTGACCTACTCAAATGGAAGATGGTCTCATTGTTATGGTTGACCTACCCAGGTGAAAAAATATAAAGATTTTTCAAGAATTGTCTCATTATAATGGGTGACCTACCTAGGTGAAAAAATTATTAAAAATAAAAAGCGGTCTTATTATTATAGGTGATCTACCCAGATGGAAAAAAAATGTGAAAAATGGTCTCATTATTATGGGTTATCTACCTAGGTGGAAAAATACAAAGATTTTTAAAAATAATCTCATTATAATTGGTGTCCTACCCAAGTTGAAATACGATGTTTAGAAGGGAGAATATGATAGGGCTGGAACGAGGATGAGGGATCAAAGACGCACTCGAAAAGAGGTAGGGTTAGAAAACACATTACCCGAGAGATAAGGGCTCAAAGGTGTACTTATAAGGAGGTGAGGGCTCAAATATGCACTTGAAATGAGATAAGATTAGAAAACATATTACCCGAGAGATGAGGCTCAAAGGTGCACTTGAAAGGAGGTAGGGTTAGAAAACACACTACCTAAGAGATGAGCCTCAAAGGCACACTCCTAATGAGGTAGGGTTAGAAAACGCAGTACTTGAGAGATGAAGGCTCAAAGGCGCACTCGAAAGAGATGATGGTGAGACATTAATCTATCAATGATAAAAGTGATGCATCATGATCAATATGCATGAATACTTACCTGAGAAATATAGGTCCCCTTTCTTCATGGAGTATCCCTTTTCTTAAAAGTTTGAGTCTTGGTAGTAAGCTTCGATGATCTTTTCGCTCTTACTTACTCGAGTCATATCTTGGAGTATCCCTGGAAGGGCCTAGTATTATCTTTTTCCTCCAGCTTTTATCTTAAAGGTTGCCAACTCTACCCCTACATTTGGTTTTCTTATAAAGGGAAACATGGAGCTAGCCCTGTTATAGGTTTTTCTGGATTGTCCCCCAGTTTGATCATACATGTCACACCCGACATCGCGGCGGCCTTAAAAATTATCATGGAAAAGAATGGATTTCTGGCATCCTGTTCTTTAATGGGGAATGGTATTATTTAAGGAGTTGCCATCTAGTATTATGGTTACTAGGAACCCTAACTGGTCAACAGAGATTCTATAGTACGAGACTGGTTACGCAAAAGAGAAGATATTATCACCCCTTGGCGTCCTGCCTAAGGCAGGCTGTATTGCTAGTTTTGTCATAAATTGCTAACATTTTGTTGGTTTACACTATGATGATTTGCGTGTAATATTCCTGACTTTGGCGCCAATGAATATTCAACTACGGATACTTCCAACTCTGGCGTTGGTAAATATTACGTAGCTATAAAAACTAAATTTAAATCAGTATTTTTTATTCCTGACTCTGGCGTCAGTGAATAAACAAAATAAATTTATTATTACGCATACATAATTTTTATTTTTTTATGTAGCTAAATAAAATTAAAATATAATAAAATAAAATAAATTTATTTTATTATTTTTATTCCTGACTCTGGCGTTAGTGAATAAACCAATAAATTTATTTTATTTTATCTCCTTTTTTTTTGCATGCACATTTTTTATTTTTATGTACCTAAATAAAATGCAATGAAATAAATTTGAATCAATATTTTTATTCTGACTCTGGCGTCAATAAATAAAAAGTAATAAATTCATATTTATATTTTTTTATTTATACATACACAATTTTTATTATTTTTTTATATTTTTTATTTATATTTTTTTATATTTTATATTTATACTTTTGGGCTGGGCCCAACTCAACACACATGGGCTGGGCTAGACCCAGCCAGCCCGGCCTGGTCACTGGCCCAAGCCAGTGACCCGGCTGGGCAAAAATCAAAGAAAGCAAGCGTCAAGTGATTTCACGCGTGCATAAACAGTGCGAAGGTAATTAAATTACCTTCGCACAGTGTTCTTGCAACACTAAGTTCAAAGAATGCAAAACGGGTTTGAAGAAGGGGCGTACCTGCTTCTGAAGACAGTGAAGATGTTTGCAGCGTGGTCGTCTGCCTATGACCTTTTCCTTCTGCTTCTTTTTGCTTTTGTGCCCGAATGCTTTATTCTTTCAGCTGCTCCTGGGATGAAATGAAGGTGCCGGCTTTCTGTTATTGTTTTGGGTGTTTTCTTTTTTTGTGCAGGGATGTCTGCAGAGATGAAGGCAATGGCGGGGATAATTCTATGTGTATGCAGGATTCCTTTCCTCTCCTTCCCTCTGTGTATTCTTTTTTTTGCTCTGGGTTTTTTTGCCTTTTCTTCCTCCTTTTTGCTCTGGTTCTGCCTCTTTTTATAGAGCTCTAGCCGCTTGCCCACCAACCAGTCCTGCCTTTGCAGG
This sequence comes from Populus trichocarpa, assembly GCF_000002775.5. Classification (NCBI taxonomy): domain Eukaryota; kingdom Viridiplantae; phylum Streptophyta; class Magnoliopsida; order Malpighiales; family Salicaceae; genus Populus; species Populus trichocarpa. The sequence goes on along the minus strand of NC_037291.2, from coordinate 15,271,678 downwards.
ACTGTTATTCAATCCACGAACAGGATCGTGGGCAAGAGCCGTGGTCCACGATTGGATCGGATTTGTTGCAAATTTTCAGCTCCCCTGTTGAATCGGGATGAAGAAAACAAACACGACTGTTCTACCCAGCAACGGTGCTGTTTCGGCATAAATGGATATTTTCATTTTGACCCCTGATCTTTGGAAATTTAACAATTGGATCTCAAGTAATTAAAAATTTCTTTTAATTTTGCCATTGGATTAATTTCAACTGAATCCCTAAATTATAACACTGTTTACAAAACAGTCTTTAATTTCTGAATTGTTCAATTTGATCCTTAATTAAATCTTCAACTTTTAATTCTTTTAAAATTATCCCTGGAAAAATCAGTTAAAATTCCTAAAGTAAACCCGCAATTTCACTATGGTCCTTAGTCTTTTAATCTCCTGACATTTTGCTTCTAATCAGCCCAGAACTCTGGTATTTCTTTAATCAAACCCCTGACTTCTTTAATTAATTAAATCAAAACTTAACAAGTCCTCAAGCTTATCAATTCTTTAATTAAGCACTTGATTTTATTAATTAAACTAATCCAAATTTTTAATTAAAGTCTCCAACTTATTAATTCTTCAATTATTGACCAATTGACTCCCAAATTTAATAATTACATCCTCAAACTTCAAATTTTGTGTTGTCTTAACCCCATTCTCAATTATATTTTTATCTATTTATTTTTTTATTATTTATTCAAAAATTGGGTTATGACAATACACGTAAGTGTTTGTTCGGGGTTTTCTTAGGGGATGGGATTTTATGAAATAAGATTTGGTTATTTATAAGGAGTCATTTTCATGGAGAATTTTTGGAATCTCAAAGCCTTTCTGGACAAAAAAGCATTTTGATGTTGGTTTAAAACAAACTTGTTCTGGAAAAAAAAATCCCAGTGATCATCATGGATAGGTCTTCATAGGTGTTGAAAAAATCTTATTTTTGGTAAAAATAAAGTGATATTTTGGTGGTCAAAGAGGTTTAAGATTCAATTTGAGGGTTTGAGAGAATCATTCTTCAAAGCATTCATTTTACTTGCATGAATAATAACTTGCTTTGCATGAGAAAGGATTGCCTATTGATCTAGATTGCTTGCCTTTGATCAAAAAGAGCTTAATTAAGCATGTAACATAGGCTTTGGCTATTGGCTACAAAGAAAGAGGATATTTGCAGGCTCAAAAGGTGTTTAAGGAATTTCAAGATTAAAGTTCACTAGTGATTGTTTCCCGATCTTTTTGTCACTTAAATTGATTTCCAGAATGGTCTATTATGCCCCCTAGTGTCGGGCTGGGGCTTTTCATTTGTTTTTTTTTTATTTTTATTTTGAGCATCAACATATTAGATATTTTTATGAAAAGCTCAAATCTTTTGGATCTTTTGGATTTTTTTCTTCATGCCCTCCAGTTTTGTTTGGGCACCTTTGATCATTAAGAATTTTCTTTCATGCCCCATAGTGTTGTTTGGGCACTGTTAATTATTAAGGATTTTAATATATCTCTCACACTTGCCTCCTAGTGTGGGATGTGATCTTAGCCAAGGTTATTTCCAAGAAAACATTATTAGGCTCAAAAGGGGACTGCAAATGATATATTTTTAGACTCGTGAAAAGATTATCAAATATGGCCTTTTCTCATTTCAAATACATGCACTTAGGATCAATAAGCCTTGCTTTCTCACATACAAATACGGAAAATAATTTCTCGTTATTCATTCAGTTGAAGCTATCTCATGGTGCTTGGGTTGTCCTTCAATTTTTTTAGGTGTATGGTCACCTTTCTATGAGATCACTTGAATTTCTAGAACTCATATGTTTAAACAAACACCAATTTGATTTCTGTTTTGTACTAAAACTTTGATTTCCTAAAAATCCTTAGGAAAACATGGGATCATGTGTATTTGTTTTGAAAAAGAGGAATACACCTAAAAACTTTGTTAAAATGTTGCCACTAAAATGCCATTTGTTAAAAATGATTTGGACTTTGACCTATTTTGGTGCCTAAACACTGACAATTATACCCATCATGGAAGGGGCAGGGGAGCCATGCCCTGCGGGTGGCTGCGCAGAGGCCGCCCTAGCTAAACTACCTCATCCCTATAACTGGACAGGGGTAGGGTAGCTCTCACTCCCCTTGCCCCTATAAATACCCCCTCACTAGGCGATGAGAGAGGGGGGTTTTTAAAAGGAAAAAAAAAAGATAGAAAGAGGGAACAAGAGATTGGCAAAACAGAGAAACAAAAAAGAAAAAAAGAGAGATAAATAAACAGGGGAGAACAGAGGAAGGTAAAGAAAAGAAAAAATACAAAAAAAAAATTAGAAACAAAGGGGTGGTTGAAGAGAGATAAGAACAAGAAAAGAAAATGAAGGAGAACTTAAAAACAAAAAGAACAAAAAAGAAAAGAAAAGGAAGAGGTCTGTGTCTCTGCATAGAGAAGAAGAAGAACCACAACAGCTGCCACCGTTCCTCCCAGTCGCCACTACAGCAACACCACAACACCACCGTCAATGTCAGCACCACCAAGGCTGCTGTCTGGTTAGCCTACTCCCTTATTCTTCCTCTTCTTCTTCTTTCCCCCCACTTCTGAGTATCTCCACTATTCAACTAATGAACAATAGAGAGCCACTATTCCTGGGACAAACTAGCGCTGACCCAGACCAAAACATCTAAGTCGAATCCATGCCAGTTTATCTTTGAGTGGGTTTGTTGGGCCTACATCAGCCCAACCCCAGTTTTGGGCCGATATTGGCCCAACTCTTTTGGGCCTATCTCGGCCTAGCTTCTCTTTTGGGCTGACCTCGGCCCAACCAAGGTGAGCTCACCCCACTTATTTGGGCTAGGCCCAATCCAATATATATATATATATATATATATATATATATATATATATATATATATATAAAATTCCAAAACAATTCTAGGTATCCTTTCAAAAAAAATTATGATTTTCTTGTGTATTTTTCTACTCTTTTTTTTTTATTAATATTGGTTTGAATTTTTATACTGTAAAGATACAAATTTGGTATTAAAATACTTGGTTATCTCCAAAACATTGCAAAACAATTACACAGGAAAAAACAAAAAAATATATGTTTCTTTTTTCATAGGTACGACCAAATCTCTCAAGGATAAAAAAAATCATTCATATTTCATACAATTTTTTTTCAAAAAATATGTATTAGCATGCATTTTGAGCTTTAACAACCAGTTTATTAAAGTCATGACAACTAGGCCAATATTTCAAAAAATACCAAAAAATTATTTTGTTCTTTTAATATATGGGATTATACATTTATACATATGATGTATTCCTGATATTAAATAAGAGTTAGTTATTCTTTTTGTTAATGTTAAAACAGTTAGGTTTCACCCGATAAGATAAGGATCTCCTTACTTGGGAGGACTTATCTTAAACCTTAGACAGACCAACAATTAGAAAACACAATAACACCTTAGCATATATTGGACAATTAAACAATACAGCTTACCTTAGGTAGGGTGTATTTGGGGTGATAATAGCTTCCATTTACGCAACTAGTCCCCGAGCCCAATCTCTGAAGCCAGTTAGGGTTTCTAGTAACCAAAAACTAGGTGGTGACTCTCATTCCCTCTTTGCACTGATAAAAGACTAGAAATCCTTGTCTTCCCCATTTTCCAAATAATATACGAGAGCGTGGACACTCGTCGCGATGCCGCACACATGCGACAGAATGGCGACTCCACTGGTTTATGCATTTCCTTTATTTATTTGCTTATTCGCTTTAAATTTTGTACATATTTGTCCATGCACTGTATAGAACTACTTAATGCATCACACGTCTTATTTTTTGAAGGCACACATAGAAACTTTAGGTTAAGTGAGAGACTAGCAGCTTACCTTATGACTTTTAGTCAAGGTTTAAGTTTGTGTGCCCAACTCTTCGTTGAGTGCTTAGACGGGTAATGATTGATACACATGTCATCCTGTTACCTGTTGAGCCCTCAAATTACCTTCATGAGGGTGAACACTAGGACAACAAGAGATCCTTTTAAGATTAAGTAGAAAGCCTACCAATCATGTAATGGCCTAGAACCTTTCTTTAGAATATGGGTTCCCTTAATAGTCATTATCATAACCCAATTCTGGGTTATTCCCAAAAAATCACATTTCTTTTTCAAAATAAAAATAAAAACATAATAATAAAGGCTGGCAACGTGGAGAAAGAAAACCGGGGAATCAAGCTGCAATTTTGGAGAAACTTCAAGGCCTATTTGTACCTCATTATGCCCAAAAATGGAGAAAATAATGCAAATTCAAGGTCAAATTAAATGATTATTGGACGAATTTGCATAAAAATTAAGTCTAAGGACATAATTAAATTTTTAATAGGCCAATTTGATTTAATCATGGGCCAAATTGAATGTTAATTATGTTTGAGAATTAATTTTTGTTCAATTAAAGGATTAAATTAAGTGCAAGGACTTAATTATCCTTTAAATGGGTCAAATTAATTTTATTTGGGGCTTAATTGGTGAAAAATTAAGTTTGGGAGCCTAATTTGGGCTTAATTGAAAAGATTGGAATTTTATAGGACCAAATTTAATTTTTTTTCAAGTTAATTGGTTGAAATCATGGGCAAAATTGCAAGAAAATTGAAGTTTTGGGGTCAATTAGGGGTTAAATTGACAAAATTAGTAGCCAACGACCAATCTGCAAAATGCACCAAACTATAGGGGCTTAATTGACAAAAATCGGGGGTGAAATTGAAGAAATTGAAAGTTTAATGGTCAATTAAGGGTTAAATTGCATAAATCTGAGACCAAGGACCATATTGCAAAAGACGCGTAAATACGGGGTTGAAGTTGAAGTTCCGCAGGGGCCTAATTGCATTAAATCAAAAGTTTAGGGTCAATTAGGAGTTCAATTGAAATCAATTGAAAGATGGAGGACTAAATTGAAGATCGGCAAATTTCCCTAATTTTAACCGAAAACAGCGTCGTTTCTACTTTTAAAAAAATAGAGGACCAGACGACGCGTCGTCTGGTCCCTGTTCATTGTCTTCCCCGATTTTTGCTCGAAAATGACAGCTCAGGGAGATACTTTTAAGGTGCATTTAATGCCTTATATGTCCATCAAAATTGACAACACATGCACCAAAATGGTCACCTGAAACCCCTCTATCCCCGAGTATGGTCCGTTCAGGCCTATTAATATGACACCGGCCCTGGCGCCGGCCTAAAGTGGCCAACTCAGGCAGCCTTTTTCCTGCAGAATTGACAAATAACGATGCACACTTTGAACCAACGGTTGGGATGCTTACCAACCAAACCAAAGGCCACGATTTGACATCATTAAAGAAAAATGTCCTTCTTCCACCTCCTATAAATAGGAGCAGATTTCATGTTCGGAGGAAGAAGAAAATCGAGTCCAAACTTTGGAAAAAACCAGCCTCCTCCCTAGTTTTTTCTGCAACAAGTCTCTCTCTCTCTCTCTCTCTCCACCGTGCTCTCAGCGACCCCACCACTATCACCGCCGGCTTGACCGCCACCCTCTCCACCACACTTATCCCTCTCCACTGACTGCTTCTCCTTTTTCCTCCACAGCGGGAGCAGCCCACCAGCACCGCCATTTTCGTTTTCTTCCTTCTCCAATATCGGCAGCAGCAACACCGACTCCTCCACAGACGCCGCCACCAGCTTAGGGCGACTGCCCAGACCAGCTGCTCCTTCCAAGCCTAGGTGGCCTCCCCTTTTTTTTTCTCTCCTTCTCTTCCTCCGCATTCCCCCCATCTACATCACCCTGCATGCAGAACGAGAATGCAGAACGAATTCTCGTTCTGCATGCGGGGTGCAAAATAATTCACCCCCTGTGTTAGGTCGGGCCAGTTATGGCCCAACCCAAGTGGCTGGGTCTGGCGCGGCCCCTATTTAAAAAAAAAACAAAAACAAAAAATTTCAAAACAAAAAATTCAAAAATCCTTTGAAAAAAATTGTGATTTTCTCAAATATGTTTCTACTAATTTTGTATAATATCGGATTGTATATTTACACTGTAAAATATAAATCTAGTATTAAAATACCCGGTTTTCTCCAAAATATTTCAAAAAGAAATTCAAAACATTTTCAAAAAAAAAATCTCAAAAAATTTTAAATCAATTTCTCTTCTCAAAAAAACAAAAAAAAAATATTTTGTTTTCATGCATATGACCAAATCCTAAAAATTATCTGAGCATATTTTCATTAAAAGATTGCATCTTTCTCATGTTTTGAAAATCTAAAAAAATGGATATCATAACCAGTTTATGATCATCCATTAGAGTTTGGCCAAAATATCAAAAAAAAATTTTCAATTTTTTTAGATTTCAGATGTAGACTTTAATATCTGTGAGGTGTAAAATTACACGATAAAGTACATCCTCAGGTGTTAAAGATACAAGGTGTAAATAAATGCGATGCTAAAATTCAGACTTTAGAATGGTTAAGATTTAACCCGATAAGGTAGAGACTCTCTCATGAAGAGAGATCTGCCTTGAATCTTAGAAAAGACCAACGAATAGAAACCTGACTTAGAAAAAAACAATCAAACAACAATGCAGCTTACATTAGGTAGGGTGCACTGGGGGTGATGCGTCTTCCCCTTGCACAACCAGTCCCTTACTCAGACTCTCGCAGACTATAGGTTCCTAGTAACCATAATACTAGGTGGTGACTCCTAAATATTAATCATAATTTTATCCAAAAAACCTTCCCAACACACAACACCTCACACAGGAGGCACGACAAAAGCCTCCGCCGTCGCCAGACGACGTCGCGCCAGCGCTCGCGCACCCTGCGATAGTCATCTCGCATGGATTCTTAACATCCATGCCTAATGTGCATGTACATACATTTGCATCCATACACATACATCAATTCATTTACAACACCCAACTTCGAGCAAGAAACATGAAAGATGAAGAGCATGCTCATCATAACACCCATTTTCAAGAAAAGTTGGAGTCTCTAAAGACAAACGTGGCTCGCCTCACTAGCTTACTCGAGCAAACACTTGAAAATGCTTATTGTGAAGGTTCTTCTAACCAACCTGTCACCTTTAATCAGACTTCGACAACGTCTCAGCCCGAAGAAAGAATGTGCAAACATGGTCAAAAGCCTCAACTCAATCCAACATTTGTGTAGTCAGCGATACCTATACTGGCCTAAACAGTCATGGACATATTTGTCAACAAGTCCCGTAAAGCCAGGTCATCTGATAGCATTGATCAAGAAAAGATGGTAGCACTGGAAGCCAGAATCAAAATCATTGAAAGGGTGTTTGTTCTCAAATGTGGTTGTCCCGAAAAAGTTTCATGTTCCTAAGTTCATCAAATATAGTGAAACACTATGCCTTACGACTCACCTCAAGTCCTACTGCAATAAAATGACAGAATTAGTACATGATGAAAAACTACTGATGCACTTTTTATAGGATAGCTTAAGTGGGGCAATATTGAACTGGTACATGAGATTGAACAACACAAAGATCCGGAAATGGAAAGATCTGGTAAAGGCTTTTGTCAAGCAATACAACTACAACATGGACATTGCTCCCAATATAATTAACTTGTCCAATCTAGAGAAAAGGGATAAAGAAAGCATAAAGGAATATGCTTAAAGATGGCGGGAATCAGCTGCTCAGGTGCACCCCCCACTTCTGGACAAAGAGATGGCCACTTTATTTATCGACATGCTCAAGGTGCCATACTACAAACATGTGATGGGTAGTTCGGCCAAGCAATTCATTAATGTTGTGGTAGTGTGTGAACACATAGAGCAAGGGGTTAAAAGTGGTAAAATTTATGCACCCACTAAAAGAGGCTTTGGAGGGAAAGAGGTCGATCAAGTTGGAGATGGCTATAGGGGTAGGAAAAATCCATTCCAAAACTACCGCACTCCATCCCAGATTGCCAATATCAATCTCAACTCTCCATCTCCCACCATAAAACTTGAGCCCCAAAACTTTGAAGCCACAAGCCAAATTGGAAATTTCCTAAAAAAGAATTACCAAAGGATCCAAGAACAACTACCTCTATTATCGCTACCTCTAAATGAGATGTACCAGTAGCTATTAAGCATCGGACATGTAGCTCCCAAACCTTTAGCACCTCTACTGCCACCTTACACTAGCTAGTATAAACCAGAGCTCACCTATGAATACCACATTGGTGTTGCTAGGCATAACATCCATACTTGCAATGCCTTCAAAAGAAATCTTTTGCAATTAACCAAGGCAGAGTGGATAACATCTAAAGACACTCCTACCTAATCATGCTTCAGATAGTAGATCAATAAATGCACTAGAAGCAGAATGCCCGGAAAAGCACCAATGGTAAGAGAAGGATGCGAAGAAGGCGACATGAATTCTTGAGGGACTCGAATTTAAAGGGGTATTCATGGAGGACAAAGTTCCATCACGGAAGGGAAATGTACTAAAATGGGTGGATGGAGTTTGCTTTATTATCACTTTTTGTTTGATCATGTTTGTTTCAACCTATTTTAGTCTTGTTGGTAATTTGACTTATAATGCCACAAGATTTTCTCTGTCAAATGAGCCTTTCTTGTTTAATAAGATCATGTGTTCTCTTATTTCCATGATATGCCTTCATTTTCATTGTTGTTTCATGAAAATAACACACCTACCCGGGCATACCTTTTACATATGTCGACCCTGATGTTGGTCGCGTTTTTCATTTTAGTCTTTGGTCTTGAATTTAAGCATTTTAACGCTCAATTGATCAACAAACTTTCAATTTCTTCAATTTAGCCCCTGATTCGGTCAATTCTAGTCCCTCTATTTATGCATTTTTTCTAGTTTGGTCCTTCGTTTTGGATTTCTTATCAAGTCCCTAATTGGCCAAAAAATTTCAATAGTTATGCAATTAAGCCCTTGATTTGACCAAATCAACTCTTAAAAATTATAATTTGACCCCTGAACTTTAATTTCTTCTAATTAAAGCCCAATTTGACTTAAAAATCAATTTTTATTGTAATCAAACCCTCCATAAATTCAATTAAACCTTCAATAAAATTTAATCGAGTCCATAAACATCTAATTTTGGGTTTTTCTTCCTCAAATTGAATTTAATCAAGTTGAATTTTAATCTTTGTATTTTTGAACCTCCTCAAATATTTTTTTTGCCATTTTCTGGGTGCTGTGGTATCCTCTTCTCACTACTATTTTTTTTTGTTTTCCTCCGAATTTTTTTTTGCATAATCATCAAGAGTATATTGAAAAGGCCATAAAGCCAATAGCCAAAGCAAAATATAGGGACAAGACAAAAAAGAGAGAAGAAAAATGGAACAGACTTAGGGAACAAAAAAAAAATCTACTACAACAAAAACAAAGAGACTACCTAAGATTTCTTATTACACCACGATTTGATGTCATCAGAAGATCTTTAAAGGTCATTTCCTGTATAACTGAAGTTTGAATCCAGAGTATGCAACAAAAAGCAACTCGATGAAGGATGGTGGAGAAACAATCAAACAAGCTTATGGCTCCCTCCTTAAAAAAAAATTTGTTCCTAAATACCCCAAGTAGTACTACTGGAGATTAGTTTCCAAGCTAACCTTTCGAATTTGCCTTGCACCATTCCAGGCCACTGCAAAAGCAGCGAGTCTAATGTGCTCGGTAAACAACATTGGATACCCCCACCAATCCAAAACGTTCATCCAAACACTTCTAGAAAAGTTACAATGTATAAAAAGGTGCTCTAAAGTTTTGAGTTGCAAAAGACACACGAAGCTTGAGTGGAGAACAAAACATTCCGGGGATGGAGAAAAGCTCTTGTACTAACTTTGTCCTGAATTGCCAACCAAAGAAACACCTGAACTTTCGAAGGGGCCCTTTTAATCCATACGTTGGCTTCAAAGACTATCATTAGCAGAAGAGGTACTATTAATTAGGGTGCAACAGGACTTAATTGAGAAGCTTCCGAATATATTTTTGAGATCTTTTTTTTTTTTGAAAAAGAAGAAGTGACTTTGGGGAAAAACCCAAAAATGGGTTATGACATTAGAAACAATTAGCATTTAACACCCATGAAGATTATGTTGGATAAAATTTTTTAAACAACCACAACCAATTAGTCCAATAATTTTGCTAGATAAAAAAAAGGTTTATTTATTTAGTGATTTTATACAACAAGAAGATGATAATATCATAGCTAAGTGGGCAAGTGGGGAGTTTTTCATAAACCAATCCTTCGACTAATTGAGATCATTAGGTGACAATTTTTGAATGATTCTGATTTTCCATAGGCTGAACGCCCGAATCAAAAAAGCTTTCCACTGCTGCCTTGTAGAAAATCTCATTGAACCATGACGGGGATGATGAAGCAGATGATATGGTGGTGAAGGTATCGTTCTATCGCTTTCAACTCCGGACTCTTGGTTGTCAATCTCATGATCCAACCCTGACCCTTCAAATGAAGTCTCGTAGTAGTCAATGTCATGATCCAACGCTGGAGTTTGATCGTAGATGCTCCGTTCATATGGATATGCCTCTATCACATGGATCCCACATCGTACCACTATACTCTTTTTGGACCTCAATATCACATGTAGTTCCAATTCATCATCTCCACAATATTTTTCCATTGCCATCTCACGTTTACTTATGAATCTTACCCACCTACTACGGAAATAGGGTCTTGCATGAGTAGCTTCGAACAATTGAATACCGTTGCTTTTATTTTTTATAATAGCCTTGAATTCTTGACGCCCACCACCTGAACAGACAGCCCAAATGACCAAGCCTTCGAAAACTAGAGGTATACGAAATGATAATGAACATCCTTCTCCACGGTAGCGGAAACATTTTGGAATCATCGAATAATCGAAGGGTCTAAGATAATGATAATCGAAGATTCTCTGCATAAATATTGAATTCAAGGAATGCTGAGATTTTAGACTCTGATTAATATATATATACACATATATGCATGCTATATATATGTGTGCGCGCCAATTCCGTGCAAGAGAGACAGAAATAGTACCTCAAGAAGCCGATCCTCTGCATATTTTGATAAATTACTCTGACCTTGCTTGCCGTCAATCTCAATGGAATTGTACAGCGCATTTTGAGACAGATATGGCGGTGCAGGTATTACTCTATCTCTTCCAACTTCAGACTCATGATCCCACTCTGACCCTTCAAATGAATCTGTCTTTTCAACTATCACATGTATCCCACATTCAAACACTTCAGCGTATTCTATCATCTCCAGGAATTTGTCCCGAACTTCCACGAACAGTTCCAATCCCTCATCTCCAGAATATTCTTTCATTGCCATCTCACTTATACTTATGTATCTCACCCAATTTCTACTGGCAAAATCGCATACCTTTGCTTCAAACAATTGAATACCGTTGCTTTTATTTTTTATACCCAATTTGGCAGTTTCAAAATGACCTAACAAGCATTGACAGGCAACCCCAACGACCAAGCCTTGGAAAACTGGAGGTATATGAAATGATAATGAAGTTCCTTTTCCACTGTAGCTGAACCAATTTGGAATCATAGTGAACTTATCTCTGTGGCTGAACGTATAACAATGATTGAAGAGAATATGATACCCGTAACCACCATAGCACAATGCCTGTATATATATTGATTTCAAGGAATGCTGAATATTTGACATCAATTAATTCATGAATATTTAGTATGTGCCCATTGTGTGCTTATTTGTGTGCAAGAGAGACAGAAGTAGTACCTCAACAAGACTTTTCTTATAATTATTTGATAACTTGCTCTTGGTAACTTGGGAAATAATCCAGCCATGATTACTTAGACCTTCCATGCCTTGAATCTCTATTAAATCCGGACAACAAAACAGATCCAGATTTAGATTTTTTTTTGCTTGGATTGTTAGTCTTACCCATTGCATTGATTGGCAACCAAATGCATCCAAATGTTCTAAATTTGAGGGGAGCTCTGGGATTGATACAAGATTTCGGCATTCCTGAACGGTCAAAAGCCGCAGCTTAGAAAGGATGCCAATGCCAGAAGGCAGGCTGAAGAAATTGTTTCCTGATAAATCCAATTCTTCGAGAGAGGATAAACCTCCAAAATCAACAGAATTAGTTGCCCGTTCAGACAAACCATAACCAAGTTTTAGCTTTCCCAATAATCTCCAAATAGTGGAAGTTGGAGTTAGCAGAAAAGCTGGAATCCAAGAAGAATTTGGTGAAGGCCAATATGGTAAGTTCCAGTTCCAGTCCCAGTGTCCGCGCAATGACAACTTCCTCACGCACCTCAAATGTTCAACTGAAGAGAGAAATTGCTCGTTGTTAATTCCATCTGCTAGAAGCTCAGTGAAGCACTCAATATCACCCATGCACTCTGGCAGCTTCTGAAGTTGTGAACATCCCGAAATATTCAAACTTACAAGAGACTTTGAATGTCCAATACATTGATGTATCTCAACTAAACTTGAGCAACCTTCAAGCAGTAGTTTCTCTAAATTTAAACTGTGCATGTTTGGTGTTTTAACAAGGTTTTTTGAATAACTGAGATCAAGAATCTTTAGTTTGTTGAGAATCTGTCAGGACAATGAGGAAAATAATAAAGAAGTAATCATCAAAAGTTGTAACTTGTAAATATAAATTACATAACAGATAAATTTTTGGACATTTTGATATCTTCTGTACCTTTTTTTCCTTCCATAGTTCTCTGATGTTACTGTACCGCATATCAATAACAACTAGGTAGTCTAGTGTAAAATCGGATGGCAAAAATTCCAAAGGACATTCAAGCCAACAAATCCACGTCAACACTTTAGAAAGCCGTTCGAAAGACCCGGTGAGTTCTACGCCATTGATTTGGAGTAATTTTAACAATTTCATTTTTGTAAATGATCCAGTGCTTAGTGATTTGTCTTCTGATCTTCTCACATCCAGTGTAAGGCCCTTTACAACTTCTGTTCCCTAAAAAAGAAAACAAAATCAATAGAACTTTCATATGATTGTTTGTAATAAGTTTGACAATAAAGATACAAATGAATGTGCTTTTCTGTATGCATTGAGTGCTTACCATCTGCATCTTGAGTACTATCCACGCATCCTCTTGACTCCAAATTCTGCTCCTTTGCGCAGGATTTTCAGGTGACTCTTCCTTAACGATCTCCCTTCCCATCCCTCGTAATAGATCATGCATGCCTATCGTTCCAGAATCATCAACTTTAATCAGAGACCGTTCAATGAGAGTTCCGAAATCATCTTCTGGATTGTAACCATAACGTCCTTCTAGCACTTTTGCTACGTATTCTTTCTTTCTACCAATAAAGAAGCATGCAATATCAAGAAATGTATTCTTTAGTGTAGATTCATCCAGTGTGTCAAAACTTATTCTAAGTTTTTTCTGAATTTCACTGTTTGGAAATTTTCTCAATCTGTCAATTACAGATTCCCATCTAGCTTGGTTTTTCCCATACAAACAAGAACCTAAAACCTTAAGAGCTAAAGGAAGTCCTCCACAGTATTCAACTACATCATTCGAAAGCTCAACATAATCTTTTGCTGGCTTGGTGTCCCTAAACGCATGCCTACAGAAAAGCTGAAGGGAGTTATCCCGGTTCAACTCTTGAACCTGGTATCTTTGATCAGCTTCAAGAAGTAAGCTTTCATCTCTAGTTGTAATTATTACCCTACTTCCAGGGCCTAACCAACTTGGCTCTCCCATCAAATCAAGTAGTTGGTCTGGACGAGCCACATCGTCAACAACAACAAGAACTCTTTTGTGCGGAAGTCGTTCTTTAATCAGAACCTTTCCTCTATCAACATTATTGATCTTCTCAGTATTTTGTCTTAAAATATCATGAAGAAGTTGTTTCTGTAAAAGAACCATATCCTTAGATTCTGATTTTTCTTTGACATTCAAAAGAAAAGAGCTTCCCTCGAATTCATCGCAGAGTTTATCAAATACTTCTTTTGCTATAGTCGTCTTTCCTATTCCGGGCATCCCATGTATGCCCACAATGCAAACCTTCTCTGTTCCATTACTTACGAAGTCTCTGATTTCGTTGACAAGGGGATCAATACCTACTGGGTGAGTACCAACATTCATGTCCTTGGGAGACAATTTATTCCACACTTCCTTGATAATATGTTGGATAAATTTTGCTTCATGCCTGTTCATAGACAAAAGCAAGTTAATAGCGAGAGAATTAAGTATGTTCAAAAAGTATTTTATTGTTTCACATTGTAAAATATATAATATAATGACTCCATATATAAATATATAATATAATGACTCCATATAGAGAAAAGGCATACCCATTTGTCATATCTTTGAGATTCCATCCAGATAGATTTCCTGCCTCTTCAAGAGCTTCTCTCCACTCCTTCACCTTCTCTTCAGAACGTTCTTCATGTTTAACAAATGCTTCTGCAAAACTGCCAGTCTGTTTTCTCACATCTGAAGGATCAATGTCATAGAATATAGGAAGAGCAATCTGACCAGTTTTCCTATATTTGCACTTCAGAATCTCCACAAGTTCATCAAGACACCATCTAGAAGAAGCATATCCTTTTGAGAAGACCACTATACATATCTTTGATTCTTGAATTGCCTCGAGGAGATGTTGGGAGATTTCTTCTCCTCTAGGAAGTTCATCATCATCTCGAAAAGTGTGGATTCCTGCTTGAACCAAGGCAGTATATAGATGATCTGTAAATGTCTTGCGAGTATCTTTTCCTCTAAAACTCAAAAAGACATCATAGGCCCATTGTGGTCTAGATCGAGAAGAATCTGGCTCTGTCATGGCAGCTGCAGAAATTAAGGCACGATTAATTAATTAGCAATGCAGCGATTGCAGGAGGTATCTGCTATCTTGCAATTATAACTAGTAAGGGATACATGTGAAGTGATCATCAAAGACAATACATTTGAATGTGCTGAGTAGGAATTTCAACGCAAGTACTATTAGAGAGTAAGGTAAGAAAATCATCCATTCATTGAGTTTCACCTAATACTTCAAGTTTAACAACCAGAGAGCATAAAACAATAGCATTTAAAAAGCTTACTGAGGTCAGCTTTTCTTCTCTTTCGCGAGGATGAATCATTTTCTTCATCTTTGGATTGTTTGCGTTTTTCTTTCCGCATTCTAAAATAGAATGATCTTGTTCTAGAAGACATGCAAGGAATTAACTCAATAAACTCATCAATGATGTTTATCTGAACATAAAGCTTTCAAATTATTGTTATGAGTAAAGACATGAAATTAAAACAAGAAAGAAGCAAAGAAGAGGTAGCTATACCTCTATTTAACAAAGGGTTTGTTGGATTCCACACAAGCTATGAAATTGCAGCAATCTGGGAGAGAGGTTAGCTGATTAATTAATACTGCTTCCAGCTAGCTGCCTTTGTTTGACGTCTCAGAACTGAAAGGCTATTCCTGGGACGATACTTTATTTCAACTACCCAAACACGGTTATTAATTTTTGTTATTAACTCCCAAGTCAGTCTCTGAATTTACATATAGTTACCAGCAAAAACATGAGGACATAAGATCCAATGCAACAATTATTTTCTCTGGCAATCTTCTTAGTGTTAATGTTTCTGTCATGCAACAATTAATATTACTGTAAAGACTAAAACAAGGGAAATTCCTTTGTAAATGACAAGGAATTGAACGTTAAATAGTGAATTGAACAAAAACGGTTATTAATTTCCAAGTCAGTCCATGAATTTACTTGTAGTTTCAAAGAAGCAGAGAAGAGTTACAAGCAAAAAACATGGCAGCATAAAATCCCATGTAAAACTACATGCATGCATGCAATGAGCAGCAACAATCGCAAAGGTTACCTCAATTCTATGGTGTTTGAGTTGTTCGGATTCCACGAACCTGGTGACTTCAAAGATCAAATTGCAGCAATCAGAAAGGTTAGCTGAAGAGTAAAGAAACGAGGACTGAAGGCCATATTATTGTTCCGGAGAAAGAATATAAATGCATCTTGCAAATTATTAGCAATAATTCTCAAAGATGAAGGGTATCGTATATAGGAAAAGGAGCTTGGAAATTTCTTTAGCAGCGTGTGATCAAGGTAATTTCCCGGTTGTTGCTGATTTAGTCTCCTAAGTTTAGGGACTAAAACGACAATTTTCCAAAATAGGGACCAAAATGTGATTTTACCAAAATTAGAGGACCAAACTGTAAATACATAACCATACTGAAATTCCATCCATAAACCCTCAATTCTACCCAGAACAAAACAGGGACCAAATTGTAATTCTTTTAAAGTTCAGGGACTAAAATATAAATTCTCAAAATTGAGGGACCAAACTGAAAATATTCCAAATCAATTATCAAACTGAGATTCATCATCCTTGACCTCATACTAATACTGCCCAGAATTCCAAAAGAAATATCAGGGGTTAAATTATAATTTTCCAAAGTTCAAGGACTAAACTATAATTTTTATAAATCAAAGACCAAAATAAAATTTTATCATCTTCAACCTCAAGACCATTTTGTCCAGATTTTCCAGCAAGGTTGAAATGAGATTCTTAACCCATAAAAATCCATTTAAACAAATTAATTCATAAATTCTTATTTCTAACAACATACTCAAAATCAATGACTTATTATTAAACCCCTAATAATTATAAATCAATCTTAACAATATAAATTTCAAATCCTTATAAACTCTAATCTCTTTTTTAATCCTTCCATAAACAAACTATAATTGAAAATAACATGAGAAAGAACTATTTACTTGTTATTTTTATCTTTTTTGAATTCAAAAACTTAAGATCAAAAATTAAAATTCTTAGTTTGATGGGGGTTAAAACAGCCACAAGAATTAAATGAGAGAAACAATTCTCTTACAATTTTTTTATATATATCTAGATTAACTTATGTTAGATTTAGACTAACTTGGACTTAGATTTTAGCTAAAAATCCGGGGCTCACAATAACTCTATATAAGATGCATGCATGCAAACAGTAGCAACCATCGCAAAGGTTACCTCAATATGGTGTTTGAGTTGATCGGATTCCACCAACCTGGCGACTTTAAAGATCAAATTGCAGCAATCAGAAGGGTTAGCTGAAGAGTAAAGTAATGATCAGGACTGAAGGATAGTAGAGGCAATATTGTTTCGGAGAAAGAATGTAAATGCTTTCTTGCAAATTATTAGAGCAATATATGCAATAACTATGAAAGATGAAGCGTAACATATATAGGAAATTTCTTTAGCAGCGTGTGATCAAGGTAATTTCCTGGTTGTTGCTGATTGATTATAGTTGTTGCAATAATTTTTTTAAAATAAAAAAAATATATTATTTTGATATATTTTTTAATAAAAATTATTTAAAAAACTTGGATATATTTTAACCCTTTTCAAGTTTGAGCCAGAGACGTACTGTGCATCCCCTCAGGACGAATAATGAGTGGTAGAAGCCTATTTTGTGAGTTATTAAAGACTTGGACTTCGGTGGATGATGATGATACATACAAAGACTAGCATGCAAGTGTTTTGGCAACATCACAGTAAAGTCCAAACAAAAACCGAATAATTAAGTAATTTGTGATTTATAATAATATAGCTTTGAAAAATTTATCAAATCTTAAAAAAAAATCTAATTTTTAAGTAATTTTTTTTTAATTCTAAAAAATCCTAGATTATCTTACAACATCATTGGTATGCTTAAAAATTTTGTGTTTTTGTGAAAACCAACAATAATGTCAAAATCAAAATCAAAATCCTAGATTATCTTGCATATATCTTCCTTGACCATTAATTATTGGTGTGACCTTCATTTATTGATATTAAAGCCTGGGTTCTTTTTTTACAAAGAAGACTTTGACTAAGCGTTAGTCAATTGAATCTTCGCTTAAAGAATGTTTTTGTTTTCTTTTGTTCTTTTTTAAAAAATATAGAAATAACTAAAAGAGATAGGACGATAACATTTATTCTTTATAATTTCATCCTTTTTAGTTATATTAACATGGTTTTTTTGCTTTCAATCCTTTCAATATGCATTATGAGTATTTGAGCATGAATTAAAATAAGGGGTGCAAATAGAAATTAAAATAAGGGGTGCTAACTTTAACAAAGAAAAACAAAATAAACACGGTTTAGATTTTGGCATGAAAAACTTTAATTTGATCCCTGCAATTCTAGTTTTACTATCATTTAATACCTTTGTTTTCCTATGATGGATAACTTAATTTTTAGTTCCTATCAGAAATAAAGATATTTCAACAAAAGCATGAGCAAATACAATACCCGATGGATATTTAAGCGAGTATTCACAACCAGAAATTCGCTTAATACCAACGGCATTACCGACGGAATACTTCTATCGGTAATTTGAGGTCACCATTACCGACGGAATTTTTTCCGTCCGTAATTCCGCTGGTATATACCGATGGACACATTCGGTCGGTATTTGCCGACGGAATTACGGATGAAATATTCAGAATTAAAAAAAAAAAGCGGTTCGCTGACGTGGAGGTTTTTGCGGGTGATTTTACCAACGGAATCACCAAGGGATTCAAAACGGCAGCTCCGTACGTTGACGTGACTGATTCACCATTTGAAATGCCGATGGAATCACCGAGGGATTCAATCTGAAATCTCCGTACAGTGACATGCCCTGTTTACCATCGGAATAGCCGACAGAATCACAGACGGAATAATTCTGTTGGTGAATCTGTCGGCAAAAGTTAATATATACCCACTCTGTCAACCCTCTCCTCCCCTATTTCTCCTTTTTCTTCCCCATTCCAACTCTCCCTTACTACAAACAACCACCCCCCCCCAACAAAAATCTCCCTCTTCTCAGCATAACAAGTCATATTTCTTGAAGTTCTGTGGTCACAACATCCGTGTTCTGATTTACCAACGGATTTTATCAGTTTTTGTAAGTAATTCTATCTTTTTAAATTTTAACATTTAAATGTCAATTTTATTGTATTTTTAGTATATGTATTTTGTTAGTATATGTACATGTTTAATGTTATTTCTCAAACAAACTTGTAGTATATGAATGTATAATTTTTTACTTGTTATGGTTTCTTTTAGATTTTGTAAAATTGTATTTATTTGTAAATTGTTAAAACTTTATTGAATTACCGAATTGCATGTGTTGTTTTGAAATACTTAATAGCTTGTTTAACGGGTCCGTTTTAATTTTTATCAATGGTATTGCGGAGTTGTAATTTTCATAAATTTATATGTATTAATTTGTATGGACGTTGATAATTGATAATGAATATTTCATATTTATGAGAAGTTGTAATTGGTTTGTTGGATAATCTCGAGGTAAACCAATATTTTTGCAAATTTATTTACCTAACATAGTTAATTAATACATGTTGTCATCATAATTTTATAGAGGTTCGATACAAGTCATGGATGATCGTTCATGGATGTATCAAGATTCACCTCAAGGATTGCGGATGATGGATTATTATAACGGGATTCAGAGTTTTATTAATTTCACAATATCTATTCCCAGAAATTTTACTGGAGGCGGTATTAGGTGTCCATGCAGGAAGTGTCAAAATAAAAAGTATCTGCATCCAGATGTTGTAATGATGCATCTTCTACACAAAGGGTTTATGGAGAATTACTAGTGTTGGTATGCACACGGAGAAGTATTTGTTAGTAAGAGGAGAATGGGAGAAAGGGTGGTTGGGTCAACTTTTAGTGCTAGCAACGTGCATGAAGCGGCAAATGACAACACTAATCCTTACAAGAATATGGTTATGGAAGCAATGAGAATGAATCAAGGTAATGTCAGTCAATGTCCAATTGTAGAAGAAAAACCTAATGCAGATGCAGCTAGGTTTTTTAATTTGTTGAAAGATTCTGACGAACCATTATGGATGGCTGCACGAACCACAGTAAATTATCAGCCGTAGCACAGGTGTTCACCATCAAGTCAGATCACGGGTTGAGTGAGGCCGGTTATGATAAGATTATTGAATGAGCGAGAAGCATTTTACCTGAAGGGAACAGGCTGAAAGAGAACTTCTATGCTGCCAGATCCATGATGAAACCCATCGGTTTAGGATACCAGAAAATTGACATATGCCCTAACTTCTGCATGTTATACTACCTTGAAAATGTTGAACTGACCGAATGCATGACATGTGGGCATTCCCGTTACAAACCCAAAACTGGTAGAGGAAAGACTCTCGTGGCATATAAAAAACTTAGATACTTCCCGATCACACTTAGACTGCAAAGGTTATTCATGTTACCAAGGACTGCTAAACACATGACATGGCACCAATCACATCATGCGGTTCATGGAGTGATGGTGCATCCTTCTGACGGGAAGCATGGAAACACTTTAATAGTGTGCATCCTCACTTTTCAGCTGAATCAAGGAACGTGCATCTTGGGTTGTGTACAGACGGATTCAACCCATCGGGTCATTTGCTGCTCCTTATTCTTGTTGGCCGGTTATACTGACGGTTTATAACTTGCCACCGGGGATGTGTATGAGGCCAGAGTTCATGTTTTTATCTATGGTCATACCAGGTCCGAGCAGCCTGGGCCGGAATATAGATGTTTGTCTTCGACCGTTGATTGATGAGTGGGCGCAGTTGTGGTCTTCCAGAGCTTTGACTTATGATATATCGAGGAAACAAAATTTCCTTATGAGGGCGGCTTTGATATGGATTATCAATGATTTTCCAGCTTATGGAATGCTTTCTGGTTGGAGCACGCATGGGAAACTAGCATGTCCATACTGCATGGAAAACAACAAGGCATTCATGCTAACAAACGGAGGTGAAGCTTCTTTTCTTTACTGTCACCGTCGTTTCTTGCCACATAATCACAGGTACAGAAATAACAGAAAAGATTTCTTTGTTGGCAGAGTTGAAAAGGATGTTGCACCCCTACGTCTTGCTGGTGAAGAATTGCATGATGTTGTATCAGAGTACGGTGACATTATATTTGGTCTCCAATCAGGTAAGCAGAAGTTTCCTAGTTTTAGTTTGACCCATAATTGGGTAAAGCGAAGTATCTTTTGAGAGCTTCTTTATTGGAAGACCAATTTTCTCCGCCATAACCTTGACGTCATGCACATTGAAAAGAACATATTTGAGAACATTTTCAACACCGTCATGGATGTGAAGGAGAAGACAAAGGACAACATTAAGGCTAGATTGGATGTAGCTTTGTTCTGTAACCGTAAAAATATGGAGTTGGTTTGTGATGAGTCACGGGTCGCAAAACCAAGAGCAAGCTTCGTGTTAGAGAAAAACACACAACTACTAGTCTACAAATGGCTTAAGAGTCTGCATTTTTCGGATGGACATGCCTCGAACATATCAAGGCTAGTTAATATGGAGGAATGCAGATTGTATGGAAAGAAGAGTCATGACTGCCACATGTTTATGCAAACACTCATCCCATTAGTTTTTCATGATTGGTTGTCAAAGGGGATATGGGATGTACTCACGAAGCTTAGTTATTTCTTTAGAGATATATGTTCCAGCAAGTTGAATGTTGATCATATTGAGAGGCTTGAAATGAATATCGTCGAAACACTATGCAAACTTGAGATGATATTCCCTCCATCATTTTTTGACTCAATGGAGCATCTCCTCATACATCTACCGTTCGAGGCAAAACTTGGAGGACCGGTCCAGTATAGATGGATGTACCCATTCGAATGGTTAGATATTACAGTTGCAATGTAATTCATATATAAAAGTATTTTCTTTGTTTTTCTTAATTGAAAATATTTGATTAATTTAATATATGCAGTTACTTGTTCAATCTCAAGAAAAGGTTAAGAACAAGGCACATGTTGAGGCTTCGATATGTGAGGCCTATATTGTTGAGGAGATCTTAATAGTTATCTCGTACTATTTCGAACCTCATCTGAAAACGAGAATCAATTGCGTTCCATGGCATGATGATGGCGGTGAAGTGCCTTCTAGTGAGAACTTGTCAATATTCTCCAATCTTGGACGACCCATACCTAAAAATGTCATAAGAGGAAGATATTTGTCGAAAATAGAGTTCAAACAAGCACACAATTATGTTCTATTTAACTGTGATGAGCTGAGACCTTTTATTCAGTAAGTATATATATATATGTGTAATACTAATTAAACTTTGTCAATAATATACTGTTAATAATTATATATTGTAATATCATACACTCATTATCACTTTCAGGCAACATCGACAATATTGTTGTCCAATAACTCACAGCTGACCGAATCCTAGATCTTTCAATTACGAGATGAACAATTTACCATGTGGTTCAGAACACATGTAAGTACTATCACGCACTCATTCTCACTTGTAAAATAATTGTATGCATGCTATTATGAGATTCTCGTTTACTGTTCATTGATATACATTACATACAAGGTTTATCAAATGGGAAGTAGTGCTGCTAAGTCATTGTCTTCACTAAGCCTAGGCCCTGAAAGAAAAGTTAAGTGCTACAACGGGTATTTTATCAATGGACATGTGTTCCATACTGAAGAATACGAGCATGAAAAAAAGATATACAACAACAGTGTTTGTGTTAAGGGATCAACTAGTAGTAAGTTAGAAGTTGACTACTATGGTAGATTAGAAGAGGTCGTCGAACTGCAATATCAAATCGAGCAGAATAGAGTGTTTTTATTCAAATGCTATTGGTATGACACGACTGACAGAGGAATTAGAGTTAATCTGCACTATGGTCTGGTCGAAATCAACTCAAAAGCTAGACTCCACAACATAAACGATGACTTTGTTTTCGTAAAGCAATGTTAACAAGTTTATTACACATACACCTTTTCTTTTAAAAAGGATCGATCAAGAGTGGATTGGTTGTCTGTTTTAAAAACGAAACTCATGGGTTGTGTCGAGCTTGTTCAGGATGAGAACGAAAACACAAATGTACAAAATAAAGTATTTCAAGTTAGTGAGTTGGTTAAACCATATCGAGTTGCTCCTTCGATACATCTGGAAGAAAATTCAAATTTTCATATTTTCGATAATAGTCTTGTTGATGTTGACGCAGAGGAGTTGAATGTTGTTTTGAGCTCTAGCGGACAAACAAGTGTCGATGAAGATGATGATATCCATATTGAAGATTGCGATAAAGGTGATGATTATTCAATTGACGATGAAGAAGAAAATTCTGACTAACTATCAGAATGAAACCTTGTGTAAAACATTTTTTTCATGTAATATACATTATTTTATAAGTTTGTCACACGTGTGCAGTGTCGCGGCGATTGTCGCACGTCACCCGCGCAACATCTGTTTGGCGATTTTCGTTCATTTGCTTGATTGGTTCTTTGAGAGTCGCCACCTAGTATTTGATTGAAGGCTACTATGAAACCTAAATATACTGGTCGTTGTCAAAAATTCAAGAATAAAGGACTGGTTGTGGCAAGAGAAGGTATTAACACCACTAACGCACCCTACCTGAGGTAAGCTGCTTTGCGATTTAATGTGATTTAAAAAAATTATATTAATCAAATTCTAAAGCTTTAATAAATTAGTTATTAAATCCCAGAATATATATAGAAACATATTCTTATATTTTCATAAAAAATACAACATGATTTTATTTGTCCTTCAGGAATTTAATCATATTTAAATTAAACACTTAATTCTTTTTATCTTTTTTATTTATATAATTCAATAACATAATTAAAAATACAAACACCCACACACACCACATTTTTTACTATGATCATCTCATACATCATTTTACATGTTCTACAATAACAAAATTCAATGTAAATCAAATACAATTCAAAAATTACAAAATAAACCCCAGGAATTGCTGGGAACGTCTTCTGGGATCCGCCGGAACAGTGGCGGCGAGTGGGTTCTCGCGCCGCCACAAGTACATCCGAGAAGACCAGGGGATCCGGAACAACCTCCTCCCTTCTGCCGTTCTCCGCCGGTTGTGACCTGCAAAAATACTCAAAAGGCAACAAGGTATTTGATTTTCATTTTCTTTCTTCTTTACGGCTCTGTTTTTTTCTTTTTTGGACCTGCTTCTCCCCCCTTACAGATCTGTTTTTCTATTCTGGTTTGGCTGTTCTTTCCTGCTTTAAACGGCAGATCTGGTGGTTGTGGAGTGGGCTGTAGGCGGTGGTCGCTGCGTTGATGGTCTTCGCTTCTGTTGGTGGCAGCGGTGGTTGGCCTTGCTGCTGTCGTCCGTGGGGGCTCTTGCGATTTTCTTGGCCGCGAGGGAGAGCGACGGCCAGAGGAGGGGCGCGGCCGGCTGGCTTTGGGGGCGAAAATCACAAAGCAGGGGAACGGTTTTGGGGAAGAAAAGCAGAGGAAGAGGAGGGCGGTGGCTGCTGTCTTGACCGCCGCTGGGGGGGCGAATGGAGGAGACCTGGCGATGGAGATGAGAGAGTGAGCCCCTCTTTCTTCTTTGACCGGCGGTGAGGCAAGCAGAGGCCTGCTGGTGATGGAGAGGGAAATGGTTGTGGTTGGCCAGAAGAGGGAGACCGTGGCTGAGGGGAGAAGGCTGGAGAGTGCGCGGCTGCTGTTCAAAAGCCCCCTTCAGCCAGGGGTTTCTCTGGTTTTGGTCCCAAGAGAGAGGAAGGGCGGCCAGCAGCTGTGTATTTGTGTGGGGTTCTCCCCTTTTTCCGGGAAGATGGAGAGCCCCCCCCCCCCCCCCCCCCCCCCCCCCCGGAGATGGGAGGGGCGGCCTCAAGAAGAGAAAAGTCAGGGGTTCTTTGGTCTCAAAGGGAGGGGCCGGCGGCTTGCAGGAGGAGAAAGGGTTTAGCTTTCTAGGTTTTTTTTTTGCTGTAGGGTTTTTCTTTTTTTTCTCACAAAATTTCCTCCGCCTCCATGCGTGTAAATTTTTCTCTCCCCGTTTTTTTACTGTAGACTAGTATTTATTGGCAAAATGTTGCCATATTTTCAAACTAGTCCCTCAACTTTTCTTTTTCTTTTCTTTTCTTTTTTTTTTTGTAAATTTCAATTTTGATATTTTTTTGTATTTTTTTAAAACGATCAATATCAACGTCGACTCAATAAGAAAAATCAGTGATTGTAAAATTAACGCGTTAAAAGTTGAACGCGTTCCAAATACCTTTTAAAATTTAAATTCTTCTGAGATGTCGTTGAAAATGCTAAAAATGATGCAAATATACCAAAAATGCAAATTTTAGGGTTTTCATTGTTTTTTGCCTTTTTTTTATTTTTTCTGAAAATTTATCAAAAACATGGGTCAAAAATTGGGTAGCAACAGCGATCGTCCACCTTCCAGGGAAAATGAAAATGTGTATTTCCGACAAAATATGAAGAGACAAGAAATTCTTGTGTCTCTTATTAGTGGAAAATTTGAATAAGAGTCGCCACCTAGTATTTTGATTACTAGGAATCCTAACTAGTCTTAGAGATCGGGTACAAAGACTGGTTGCGTAAAGGGAAGGTATTAGCACCCCAAATACGCCCTACCTAAGGTGGGCTGCATTGTTTTGTCTGATAAAATTTTAAAGTTTGGTTATGGTGTCTAATCATTGGTCTGTCTAAGGTTCAAAACAAGCCCTCCTCAATAAGGAGGTTCTTATCTTCATGCGGTAGAACCTAACCGTTCTATTGTCTAAAAAGAATTAAATATCCAGAATACGCATCACGTGTAATGTCATGCCCCGGATACTAAGAGACAAACAAAACAAAATTTTTGTTGTTTTTGAAATTTTGGTCAATGTTCTTTTGACTTTAATAAACTGGTTATTAAAGCCAAAATGCATGCTAAAACATTGTTTTTTAGTGTATGAAAAATACAATATAATTTTTTAGCTTTGAGACACTTGGTCGTATGCACAAAAACATTTTTTTTCTTTTTTTCAATTTTTTTTGTATTTTTGGAAGTCTTGACGAGAACTAGTATTTTAATATCGGAGAAGTACTTTTATGGTGTATTTATTTGGAATGGGCCAGCACGGCCCAACATACAACAATATGGGCCGCCAACGGCTCGACAAAAAATGGAACGGGCCAACACCGGCCTAAAACAAAATGGAACGGCACCAGCCCAAAATGCAAAATGGGCCAAGGCTAGCCCATTATATTATCATTGGCTGCAGAACGTGAATTATGTTCTGCATGCCAATGGAAGAAAAATTATGTATGGAGCAGAGAAGGAAAGAGACGTACCCGGCGAGAGGAGGTGTGGCTGTTGTCGTCAGCGGCGGCTCACGGCGGTGGAGACGGTGGTCGGTGATGCTCCTACTTCTTCTTCCTTACTGTATAAAGGCAAGAGCCTCTGTTTTTTTTTTCGTTTTCTTTTCTTCTGTTCTTTTCCCTATTCTCTATTCTATTCTCTCTTCTGTTATGTCTCTCTCTCGTCCCTCTCTTTTTTTTCTTTTGTTCTCGGTCTCCTCTTTTTTCTCTCTTCTGTTCTCGCTTCTTCTCTTATCTTCTATTCTTCTTCTTTTTTTGTCCTCTCTTATGTGTCTCCTTTCTCCCCTGTATTTAGAGGGGAGAAGGGAGACCTCCACCCCTGCCCAGTCAATGGCGCAGGGGTGTAGGGTGGACGGGGCAGCCACTGTTCAGCCGCCCCTCTACCACCCTAGGGACACCTCTCCTCCCCAAACTCTAACACGTGGAAAGCTGTGCAGGTGGAGGGTCCCTAGTCGGCGTCTTTTTGGGTCATCGGGGGAAGGGAAGGTGGTGAAAACAGGGGGAAGAAAAATCTTCTTCTTCCCCTGTTTCGCGCGTCCAGGGGAAGAAGAAAGGTTACAGTGCCGTTCAAAATGGCACTGTTTTGGTCTTTTTTTTTTTGTAAACAGTGCATGAAATGGCGCCGTTTTGGGCAAAACGCGCCGTTTCATTTAAAATGAAAACGACGCCAAACGTGTCAAAGTCCAAATCAGTCTTCAATTTGTGATTTGTTCAATAAAGTCCTCAATTGCAATTTTGATTTTAAAAATCAATTCAATTGCATCCCTGCCAAATTCAATAGTCGGCCCTGAAGTTGGCTGCCTTTTTCACTTTGGTCCTTAGTCTCGAATTAGTGCAATTTAAGCCTCAATTGAGCAATAAACTTCTAATTTCTTCAATTAGGCCCCTGATCCGTTTTAATTATAGCCCCTACATTTACGCGCCTTTTTCATTTTGGTCCTTGGTTTTGGATTTCTTCAATTAAGTCCCTAATTGGCCATCAAACTTCAATATTTATGCAATTAAGCCTCTGATTTGACCAAATTAACTCTCAAAAATTATATTTTGACCCCAGAACTTGAATTTCTTCCAATTAAAGCCCAAATTAACTCCAAAATCAATTTTTCTTGCAATAAAAACCTCCATAAATTCAATTAAACCTTTAATAAAATTTAATTGAGTCCATAAACATATGATTTTGGACTTTTCTTCCTCAAATTGAATTTTCTTTGTCAATAGGGCTCTCATCAGTCAACAAAATGCTATCAAATTTTAATTTTTGTATTTTTAAACCTCCTCAACCAATTTTTGACCATTTTCTGAGCATTCTAGCATCCTTTTTTAAATGTTATATTTTTTTGCTAATATTTTTTTATTTTTTTTATTTTTTTATATTTTTTTTGTGTGGGGACCCAAAAATGAGTTACAACAAAGTTTATGTATTGTTTAAACACTGTTGTTATTATTTTGTGCGATGGACAGTTTATCATTTAAGTGTTTGTAGGAAGGTAAATAGACAATACAAATATAATCTTACTTGTACACTGCACTATCACCGACGTCCATACCGATGGACTAAGATCCGTCAGTATTTCACAGAGAATTGAAAAATAATTACTGGAAATGCCACAATCACCAATGACCTTTCTAACGTCCACAATCCGTCGGCATTTAACAGAGAGTTGAAAAATAATTACTGCAAATGCCACATTCACCGACGACCTTCCGACGTCCCACAATCCGTCGGCATTTCACAGAGAGTTGAAAAATAATTACTGCAAATACCACAATCACCGACGCATTGTCAGATGGATTTAACTCTGTCGGTATGTTGTCAGCGGGTCAATATTACCGACAAAATCACTGACGGAATGTGCGAATTCCAAAGGGCGATGCATTAAATGCATCTCTGACCGCGTCATTTTGCCGACAGAATTTCCGACGGACCACGAAAAATATGGAGGGTAATTAAAAATGATGGTGCGAAATTCAAAATTTACCGACGGAATAATTTAAAATAATATTAATTTTTATTTTCGTCGATGAAGCCATCGGGAAAACTGCGCTATAAATCCCAGAGACCGCCCTTTCAGTTCATTTTTTCTTCTCCTTCATTTCACAGTTTTGTTTTTTCCTTTTATTTCCTTCAAGATTTTTGTGTTTTTGGCTTCTAATTTTTAGTTCAATCTTCAGCAAATTAAAAGGTATGTACTTCCTCTTCTTCATTTCTTTAATATTTTAAATTTTTATTTGTTTTTTGTTTTAGCTATTGTTATTTTTGGTATGTTTTTTGTTTTGGTATATTTTTATAATGTAGATAAATTCTCGAAATAAACACATTATTAAGGTAAGCATACTTCATTCCTAAATTCTATATTTTTTTTAATTTATTGAATATATTTTATTGTTATATTGCCATAATAATTGAATAATTTGTTGAATTGTAATTGTTAATGTTGAATTTACCTTAGAATTAGTAATTGAATATGTTGGAATAATTAGTAATTTTATTCTATTATTGCATGATTTGTGTTTAATTATTTCCATTAATTTTAATTGTTAGTCTAAATTTTTTTTTGAATTTTTTGAATATATTTTATTGTTGTATTTCCATAATAATTGAATAATTTGTTGAATTGTAATTGTTAATGTTGAATTTACCTTAGAATTAGTAATTAAATATGTTGGAATAATTAGTAATTTTACTCTATTATTGCATGATTTGTGTTTAATTATTTCCATTCATTTTAATTGTTAGTCTAAATATTTTTTTTGAATTTTTTGAATATATTTTATTGTTGTGTTGCCATAATAATTGAATAATTTGTTGAATTGTAATTGTTAATGTTGAATTTACCTTGTAATTAGTGTGGATGTTATTTGTATAGATGTTATGTTATATACAATATTAGTATAGATAGGGTCAATTGGTTGTGACTATTGTCAATATTTGCAGGTTCGTGGATTTGGGTAGTCTCCAGTATAGGGGAGGTGCTAACGATTTTTTTTTTTTAACATTTGAATTTAATTATATAATTGTTCGTATAAAATTGTGT
Organism: Populus trichocarpa; assembly: GCF_000002775.5. NCBI lineage: Eukaryota > Viridiplantae > Streptophyta > Magnoliopsida > Malpighiales > Salicaceae > Populus > Populus trichocarpa. The sequence goes on along the minus strand of NC_037291.2, from coordinate 15,242,470 downwards.
AGATGTGTAGAACAAAATCCACAGCTCGTCGCTCACGTATGGTCACAACTAGTTCTTCTACCAGCAAGGATGACATATCTTTAGGTGCCTCTCAAGAAGAGGCACCTGTTCCGTTAACCGATGGTGCCTCTTCCAGCGCGGTTTCACAGCGCAGAAGCGGCGTACCTTCACAGCTGAATCAATTCACCCGCAAGTACGAGGCACATTGGAAGGACGACCTTTCAATGTAAGTTTGTTAAGGTTTTAGTTTTTTTTAAAAAAAATTATAACATAATTTATGAACAACTAATCAATATTTCATTAATTTAATTTATATTCAGGTTCACAAACATTGAGGCCGCCTGAGTAATATCATCGGCGTTTAAATCATCGATGGAGATTCCATTATTTCAATGGAGTCAGGTATCCAAACATCCTGAATGGATACCTCAAATCAATGCATGGTTTGACAGATTTGAGGTTGGTGCTAATTTCTAATTTCCAGCTTATTTCTAATAAATTATTAATATAATTGTAAATAAATTATTATTTTTATTTAAAATTAATTATTTATATACAGGACAAATTCGACTGGGACAGTGCGCATAACACTGTTGTGAGGAGGATGTTTTTCCCGCGACAACTAGGTAACATCGAAAACAATACAAGATTTTTTTTAGAAAAAAATTTATGTTTCAAAATCTAATTTCTTGCTATGGAAGTAGGTTGCGTCATTTTTGGTATGAAGCACAAAAAAAGGCAAAAAAAAACCGTGAGAGATAGAGGTCTATAAGGCTGGAACGACATGACGGTTTGGAGGGATTTCAAACCGATATACATCCTGAAAGATATATGGCGGCACTATCTTGAGCATGTGATGTCTGAGCAGTTCACACGACGCTCACAGTCCGGTGCTGGCAACCAGAATCGGCCAATTCATGGCTCGGTGACAACGCACACCGGCAACTCCGTTCTGTTTGCTGCACATGCAAAACGGATGGTAAGATTAATTTAAATGAAATATATCATTAAATTAATTTGTTGTTAATTATTTTTTTTCATTATAGGCTACGTTTCTTGGACATGAGCTGAGCCCGATGGAGCTGTTTGTTGAGACGCACGTGCGGAGTCAAGACCGCCAAAAGGGGGTACAACAGTTCGTTGACAACCGTGCTCAACACTTTGTGATATGTTTGTTCAACCATTTTATTTCATAAGTTATTATTTTTATTGAATTGAATATGATGATTACTTTTTTCATTTTCAGGAGACCTATAATAGCCGATTGAGGAAGAGATATGGGGACGATCCTTTGACCCATCCGGAATTCGATCTGGATTTGTGGATGGAGGTTGGATAATCCGATGGACCCGATAAAAATCGGGTGTACGGGCTCTCCAACACTATGACCGAGAACTTGCGGGCAGCCCGTAGTGTCTCAACCGTTGGGAGCTCCTAATTAATATCGAGCACCCAATCTAAGGAGTTCGTGGCCTTGAAGCAACACATGGCTCAACTCACCGAAAAATACAACCACCTATCGACAGAGTATACAGAACTCAAAGCGAATCATGAAGAGCTTCGCCAAATAGTCATGAACATGGCATCACAGAGTGGAGATCCATGTGCGCCTCCTCCTTTTTTGCCGTATAACAACCAGCCTCCTCCTCCTCCTCCAGCTCCACCATTATGTTAATTTGTAATGAATATTATTTAATTTTAATAGTTAATTTAATTTTTTTTTAAACACATTCAGTTTGTAATGAATATTATTTAACTTTATTTTTTTTTGTTTTTGATGTTTTATTTGCATAATTGGTTTTTTACTATTAATTTATATAATATTATGTATTCTAAATAATTTTTTAAAAACATATTGAAAAATAATCACAGAGGGTTTTACCGACGGAATGTATCCGTCGGCATTTGTCAATAATACCGACGCATTTACAGACGACATCCATCTGTCGGCATTTCACAGTAGCTGCGACAATCACCGATGAATATACAGACAGATATATTATATCGGTATTTCACACACTCACCAACAACGTTACTGACGGCGTATTCCATCGGTATTTCACACAATCACTGACGGAATAAATCCGTCGGTATATTTCAAGCGGGAAATTTTTTTTTGGCGCGCAATTTCCGTCTATAAAACCATTGACAAATTACCGACGAACTCTGAATCACACACCGATGGAATATTTCCATCGTTAAACTATGAAATCTTGTCGTGATTGTTTGAAAAGTTTCATATTTGATGTTACAGGGCTATTCTTAAAATTATTTTTTATTTAATTTTACAGAGATTAAAAAATGTCTCAAAGAGTTTCAATGATTTAAATTTTAATGTAAAAAATATATTTATTCAGTCAAAAATCTCTCTTCTTGTTTATGCATTTATTTTCTTATTTGACAAAGCCATGAAATTTTTGTTTTCTAATAAACTCTATTGCACATGTGCGGCGTCGCGACGATCGTCCACCACTCAAGGAAAAAAATTGTAAATGTGGTCTATCTCTGGCAAATATGGAGAGACAAGGAATTCTTGTCTTTTATTAGTAGAAAATTAGAATGGGAGTCGCCACCTAGTATTCTGGTTACTAGGAACCCTAACTGGTCTTAGAGATGGGGTACGGAGACTAGTTGCGTAAAGGGAAGGTATTAGCACCCCAACTACGCCCTACCTGAGGTAGACTACATTATTTTGTCTGATCAATTCTAAGGTTTGGTTGTGGTGTCTCATTGTTGGTCCGTCTATTTAAGATTCAAGAAAAGCCCTTCTCTATAAGGAGGTTCTTATCTTAATGGGGTAAAACCTAAATGTTCTATATCGTCAACAAAAATACCTTTTTAATATCAGGAATATGTTTTACGTATAAATTCATAATCTCTGATACTAAAACAAAAAAAAATAAAATTTTTGTTGTTTTTGAAATTTTGGTCAATGTTCTCTTGACTTTAATAAACTGGTTATCAAAGCCAAAATGCATGCTAAAACATTATTTTTTTTTTGGTGTATGAAAAACACAATATGATTTTTTAGCTTTGAGACACTTGGCCGTATGCAAAAAAAAAATTCTCTTTTTTCAATTTTTTTTGTATTTTTGGAAGTTTTTGATCAAAATCGGGTATTTTAATACCGAATTTAACGACATAAAAATATATTCCAATACTAAACAAAAAGGCGTATAGCAAAAGATGAAAAAAAAAACAACACAATTTTGAAAATAATTTTTTTTTTGAAATGGGCAGGACCAGGCCCAAATACATAGGCTAGGCCGAACCTGGCCCAACTGCATGGGCTAGGCTCAGCCCAGCCCGTGTGAACAGTGGTAGGGACGACGCAGGAGAAAAACAGAAGGGGAGAAGGGTTGACCTACGGTGTTGCTGTCGTTGGTGAAGTTGCTGGAGGCGACAGGCAGTGTCGCTGGTGGTGGCTACGGGGATTCGCAGTGGCCGGCGGTGTGGTGGCAGCTCCTCCCCTTTTTTTTTCTTCTTCCTTCGTCTCTGTTTTTTCGTTCTTTTTTCTGCTTCTTTTTTTTTTCTTTCGGCCTTCCCCCTCTCTTTTCTCTTCTTTCTCTTCTTTTCTCTACCCTCTCTCTTCTGTTCTCGCGTCTTCCTCCCTTCTCTTCCTCTGTTTTCTTTTTTTCTTCCCTCCCCTTTGTTTTTGTTCTTTTTTCGGGTCAGTTTTTCTTCTTCTCTTTATCTCTTCTTCCTTCTTTTTTTTTTGTTCTTTTCGGTCATCTCGCCTCTATGCTCTCTTGTGCTTTTTTTTCTTCTCCTCCCCTCTTTTTATAGGCAAAAACAGGGGAGGATGTGGTTGGGGCGGCCACTGTGCTGCCGCCCCATAACTGCCCCTCCAACATGTGGAAAGTGGGTTGGCAAGTCAGCGTCTTTTTGAGAGGGAAGTTGGTGAGAAATAGAGGTTGATGGCGGTGACAGAGGAAGGAAGAAAAATCTTCTTTTTCCCCTGCTTCGCGCGTCCAAGGGAAGAAGAAAGGCTACTGTGCCGTTCAAAACGGCACCTTTTCGGGCTTTTTTTTTTAACAGTGTATGAAACGGCGGTTTTGGACAAAACGCGCCGTTTCATTTAAATGAAAACGGTGCCAACTGATGTCAAAATACAAAGCAGTCCTCAATTTGTGATTTGTTCAATCGAGTCCTAAATTGCAAATTTTGATTTAAAAATCAATGCAATTGCACCCCTGCCAAAAATCCAACAGCAGCCCTGAAGTTGGCTGCCTTTTCCAAATTGATCCTTGGTCTCTAATTAGTGCAATTTGACCCTCAATTGAGCAATAAACTTCTAATTTTTTCAATTGGGCCCCTGATCCGGTTTTAATTACAACCCCTCTATTTATGTGTTTTTTGGTCCTTGGTTTCTGATTTCATCAATTAAGCCTCTAATTGGCCATCAAACTTCAATATTTATGCAATTAAGCCTCTGATTTAACCAAATTAACTTCCAAACATTATAATTTGACCCCATAACTTTAATTTCTTCCAATTAAAGCTCAAATTAACTCCAAAATTAATTTTCTTGCAATCAAAACCTCCATAAATTCAATTAAACCTTCAATAAAATTTAATTGAGTCCATAAAAATCTAATTTTGGACTTTTCTTCCTCAAATTGAATTTTCTTTGTCAACAGAGCTATCATCAGTCAACAAAATACTGTCAAATTTCAATCTTTGTATTTTTAAACCTCCTCAACCAATTTTTGATCATTTTATGAGCATTCTGGCATCCTCTTTGCACTGTTATATTTTTTTGATAACATATTTATTTGTTTTTTTTTGTATTTTCTCCTTTTCTATGCAGGGACCCAAAAATGGATTACGACAAACTCCACCGGTTTTTTAATAAAAATTAAAAAATAAAATACAAATTCATAATAACTCAAATAATTTAAATTTAAAGGAAAAAAATATTTCTTTAGCCAATATTTCTTTTTTGTTATTCATTTATTTATTTTTATTTTTATGAAAATGTATTTTTTTATTAGAAGCCTAGTTTTTTATACCAGAACTTATCATGATAGTGAGCTAATTTTCAACAAAAAAATAAAAAAAATAACATCTCCATTATCACTTTGTTAGTAAGTTTATACTAATTAAACTTTGTTAGTAATATAGTGTTAATTATATATTGTAATATCATACACTCATTATCACTTGCAGGCAACATCGTCAATATTTGCTCTCCAATAACTCACAGCTGACCGAATCCTAGATCTTTCAATTACAAGATGAGCAGTTTGTCACGTGGTTCAGAACACATGTAAGCACTATCACAAACTCATTCTAACTTGCAAAATTACTGTACATATGCATGTCATTACGAGATTCTCGTTCATTTACTGTTTATTGATGTACATTACATACAAGGTTTATCAAATGGGAAGGAGTGCACCTAAGTCATTGTCTTCACTAAGCTTGGGGCCTGAAAGAAAATGTAAGTGCTACAACGGGTATTTTGTCAATGGATATGTTTTCCATACTGAAGAATACGGGCAAGGAAGAAAGACATACAACAATGGTGTTTGTGTTAAGGGATCCACTAGTAGTGAGTTAGAAGTTGACTACTATGGTAGATTAGAAGAGGTCGTCGAACTGCAATATCATAACGAGCAGAATATAGTGTTTTTATTCAAATGTTATTGGTATGACACGACTGACAAAGGAATCAGAGTTGATCTGCACTATAGTCTGGTCGAAATCAACTCAAAAGCTAGACTCCGTAACATAAACGATGTCTTTGTTTTCGCAAAGCAATGTCAACAAATTTATTACACATACACCTCTTCATTTAGAAAGGATCGATCAAGAGTGGATTGGTTGTCCGTTTTAAAAACGAAACCCCGGGGTCGTGTCGAGGTTGTTCAGGATGAGAACGAAGACACAAGTGTGCGAGATGAAGTCTTTCAAGTTAGTGAGGTGGTTGAACCATATCGAGTTGCTCCTTCGATTGAATTGGAAGAAAATTCAAATTTTCGTGTTTTCGATGATAGTCTTGTTGATGTTGACGCAGAGGTGTTGAATTTTGTTTTGAGCTCTAGCGGACAAGCAAATGTCGATGAAGAAGATGATATTCATATTGAAGATTGCGATGAAGGTGATGACAATTCAATTGATGACGAAGAAGAAGAAAATTCTGACTAACTACCAAAATGAAGCCCTATGTAAAACCCTTTTTTTCATGTAATTTATATTATGGATGATATATTTTGAAACACAAAATATTTATTACTTGAAATAATTAGTTGAAATGCCACAATTATGAAATAATTATTGATCATGGATGATATATTTTGTGACATGAAATAATTACTTGAAATGCCACAACATCACCGACGGACTTAATTCCGTCGGCATTTCACAGAGAGTTCGAAAATAATTACTTGAAATGCCACCACATCACCGACGGCCACACCGACAGACTTAATTCCGTCGGCCTTTCACAGAGAGTTCGAAAATAATTACTAGAAATGCCACCACATCACCGACGGCCACACCGACGGACCTAATTCCGTTGGCATTTCATAGAGAGTTCGAAAATAATTACTTGAAATGCCACCACATCACCGACGGCCACACCGACAGACTTAATTTCGTCGGCATGTCACAGAGAGTTCGAAAATAATTACTTGAAATGCCCACCACATCACCGACAAACTTAATTCCATCGGCATTTCACAGAGAGTTCGAAAATAATTACTGGTAATGCCACCACATCACTGACGGCCACACCGACGAATATATAGTCGTCGGTACGTTGTCAATTTTACCGACACAATTCCCGACGGACTGCGCGAATATCAAAGGGTTGTGCATTAAATGCATCTCTGACCGCGTTAGATTACCGACGGACTGCGAAAAATATGGAGGGCCATTAAAAAATTTGGTGCGAAATTCAAAATTTACCGACGGATTTTTAACACATCACCGACGGAATAAATTAAAATAATAATTAATTTTATAGACGTTGGTGAATCCGTCGGTAAAATTGGCATTTAACCTCCCTCGACCGCCTCTTCAGTTCATTTTCTCTTCTCCTCAGTTTTTCACCATTCTTTTCCTCTCCGTTCTTCAGGCGATCTCAAGCTTTTTTTTATCGTGAATCTCCATCAGTTTAAAAGGTTAGTGTTTCCTCTATTTCATTTTACTTTAATGGTTTTTTTTTGCTATTTGTTTGGTTATTTTTTTTGTTTTGGTGTATTTTTTGTAATGTAGATAAAGTCTATAGTTTTTTTTTTTGCATAATTCATTGCCAAAGTCTATAGTTTTTTTTTTGAATTTATTGAATATTTTTTATTGTTGTATTGGCATAATTATTATTAGTTAATTTGTTGAATATTTATTGTTAATGTTGAATTTACCATAGAATTAGTAATTGAATATGTTGGAATAATTATTAATTTTACTTTATTATTGCATGATTTGTGTTTAATTTTTTTCATTTATTTTGATTGTTATTCTAGAGTTTTTTTTTTTAATTTATTGTTTTGTTGTATTGACATAATTATTGAATAATTTGTTGAATTGTAATTCTTAATGTTGAATTTACCTTAGAATTAGTAATTGAATATGTTGGAATAATTATTAGTTTTACTCTATTATTGCATGCTTTGTGTTTAATTTTTTCCATTTATTTTGATTGTTATTCTAGAGTTTTTTTTTAATTTATTGTTTTGTTGTATTGGCATAATTATTGAATAATTACTTGAATTGTAATTCTTAATGTTGAATTTACCTTAGGATTAGTAATTGAATATGTTGGAATAATTAGTATAGATTGGGTAAATTGGTTGTGGCTATTGTTAATATGTGCAGGTTTGTGGATTTGGGTAGTATCCGGTATAGGGGAGGTGCTGTCGAATTTTTTTTTTTACATTTGAATTTAATTATATAATTATTTGTATCAAATTATGTAGATGCGTAGAATGAAAACCAGAGCTAGTCGATCAAGTACGGTCGCAGCTAGTTCGTCTAACAGCGAGGACGATATTTCCTTAGGTGCCTCTCAAGAAGAGGCACCTACACCACCTACGCCGTCAACCGATGCTGCCTCTTCCAGCGGTACTTCACAGTGCAGAGGCGGCGTGCCTTCGCAGCGGAATCAATTTACCCGCAAGTACGAGGCACAGTGGAAGGACGACCTTTCAATGTAAGTTTGTTAAGGTTTTAGTTTTTTTTTTAAATTACAACATAATTTATGAAGTAATCACTATTGAATTTATTTCATTTATTTTCAGGTTCACAAACATTGAAGCCACCTGAGTAATATCATCGGTGTTTAAATCGTCGATGGAGATTCCATTGTTTCAATGGAGTCAGATATCCAAGCATCCTGAATGGATGCCTCAAATCAATGCATGGTTTAACAGGTTTGAGGTTGGTATTAATTTATAATTTTCAGCTTATTAATATAATTGTAAATAAATTATTATTTTTATTTAAACTTGTTTATTTATACACAACAAAAATTCTGCTGGGACAGTGAACATAACACTGTTGTGAGGAGGGTGTGGGAAAATCACGCGGCAACTAGGTAAGATCGAAAACAATACAGGATTTTTTTTAGACAAGAATTTATGTTTCAAAATGTAATTTTTGGTTGCGTGATTTTTGGTATGAAGCACAAAAAAGGCAAAAACAACCGCGAGGGATAGGGGTTTCCAAGGCTGGAACGATGTTGCAGTTTGGAGGGATTTCAAACCGATATACATCCCGGAAGATATATGGCCGCACTATCTTGAGCACGTGACGTCTGAGCGGTTCACACAACGCTCACAGTCTGGTGCTAGCAACCGGAATCGACCAATTCATGGCAGGGTGACAACGCACACTGGCGGCTCCGTTCCATTTGCTGCACATGCGAAACAGATGGTAAGATTAATTTAAATGAAATATATCGTTAAATTCAGTTGTTGTTAATATATCTTTTTTCATTATAGGCTGCGTCTCTTGGACGTGAGCCGAGCCCGATGGAGCTGTTTGTGGAGACGCACGTGCGGAGTCAAGACCGCTAGAAGGGGGCGCAACAGTTCGTTGATAACCATGCTCAGCATTTCATGGTATCTTTGTTCAACCATTTAATTTTATAAGTTATTATGTTTATTATATTGAATATAATGATTATTTTTTATTTTTATTTTCAGGAGACCTATAATAATCGGTTGAGGGAGAGATACGGGGATGATATTTTGACCCATCCAGAATTCGATCCGGATTTGTGGATGGAGGTTGGCTCGTCGGGTGGACCCGATAAAAATCGGGTTTACGGGCTCTCCAACACTACGGCCGACAACTTGCGGTCGACCCGTAGTGTTTCAACCGTTGGGAGCTCCCAATCAATATCGAGCTCCCAATCTAAGGAGTTCGTGGCCTTGCAGCAACACACGACTCAGCTCACCGAGAAATACGATAACCTAAAAGCGGAGTACGCATAACTCAAAGCGTCTCATGCACAACAAAGAGCGGAACAAAGAGAGAAGTCTGAGCAACTCAAAGCGTCTCAAGCACAACAAAAAGCGGAGTATGAAGCGGCTCATGAACAACAAAAAAGGGCTTATGAACAGCTTCGCGAAATGATTATGAACATGGCAAATAGTGGAACATGTGCGCCTAATCTTTTTTGGCCGTTTAACCACCAGCCTCCTCCAGGATCTCCTCCTCCTCCTCCAGCTCCACCTTTATATTAATTTGTAATCAACATTATTTACCTTTAAAACTTCATTTAATATTTTTCTTGAAACATATTCAGTTTGTAATAAATATTATTTAACTTTGTTTTTTTTTTTTTTATGTTTAATATAAATTTTATTTGCATAATTGGTTTGTATTACAATTAATTTATATAGTTTTATATTATATATCCTAAATAATTTTTTAAAAACAAATTAAGAAAAAAACTATTACCAAGGATTTTACCGACGGATGAATTCGGTCGGTATTTTAAACACTCACTGACAGACTTACCGACGGAATTAATCCGTCGGCATTTAACAGTAGCTTCCACCAGTACCGACGAATTTATAGACGAACATATTCGATCGGTATTTCATACACTCACCGATGTATTTACCGACGGATAGTTTCCGTCGGTCAATCACAATATCACCGAAGGAATAAAAATCCATCGGTATATTTCAAGAGGGAATCTTTTTTTTTTGGCGCGCAAATTCCGTCTGTAAAACCATTGGCAAATGGTTTTTTTGTTTTTCCGACCGATATAGCAACGGAAGGGGGAATCACCAACAAAGAGAAAGCCGACGGACGTAATCCGTCGGTGATGACGTCGTTAAAAAAATCACCGACGAACTTCTAATCACACACTGACGGAATTGGTCCGTCGGTAAAACTGTGAAATCTTGAACCTTCGCTCAAGAAGCTCAACCACTTTGCTTCCCATATCTACTAACCATGAACCTTCTTTATTTTTTAGTAAATTGTTTTTGTATTTTAAAAATATTATTTAAAAAATTTAATTTTTTTTTGTATTTTTATTAATTTTAAATTAATATATTTTTAATTTTTTTTAATTATTTTAATATACTTTCAGCTTTTTGGTTTGCGGGTATGGCAGCATCACAATCAAATGGCATAATTTTCCACACGGGAAACTCAGAAGAGCCGAAGACCCTGGCCCTCACTCTCCATCTCCATTTATTTGGCTGCTGAATTCCATCTCTCAGCCCTGCTTTTTGGTTTGTGGGTCTAGTCTGATACTTGTTATTAATTTTATTTATATAAAATATATTTATTATTTAAAAAAACATTTTTTTATCTTTAACATTATTTAAAACTTGTTATTAATTTTATTCATATAAAATATATTTATTATTTTTTAAAAAATAAAATTATTATTTCTATGCGACAATAACATCATAATCAAAAAGTATAAATTTCCACGGACAACTTGCATATACATTGGACAGCTCTAACAATTTTTTTGTTCTTGTTTGTTGATTTGCTAATTTGTGTTAAAGGGAGGGAAAGGGACTGGATCTAATCCGCCTTTCAATTCTTTGTGTTCATATTTATGTTGATTCATTCATAGCGTTTTAAGGGATTTTCGGCTGGTGACTAGTCTAGTACATTCTATTTGGTAATGTGATCCGGTGGTTTTTTTTTTTTTTTTTCCTTTTTGTTAAAAACATCTTGACCCTTTTGAATTTTAACAAGGCAGTGCAAGGGCTCCCAAAAGTGTAGGAAAAATAAAAGGTATTAAAATAATGAGTTAACTTGTAAAATTATATAATTTTACAAGTAAATATATATTTATTGTTTAAAATTGAGTTAAAATAAAAAATAATAAAACTAAACTAAAATCATATAAAATCAATTGATTTTACAATAATTTTCAATTTTCAATTCTTATCTTCAACCACCATGCATACAGTTATGTTTACTTACTAATACATGAGTCTAGCAAATTTGGATTATTTGCTACCATCTCATATAATATGTGTTAGTTATATAACTTAATTTTAAGTTTGACCTATAATAATGGTTTTTTTAAGATGATTTCTTAACAAGCGCTTCTGTGGAATCAATTTTCCACCATAATTAAATTTAATTATATTATTTAATTTGAATTCAATTTATAAATAGAACTAACATTAAAGTTCTGTAAATTTATACATTTAAAATAAATAGAATTCAATTCATTTTATATTTTATATTACCCTCATCATCTTCTTCTCATTTCTTCAAAGTTCTGTAAAAAATAGATAAGTATTTTAAAAAAAATAGTTTTAACATTAAATTTTTTCTATTTGGAATTTGTAAATCAGAGGGGTTAATATCTAATTTACTTTAATTTGGTATAATTTTTAGGGATTGAATCCTATTCAAAATTTAATTCTTAACACTAAAAATATTTTAAATATGAGAAATTATTAAAAATTTCTAATTCAATTTAATTTAGTGATTTCCAAACAAGCATGAGTTTTTGAAATTGGTGCTTTTCTTCAACTATTCTCTTGGATTTTTTTTAATCAATAACCTGACATGATTGTTTTGGCAATTTTTTTTTGCTAAAAACATGATTTTCATAGCCATTTTGCACCCTATTTTTCTAGCAATGCAAAAGAGAAAAACAACATGGATAAAAAGCTAGCAGAAACAGTTGTATATCTTATCTATATATAGAGATTGCAAACTTCTCTCTCTGTGTTTATCGTTTTGGAATTTCTGGCACATAATGGCAATGAGTGGGATGAAGAAGTAGCTAACAAGCAGGTGATATTGAAGAACTATGTCATCTCGTGTCTGCCTAAGAAATCAGACGTGGAGGTGATCGCTAGTACCATCAAACTTAAGGTACCAGAAGAAACTCCTGGAATTCTAGTCAAGAATCTGTATTTGTCTTATATCGATTCCTACATGCCCGGTTTGGTAAGTCACTCATACCTCCTCATTCTCTTTATCTTGCTGTTCGTTGATATATATATAATTTTCCCAAGGACTTTAGCTCAAACTGATATGTGGCTATTCAAAACTATGCAGCCTTTAAATGGAAATGGGGTGGCTGGAGCTCTGGATTCAGGTCATCCAGACTACAGGAAAGGTGACCTGATTTGGGAAGAGCACAGTCTCATTACAGAAACAAAGGGGCTGTTCAAAATTCAACACACAGGTGTGCCTCTTTCCTACTATAATTCTTGGTTAGTTTTCTTTTTCTTTTGTATTTGATTTTTATTTTTATCAAGATTAGGTTGCTGTAGTGCTACTGAAATCCATGGACGGAAAGTGTGAACTGAACTTGTTGGAGGAAAGACGTTGGATGCTGTGCTGCTCAACATGAGGTTAATTATATGCTACTTGTCCATGTCATATCGACACATTCACTACAATGAAATGTTAACATCTTTTGGCTCTGAGCCCGAGCATATATAAATATACCAAACTCAAACATAAATCCTTGAATTAGAGATACTTTCTTTGATAAAATTAGAGATGTTTCATGCTATCAGGATAAGGATGATGGACTGTGTAAACTGTAAAGGTTTTGAATCAAATCAAACCAAAAACCAGTTCAAACCAACCAATTTCAAATCTGCTCAGCTCAGTTTTTTATGGTCTCAAACCGGTTCAAACTGTTATTACTTAGTTGAGCTTTTATCTGGGTTTTTTTATTGGGTCGACCTTTTCAAGGTTTCCTTTGGGCTTTTATTATAATAAACGTGAGTTATTTTTTTATCATTTTTAGTAGGCTTTTCAAGGTATCTTTTGATTTTTGGAGTTGTTTTTTAACAAAAGTTTTTCAAGCCCATAAATAATTACCGAGATGTGATGTTAACCAGATTAGAACCTCACAAATGGAAAGGCTTGTGTATGATCCAAGATGACATAGAATGCCTCTTAACCAGTATATGGTCCATGTACCTTTGTGTAGAATACTTGAAAGCCAACAATGTTGCCTACTACATCCCAATCAACCGTAGGGTTCTCCAGATTTTCATATTTAGTTAAATACCATAGGATATCAAGCTGCCAATAATTCAATTAATTTGCAGAAAAAATCAAGAAAGGCCTTTCTAGCAAAATCAGAGGAAGAACTGGACAATATATCCTTCTGTTATCCACCTATATAGAAGAACTCAACTACAGCCTTTTGAAGCCTGCGTGTTTCACGGAAGAGTCAATATTTCAGAGGAAGAATCAAGGCAAACAATCACCAGTACAATATGTTTCAAAGTTGTTGAGTAACTTCCCTTGGGTATTCTTTTGCTACCTGCAGTTAGTGTTCTTCGGAATCATCTTCAGATAACGATGAACACATTGAACAATAACAGTACTTTGGGATTTTAATTGATAGTTCTGAAATTACCTTTATGTCAACGGGGTACAATTCTTCTTCCATCTGACAGTGGTGGAGGAAAACTAGGCAGCAAGTTTTTGAAACAGAATTAGTAGCACCATTAAAACACAGAAAGCTAGAGCTGAACCTATTTTCAATGTAAAAAACAAAAAAAAAGCAGCTTAATTTGTATCTAGGGGTAAATTCAATAACAGAAACGCTGTAGATGGAGCAACAAATGACACAAGAAGTTATCGAAATTCCAAACCATACCTCAGTGTGTTAATATATTGTGGTTCTATACACAATGAACAACATTGTTGGACACCAAACTCCAATAAACAGCAGCTGCTTCATCTTTAATCTGGATTTTACCTACATCAAGCCCACAAAATCGCATTTCAAAAGCAAATCCATCACCCCCAAAAAAATTGCAAGCTAGATTCTTGAAATCAATTCAACTTTTTTTAAGAACAAATGATTTTTATTTTAATTTTCTTTATAGAAAGCAGCTCAAATGGCCTAAAATGACACCATAATCTACCTAAATCAATAAAGCAAGTTGATGTAGCTTAAATCGGATATTAAACGAACAACTAAGAACAAATCCAGCTTGATAAAATCCAAAAAATAAAACAAATCAAACATTGCCTCAATCCACAAGTCAAGACCTAAAAAAGAACACATTAAACTTAACACAGAACTAGATCGTCAATTAATCCATTTAAGTGAAAAAAAGAAAACAGAAAGGCAGAAAAGGATGAGGACGGGGACGGGGACTGTGAGTGTTTACATCTTAGAGAGCTTGTTAGGAGCACCGCCCTTCGCAACGCGAAGGAGAGCAAGCTCAGCCTTGAGATCCTTTGAAAGAGCCAATAGTTTGATACTTTCTCTTTTACAACATGAAAGTGATTTCTCTTTTTGGTGTAGTTTTTAGTATTTAAAAGAACATGTTAATTGGTCCACAAAGTTCACTTTTTTTTTTTTTAATTTTTTGTTCTTGTTTGATGATTTGCTAATTTGTGTTAAAGGGAAAGGGACTGCATCTAATCCACCTTTCAATTCAACTTTTTTAAAATAAAAAAAAAATTAGTTTCAGCATAATAAAAACTATTTTTTCTTTTTGTTTGTGTTCATATTTATGTTGATTCATTCATAGGTTTTAAGGGATTTTTGGCTGGTGACTAGTTAACAATACTCTAAAATGTGTAGGGTAGCTTTCTTCATGCCTTCTATTTTCATTATTTCCCGTGCTTTTTTGTAGCTTTCTACATGTTTTATTTTTTGTTTTATTTTTATCTGTTTTATTTTTGTTTTGTTTTGTATTTCTTTTTTTTCTTTTTTCCCCATATTTTTTTTGTTTTTTTTCTTTTTTTGGGCGTTACATTTTTTTTCCCAAGATTGTCTTCTTTTTTTTATTATTCTTTTTTGTTTTTGTATTTTTTTTTAAAATTATCTTTGTCGATTTTTTTTAATATTAAACTGTTTAAAAATTTAATTCTATAGTTTTTTTCTTTAAAATTTGTGAATTTTTTTCTTCTTTTTTTGCAAAATGGTCTTTGTCGATTTTGCTTCGTAGTTTTTTTCTTTAAACACTGTGAATTGCTACAATGTTTTCTCAAAAGGTTTTTGTTTTGCTACGGTATTTCTCCACATGTTTTTTTTCAAAATTATCTTTGTCAATTTTTTTTTTAATATTGAGCTAGTTGAGAGTTCAACTTTAACTTTCTCCTACATGTTTTTTTTCCTTTTTTTTTATTTTTTTTCCAAAATTGTCTTCTTCTTCTTTTTTTTTCAATTTTTTGTGTTTTTTTTTCAGAATTGTTTTTGTTGATTTTATTTTTTTAATATGGAGCTGTTGAAAATTTAGCTTTATAGTTTTTTTTCTTTAAAATACTATGGATTACTAAAGTGTTTCCCCACATGATTTTTTTTAATTATTTTTTTATGATTTTTTTTTCCAGAATTGTCTTTGTCGATTTTATTGTTTCATATTGAGCTGGTTGAGAATTTAGCTTCGTAGTTTTTTTCTTTAAAACACTGTGGATTGCTATAGTGTTCCCCCACATGATTTTTTTTTATGATTCTTTTTAAATTATCTTTATCGATTCTTTTATTTTTAATATTGAGTTAGTTGAGAATTAAAACTATAGATTTCCTCATGAAACACTATAGATTGCTATAGTGTTTCTCTGCATGGTTTTTTTTCCTTTCACTTTTTTTGTTATGATTTTTTCCAAAATTTTCTTTGTTCAGTTTATTTTTAAAATATTAATCTATTTAAGAATTTTGCTTTATAGTTTTTCCTTGAAAACATTGTGGATTGCAACAGTTTTTCTCCATATTTTTTTTTTATTTTTTCCACAAATCTACAACAACGCACAAACATGCTACAAGCCCGCGGCATCACGCGGGCATAGCATCTAGTACATTCTATTTGGTAAATATGTGATCAAGAGACTTTCTTTTTTTTCATATTTTTTTTGTTAAAAAATTATTTTTGACCCTTTTGAATTTTGACAAGGCAATGCAAGGGCTCTGGAAAGTGCAGGAAAAATCAAGAGTCTTAAATTATATGATTTTATAAATAAATATATATTTATCATCTAAAATTAAGTTAAATTTTAAAAAAATGATAAAACTAGATTAAAATTAGGTAAAATCATTATTTTTCTATCAATTTTACAATAATTTCAAATTTTCAATTCTCATCTTTCTCGATGTATACCCTTGTGTGCACTCATTAATACATGAGCTCACAAGTGTTTGTATTCATGAAGTTTTTCTTTAATCAATTGTGCAGTGATGAAGAAAACATAATCTTGTTTAAATCCTTCTTAGTAAATAAAAAATTATCTATTATGAGACAAAATTTTAAAAAAATTTATTCCATAAAAATATTGTTATGGACAAGAGTAACAAATAATACTCTGAAGTTTACAACTATTTATTGATTCAGTGAGGAAGGAGGCTGGGGACCCTTTTGATCCGAGATTAGTGTTTTACTGTGCTGCATTTATATTTGATTTCAATTTCGTCATTTGTGCTTTTGCAGTATAATCTTAATTATAAGACTTTAATGTTTTATACATAACATTTATAAAAAGATCCATGCCTTTTAGCTATTGCTTCCATATATGGTCTTTTATGAGGAAACCAAGCTGATAAAAATTTTCATTTTTTCGCAGCTCGATCTTTTCCTGTAGTCTCTTAAAATATAGATAATTACTCGATTGCTTAAAATAGTCAAGAAAACAAATATTAGAGACAATTGGCATTTAACACCCATGAAGATTTTGTTGGATAAGTTTTTTTAAACAACCACAGCCCATTAGTCCAATAATTTTGCTACCTAAGTGCGCATAAAGTGGGGAGTTTTCTTAAACCAATCCTTCGACTAATTGAGATCATGAGGTGAGAATTTTTGCGTGGCTCTGATATTCCATAGGGTGAACGCCCGAATCAAAAAAGCTATCCACTGCTGCCTTGTAGAAAACCTCATTGAACCATGACGGGGATGATGAAGCAGATGATATGGTGGCGAAGGTATCGTTCTATCGCTTTCAACTTCGGACTGTTGGTTGTCATTCTCATGATCCGACGATCCTGACCCTTCAAATGAAGTCTCGTAGTAGTCAATGTCATGATCCCCCTCTGAACCTTCAAATGAAGTCTCGTAGTTGTAAAGGTCATGATCCAACGCTGGAGATTGAGCGTATATGCTCCGTCCAAATGGATCTATCACATGGATCCCACATCGTACCACTTCGCTGTTTTCGGACCTCAATATCACATGTAGTTCCAAACCAGCATCCCCACAGCGTTTTTCCATTGCCATCTCAGGTTTGCTTATGACTCTTAGCCACCTACTACGGAAATAGGGTCTTGCATGTGTAGCTTCGAACAACTGAATACCGTTGCTTTTATTTTTTATAATAGCCATGAATTCTTGATACCCACCACAACCTGAACAGACAGCCCAAATGACCAAGCCTTCGAAATCTGGAGGTAAATCAAATTGAAGTTGTGAGATTGTATACAGACAAAGAAAACAGGACAGCTATAATAATTGTTGTTATTGTGACTGCAAGCATCATATTTTATTAATGAAATCACTCTTTTATAGAAGAGTTTTGATAACAAACTACAGAAAAATAATGACGAAATCTTAACAAACAAAGAGCTGTTCTATAACAGCTTTATTTATAACAAACATGCTAACATAATGGAAAGCTAATCTTGACTAAAACTTCTCAGTCTTCTCAGCATCGAAGACCTCTTCTTCAGCAGCAAATGAGGCAACTGTCAACACTCCTCCTTGCATCTTTTGCTGCAGACACCTATCTTGTTTCTTAATATTTCAAACCTTGTTTTTGACAATGGCTTGGTTAAAATGTCAGCAAGCTGGTCTTCTGTCCTGCAATAAATAAGTTGTATCTCTTCATTTTTCTGAACCTCTCTCAGAAAATAATACTTGAGCTTGAAATGCTTTGTTTTGCCATGAAAGATTGGATTGTTGGATATTGCAATTGCCGCCTGATTATCAACATTGACCCTAGTAGCTTTCTTCTGCTCCATGTCCAAGTCTGCTAAGATTTTTCTCAGCCATAAAACTTGATTTGCAGCTGCTGTAGCTGCAACATACTCTGCCTCTGCTGTTGATTGAGCAATTATCTCTTGTTTTTTTGAACACCAGGAGAAAATTCCTGATCCAAAACTGAAACAATATCCAGAGGTGCTCTTCATGTCATCACAACTGCCAGCCCAATCACTGTCTGCATATCCTTAGAGATCAAAATTTTCAATACAACTAAACTAAATGCCATAGCTTAGTGTACTTTTGATATATCTAACAACTCTTTTCGCAGCCTTGAAGTGAACTTCACTTGCACAATGCATAAACCTTGATAACAAGCTTACAGCATGCATGATATCAGGTCTTGTAGCTGTGAGGCAACTGTCAACACAAATGATAATGAACATCCTTCTCCAATCGTAGCGGAACCATTTTGGAATGATAGAATAAAATACTCGCGAAAATGATAATTGAAGATTCTCTGCATAAATAGTGAATTCAAGGAATGCTGAGATTTTAGACACTGATTAATATATGTATATATACACATGCTATATATGTGTGTGCGCGCCAATTGTGTGTTTATTTGTGTGCGAGAGGGACAGAAACAGTACCTGAAGAAGCCAATCCTTGGTATTTTTTGATAAATTACTCAGCCCTTGCTTGCCGTCAATCTCAAAGAAATTGTACAGCGGATATTGAGACAGATGTGGTGGTGCAGGTATTCCTCCATCTCTTCCAACTTCAGACTCATGATCCCACTCTGACCCTTCAAATGAATCTGTCTTTTCAACTATCACATGGATCCCAAATTCAAACACTTCAGCGTCTTCTCCCATATAAAGTTCCACGCACAGTTCCAATTCCTCATCTTCACAGTATTCTTCCATTGCCATCTCCCTTGTACTTATGTATGTCATCAAATTGCTAGCGGCCGAATCGCACACGTATGCTTCAAACAATTGAATACCGTTGCTTTTATTTTGTATACACAATTTGGCGGCACCCAAAATACCCATCAAGCATTGACAGGCAACCCCAACGACCAAGCCTTGGAAAACTGGAGGTACATGAAATGATAATGAAGTTCCTTTTCCACGGTAGCTGAACCAATTTGGAATCATAGTGAACTTATCTCTGTGGCTGAACGTATGACAACGATTGAAGAGAATTTGATACCCGTAACCACCGTAGCACAGTGCCTGTATATATTAGACATTAATTAATGTATATATAGTATGTGCCAATTTGTGTGCTTATTTGTGTGCAAGAGAGACAGAAATAGTACCTCAACAAGACTTTTCTTATAATTATTTGATAACTTGCTCTTGGTAACATAGGTAATAATCCAGCCATGATTACTCAGACCTTCCATGCCTTGAATCTCTATTAAATCCGCACAACCAAACAGAGACAGACGTAGATATTTTTTTGCTTGGATTGGTAGTCTTACCCATTGCATTGATTTGCAACCAAATGCATCCAAACGTTCTAAATTTGAGGGAAGCTCTGGGATTGATACAAGATTTCCGCATTCCTGAACGGTCAAAAGCCGCAGCTGAGAAAGGATGCCGATGCCAGAAGGCAGACTGAAGAACTCGTTTCTTGATAGATCCAACTCTTCAAGAGAGGAAAAACCTCCAAAATCAACAGAATTAGTTGCATGTTCAGAGAAACCACAATTAAGAAGTTTTAGCTTTCCCAATACTCTCCAAATAGTGGAAGTTGGAGTTAGCAGAAAAGCTGAAATCCAAGAAGAATTTGGTGAAGGCCGATATGGTAACTTCCTGTCCCCCTTCCAGTGTCCGCGCAATGACAACTTCCTCACACACTTTAAATGTCCAACTGAAGAGAGAAATTGCTCGTTGTTAATTCCATCTGCTAGAAGCTCAGTGAAGGACTCAATATCACGCATGCACTCCGGCAACTCTGTAAGTTGTGAACACCCCGAAATATTCAAACATACAAGAGACTTTGAATGTCCAATAGATTGATATAACTCAACTAAACTTGAGCAACCTTCAAGCAGTAGTTTCTCTAGACTTGAACTGTGCAAGTTTGGTGTTTTAACAAGGTTCTTTGAATAACTGAGATCAATGATCTTTAGATTGTTGAGAATCTGTCAGAGCAGTGAGGAAAATCATTAAGTAATCATCAAAAGTTGTAACTTGTAAAGATAAATTACATATTAGACAAGTTTTTGGGCATTTTGGTGTGTTTCGCACCTTTTTTTCCTTCCATAGTTCTCTAATATTGTTACTGTACTTCATATCAATAAAAACTACGTAGTCCAGTGTAAAATCAGATGGCAAAAATCCCAAAGGACGTTCAAGCCAACAAATCCACGTCAACACTTTAGAAAGCTATTCGAAAGATCCGGTGAGGTATGCTCCATTGATTTGCAGTAATTTTAAGTTTTTCATTTTTGTAAATGATCCTGTGCTTAGTGATTTGTCTTCTGATCTTCTCACATCCAGTGTAAGGCCATTTACAACTTCTGTTCCCTAAAAAAGCAAAAAATAAAATAAAAACCAATCGAACTTTCATATGATTGTTTGTAATAAGTTTGACAATAAAGATACACATGAATGTGCTTTTCTGTATGCGTTGAGTTCTTACCATCTGCATCTTGAGTACTTTCCACGCATCCTCTTGACTCCAAATTCTGCTCCTTTGTGCAGGATTTTCAGGTGACTCTTCCTTAACGATCTCCCTTCCCATCTCTCGTAATAGATCATGCATGCTTATCGTTCCAGAATCATCAACTTTAATCAGAGACCTTTCAATGAGAATTCCAGAATGATTAACTTTAATCAGAGACCTTTCAATGAGAGTTCCCAAATCATCTTCTGGATTGTAACCATAACGTCCTTCTAGCACTTTTGCTACGTATTCTTTCTTTCTACGTACCAATCAAGAAGCATGCAATGTCAAGAAATGTATTCTTTAGTGTAGGTTCATCCAGTGTGTCTAAACTTATTCTAAGTTTTTTCTGAATTTCACAGTTCGGAAATTTTCTCAATCTGTCAATTACAGATTCCCATCTAGCTTGGTTTTTCCCAAACAAAGAAGAACCTAAAACCTCAAGAGCTAAAGGAAGCCCTCCACAGTATTCAACTACATCATTCGAAAGCTTAACATAATCTATTGCTGGCTTGGTATCCCTAAAAGCATGCTGACTGAAAAGCTGAAGGGACTCATCTGGGTTCAGTTCTTGAACCTGGTATCTTTGATCAACTTCAAGAAGTAAGCGTTCATCTCTAGTTGTAATTATTACCCTGCTTCCGCGACCAAACCAGCTTCGCTCTCCAATCAAAGCATTTAATTGGTCCAGATGATCCACGTCATCAACAACGACAAGAACTCTTTTGCGCCAGAGTCGTTCTTTAATCAGAACCTTTCCTCTATCAACATTATTGATCTTCTCAGTATTTTGTCTTAAAATATCATGAAGAAGTTGTTACTGTAGAAGAACCATATCCTTAGATTCTGATTCTTTGACATTCAAAAGAAATGAGCTTCCCTCGAATCCATATCCACAGTCATAGCAGAGTTGATTAAATACAACTTTTGCTATAGTCGTCTTTCCTATTCCTGGCATCCCATGTATGCCCACAATGCGTACATCATCTGTTGCAGTACTTAGGAAGTGAAAAATATTGTGAGCAAGCGGATCAATACCTACTAGGTGCTTAGGAACATGTAAGTACTTGGGGTCCAATTTAGTCAACACATCCTTGATAATCTCTTGGATAAATTTTGCTTCATGCCTGTTCATAGACAAAAGCAAGTCATTAATAGCGAGACAATTAAGTATGTTCATAAAGTATTTTATTGTTTCACATTGTAAAATATGTAGTGTATAATGACTCCATATATAAATGTGTGGAAGTGAATCTTATAGAGAAAAGGCATACCCATTTGCCATATCTTTGAGATTCCATCCAGATAGATTTCCTGCCTCCTCAAGAGTTTCTCTCCACTCCTTCACCTTCTCTTTAGAACGTTCTTCATGTTTAACAAATGCTTCAGCAAAACTGCCAGTCTGTTTTCTCACATCTGAAGGATCAATGTCATAGAATATAGGAAGAGCAATCTGACCAGTTTTTCTCTTTCTGCACTTGAGAATCTCCACAAGTTCATTGAGACACCATCTAGAAGAAGCATATCCTTTTGAGAAGACCACTGTAGATATCTTTGATTCTCGAATTGCCTTGAGGAGATGATCGGAGATTTCTTCTCCTCTAGGAAGTTCATCGTCATCTTGAAAAGTGTGGATTCCTGCTTGGACTAAGGCAGTATGTAGATGATCAGTAAATGTCTTGCGAGTATCTTCTCCTCTGAAACTCAAAAAGACATCATAGGCCACTTGTGGTCTAGATCGAGAAGAATCTGGCTCTATCATGGCAGCTGTAGAAATTAAGGCACAATTAATTGATTAATTAATTAATTAGCATTGTAGTTTAAGTTTAACCTAATTGTTTAACTTTAATTAATGAATCATTCATTCATTGAGTTTCACCTAATTGTTTAAGTTTAACAACCAGAGAGCGTAAAACATTAATAGCATTTAAAAAGCTTACTGAGGTCAGCTTTTCTTCTCTTTCGCGAGGATGAATCATTTTCTTCATCTTTGGATTGTTTGCGTTTTTCTTTCTGCATTCTAAAATAGAATGATCTTGTTTTAGAAGACATGCAAGGAATTAACTCAATAAACTCATCAATGATGTCTATGTGAACATATATATAAAGCTTTCGAGTAAAGACATCAATTTAAAACAAGAAAGAAGCAAAGAAGAGGTAGCTATATTTGTCATTGCCTGAATCTCGGGTACATAATTAGTAACGCAAGAGTGGTGTTAAAAAGACTCACTGCCTATGTGGATATATCAAAAGAACAAATTATTTAAAAATATGAAGTATTTTATAATCTTCAGAAATATTATATTATTCAAAACTAATAAAACCAAATAATAGTTCAAAACTTATTATCGGTAATTAAAACAAAAATAATAATTCATAATACTTACTACATTGTTCAAATCCAAACTTAATTAAAATAGGATAATAGTGAAGCGTCTAAAACATCGAATCAAAACTAAAGGAAAGTCTCGTAAAACAAGCAAGTCATACCGACCAAAACTGAAGAAGTAGGAATACTCAACAAAGACCACCTGCTAACAGAAATTAAGAATCTAAAATAATGAATGAGGGGTGAGTTCAACTAACTCAGTGAAGGAATAACACTTAATATATATTTTAGATATTAATAATTTGCAAGTTGATTTATCTTGATATACATATACATACTAAGCATGTTATCATAAAGTGATGGAATACATGCCAGAGATTAGATGACACCCAAAGATAACCACTTTGGGAGGATCAATCGCCACATGTTGATGCCTATCTCACAACCTAGGTATACATAATATTATATGCACACATGCTAACTACTCTTCGTTAGCATGTAGTAACTGGCAAGTCCTATATCAAGGCATAATAGATATTCACAGAATCATCAAATAAATATATATCATATCGAATAGAATTTAGTTCGATGGAATACGAATGCAAATTCAAGAATAAATGAATACTCAGAACATAAAGCAACATATATAAATATTCAAAAAATTAACTAGTCGTATTCATCATATAATCAACATATATATTTATTTATATTATATGCATATTAAAGATTATCATACTCACTCGGAAAAATATAGATTAAAAGGAAAATCATATGAAAGACCCAAAAATCTTATTAAGGATAGTTAGCAGAACCTACAACAAATATTTAAAATATACTAAAAAAACAACACAAATAAAAGATCCCAATGCATAAAATAAAACCAGATTTAGTCTCCTAACTTTAGGGACTAAAACGACAATTTTCCAAAATAGGGACCAAAATGTGATTTTACCAAAATTGGAGGACCAAACTGTAAATACATAACCATACTGAAATTCCATCCATAAACCCTCAATTCTGCCTAGAACGAACCAGTGACCAAATTGGAATTCTTTTAAAGTTCAAGGACTAAAATGTAAATTCCCAAAATTGAGGGACCAAACTGAAAATATTTCAAATCAATTATCGAACTGAGATTCATCATCCTTGACCTCATAATAATACTGCCCAGAATTCCAAAAGACATATCAGGGGTTAAATTATAATTTTCCAAAGTTCAAGGACTAAACTATAATTTTTATAAATCAAAGATCAAAATAAAATTTTATCATCTTCAACCTCAAGACCAGTCTGTCCAGATTTTCCAGCAAGGTTGAAATGAACTTCTTAACCAATAAAAATCCATTTAAACAAATCAATTCACAAATCTTTATTTCTAACAACATACTCAAAATCAATCACTTAATATTAAACCCTTAATAATTATAAATCAATCTTAACAATATAAATTTCAAATCCTTATAAACCCTAATCTCTTTTTTAATCCTTCCATAAACAAACCATAATTGAAAGTAACATGAAAGATAATCATTTACTTGTTACTTCCACCTTTTTTGAACTCAAAAACTGAAGATTAAAAACTAAATTTTTTAATTTGATGGGGGTCACAGCAGCCATAAAAATTAAAAGAGAGAAACAATTCTCTTACAACTTTTTTTTATATATATCTAGATTAACTTATGTTAGATTAATTTGAACTAACTTCAACTTAGATTTTAGCTAAAAATTTGGGGTTCACAGTACCTCTATATAACATGCATGCATGCAATCAGTAGCAACCTTCGCAAAGCTGGTTACCTCAATATGGTGTTTGAGTTGATCGGATTCCACCATCCTGGCGACTTTAAAGATCAAATTGCAGCGCTCAGAAACATTAGCTGAAGAGTAAAGTAATGATCAGGACTGAAGGATAGTAGAGGCAATATTAATGTTTCGGAGAAAGAATGCAAATGCTTTCTTGCAAATTATTAGAGCAATATATGCAATAATTATCAAAGATGAAGCGTAACATATATAGGAAATTTCTTTAGCAGCGTGTGATCAAAGGTAATTTCCTGGTTGTTGCTGATTGATTATAGTTGTTGCAATAATTTTGTGATTTAGACTTGGTGGATGATGATGGTACATACAAAGACTAGCATGCAAGTGTTTTATCAACATCACAGTCAAAGTCCAAACAAAAACCGAATAATCGAGTAATTTGTGATTTATAATAATATAACTTTGAAAAATTTATCAAATCTTTAAAAAAATCTAATTTTCATTACAAGATTTAACAGTTTTACCGACGGAATTTTTCCGTCGGCGTAAAACACATATTTTGTCGGTAATTAATTTACCGACGGAAATGCTCCGTCGGTGAATCTTTCGTCGGTAATTTTTTTTCCGTCGGTAAATCTGTTGGTAATAAAAAAATATTTATTTCGTCGGTATATTCCTCGGTAATAATATTTTTTTATTACCAACAGATTTACCGATGGAATTTCCGTCGTTAATTCCGTCAGTAATTATTTAAAAACATTTAAAAAAATTCATTTTATAAAATTATAAAATAATTAAATTAACATAAATTAACACCGTATAATATATACTTAAAATGCTTGGAAAAAAGAATAAGAAAATCAATATTGTTTGGGAGAAAGAATGCAAATGCTTTGGTGAGTTATTGAAGACTTAGACTTCGGTGGATGATGATGGTACATACAAAGACTAGCATGCAAGTGTTTTGGCAAAATCACAGTCAAAGTCCAAACAAAAACCGAATAATTAAGTAATTTATGATTTATAATAATATAACTTTGAAAAATTTATCAAATCTTTAAAAAAATCTAATCTTTAAGTAATTTTTTTAAAAATTCTAAAAAATCCACAGTCAAAGTCCAAACTAGTCACAACTTGCATATATATATATATATATATATATATATATATATATATATATATCTTCCTTGATCATATATTGAAATATAATGATTATCTTACAATATTTTATATAATAACCGCTAATATTAAACGCCACCGCTAGTCATGATGGGCAGTTTACATGGGAACAGACGAAGGGCTAAAGACTTCGAGATGATGGCTATATTTATCATTGAACCTTCGCTCAAGAAGCTCAACCACTTTGCTTCTCATATCTACTAATCATGAACCTCCTTTTTCCCAGGTCTATACCAAAGATTATGGAAATAACTAAAAGAGATGGCACAATCACTTTAGCCCAGTTTAGTTCAGTATTGTGCCACATCCATGGTTTTTTTTTCAATTTAATTATTAAACATTTATTCTTTCTAATTTCATATTTTTTTGTTGTATTAGCATGGTTTTTTTTTCTTACAATCCTTTCAATTTGCATTATGAATATTCCAGCATGAATTAGAAGTCTATTTGGTGGATTCGATCTCAAATTATAGTTAAAAATATAAATTAAAATAAGAAAAACAAAATAAACATGGTTTAGATTTTGACATGGAAAACTTCAACTTGATCCCTTAAGTTCTAGTTTTCCTATATTTGCACTTCACAATCTCTACAAGTTCATCAAGACACCATCTAGACGAAGCATATCCTTTTGAGAAGACCACTATAGATATCTTTGATTCTTGAATTGCCTCGAGGAGATGATCGGAGATTTCTTTTCCTCTAGGAAGTTCATCATCATCTCGAAAAGTGTGGATTCCTGCTTGGACTAAGGCAGTATATAGATGATCTGTAAATGTCTTGCGAGTATCTTCTCCTCTAAAACTCAAAAAGACATCATAGGCCCCTTGTGGTCTAGATCGAGAAGAATCTGGCTCTGTCATGGCAGCTGCAGAAATTAAGGCACGATTAATTAATTAGCAATGAAGAGATTGCAGGAGGTATCTGCTATCGTGGAATTATAAGTTTATAACTAGTAAGGGATACATGTGAAGTGATCATCAAAGACAATACATATGAATGTGCTGAGTAGGAATTTCAACGCAATTACTATTAGAGAGTAAGGTAAGAAAATCATTCATTCATTGAGTTTCACCTAATACTTCAAGTTTAAGAACCAGAGAGCACAAAACAATAGCATTTAAAAAGCTTACTCATGAGGTCAGCTTTTCTTCTCTTTCGCGAGGATGAATCATTTTCTTCATCTTTGGATTGTTTGCGTTTTTCTTTCGGCATTCTAAAGTAGAATGATCTTGTTCTAGAAGACATCCAAGGAATTAACTCAATAAACTCATCAATGATGTCTATCTGAACATAAAGCTTTCAAATTATTGTTATGAGTAAAGACATCAATTTAAAACAAGAAAGAAGCAAAGAAGAGGTAGCTATACTTGTCATGACCCGAATCTCAGGTGCATGGCTGGTAACACAAGAGTGGTGTTGAAAAGACTCTCTACCTATACTAAGTTTAATGAACATATCAAAAGAACAAGTTATTTAAAAATACATAGTGAAATCTTCAGAAATATTTATTATTTAAAACTAATAAAACCAAATAACAGTTCAAAACTTATTATCGGTAATTAAAACAAAAACAATAATCCATAATATTTACTACATTGTTAAAATCCAAACTTAATTAAAATAGAATAATAGTGAAGCGTCTAAAACATCGAATCAAAACTTAAGGAAAGCCTCGTAAAACAAGTAAGGTATACCGACTAAAACTGACGAAGTAGAAATACTCAACAAAGTCCACCTGCTAACAAAAATTAAGAACCTAAAATAATATTAACAATGAGGGGTGAGTTCAACTAACTCCGTGAGGGAATAACACTTAATATATATTTTAGATATTAATAGTTTGTAAGTTGATTTATCTTGATATATATATATACACATACTAAGCATGTTATCATAAAGTGATGGAATACATGTCAGAGACTAGATGACACCCGAAGGTGGCCACTTTGGAAGGATCAATCGCCGCAGGCTGATGCCTCTCTCACAAGTTAGGTATACAGAATATTATATGCACATATGCTAACTACTCTTCGTTAACATGGAGTGACTGACAAGTCCTGTATCAAGGCATAATAGATATTCACATAATCACCAAATAAATATATATCATATCCAATAGAATTTAGTTCGACAGAATACGAGTGCAAATTCAAGAATAAATGAATACTTGAAACATAAAGCAACATATATAAATATTCAAGAAATTAACTAGTCGTATTCATTATATAATCAACATACATATTTATTTATATTATATGCATTAGGGGTGAGCAAATTCGGTTCGGTTCGGTTTTTACCCAAAAAACTAACCAAAATCAAATTTTGAAAAACTTAAAAATTCAAACCGGACCCGAACCGGAACCGGTTCAAACCGACCGGTTTCGGTTCGGTTCGGTTTGGTTTTTTATCAGAAAAACCGGAAAACCTGTATTATTGTTTTTTTAGGCCTTTTTGGGCTTTTTTGGGCTTTTCGGGCTTTTTAATGGGTTTTCTGATGGGCTTGTAATTAATGTAAATATCATCTAATTTTGTTACAAAATTCTATAATATATTTAATATTTTTTTTCACTAAATATTCATTTATATTAAATTATTAGTGCTAATATTATGTTTAATATGTTGCACATCTTTCTAATATTTATATTTTGGAGTTTGGACTCCTCATGCATCAAAATTTAAATAACACACACACCAAATTAAAATTAAAATTACAAAGCATTGCCTTCAAAATGGGCTTAAAAAAACAACAAATAACATTGCCATAAAAAATAAAATACTTCATGCAAAAAATATAAATCTTCATTGTGCACATCATCTTAATCAAAAAGCACAACAAGATAACAAGAACATTGCACTTTGATTCCGTAATACCATTGACATCAAAACCTGAAAATCAAGATCTAAAATTATAACATGATAAAATAAATTAGAATATGTAAAAATAAATAGTAGTATTTTACCATCAAAGTAACTTTTGAACTAATTATCATCCGTTACTAAATGTAACTTTCCACCAAATTCTACAAAATAAAAAATTAGACATGTTAGATGATTGCAAACAATTTAATTAATAAATAACAAAATAAAAGGTGCAAATTTCTAAAAAAAATTACCTGACTCAAGGTTTTCGTAGGTTTCAAGATCATTTATCAAGCTTCTAATATCAGTTGGAATTGATCCATGATGCAACCAATTTTGACAACAAATGAGTGCTTGAACAGTTGCTGGAGAGAGAGAACTTCGAAATTGATCAAGCACACGACCACCTGTGCTAAATGCTGATTCAGAAGCCACTGTGGATATAGGAATAGCCAGAACATGTTGTGCAACCTTTGAAAGTGTCTTATATTTCAAAGCATTACTTTTCCACCAACCCAAAATATCTAACTTATCATCATCAGGATCCTCACAACCTTCAATCAAATACCTCTCAACCTCATTTTTATTTTCCACACTATCCACCTCTAGCAAATGTCTTTTGAATCGAGCCAAAGTGTTAACATCTACCTCCACATTATCAATAGCATTAACATCCTGTTTATGCCTATTATTATCCACCACTTCATCAATTTTCAAATAAAACTCATACAAGTTCACCAAAGTATCTTTCACCTTAGTTGTTAGCAATTGTGCTTTGTCATAATCATACAAATCACTAAAACAAAATTTCACATATTTCAACTTCAAACGTGGATCTAAGACAGTAGCCACATATAACAAAAAATTCTGATTTACTTCACAACCCCAATACTTCTCAAACTTTAACATCATATTCATCGCCATTCCACTTAAAATACTATCTTTATTTTTACACAATTGCAACAAGTTTGTATGCATGTAAATCAATTCATTGAAGAAAGAATTTGATGTGACATGCAATGAGCCAGAAAATCTCAATGTAACCATATAAAAGATCTTTAAGAACTTAACCAAAGTTCTTGCATTTTCCCAATCCTCCAAACCAGGTGGCCCTATGTTTTTTTTTTTCCCCTTTGAATCAACCTCCAAAAAGTAACTTATATACCTAAGTTCTTTTTCACCTAACCTCACAAACACCTTTTCAAACTTTTCAGCAGCTTCTAGCATAAGATAAGTTGAATTCCATCGAGTTGCAACATCTAAACACAATGATTTCTTACACTCTATATGCAACTTTTCAGCACACTTCTTAAATGCAAGATGCCTCGATGGTGAAGATCTCACAAATCTAATGGCATTTCGAATCTTAACAACTGAATCATTAATCTCTTTCAAGCCATCACATACAATGAGGTTTACAATGTGTGCACAACATCTAACATGCAAGTGCTCATTTGACAATATATTAGTTGGCAAATCTTTCATCACATTCTTTAAATATGAAATGGTCACATTATTAGAGCTTGCATTGTCTAATGTAATAGTCAACAGTTTATCAATCCCCCACTCCAACAAACAATTCTCAATAACTTGGCCAATTGTCTCACCCATATGATTGGAAACTTGACAAAAATTAAGAATTCTTTTATGCAAATTCCAGTCATTATCAATCCAATGAGCTGTTAAACACATATAGTTAATATTTTGGATTGATGTCCATGTATCTGTTGTCAAGCACAATCGTTGACCCCTAAGAGCTGTCCTCAATCTATCCTTCTCTTCAACATAAAGTTTCAAACAATCTCTCATAATTGTAAAACGAGAAGGAATGTCAAATCTAGGTTGCATAGTCCTAGCAAACAATTTAAATCCCCGACCCTCCACAAAATTAAAAGGCAACTCATCAATTATAACCATCTTTGCTAGTGCTTGTCTACATTCATCATAATTATAACCTATTGCCTTGAGACTTCCCACATTTTGTTCTCCCAATTCACCCTTCTCTATCTTAGGTTCTAATACCAAAACCTTTTGTTTCTTATCAACCACAAAAGGGAACTTCTTGCACACTTTTAAATGACTCCACATATTACTTGTGCCATTAACAATAGTATGACATGCATAATGTTTTCCACAATAATTACATTCAGCTCTAGGGGCTTTAGGATCAACATCAAGTTTTGTAAAGTGATCCTAAATTTGTGACTTCTTTTTATCATCAGCATTTCTTTTCCTAGATGTAAGGACTTGAGGTTGTTTACCTTTTGTATCTGTGGTGGACCCTGCATTGGTTGATTCTGCGTTAGGTTTTGAAGTTGGAGAAGTAGTTGATGTTGGAGTAGTGCCCATGGATGAAGCATTTTGAATTTGAGTAGTTTCCATCTGTTATTACATAATGAAAACATGTTAAAAACCAATAATTTATAATAGATTAACAATAGTATGACATGCATAAGTTCAACTGTACTTTTAAAGATTATTTTCACAAGTTAAGTTCTTTTATTTTGGTTGATATGTTGAAAAAAAATTATGCTACTGGGTGCTGAGATTGCATTTTGTAATTTCAATAGACAATAATACAATACAAAATATATATATATATACAGCAGCATATATATATATATATATATATATATATATATATATATATATATATATATATATGCTGCTGGGTTGAAATACAATCTCAGCACCCAGCAGCATATATATATATGGGACAACCAGTTCTATTTTCTCTTATCCTGACACATTCGAATGGTAAATCTAGTAGTTCAGAAACATGGGTGAGAAGGGAGTATGAAGCAAAAGGTGTTATTTAATTAAGCTACTCTTTTTTAAATTCGTGAGTGTTGCCAACCAAAGGAAAACTCAAGCATATATCATGAACTTTTCATTATTTTTGGAATTGATCAACAATCCAAAGTAAGGGTGCTGAGTACAATCAATGGCAAATTAATACAAAAACTTCTCCCTTCAATCCAAGCTACTCTTTTTTCATATATATATATATATATATATATATATATATATATATATATATATGCTGCTGGGTTGAAATACAATCTCAGCACCCAGTAGCATATATATATATATATATAGAACACAGCAGCATATATTGTATTTTGTAATTTCAACCCAGCAGCATATATATATATACACATTATTCTCTTTTCATAAAATAAAAAAAACTTAGTTTTCAGAATTGATAAATTACAATCCACCGAACCCCCCCTCTTTTTTTAACACAGATAATAAACATAATTCTTTGTTTTTTTAGCACACAGCAACAGCATACCATAATAATGGATTAGCAATGATATTTAAAACAAATGCCTCTCGGGGAAACTGTTTTTTCCTATTTTTCTCCCTGATGTAATAACATCAAGCTCATAATAAACAGAATCACAGAGCATATGTTAAAAAAAAAACAGAGATTGACAGAAAAAAGAAACCATACCTGTTGTGACATGATTCAAGGTCGGATGTGAGAGAGGGAGGTGACTGCCTGACTGGATCAAAAGTTGGACTCAACGAGTTTAAAAATAAAACTGCCCAATAAGACAGCCGCGAAGATCTTCATCTGTCTATAAGCAAATTCCTTCCCAAGACATATCCGTGGCCCTGCCTGTTAACCAGCAGAAAGCCTGATTTTAGTCATTTGGTCAACGAGATGGGAGTCCATAAAGTTAAGCTGAGCAAGCACTGAAAATAGATCTTAATGATTTGCACAGCAAAGGCAGCAGAAAATTTATTTGAATGTTAATCAAGTGAATTAGACAGATCTTTATTTTCACTAACCTGGAAAGCTGTAAACTTGAAAGGGCTTTCTTGCTGAAGCACGCCATCCTCATTGAGCCATCTTTCAGGCTTGTAGCCGGTGTGGTGTGTGTC
Organism: Populus trichocarpa; assembly: GCF_000002775.5. Classification (NCBI taxonomy): domain Eukaryota; kingdom Viridiplantae; phylum Streptophyta; class Magnoliopsida; order Malpighiales; family Salicaceae; genus Populus; species Populus trichocarpa. Next base: position 15,209,434 of record NC_037291.2, on the reverse strand, counting down.
CTGCGATTCAAGATCGGGTGTGACCGTGTGAGAGAGGGATGTGACTTACTGGGGTTTGAAGATGAAGATGGTGGCCGGTGGGAGAGGGATGTGGCTGACTGGCGTTTGAACTTTGAAGATGAATATGCTGGGAAAGAGATGTGGTTGGCTGTGGTCCAGTAGATGAAGATCAGAAGATGGATTGATTTTGTCACAGATGTGAAATTGTGAATTGTGAGTTGAGGGAGCGGCTCAGGAGTCAGGAGCAAGGAGAAGGACGGCTGGAGCAGGAGTATGGATGCTAGGGTTAAGAAAAATAACGCGATTTTTTTTTGTATTTATAGTACCCCTTAAACCGAACCGGTTCGGTTCGGTTGGGGTTTTTTCGGTTTCAGGTTTCTGGAACCGGAACCGAACCGAACCGAAACTTTTTGCAAAAAAATTAATCGGTTTTTTTTTTCGGTTCGGTTTTTTCGGTTATTTTTTTCTCGGTTTTCTCCGTTTATTCGGTTTCTTGGTTTTTTTGCTCACCCCTAATATGCATATTAAAGATTATCATACTCACCCGAAAAAAAATAGATTAAAAGGAAAATAATATGAAAGATCCGAAAATCTTATTGAGAATAGTTAGGAGAACCTACAACAAATATACAAAATAAACTAAAAAACCAACACAAATAAAAGATCCCAATGCATAAAATAAAACCAGATTTAGTCGCTTAAGTTTAGGGACTAAAACGACAATTTTCCAAAATAGGGACCAAAATGTGATTTTACAAAAATTGGAGGACCAAACTGTAAATACATAACCATACTGAAATTCCATCCATAAACCATCCTCAATTCTGCCCAGAACGAAACATGGACCAAATTGTAATTCTTTTAAAGTTCAGGGACTAAAATGTAAATTCCCAAAATTGAGGGACGAAACTGAAAATATTCCAAATCAATTATCAAACTGAGATTCATCATCCTTGACCTCATAATAATACTGCCCAGAATTCCAAAAGACATATCAGGGGTTAAATTATAATTTTCCAAAGTTCAAGGACTAACTATAATTTTCATAAATCAAAGACAAAAATAAAATTTTATCATTTTCAACCTCAAGACCATTCTGTCCAGATTTTCCAAAATAAACTTCTTAACCCATAAAAATCTATTTAAACAAATTAATTCACAAATCTTTATTTCTAACAACATACTCAAAATCAATCACTTAATATTAAATTCCTAATAATTATAAATCAATCTTAATAACATAAATTTCAAATTCTTATAAACCCTAATATCTTTTTTAATCCTTCCATAAACAAACCATAATTGAAAATAACATGAGAGAGAACCATTTACTTGTTATTTCCATCTTTTTTGAACTTAAAAACTCAAGATCAAAAATTAAAATCTTTAGTTTGATGGGAGATCACGACAGCCACAAGAAATAAAAGTGAGAAACAATTCTCTTACAATTATTTTTTTATGTATCTAGATTAATTTAGGTTAGATTTAGACTAACTTGGACTTAGATTTTAGCTAAAAATTTAGGGCTCGCAATACCTCTGTATAACATGCATGCATGCAATCAGTAGCAACCATCGCAAAGCTTACCTCAATATGGTGTTTGAGTTGATCGGATTCCACCAACCTGGCGACTTTAAAGATCAAATTTCAGCACTCAGAAACGTTAGCTGAAGAGTAAAGTAATGATCAGGACTGAAGGATAGTAGAGGCAATATTAATGTTCCGGAGAAAGAATGCAAATGCTTTCTTGCAAATTATTAGAGCAATATATGCAATAATTATCAAAGATGAAGCGTAACATATATAGGAAATTAATTTCTTTAGCAGCGTGTGATCAAAGGTAATTTCCTGGTTGTTGCTGATTGATTATAGTTGTTGCAATAATTTTGTGATTTAGAGTTGGTGGATGATGATGGTACATACAAAGACTAGCATGCAAGTGTTTTGTGTCAACATCACAGTCAAAGTCCAAACAAAAACCGAATAATCGAGTAATTTGTGATTTATAATAATATAACTTTGAAAAATTTATCAAATCTTTAAAAAAATCTAATTTTCACTACAAGATTTAACAGTTTTACCGACGGAATTTTTCCGTCGGCGTAAGACACATATTCTGTCGGTAATTAATTTACCGACGGAATCACAGACGGAAATGCTCCGTCGGTGAATCTTTCGTCGGTAATTTTTTTTCCGTCGGTAAATTCATTGGTAATAAAAAAATATTCATTTCGTCGGTATATCCCTCGGTAATAATATTTTTTTATTACCAACGGATTTACCGACGGAATTACCGATGGAATTTCCGTCGTTAATTCCGTCAGTAATTATTTAAAAACATTTAAAAAAAATCATTTTATAAAATTATAAAATAATTAAATTAACATAAATTAAGACCGTATAATATATACTCAAAATGCTTGGAAAAAAAAATAAGAAAATCAACTCAAACAAATTTGCAACAAATAAATAAAACAAAAAAATAAATTCAACTAAAAAAATTCATATGAAAAAAATGAAGTTGAAATTGCTAAAAATTTAAAAATCCTATAAATAAATCAACTAAAAATTGATCTCATATGAAAAAAAAATCTCACAACAACATTTATACAATTATTAAGAACAAAAAAAAATAAAAATAAAATAAAAAACAAATATAGTGAAAAAAATCATGAAAAAAGAAGAAAAAAGAAAAATCTTATCTTAATGTAGTTGCAAGTGAAGCTAAGGAGAGAAAAAAAATTTCGTTAAGCATATTAATTAAAAAAAAACTGAGAGGATAAAAGAAGAAAGAAGAAAGAAGAAGAAGACATACCTAAGCATGGAGGAAAAGAGAAGGAGATGAGGAGAGAAAAGAAGAGAAAGAAATAGATATTGATGTTTTTTTACGTATAGTAAAGAAGAAGAAGAAGTAGAAGAACAAGAAGAAGAAGAAGAAGAATAAGAAATGAGTATGTCTCTTGTGAAATAAGGGGATTCAGGCTTTTTATTGCGGCGCTTTACCGACGGATAATTGAATATTAATATTTTTTAATTATTCCGTCGGTAATTCCATTAGTAATATTTAATTTAAATTTTCAATTTCGTAAAAAGTTTTCAGAAACCGCCAACAATTACCGATGATTTTTCAATCCGTCGGTGATTCCGTCTGTAATATTTAAATGAAAATTTTAAATTAATTGAATTTTTTCAGAAAACCGCCAAATAACACCGACGACTTTTCAATCCGTCGGTGATTTTGTCCGTAAAAAACAACAATTAACAGTGCAATTGGAAAGTGAACAGTTTTGGAGCTCTCTGGAAAATACTGATGGAAAATTTCGTCGGTGATTCCCTTTGTAATTGACGTGATGAACAGTGTTCACAGTTTACCAATGGAATGACCGACGGATTTTACCGACTTTCTACTCACTTTAATAAATACATTTTCAATCAATAAAGACTTTCTACTCACTTTAAAAATTAAAAATTAAATCAAATAAAATTGTTTTTGCAAACCTCAATTTATTTTTTCAAGTATGAGGAAAAAAACCTCCATTAAACACTTTTTCAAGAAGAGTTTATTGATGCTAGGATCAATTATTTTTGTAGTCAGCTGAAACTTTTCTCTCTTTTCTCCTTTGCTGGCTACTATTCTCTCTCAACTCCTAACGACTAAAATGCAAGAGAAAAGAATTTTATGACAAAAACGTACCGTTTAGGGTATAGGTAATTATTATGATAATGATTTTCCTGGTCTAGACCATGGGAATCATTTTTAAATTTTCGTTTAACCCTTTCCAAGTTTGAGCTAGAGGACGAATAATGAGTGGTAAAAGCCTCTTTTGTGAGTTATTAAAGACTTCTTCCTGTCAATCAATGCGGGTATGAACACTAACTCTTCTCTTTTTTCCACACACAATTGTTTTGTTTGGAATTTATGGGTTTTTGTTCTTGTAAAATAAGAGTGTTTCTCACACTGCGCTTGTATTCAAGTTCTTGATTGGTGTTCGTGTTTTAAAAAAAAAAAATTGTTAAAAATAAAATTTTTATATTTTTAAATTATTTTGATTTATAATATTAAAATAAATTTTTTAAAAATAAAAAATATTATTTTAATATATTTCTAAACTAAAAATATTTTAAATCATAATCACTAATATAATTCCAAGCAGATATTAAGCGCAACCGCTGGTCATGATTGGCAGTTTACTTGGGAACAGACGAAAGGGCTAAAGACTTCGAGACGATGGCTGTATTTATCATTGAACCTTCGCTCAAGAAGCTCAACCACTTTGCTTCCCATATCTACTAATCATGAGCCTCCTTGACTCTTCAGTATAAATCTTTTTCCCAGGTCGGCAGCATTGATTACAAAACCGCGTTGTTGGGTATGTAGCATCAACAATCAAATGGCATAATTTTCCACACGGGAAACTCAGAAGGCCCTCGCCCTCACACTCCCGTCTTCATGTATTTGGCTGCTGACTTCCACCTCTCAGCCCTGCTTTTTGGTTCGTAGGTGTCATCTGATATTTATTATTAATTTTATTCATATAAAATATTTTTATTATTTAAAAAAATATTTTTTTATCTTTAACATTATTTAAAACTTGTTATTAATTTTATTCGTATAAAATATATTTATTATTTAAAAAATTAAGATTATTCGTTCTACCGTGTTTGTAAGAAACCCAACAATAACATCATAATAAAAAATGTATAAATTTCCACGGACAACTTGCATATATGGGACAGCTCTAACCATGTATTGGCGTGACCTTCATGGAAATTCTAGAGCGTGCCAGTGATATTGAAGCCGGGTCTTTTTATCCAAAGAAGACTTTGACCAGGCGTTAGTCTATTAAATCTTCGCTTAAAGAATGTTTTTTTTAAAAAAAAAAAAAAAAAAATTATAGAAATAACTAAAAATTATATATATTTGAATTGATTTCTAATGCATATCTATATAATATAGTATTTATTAATAATTTATTCTTTTATTAAAAAAATTCTGACTCCGTCTATTGCAAATATCTAGTGTCCTGCACTTGTAAACTCTCTTCGGTTCCTGAAATTGTGGTGACAGATAGCATTGAAGGATAATTCCGTGTGTAATCATAAGACAAAGACCTGACAGATATATCCTGCCGCTGATAGGATATCTATCCTAGAAGGATTGTAACAATAACTGGCTAAAGATTTCTCTATATATACATGTGTGTAACTTTGCTTTGTAAATAATAAGAACAGTGAAACCTTTTTTCACTCATAATTTCTTCAACTGATTTTAGCCCAGTTTAATTCAATATTGTGCCAGACACATTACACTATGTATTATACTGTTCACAGCCATGGTGTTTTTTTTTTAATTTAATTATTAAACATTTATTCTTTTTAATTTCATATTTTTTTGTTGTATTAGCATGGTTTTTTTTTTCCTTACAATCCTTTCAATTTGCATTATGAATATTTCAGCATGAATTAAAAGTCTATTTGGTGGATTCGATCTCAAATTATAATTAAAAATAGAAATTAAAATAAGAGGTGCCAACTTTAACAAAGAAAACAAAATAAACACGGTTTAGATTTTGACATGGAAAACTTCAACTTGATCCCTTAAGTTCTAGTTTTTCTATCATTTGATACCTTTGTTTTCCAATGATGTATAACTTAATTTTTAGTTCCTATTGAAAATAAAAATATTTTAATATAAGTAGAGTTCCCATCCCAAGCAAATACAACACCCAATGGATATTTAGGCGAGTATTGTTTGAAAAGTCCCATATTTGATGGTGCGGGGCTTTTCTTAAAATTAATTTTTATTTAATTTTATAGAGATTAAAAAATATCTTAAAGAATTTCAATGATTTAAATTCTAGAGTAAAATATATATTTATTCAGTCAAAAATCTCCCTTCTTGTTTATGCATTTATTTTCTTATTTGACAAAGCCATGAAAGTTTTCTTTTTTAATCAACACCACATGTTTTTTGAATAAAAATTAAAACAACTAAAATAAAAATTCATAAGAATTCAAATAATTTAAATTTAAGAGGAAAAATATATTTCTTTTGCCAATATTCCCTTTTTGTTATTCATATATTTATTTTTATTTTGATGAAAATGTATTTTCTATTAAAAGGTTGATTTTTTTATATAAGAACTTATCATGATTTCGAGCTAATTTTCAAAAACAAAATAAAAAAATAATAACATCCCCATTATTTTTATGAGACTTTATGAAAATAATAAAGAATAATTAATTTGATAAAAAATATAAAATTTGGCAATACAAAGATAAAAAAATATATATGTTTTATTCTCATTAAATATTAATGTTCATTTTATAAAATATTTTGCATGCGAGTTTTGTACATAATTATAAAAATAATGCAAATATAACCATAAAAATTTATAATTTTATTTAAAAATAATAATATAATTGAATGATTTATGAAACATCGTTGCAATTATTTATTTAAAGAGGTTTTCAATTTAAGATATAAAAATTATAAGAAAAGAAAAAAAAATAGGATGGACAAGAAACATCAAGTGCAGATAGACCTAAGCTACGAGGCTTGCACGCTTAGCCCATAAGAAAACTAGGCACAAATAAGACTTTTGATAATTGATATTACTAACCCAATCAATGTCAAAATTTTTAATTTTTTTAATTTTTATAAAATAAAAAGAAAATAAAATGAAAAAAATTAAATAAATGAAGAAAAATTGAGATTTGAATCAAGACAATACAAATGAAAAGTTTTTGAGGATTAACCAGGAAGGAATTATAAATTGAGGTTTAATTTTGCTATAAATTGAAAGAATTGATAAGTTTGGGGACTTCATTAAACTTTGAATTTATTTAATTAATGATATCAAGGGTTTAATTAATGAATTGATAAATTTGAAGACTTAATTGAGTTTAAAATTAGTTTAATTAATGATTAGAGGCTTAATTAAAGAAACACCAAAGTGTGGAACCAATTAAAGACTAAATTCATTAAACTGGAAGACAATGACTGTTTTGTAAAAGGTGCAAAAATCTAGGGGTCTGATTATAATGTTCCCAGGGGCCTGATTAGAAGATGTCAAAACGTAAAATGACTAAATTGCAAAAGGGCCGCCCCAGTCAGAAACGGCGCCGTTTGTTCTATTCTTCGTCTTCTTCCTCTGGAAACAGAGGACAACCTGCGAAGGAAATACAGAATGCCACCCAGACAGACAACTCACACCACCAGACACATTGCAATGCCCACGAATTCCATCACCAGCTTCTCAGTTCGTTTTCGTGTCCTTCGCCGCCATAACAAGCCATTGAGGCGTGGAGGAAACCACCACCAACAGTCCAGCGATGGCAGCACTCTTGGTGTCCCAATCCGGCCAAAACACAAAAACCCAGGCCTTATCACTATCATGGAAGATAGGAAGCAGGACAGAATGCCTATAAAAGGCAGAGGCATAGATGACGGAAAAAAAAAAGAGGGAGGAGAAAGAAGAAAAAGAAAAAAGGGGGAGGAGAAAACAGGGGAACGAATAACAGGGGAGAGAAAATGAGAGCAAATCAACTTGACCAAAAATAAACACAAACCAAAAGAGCAGAAAAGAAAAGAGGAGGAGGAGAAGGCAGAAGAAGAGTAGTGGAAATTCCAGAATCCCAGCCAAAAGCCAGCAACATCTCTCGCCAGCACGCACACTTGCAGAACCAACCAGTTATTGGTCTGAACCAGTAGCCGGGCGGGTTGGGTCTAGCCCAACCCATATAGAATGGGTCAGATCTGAGCTTCAAGCCCAGCCAGCCAGACTGTGTTTGCTAAGAGTGTTACTAAACACATACTTATGTTTTGATCATATTTTTTTTATGCCCTTTTTATTTTGATATTTGACCAAACAAGTTCTTTTTTATATCAAAAAATTCTCAGAATATTTGGGGACCTCCGTGGATTTATTTTTGGACCCCTCGCGCATTGTTTTATTTTATTTTTTACTTTTTTATTTTTTCATTGCATTTTTTTTCCTACTATATGCTCAATCTGTGGACCGTGATTGTTAAATGCAAATCTGTCATGCAATATAGATTTTTTAGGCTTGTCTAAAAAGAGTAAATAATAAAAAGGGATAAACAAAAAAGGGCATAGAAAATTTATTTCTCCTTCATACAAAAATTCAAAATTTTACAAACTTATTCATTGATGGAAGAGTCAGGAATATCGTATTTTTTTGGGTTTGATTAATATTTACTAACGCCAGAGTTGAAAATATTCGCATGTATTGTTTACTGACATTAGAGTCAAGAGCATGATAGGAAGAATAAAAAAAAAAGAGGAAGAACAAACTCTTAATGATTTTAGACAAAACCAGCAATGCAGTCTGCTTTAAGCAGGACGCGTAAATGGTGATAGCATCTTCCTTTTCATGTAATCAGTCTCGTACCATAAGAATCTCTGTTGATCAGTTAAGATTCTAGTGATTATAATATTAAATGGCAATTAATTGAATTAGGCATTTTTCTCTAAACAACAAGATGTTAGATATTTGTTTTTTTTTTTCATAAAAACTTTGAATTAATCGTTGTGATATCCGGGTGTGACAACATGCATGAACTTAAAAACCTTATTAATAATAAAAGAAATATCTAGCCATATAAAAAAAACTCCAACCACAATTAATGGTATAAAGTAAGGTAAGAATAAGTAGAGCCACTTAGTAGAGGTGGTAAAAAGACGAGAATCAACAGTTTTCGGTGTAGAAATTGGTTGATATTGAGACATACCATCAATTCTTATGAGATTGAGACATACCATCAATTCTTATGAGATGTTATATCTCAATACCAAGAAAATAAATCAGACGAGTAATTGTTTGAGTCTTAAAAAAAAAAGATCATTATTTGTGATAAGAATATCATCAATAAAAGCTAAAATATAGATGCAAATAGTTGATTATTAGTATATTAAAAGGGAAGTGTCAATTTGACACGCGCAAAAAGCAAGACCTAAAAAAAATAGCAAAGCTTATCAAACTCAGCAAGTGGTGCCTATTTAAGTCCATAGAGAGACTTGTGAAGTTTACATGCATGAGAAGGAAGGTGAGGATCAACAAAACTCAGAGGGTAGTAAACTTCCAACTGACAAATAAACCAGTCTTGGAAAATAGTAATAGATAAAACTATCTAAATTGTAACCGATTTGATAATTAGACTAACGGTCATGTCAAATTCAATATTCTCTTTTATGATATTTCATAGCTACCAACCAGGTTTTATAATATTAAATGGACGGATTAGTTTTCTATTTAATCTAGTACACCCACTTGCAGCTAGCAACATTCATAAAGATATAAAAAAGAACTATAGGCTAAGTGTCCTTGTGGACTAATGCATTGATTTTCGCAGCCATCATTGAATTTGACTTAGGATGTTGTTTAGCCTCGGTGTAACAAATAGGTTTAGATAAAGAGTGTGTTTGGTATTGCGGTAGCTGTTGTGGTTGTGGTTTAAAAAAAGTTGTTTTATAAAAAGTACTTTTAGTTGTGGTTGGTTTGAAAAAAATAGGTGTTTGGTTAAAACTGTGGTTAAAATTGAGGTTGAAGAAAAAGTAGTTTAATGTGTTTGGTTAAGAATGTTTTTGAAATTGAGGTTATAAAATAATTTAAAAAAATATAAATTAATATTGATGGTTTTTAATTTAAATATTGTAGATTTAACTATTGCGGTAACATTATGAAATAAATCATACTTTATATATAAAAAAAATTATTGTTCTATTAAACTATCTACAATTCCATTACGTATAAAATTTATCTGACAAGAACTACAGTTTCCATAATTTTTTAGCGTGTAATAAAATTAAATAAAATATTATCATGTATAAAATTCACTCTAAATTAGTTTTTTTTAAAAAAATTAACAAAAAAAAAATTAACACACTAAAAAAAAAATCCACGCAGTGCAAGAAAAGTGCACTGTTCACTATTTTTAACATGAACAGTGCACTTTTCGTGCACTGTTCATGAACAGTGCATCATTTTGCACTGTTCAATGAACAGTGCAATTACGTGAACAGTGCAAAAAAAGCATGTAATTCTTGCTTTGCAAATACTGCGTTTCCAACGCAGAAAACAGGTGGGACCCAATGAACAGTAAACTGTTTTTTTTTGTAACCAAACGGCTGCAACTGCGTTTTAAAAAAAACACAACCGCAGCCGCAGAGCCAAACAGGCTCAAAGATGGTGAAGCAACCTTGGATAAACAAAAGATGCTGGACAAGATAATGTTTGGGTTGATATGGACAAAGTGTCATAGAGTACTCACAAATAAAAGGATATGGTTAGAGATTCAAAGGAAAAGATGAATAGTAAGAGATATTATCCTTGACAATATTGAGACTAGAAGTAGGTAGAGTCTTAGAATGGAAATTAGATTCACATTACCAACAAATTGACAAATACAAGTGGAAACATTAACAAAATGTTTTTGTCGGGTAATTATAGTGAATTTTACCGACAGAAATATATTTCCTCTATATATATCCACAGAATTACAGTGGAAAAAGAATGAATTAAAACAAAGCCAAAAAATACGATGACATGTCATTTATACCAACAGAATTACCGACGGTATTAATACCTTCAGTAAAATCCATTCGTAAACTCATTGGTAAACTGTTCATTTCTCCTTAGCATTGTTCATCTTACCAATTACAAAGATATCATCGATGGATTAATTTTATTGGTATTTTCAGAGAGCTCTAGAACTATTCACTTCTTTAACAGCAAGGACCAGTCCTCTTCCATGTTTGAAGGTCCTGATATTTTTCTAGTTTTGTTCATATATCCAGTGGAACAACAGCCAGGCTTTTATCACCTTCTTTATAGAACTAACATTGAAATTAGAAAATCTGATGTGCAAAGTAATGAATCGTTTATTTAGCTGTGATGATTTATACGAATTTTGACTCACAATACATCACTGAAAAATAAAGGAAATAAATTTGGCACAAGGCATAGCAGAGAAACAAGATATGTAGTTTAATCCAAAATGAACCTGCATTTCTAAAATTAGAAATGCAAAATTCAAACGAAAAGACTTGCCAACTAACATCCAACTACAGCAACTATTATCATATTCTAAACAATTTTGGCTCTGATCTATTATCATATTCTTTAGCATAAATTAAATGCAACTATTCAAAAGAAACCATCAACTTAAATTCCAGCAGCGGCAGCAGCAACAATCATAGACCCAAACTCTGATTTGATAAATTTTAAATTTGATAATAACAATTAATCTACTCTGAAAATAAGCTACAAACGGTTTAAACAGTACTTTAAACCGACCTCAGGTTTAAAGGAAAAGGAACAAAATAAAAAAAGAAATCCAAAAATACTAGATAAATACAAAAATTTCCAAAACGAGACCAAATTTGGGCATGTTCCCATCCTTGTAGGTAAGGAAGCATCCAACAATCAAATTAAAAGTTCTGCCATGCGCACTTGAGGGTCTAGCTGCTGTGGTCAACAGTATGACTTGTTCCGCCCCCGTCCCGGGTTCGACCCTCTATGTGCACGCCTGTCACCCCCGCGGTGCCTTACCTGCTCCTGGGCTTGCAGGATGTCCAGTGGGCCGTGGGGAATAGTCGTGGTGCGCGTAAGCTGGCCCGGACACCCCACGTAAATCAAAAAAAAAAAAAAAAAAATTTCTGCCATGCTATACCCTGTATTCAGACTTCTTCTTAGACTTCGACTTGTCACTCGTTGATGCATGAGGATTGCTGCGGAATGCAGTACTACGGAGGTAGAATGTTTATTTGTCATGCATTCAGCCATGAGAGGTAGAATGTTAATACTTGAAGGATCTTATGCTGAGTCCTTCAAGCCTGGTTCGTCAGTCACTCTGCTTATCTTGCATTTCATTGAATACTTTTCAAGAAAACAATCAATACAATTTAGAATAGGGCTGTTGATATATGTAATTCTAGTCAAGAATTTTTTTTGTTTTCTTTTTATCCTTTTTGTTCAATTTTATCTTTTTTAAGTTAGGTAGCTTTGGTGCTACTAAAATACATGGCTGGTAATTGTGAGCTCCACTTAGTTTTCGGCATCCTTAGCAGATATGATATTTCATGCTAGGAAGCTTTCAAGATATAATCTTCATTTTCTGACGTATGAAGCATGCAGCAATAACAATTAAGATGAAGAGTGACAAAAGAAAGAGATTCTTTCCTTGTCCATCTAATTCAAACGTCCATTGTAAATGAAATTGAAAATTATATCTAATAATTCCTCACCCGTATAATTATCATTCTTTCCTAGATGGTCAAAAGTTTATCTAATTGTAGTACATTTATACGTTGCAGGAATGCCAGGTATGACTGCATATTGTGGTTTTTATGAGCTTTGCTCTCCAAAGAAAGGGGAGTATGTCTTTGTTTCAGCAGCTTCTGGTGCAGTAGGTCAGCTTGTTGGCCAATTTGCCAAGTTATTGGGTTGCTATGTTGTTGGAAGTGCTGGAAGCCAAGAAAAGGTTGGTCAGCCGATCATGAGTATTAACCGTGTGAAACAACTGTCTTGTCCTGTTATTGCTGTTCAGCAAGTAAACCTGCAAGCTTTCAATTTATTGCTACATATTTAAGTAGATGACATGAAAGCAAAGAAACATCTGTAACCAGATTCTGTATGGTGTTTGCTTTTAATTTCTCTTATCAATCTTAAGGTTGACTTGTTGAAGAACAAGTTTGGATTTGATGAGGCTTTCAACTATACAGAGGAGCAAATGACTCCTTCCAGTGCATTGATAGAAATGTGAGGAATTACCTATTTATTCAAAGCTAGGCTCATCACCATCAACTAGTACAACTTTTTAATTTTGCATTTATGGCTTGACACAAACCTTTCATCGCACCAAAAACACAATTCCTTAGCTCTCCTTCCATCCAACTTCTTATTCTTTACAAATTTGGTGGGCTTCAAATTAGGTTTGTACGGAGGGTATGGGTTAGGGTTTGGTAGTAAGCTATTTTGTGGCTATTTAAGGTTAATGGCAGCTAATGGTTGTGGAATTTTATAAGATCTTTGGTTTTGGATGGGTTTGGATTAAGCAACACAGCTGGTGTTTGTTGGTACAAGTTTGCTGGAATTATGGTAGGATCTCCTGTAGGCTATGATGTTATCTTGCAAACGTGCTAGGTTATAGTCTTGATTTAAAGTTTTTGGTTCCAACATCTTAACTAAATTCTTAATCTCCACCTAAAAACCCTCATAAAAAGAATATTAAAGCTTATTTCTCATTGATTTCAGCCATGTTCCAAAGTATATCAAAGTCCTTATTGTAACCCTCTAATTCTTTATTCTGTCTGAGGTCATTAAACTCTTCTAATAGATCCTTTTGACCTCCAAACCTAGAGCATATTGCCTCTACATATTCATTCTAAGACATGCATTGATCATTCTTGCCCTTCACGAAATTATAGTGTCAATACAAAGTTATGTCATCTAAGTAATAGGAGACTATCTTAAGTTTTCCAACCTCAACAATCTCCTTGATATCAAAATATTAATTTTATTTATATAACCATTTATGCATATTATCACTATCAAAATTAGAAAAAAAAAATCTCTTTTAGGTTTGTGTACCTTGTAAGGATAGTAGCCACCATTATATACCCCGAATGATTGTGTAGCAGAATCTTCTATGTTGAATGTCAGGTAATCATTTTTGGTACTAGTCTCACTAGGAGTGTGTTGCCGCTTCTATAGGAGGTATTAAAATCATGAGTGAACTTGTATAATTTTACGAGTAAATATATATTTATTGTTTAAAATTGAGTTAAAATCAAAAAATAATAAAACTAGTCTAAAATCAGGTAAAATCATGATTTTACTATTAATTTTACAATATTGATTTTACAATATTGTAAAGTTGTATAATTTTACAATGTTTACTTACTCAGTCCACTAGCAAATTTGGATTATTTAATAACAACTCATAATTTCTTAGAGTTGTTTTGTATAATATGTGTTTAGTTATATAACTTAATTTTAAGTTGGACCTATAATAATGATGTTTTTTAAGATGATTTCTTAACTGCTTGTGTGGAATCAATTTTCCACCGTAATTAAATTAAATTATAATATTAAATTTGAATTCAATTTATAAATAAATTAAATTTACATATTTGAAATAAATAGAATTCAATTCATTTTATATTTTATATTACCCTCATCACCTTCATCTAATTTCTTTAAAGTTCCATAAAAAACAAGATAGGTATTTTAAAATAAAATAGTTTTAACATTAAATTTTTTCTATTTGGAATTATAAATCGGAAGGGTTAATATCTAATTTATTTTGATATAAATTAGATATTAACCCCTCCGATGTTAACATTAATTTCAAAAACATGCATGAGTTTTTGAAATTGGTACTTTTCAACCGGTTGGATTGGCAGAGGGAAAAAAGAAACTTCTGCCGTGAAGAAAGCCCAATTTCATTCCAATCATTTTTGCGTGCAATGATCCTTCCTTCAGGTTTTACGGGCTCTTCGTTTCTTTCTTTTACAACATGAAAGTGATTTCTCTTTTTGGTGTAGTTTTTAGCACTTAAAGAACATGTTAGTTGGACCAAAAAGTTCACCTTTTTTTAAAAAAAAAAAATTGTTCTTGTTCGTTGATATGCTAATTTGTGTAAGGGGATGCTTTAAAATATGATTGTGATTGTTTTTTAAAGTGTTTTTGTTCAGAAATGCATTAAAATAATATATTTTTTATTTTTTAAAAACTTATTTTTGACATCAACACATCAAAATAATTTAAAAACACCAAAAAATATTAATTTCAAGTAAATAAATAAATATTTTCAATCAATGTTTATTCATTCATAGGTTATAAGGGATTTTGGGCTAGTGACTAGTATATTCTGTTTGATAATGTAACAGGAGGCTTTCTTTTTTTTTCTTTTTGTTAAAAAAATCTTTTGACTTTTTTGAATCTTGACAAGGCAGTGCAAGGGCTCTGAAAAGTGTAGGAAAATGCATGAATATTAAAATCATGAGTTAACTTATCATTCAAAATTGAGTTAAAATAATAAAATAATAAAACCAAACTAAAATCAAGTAAAATCTATCCATTTTACAATAATTCCAAAATTTTAATTATTATCTTCCTCAATGCATATCCTTGTGTTTACTCACTAATGCATGAGCCTACAAGTGCTTATATCTATGGATTCTTTCTTTAATCAATATTACATATATGAAGAAAACATAGTCATGCTTGAACACTTCCTAACAAATAAAAAATTATCTATTACGAAACAAAACTTTGAAAATTTTTATTTCATAAAGATATTTTTACGGACAAGAGTGACAAACAATATTCTAAAGTCTGATCCACCATGTGTCTATACCAAAATATCATAGTCTTTTAAACAAGTTTACAACATTATGATTTATCTATAGAAAATCTTATAACTTGTCTAAGATATGATCTAACAACAAACAAGACTTTAAAATTAAAAAGAAGGTTCAACTTTGAATTGTTTGATTTATTATTTGTTTTAGTTGATACAAAGTCTACAATTCTTTAATGATTCTCTTGTTGAGGTTAATGGTGTATAACAAACAATATCTAAAACTTATGAAAGTATAACAATATTTAAAAAAAAAAACATAAAAATATCTAAAATTAAGTGATGAATTATTCAATTTAGTTTGTTTCCACCAAATCTGGTACTAGTTTGATTTTGTTGAAATGGAAGGATAACCAATGCTCAGGAGGGTCGTTGAGGTATAATCCTTTGACACCCTTTTCATTTTAAAGTTCCTATTTCTTTTGGATTTCTTAGTTAGAGTACTCTATGCAATTTAGACTTTTTATGTAAGTTGATAAAAAGATCCGTGTATGGTCTTTTATGAGGAAACCAAGTTGATATAAATATTCATTTTTTCGCAGCTCGATCTTTTCCTGTAGTCTCTTAAAATATATATAGATAATTACTCAATTGCTTAAAATAGTCAAGAAAAAAATATATTAGAAACAATTGGCATTTAACACCCATGAAGATTTTGTTGGATAAGATTTTTTAAACAACCACAGCCCATTAGTCCAATAATTTTGCTAGCTTAAAAAAATACTACATTTATTTAATTAGTGATTTAACACAACAAGATGATAATATCATTGCTAAGTGGGCATAAAGTGGGGAGTTTTCTTAAACCAATCCCTCGACTAATTGAGATCATCAGGTAAGAATTTTTGCATGACTATGGTTTTCCATAGGCTGAACGCCCGAATCAAAAAAGCTTTCCACTGCTGCCTTGTAGAAAATCTCATTGAACCATGACGGGGATGGTGAAGCAGATGATATGGTGGCGAAGGTATCGTTCTATCGCTTTCAACTTCGGACTGTTGCTTTTATTTTTTATAATAGCCTTGAATTCTTGATGCCCACCACCTGAACAGACAGCCCAAATGACCAAGCCTTCGAAATCTGGAGGTATATCAAATGATAATGAACATCCTTCTGCACCGTAGCTGAACCATTTTGGAATGATAGAATAATCGTAGGGAACGAAATAAGCCTTGAAGGGAATAAAATACTCGAGAAAATGATAATTGAAGATTCTCTGCATAAATATTGAATTCAAGAAATGCTGAGATTTTAGACACCGAATAATATATATATCTGTGTGCGCGCGCGCCAATTGTGTGTTTATTTGTGTGCAAGAGAGACAGAACTAGTACCTCAAGAAGCCGATCCTTGGTATTTTTTGATAAATTACTGAGACCTTGCTTGCCGTAAATCTCAAAGAAATTGTAACGCGCATATTGAGACAGATATGGTGGTGCAGGTATTACTCTATCTCTTCCACCTTCAGACTCATGATCCCACTCTGACCCTTCAAATGAATCTGTCTTTTCAACTATCACATGGATCCCACATTCAAACACTTCAGCGTCTTCTCCCGTATAAAGTCCCACGCACAGTTCCAATTCCTCATCTTCACAATATTCTTTCATTGCCATCTCGCTTAGACTTATGTATCTCAACCAATTTCTACCGACACATTGAATTACAGTTGCTTCAAACAATTGAATACCGTTGCTTTTATTTTTTATACACAATTTGGGGGTTCCAATAAGACCTATCAAGCGTTTACAGACAACCCCAACGACCAAGCCTTGGAAAACTGGAGGTATATGAAATGATAATGAACTTCCTTTTCCTCAGTAGCTGAACCAATTTGGAATCATAGTGAACTTATCTCTGTGGCTGAATGTATGCCAACGATTGAAGAACATATGATACGCGTAACCACCGTAGCACAGTGCCTGTATATATTAGACATTAATTAATGTATATATTGTACGTGCCAATTGTGTGCTTATTTGTGTGCAAGAAAGACAGAAATAGTACCTCAGCAAGACTTTTCTTATAATTATTTGATAACTTGTTCTTGGTAATATAGGAAATAAACCAGCCATGATTACTTAGACCTTCCATGCCTTCAATCTCCATTAAATCCGGACAACCAATCAGAAACAGACTTAGATATTTTTTTGCTTGGATTGGTAGTCTTACCCATTGCATTGATTTGCAACCAAATGTATCCAAATTTTCTAAATTTGAGGGAAGCTCTGGGATTGATACAAGATTTCCGCATTCCTGAACGGTCAAAAGCCGCAGCTTAGAAAGGATGCCGATGCCAGAAGGCAGACTGAAGAACTCGTTTCTAGATAGATCCAACTCTTCAAGAGCGGACAAACCTCCAAAATCAACACAATTAGTTGCGCGTTCAGACAAACCATAACCATCAAGTTTTAGCTTTCCCAAAACTCTCCAAATAATGGAAGTTGGAGTTATCCGAAAAGCTGAAATCCAAGAAGAATTTGGTGAAGGCCGATATGGTAAGTTCCAGTCCCCCTTCCAGTGTCCGCGCAATGACAACTTCCTCACACACTTTAAATGTCCAACTGAAGAGAGAAATTGCTCGTTGTTAATTCCATCTGCTAGAAGCTCAGTGAAGGACTCAATATCACCCATGCACTCCGGCAGCTCCTTAAGTTGTGAACACCCCCAAATGTTCAAACATACAAGAGACTTTGAATGTCCAATAGATTGATGTACCTCAACTAAACTTGAGCAACCTTCAAGCAGTAATTTCTCTAGACTTGAACTGTACAAGTTTGGTGTTTTAACAAGGTTCTTTGAATAACTGAGATCAAGAATTTTTAGATTGTTGAACATCTGTCAGAGCAGAGAGAAAAATCATTGAAAAGTAATCATCAAAAGTTCTCTAGACAAATTTTTGGGCATTTTGATATGTTTCGCACCTTTTTTTTCTTCCATAATTCTCTGATGTTACTGTACTGCATATCAATAACAACTACGTAGTCCAGTGAAAAGTCGGATGGTAAAAATTCCAAAGGACATTCAAGCCAACAAATCCACGTCAACACTTTAGAAAGCCGTTCGAAAGATCCGGTGAGTTCTGCTCCATCGATTTGGAGTAATTTTAAATTTTTCATTTTTGTAAATGATCCAGTGCTTAGTGATTTGTCTTCTGATCTTCTCACATCCAGTGTAAGGCCCTTTACAACTTCTGTTCCCTAAAAAAGAAAACAAAATCCATAGAACTTTCATATGATTGTTTGTAATAAGTTCGACAATAAAGATACAAATGAATGTGCTTTTCTGTATGCATTGAGTGCTTACCATCTGCATCTTGAGTACTATCCACGCATCCTCTTGACTCCAAATTCTGCTCCTTTGCGCAGGATTTTCAGGTGACTCTTCCTTAACGATCTCCCTTCCCATCCCTCGTAATAGATCATGCATGTCTATCGTTCCAGAATCATCAACTTTAATCAGAGACCGTTCAATGAGAGTTCCGAAATCATCTTCTGGATTGTAACCATAACGTCCTTCTAGCACTTTTGCTACGTATTCTTTCTTTCTACCAATAAAGAAGCATGCAATATCAAGAAATGTATTCTTTAGTGTAGATTCATCCAGTGTGTCAAAACTTATTCTAAGTTTTTTCTGAATTTCACTGTTTGGAAATTTTCTCAATCTGTCAATTACAGATTCCCATCTAGCTTGGTTTTTCCCATACAAACAAGAACCTAAAACCTTAAGAGCTAAAGGAAGTCCTCCACAGTATTCAACTACATCATTCGAAAGCTCAACATAATCTTTTGCTGGCTTGGTGTCCCTAAACGCATGCCTACAGAAAAGCTGAAGGGAGTCACCCCGGTTCAATTCTTGAACCTGGTATCTTTGATCAGCTTCAAGAAGTAAGCTTTCATCTGTAGTTGTAATTATCACCCTACTTTCAGGGCCTTGTTGTATTAAACTCAATCAATCTAGAAGGTCAAGGAAGGCAACCACCGGCCAGCCAGCCACCAGCTGTGACCGACCAGCCACCAGCCGCAGCCGCCAGCCGCCTTCACACCATTGGCCGCCAGCCGCCTTCACACTTGAAGGTTGAATTATCTTGTTTTGAATTCGTGTATAAATAGCAAGCTAAGTTTATGTTATTCTGTGTGGAGAGAATAGAGAGAAACACTAGAGAGAAAGAGAGAGGGCGTGTATTGTATTAAGCTTTTGTGTTTGTAAGCTTTTGTTCTTGTAATAAAACAGTGTGTTTTATCCCCTCCGAGTGTTTCAAAGCCACCACCAGTGGTTTCTACCACCAACAATTGGTATCAGAGCCCCGTTCGTCAGAAAACAAAAGTGTTTTGGGAGATATCCGAATTTTCAAAGTTGTCAAAAACAAGTTTTGATCATTCCACAGCGTAGAGCTCATCCATACAAACTCACTGCCGCAAAAATCAGCTCCATCGGACTCCGGGGTGAGCAACACGCGCCACCTGAAGATTCTGAACTGTTGGACCACGCGCACCCACGCGCTACAGAGGTAGACGACGAGTGACGTCCACGCGCGCCATATTTGAGCCGTTAACCGCGCCGCGCTGAGCCGCAATCCAAGCGTCCAACCGAGCCGCATAATATTCCCGAGAATATTCCCTTTTCAAGCCTAGCCGCTAAGCCGAGCCGCTATTAGCCTAAGCCGAGCCGATAGAATATTCCACAGAATATTCCCGGTTCAACCCAGCGAACCGCCCGTCGCCCAGAATTGGTGTTTTGACCGGTTCACCCATTGTCTGACCTGATTTCAACAAAGTCAGACCGGTTCCCGACTATTTCGACCATTCCGGATCGATCTACAGTGTCTGTTTTTCCAAATTCAACTCCCAGAAGGAGATATAATCATTAAAAGAGCAAAATGACTACAGAAGGTACACAAACACTCATCCCGAAGCTGACCAAAGACAACTATGATAGTTGGTGCATCAAATTAAAGGCATTCCTTGGTTCACAAGAGTGTTTGGAGATTGTACACTATGGTTATGATGAACCAGAGTCCAAAGAAGAAGAAGATGCTTTACAAGAGGCACATAAGCAAGCCCTGAAAGTCAACAGAAAGAAGGACAACAAAGCAAAGACGATCATCTATCAAGGTCTTGATGAAGATACGTTCGAGATCATTGCTTCCGCTGAAACATCAAAAGACATATGGGAGGCTCTCCAACAAAAATACAAAGGTGCTGACAGAATCAAGAAGATTCGTCTTCAATCTTTGCGAGGTGAATTTGAGTTATTGCAAATGAAGTCCTCGGAATCTATTTCTGATTATCACACAAGGATTATGGTGATAGTCAATCAGATGAGGAGAAATGGAGAAGCCATCATAGATTCTCGAATTACTGAGAAAATTTTGCGATCCCTAGATCCAAAATTTGATTTTGTTGTTGTCGCTATTGAAGAGTCCAAAGAAGTGGACAAGTTGACAGTGGATGAACTTATGAGTTCTTTGCAAGCTCATGAGCAGAAGATTGTAAAGCGAAATGAAGATAAGGCAATTGAGCATGCCTTACAAGCAAAGTTGTCGCTCAAAGAGAGATATGAGCAAGGGGAGACTTCAACAAGTGGATATACCACTCAAGCAGGAAGTCAACAATCCAGAGGAGGATTCCAGAGATTCCAAGGAAGAGGTTCTTGGAATACAAGCTTTAGAGGAAGAGGTGGTAGAAACACCACCAGAGGAGGTCGAGGACAACAAGCATTCACTCCTAGAGGAAGAGGAGGCGGTTACAATAACCGTGACAAGAGGAATATCCAATGTTATAGTTGCAATCAATTTGGGCACTATAGCACTGAATGCAGAAGGAAAGCTCCGTTGGAGATACGTGAGCAAGCCAACTATGCAGAGAAGGATGACAGAGAAGAAGCTGCATTTCTTGTCCAACAAGAACTTGGCGAGAAACAGGAAAATATATGGTATCTAGATACTGGAGCCAGCAATCACATGTGCGGCTACCGAGAGTTATTTAGTGATCTAGATGAGACCAAGCAAGGTCTAGTTACTTTTGGAGATACCACAAAGGTTCCATTCAAAGGTAAAGGCAGCATCCCAATCAAGTTGAAGAACGGCGATTCCAGCTACATCGCCAATGTTTATTATGTCCCAGCCATAAAGCAGAACCTGATCAGCTTAGGTCAACTTTTGGAGAGAGGATATACTTTTTACTCGAAGAATTGTCATCTGACAATTAGAGACAACAATTGGAGATTAATGGCCTATGTGAAAATGTCCAAGAATAGGATGTTTCCTTTGAACATCCAGTATGATGCAGCAAGGTGTTTGAGTGCCATCACCAACAGTGAAGAATGGCTTTGGCACCTGAGGCTTGGACATCTGAATTTCACAAGTCTGAAGATGCTAGCAAGCAAGAAGATGGTCAGAGGTTTGCCTCACATTGATCATCCAGATGAAGTCTGTGAAAGTTGTGTCCTCAGCAAACATCACAGATCCAGTTTTGCCAAAGAAGTCAACTGGAAAGCAAAGAGGCCACTGGAGTTAGTACACACAGATGTGTGTGGCCCAATTACGCCTATGTCGACTGGACAGAATAGGTACTTCCTCACTTTTATTGATGATTTTAGTAGAAAGACGTGGATATACTTTCTGAAGAGGAAGTCAGAAGTATTCAATTGTTTTAAAGATTTTAAAGCAATTGTGGAGAAGCAAAGTGGCTACATGATCAGAACCGTGAGATCTGATCAAGGTGGAGAATATACAGCAAATGACTTTGAAGCCTATTGTACACAACAAGGCATCAGACATCAGACAACACCAGCTTATACACCACAGCTGAATGGTGTAGCTGAAAGGAAGAATCGCACGATTCTTGACATGGCAAGAAGTCTGCTCAAAGCAAAGAAGTTGCCCAAGCAATACTGGGCTGAAGCTGTATCATGTGCAGTGTATCTACTGAATCGCTGCCCAACCAGAAGTTTGCAAGGAGTCATTCCAGAAGAAGCATGGAGTGGTCACAAACCAAGTGTTACTCATCTACGAGTCTTTGGTTGTGTGGCATATGCAAAGATCCCAGATGCAAGAAGGAGAAAACTCGATGATAAAAGCGAGAGATGCATCTTTGTCGGATATGGTGAAAGAAGGATGGGATACAAGCTGTATAATCCCATCACGAAGAAGGTAATCATGAGTAGAGATGTTATCTTTGAAGAAGATAAATCTTGGGAATGGACTGATAATAAAGAAGCAGTCAGATGGATCAACATTGATTTGATCCTTGAAGGTGAAGAAGTACCAACAGTACTTGTCGAAGAACCGATTGTGCCAGCAGCTGAACCACAAAGTCCGATACACAGATTCCCTGTATTCAACAGGAGGAACACACCAGGAGCATCATCATCAACACCAGCAGCAACATCCTCATCGTCAGAAGGACCAAGAAGGATGAGAAATCTTGACGAGTTGTACGATGCCACGCAAGTCATCGAAGATACAACTCTATTTTGTTTCTTTGCAGATAATGACCCACTTAGCTTCAACAAAGCTATCACAGAAGAGAAGATAGAAGCAATGGATGAAGAAATGCATGCCATTGAGAAGAATGATACCTGGAAGCTGACTTATCCACCAGAAAGCAAGAAAGCAATAGGTGTCAAATGGGTCTATAAGACAAAGAAGAATGCAAAAGAAAAAGTGCAAAAATACAAAGCCATTGAAGAGGGAAACATTTATCAGAATGAAGTTCATGTTTGGCATGACATCCCTCGATTGAGTTTAAAGGGGAGATTTGTTGTATTAAACTCAATCAATCTAGAAGGTCAAGGAAGGCAACCACCGGCCAGCCAGCCACCAGCTGTGACCGACCAGCCGCCAGCCACCAGCCGCAGCCGCCAGCCGCCTTCACACCATTGGCCGCCAGCCGCCTTCACACTTGAAGGTTGAATTATCTTGTTTTGAATTCGTGTATAAATAGCAAGCTAAGCTTATGTTATTCTGTGTGGAGAGAATAGAGAGAAACACTAGAGAGAAAGAGAGAGGGCGTGTATTGTATTAAGCTTTTGTGTTTGTAAGCTTTTGTTCTTGTAATAAAACAGTGTGTTTTATCCCCTCCGAGTGTTTCAAAGCCACCACCAGTGGTTTCTCCCACCAACAGGCCTAACCACCTTGGCTCTCCCATCAAATCAAGTAGTCGGTCTGGACGATCCACATCATCAAAAACAACAAGAACTCTTTTGTGCCGCAGTCGTTCTTTAATCAGAACCTTTCCTCTATCAACATTATTGATCTTCTCAGTATTTTGTCTTAAAATATCATGAAGTAGTTGTTGTTGTAGAAGAACCAAATCATTAGGTTCTGATTTTTCTTTGACATTCAAAAGAAAAGAGATTCCCTCGAATCCATATCCACAGTCATAGCAGAGTTGATTAAATACAACTTTTGCTATAGTCGTCTTTCCTATTCCTGGCATCCCATGTAAGCCCACAATGCGTACATCATCTGTTGCAGTACTTAGGAAGTGAAAAATATTGTGAGCAAGCGGATCAATACCTACTAGGTGCTTAGGAACATGCAAGTACTTGGGGTCCAATTTAGTCAGCACATCCTTGATAATCTCTTGGATAAATTTTGCTTCATGCCTGTTCATGGACAAAAGCAAGTCATTAGTCACTAATAGCGAGACAATATAGTATGTTCCAAAAGTATTTTATTGTTTCACATTGTAAAATATATAATGTATAATGACTCCATATATAAATGTGTGGAAGTGAATCTTATAGAGAAAAGGCATACCCATTTGCCATATCTTTGAGATTCCAACCAGATAGATTTCCTGCCTCTTCAAGAGCTTCTCTCCACTCCTTCACCTTCTCTTTAGAACGTTCTTCATGCTTAACAAATGCTTCTGCAAAACTGCCAGTCTGTTTTCTCACATCTGAAGGATCAATGTCATAGAATATAGGAAGAGCAATGTGACCAGTTTTCCTATATTTACACTTTATAATCTCCACAAGTTCATCAAGACACCATCTAGAAGCATATCCTTTTGAGAAGACCACTATAGATATCTTTGATTCTTGAATTGCCTCGAGGAGATGTTGGGAGATTTCTTTTCCTCTAGGAAGTTCATCATCATCTCGAAAAGTTTGGATTCCTGCTTGGACTAAGGCAGTATATAGATGATCTGTAAATGTCTTGCGAGTATCTTCTCCTCTAAAACTCAAAAAGACATCATAGGCCCCTTGTGGTCTAGATCGAGAAGAATCTGGCTCTGTCATGGCAGCTGCAGAAATTAAGGGACGATTAATTAATTAGCAATGAAGCGATTGCAGGAGGTATCTGCTATCTTGCAATTATAACTAGTAAGGGATACATGTGAAGTGATCATCAAAGGCAATACATATGAAAGTGCTGAGTAGGAATTTCAACGCAATTACTATTAGAGAGTAAGGTAAGAAAATCATTCATTCAATGAGTTTCAAATAATTCTTTAAGCTTAATAAACAGAGAAAGCTTAAAACAATAGCATTTAAAAACAATAATTTAAGTTTACTTCTCTTTCGCGAGGACGAGTAATTTTCTTAACTGCATGGATCTAAAAAAACAAATTGTTGCTGAACACAATGATATTTTTTGAGCTAAATAGAAACTCATCAATGATGTCTATCGGAACATAGAGCTTTCAAATTATTGTTACGAGTAAAGACATGAAATTAAAACAAGAAAGAAGCAAAGAAGAGGTAGCTATACCTCTATATAACAAAGGGTTGGTTGGATTCCACACAAGCTATGAAATTGCAGCAATCGATCGGGGAGAGAGGTTAGCTGATTAGTACTGCTTCCAGCTAGCTGCCTTTGTTTGACGTCTCAGAACTGAAAGGCTATTCCTGGGACGATACTTTATTTCAACCACCCAAACACGGTTATTAATTTTTTTTATTAACTCCCAAGTCAGTCTCTCGATTTACATATAGTTTCCAAGAAGCAAAGAAGAGTTACCAGCAAGAACATGACGACATAAAATCCAATGCAACAATTATTAATTTCTAAATTGTTTTGTTTGGGATTTATGGGTTTTTTTGTGTGTAAAATAACACTGTTTCTCTCACTGCGCTTGTATTCAAGTTCTTGATTGGTGTTTTCTATTGTTAGTCATGGTGGGTACGCAGTTTACTTGGGAACAGACGAAGGGCTAAAGACTTAAGACTTCGGTGGATGTAGGGTACATACAAAGACTAGCATGCAATTATAGGAGATGCTTGACGCGTTACTGCTGGGAAAAGGCTTCTTCTTAGAAATTTAAGATGGACGATGGCTGTATTATCATTGAACCTTCGCTCAAGAAGCTCAACCACTTTGCTTCCCATCTCTAATCACGAGCCTCCTTGAAACTTCAGTATGAATTTTTTTTCCAGGTCTAGCCTCGGGATGATATTCTCAAACCCCCCAAACTCATAAATCATAAGGTGCAATAATTGTTAAAGATATTTGTTAAAAGATAGAAGGAAACATGTACAGGAAAGAGAGGAAGGAGATTTCTCTAGCATTTTTTCCAAAGAAGACTTTACTTTTTAAAAGGAGATGGCATAATCACATTGTGTCTAGCACCACTGATTAGAAAACCGCGTTGTTGGGTATTCTAGTCTGACTGAAATTATAATATAATGGTGGTTTAAAATATTTTTTATTTAAAAATATGTTAATATAAAATATTTTTATTATTTAAAAATTGTTTTTTATATTAGACTATATCAAAATGATCTGAAAATATTTAAAAAATTATTTTAAATAAAAAAATTAAAAATTTTAAAAATATAATTTATCACATTTCCAAATAATTTGGCTGCTTCCATCTCTCAGCCCTGCTTTTTGGTTTGTGGGTCTAATCTCATGCTTGTCATTAATTATTCGTATAAAATATATTTATTATTTAAAAAATTATGATTATTCGTTCTACCGTGTTTTTAAGAAACCCAACAAAAACATCATAATAAAAAAGAAAAAATTTCCACGGACACCTTGCATATTTCAAGGCATTTGTGAAAGATACTTTGGCATATCAAACTTGAACTTGAACATGTAAATTTTGATAGTTTAAAAATAATAATACAAAAAAAGATACTGAAGAATTTATCGTTCATTATATATTCAAATCAATTATGTAAAAGATGCTCAGTGGAGAAACAATTCCACATAAACTTTCCAAGAAAATCTATAGCAAGTCAACCTCTACAAGAAACAGAAGTATGTGATCCTATTCAACTGCGAAGCAAGGGTGGAGCTAGGAATTTTTTTTGTCCTGGGCTATTAAATAAATATATAAATATTTTTTAAGATTGATTATTAACTCATGTACATGAATTTTTGAAGTTAATAGTAAAGTTTTAATTCAAATACACTACCCAAAATATTAAAAAATAAATTTAAAAGTACATAAAATTAAAGCGAAAGTAAAAATAAACTCACTATTAAAGTTACATTCTTTGATATTTTGTGGAATATAATTCATCTATAATCGAATCTGAATCGATATTGTAACAACCCCTCAACCGGGATAAAATAACAATTTCATGTCAACTAGAAAACAAAGTAATTAAATTTTTTTCCTTTCATTTCCTCCTTTCTTCACTTGATTCTTCCCTAGATTAGTGTTTTATAAGTTGGACTTTGTAAGTTTACAAGGTTATTCTTTCACTTTTCTTATTATTTTCCTTGGATTTTTTTTTATGTTTTTCCCTTACTTTTTTCTATTTCTCTCTCGCCTTTTCTTTTCTTTCTTTTTCTATTCTGCTTCTGCCCAGTCGGCAACATATAAAAGGAAGGAGGAGCTGATTTGTTTTATTTTTTAATGGCAAATAACCATTTTACTCTTAATGAGTCATTTTGCTTTTATTTGACGGTCCTTTTTTTTTTGTTAGCACTACCAAGTTCCGTTCATCCTAAAATTTTAACCAGATTTTATTCAATATATTTTAAGATCCCTCGTAAAATTTTAGCTCAATCTGATGGTCGGATTGAAAATTACGTCCAATAACTTAAAACTGGTCAAATTGTGATTTTTCATCAAATTTTTAAATTTCTCCAAAAATTCTGAAATTTTAACCCAAGTTAAAAAATCATATTAGAAGGCTCCACGTAAATTTTCAGAATTTTTTGATAATTTAATTGAAAATTACAAATTTATTTTATATAAAACTAATCAAAAAATATTGATAAAATCTTGACCTAGGCTAAAGCCCACCCCAGCCTTTGCCATACCTCCGCCTATGCTGCGAAGGAAATACAGAATGCCACCCAGACAGGCAACTCACTCCACCAGTCACATTGCAATGCCCACGACTTCCATCACCAGCTTCTCAGTTCGTTCTCGTGTCCTTCGCCGCCATAACAAGCCATTGAGGCGTCGAGGAAACCACCACCAACAGTCCAGCGATTGCAGGACTGTTGGTGTTCCAATCCGGCCAAAACACAAAATCCCAGGCCTTATCACTATCATGGAAGATAGGCAGCAGGACAGAATGCCTATAAAAGGCAGAGGCATAGATGACGAAAAAATAAAAGAGGGAGGAGAAAGAAAAAAAGGAAAAAAGGGGGAGGAGAAAACAGGGGAACGAATAACAGGGGAGAGAAAAAGAGAGCAAATCAACTTGACTAAAAAAAACACAAACCAAAAGAGCAGAAAAGAAAAGAAGAGGAGAAGGCAGAGGAAGAGTAATGGAAATTCCAGAATCCCAGCCAAAAGTCAGCAACATCTCTTGCCAGCACCGAACGCAGGCAAGTCTCCAGTTTTTCCCACATTTGGTAATTTAATTACGCAGACACTGTAGCAAGCGAACCCACGCACGATTGCAGAACCAACCGGTTACTGGTCTGAACCAGTAACCGGGCCGGGCCGGGTCTAGCCCAGCCCATATGGCTGGGCTGGAACCAGCCCAGTGTAAAAAATAAGAATGGGCCGGGTCTGGGCTCCAGACCCATCCGTCCCAGACTTTGTTTGCTAAGGGTGTGTTTGGCAAAACACACCCTTATGCCATTATCATATTTTTTTATGTCCCTTTTATTTTGATATTTGACTAAATAAGTCTCTTTTGATATCAGAAAATTTCTAAAATATTTGGAGACCTTCATGGATTTATTTTTGGACCCTTATATTGTTTTTCATTGTGTTTTGTTTTTTCCTGTTATATGCTCAATCTATGGACCGTGACTGTTAAATGCAAATATATCATACAATGTATTTTTTTAGGCTTTTCTAAAAAAAAAGTAAATAATAAAAAGGGATAAACAAAAAGAAAGCATAGAAAGTTTATTTCTCCTTCGTAAAAAAAATTAAAATTTTGCGAACTTATTTATTGACACAAGAGTTAGGAATATCGCATTTTTTTTTGTTTGAGCAATATTTACCAACATCAGAGTTGAAAATATTAATGGGTACTGTTTACTGATGCTAGAGTCAGAAGCATAATAGGAAGAATAAAAAAAAAAGAGGAAGAACAAACTCTTAGTGATTTTAGACAAAACCAACAATACAGATGTTTTAGGCAGGATGCGTAAAGGGTGATAACATTTTCTCTTTCATGTAATTAGTCCCGTACCATGAGAATCTCTGTTGACCGGTTAGAGTTCTAATGATTCTAGTGACTATAATATTAGGTGGCGATTCCTTAAACTAGACATTTTTTTTTAAAGAACAAGATGTTATATATATATATATATATATATATAAACTTTTAATTGATAATCGTGATGTCCTTGTGGCAACCTGTATAAACTTAAAAACCTTATTAATAATAAAAGAAATATATAGCCATGTAAAAAAAACTCCAACCACTTAATTTGATTTAAGCATATTTTTCTACTTTTGTTCATATATCCAGTGGAACAACAGCCAGGCTTAAATAGTAATAATCCAAACTCCAAACTCTGATTTGATAAATTTTAAATTTGATAATAATAATCTACTCTGAAAATAAGCTACAAACGGTTTAAACAGTACTTTAAACCGACCTCAGGTTTAAAGGAAAAGGAACAAAATAAAAAAAGAAATCCAAAAATACTAGGTAAGCATATATACGGCAGCCATTCATACTGAACCTCTTGAATGTAGCTACATCCCTTCTCATCTTCAATGGTGACTGAATTAGGGATCTCTAACGCACGATCAAAGGGTATTTCAACACAAATTCTTGCATAGTCTACTCTTTCTTCTCTTGATGCTGTTATCTTATCAGTAAACAAAGGTGTGCCCATCACACTCGCAATCTTACTTAGCACTTGAACAGACCACAGATGCAGCTTCAGATTGGGAAACTTAATCCAAATAGGAAACGATTTCAACCCTTTCTCTCCCCAATCGAAATAGGTATATCGTACTCTGTGGATGGAATAGGACCCCAAACATAACCAACCAAAGCGTTTTCCCAAGTTTTAACCCCAGAAGCAATATCCTCATCACTCACCTGAACCACCTTCTCTCCAATCTTCACTGCTGGAGCCACGAAATTTAATTCCATCCCTAAAAAAAAGTTAAAATTCCTCTCAAGAATTTCTATCAAAGAGTCCCTAGGCCAGAAATGAAAAAAAAAAAAAGCTCCCAAATAGACTGTAACATATACTATACATATAGGCTTTTAGGTTGGTTATTAGCTGTAGACTTCTAGCCGGACACAACTTGACCGAGAGTTGGCAGATAATACGAAACCCAGGTCCAGCGCAGTTAAGTCTATACCAATATTATACTGTCAGTAGGCGAGCTATATTGCCACATAATTCTCTAATTCAAGCCACTGCAACAACATGAATAATTTTGTTCACATGATCAAAATCTAGGATCTGTCAATGTCATCTAAATGCTTAAGCAAGCACATTAACTGGGGGTCTGATATCAAATCAGTAGTCTGATATACAAGTTTGGGACGCTCAGTAAGGTGTTCGACTTATTCGACAGATCGATGGTGCCATGCCTTGGAGATTTCTTCTAGGATTTATGCAACTGCAAAGGTGATTCAAGTGTAGGGTGTTTCCATTAATTGATTTTATATTCCCATTGTTTTGTTCAACTACTCGACCAACCTCTATTAGGTTCATCTTATAAGAGACTGGACTCTGAAAAGGGGTAGAAATTTTATAGGAAAAAGAAGAGTGTTGCGGAAATAACTTTAAAATTTCAAAGTAATTATTAAGTTGAGAAATATATATAATAAAATAATTATAATTAATCATACAAGAGCATGTATGAAATTTGCATGGTTCACTAACTTATAAAGACGTACATCACAGGCAAAACAATTAGGGAAATTTACTATGAAAAAATAAGTGATTGAAAGGTATCACACAAAATTATTTTCTCATATAAATTTTCAAAATAATCTAAAACTCACATTTTTTTTTTCTCATTAGCCACCAAAGTATAGAGAAATAAGACACTAACAAATATGTTTTCTAACTCTAAAATATGATAACTTTAAGCTTTTATACGTGGATTAAGTACGTGAAAATTGTTTTTTCACTTAGCCTATAATTTAAGACAAATTCAACAAATCCCTACCTCGGCATAAAATGATTTAATTTACAAAACTTGAACTCTTATTTGTCCGCCTCTATCAAACATCTCTCAAGTACTACACAAATTAATCAAGTCTAATGAATGCTTGAACTTGACTACTAAAATAATGCTTGAGCATGTTTGAGAGTGTGGTAGTGGTTGCTTTTCAAAGTGTTTTTTATTCCCAAACACATTAAAATAATATTTTTTTATTTTTTAAAAATTATTTTTGATATCAGCACATCAAAATGATCTGAAAACATCAAAAACATATTAATTTGAAGCAAAAAAATAAAATAAAATTCAAATTTTTTCAAAGCGCTTTCGAAATGCAATACCAAACATATTCTAAGACAAACTTCATCAATATATCCGTGAGATTCTTGGTTCTAGCAATCTTATTTACTGATACAACTACTTATAACAAGATAACTAGAATGAAGTGATGTATAACATCAGTATGTTATGTTATTTCATGGTGCATCTAATTCTTAGATAGATGAAATATCATTTTAATTATCACAATATATAACAGTCAACTCAAATGACAAACCAAGCATAAAGTTTTTTTCATTACCTCTGTTACTGTCATATACCCATTTTCACTAATTGTTCAGGAAATTATTTAAAAAGATGTCATTTTATTGCATAAAATAGGCACATTAGAGGCAAAATATTAACAAACTTTAGCAATAAGGACCCAACTGAGAAATGTTTGAAACATTTTGAAACTAATTGATAGAATGTATAGTCTAGGGACTCAATTGAAGCTAGGCATACAGGTTATGAGCTACTGAACAAGTCACCTTTCCATATTCGTTAAAGAGAACCATAGCACACCTAAGAACTCAAAGAGGAGAAACGCCGACAAAAAGGGAAGCAAATATACACATGAATTGCTTAATATTTTCTTAGATTTAATTTTCATTGACTCTATTGATAAATTTTGTAGAAAAATTATAAAAAAGAAATAATAATCCACTAGAAATTTGCCATTAAATCGCCGTGATGGCAACTGTTGAATATTATGCTCCAATGTGACTAGGCATAGATCAAGGAGATATTTCTGTACAATTTGACTAGCAAGTGGTTCTGGTCCAGACACATCACCTTCCAAACGTAACATGCAGTACTCTCCCCTGCAATATGCCCTGTGGGGCTGTGCTCATTTACTTTTAAGACAATAGAGAAACAAGAACAAAAAATTAAGTGGGATTTCATATCTTATAACAACATAGAATAATCAAGGATGTCTGATCAGGAAGTGAGCAACAAGCAAGTGGCTTTGAAAAACTATGTCACAGGGTTTCCAAAGGAGTCTGACATGCAAATTATTACAACTAATACTATAAAACTTAGAGTACCAGAAGGGACTAAAGATGCAGTTCTTGTCAAGAATCTTTACCTGTCTTGTGATCCATATATGCGTGAACGCATGTCTGCTGGTGATGGCGGTTTTTCCTCCTTCGAACTTGGAAAGGTTAGCCCTGTCTCATTTCATTTCTTGGTCTTTGAATAATGAAATAGAGTTTTTTAAATTAATTTTGAGATTTCTTGTTGAAATTGTCATTGCCCATTTGAGGTTTTGTACCAAAGGAGAACGTAGATGTTGAACAGTCTAAAATTGGGTTTGAGATAGGAATTGAAGGACAATTTTGAATTTTTTGAGAACTTTCTTTTTTCTTTTTTTGTCACAAACATGATGATGATACAGTATTCTTCTAGTGATCATGAAGGAGCTTTGTTTTGGATATGTAAAAATGTGTTTCTGTGTATTCCAATTCTATGATTGATATGGTGATGTGATGTTCAAATATATATACAGCCTCTAACTGGATATGGAGTGGCTAAAATCTTGGATTCTACTCATCCTAACTACAAGAAAGGAGACTTAGCTTGGGGTTTTACTGGCTGGGAAGAGTACAGTCTCATTGTATCACCACGAATTTTGATCAAAATCGAGCACGCTGACGTGCCCCTATCATACTATACAGGAATTCTAGGTCTGTTTGTTTTGAATTTTTCAAACTCAGTTTCACCTTTGTTTCTCAAAAAGCTAAAGATGCTAAAGAGATGAAATCGTGACTTGTGTTTGTGTTAAACAAAAACTTGGTCTAAAAGCTTGAGGTAGGCTGCAGCGAAAGAATCAGTTCTGAACAGAATGTGCAGTGTTGATAGATTACAGAACAATAACAGCATGTTTATTGAAACTAGGCATAGAGAGATTAGTATGTTTTGATTCATATGGTTAAAGCTCACATAAAATTGTTGTTGATTTGTTCTTATTAGGTATGCCTGGTATGACTGCTTATGCTGGTTTTTATGAAATTTGCACTCCAAAGAAAGGAGAGTATGTTTACATATCTGCAGCATCTGGAGCTGTTGGCCAGATTGTTGGCCAATTTGCAAAATTGTCAGGTTGCTATGTTGTGGGTAGTGCCGGATCTAAAGAGAAGGTGAGCCTAACTGGAAACCTTTGCCCTACTATAAATGAAAACAAAACAAAATGAATTGGATTGAATTTTTAATTTACGAAAACAATGGATTCGAAGGCGACGTATATCTGTCGTGTCTGCATCTCCTAGCACAGCAGAGATTCCTAAGAGCTATTCAGTCTTATAAAATGTTAGGTGGCTTGTGCTTATGGCCAGAGTCACTACTGATGTGCTTGCTGATGTTTTTCTTCTTTTACATGGTCTTTTTTTTTTACACAAGGTTGATCTGCTTAAGAACAAGTTTGGATTTGATGAGGCTTTCAACTACAAGGAAGAGCCAGACTTGACCGCAGCTCTTAAAAGGTCAGTAGTAATAAATATCAAGCACCATAATGAAGCTTGGGAATCGTACTTTATGCAAGATTACTACAAAGTATGCAGTTAAGGTCTCTAATTCTACCTACAGTGCTGGCTCGAGGATATCCCTTAGCTGTTGAGTCCAGACTACTTTGGTATGATAGGGTAGAGGAGTACTTATTTTGCTTTGATTTTGGCAGGTATTTCCCTGAAGGCATTGATATTTACTTTGAGAATGTTGGGGGTAAAATGCTCGATGCGGTGTTAGCAAACAT
Source organism: Populus trichocarpa (assembly GCF_000002775.5). Classification (NCBI taxonomy): domain Eukaryota; kingdom Viridiplantae; phylum Streptophyta; class Magnoliopsida; order Malpighiales; family Salicaceae; genus Populus; species Populus trichocarpa. Next base: position 15,175,465 of record NC_037291.2, on the reverse strand, counting down.
GAGGACCCTTGGTCGCATTGCTGCGTGTGGAATGATTTCTCAGTACAATCTCGAAAAGCATGAAGGTGTCCATAACTTGACGCTTATCGTGTGGAAACAAATTCGCATGCAGGGATTCCTAGCTGCTAGCTATTATCACCTCTATCCCAAGTTTCTGGAAATGGCTTTACCTTACATCAAGCAAGGGAAGATAGTATATGTGGAAGATAAAGCAGAAGGCCTTGAAAGTGGTCCAACATCTCTACTAAGCTTATTCACCGGCCAAAATGTAGGAAAGAAGTTGCTAGTTGTTGCTCGTGAGTGATGTCATTAAGCACTGTTTTTAAGCTTCCTAGGTCCTTAATGCATATATATCCTTTGAGCTTTCCAGGCTTCCCATGGACAAGAACTTAAATAATGATGAAGGCTTTTCTGGCTTTCCATGGACAAGCTTTGGCTATTATATAATGCACGGTAATATGATACATTTGTTTTTTTTTTTTTAATATAATAGAATAATGTTTTTTATATTTTGATTTCAAACGTCAAAATTATTAAAAAAAAAACACCTAAAAACATTAATTTGATTTCTTAGACATACTTTGAGAATTAATTCACCCAAAAGATGCACTTTTTTGACACATATAAGATATCGAAATCAGATTTCAGTTGGTGGAGATTTTGACTTGAAAAAAATTGCTCCATATTCAACATTTTAAACCAATCTTCTCCTTCCTCTTAAGAAATCAAAATCTCGAATTCGAGTTTCTTAGTAAAAAAAAGAAAAGAAAGAAAAGCATATCAAATGGGCTAGCATTGTATCAAACATTAACAGGCTTGCAGGTCATTCCCTGCTATAACTGGGAGAACTAGAACCAGGATAAGTTTCATTGCCATGCCAAACCTTTGGCAGCTTTGTTCATTGTAACATGTAATAAAGAACTTGCATTCTAATGGAACTCAAAAAACTAACAAGATTGACAAGCTGCATACTGGTACTTTATGGCTAGTCTTCCTAGAAAAACCTTTTATTCAATTTGCCTTTACTTTCACTATAAATATCTCCAAAATTTATATGCCAGCACTGCACGAATATGAAACTAACTGGAATATCTTTATCACTGCAAGAAGCATCCCCCAAGTTGTCAATTTACACAGGAAAAGAATATCCACGGAGGTATTTAGAATCAACGCCTGATTCACGTGTCAATGCTATTCGCCCAGTTCTTGCTACCTACAGAAGAGCAAGAAACATCATGGAAAGTATTTCGAAGTCATTTCAACACATGAAGATATAAATTAAAGTCGAGAGAAAATGAAAAGGTTGTTTTGGTGGTCACGATGGCAGCTTGTTTTGGGATACTATAATGTTGAACTCAGATTAAATAAATCACATCATGCAACCAAAATCCAAATCCATTGTAAGACTTAAAGTTTGTCAAACAAACCTCGCAAATGCCATAGGGTTCCAACAACCTTTGCAGTGCAACCATTTTGTCCAAATCACCTGTGAGCTGGAGCAAGTATTAAAAGTAAATCCATCAGCATCAATAGTTCAAGAATTGAGCCAAACTGAAAAAAGCAGTATGATGAGTACTTAAACAACAGCCAGACCCATAGAATCATGGCAGTTAAAGGTGAGACTCAGACATGTGGTCTATCATTATCATTCAACTGCAGGAAGGTTACTCACCTCAAGAGTTACTGTATGGTCAGATACATCAACAGCGTTGGCCCTAAAAATACTGGCAATGTCGAGAACATCTCGTCGAGCAGCAGCATTCACAGCAATCTTTATTAACATCAATTCCCTTTCAGCAAATGGCACATGGGTAAGATCCCTTACCTGAAAGAGTCACCAACTATCAATTTCCTATGGAACTAAACATGCAAGTTACCAAACCCAGAAACTTTAATCTGAACTCCTGAAGTAGAGTGTTCCTAAAATACAGAGGAAATGGCTTACAAATGATTTGATTGACCATAATGCAATTCAGGAACAAAATATATGAGCACAAAGTTCAAAGAAGTGCTTCTTTCAGGTTTTTCTGAAGTCTAGGCTATTAATTCATGAGTCATATATAATTGCATTCTTTCAAACATAAGAATGTCAAGCAAAAGAAATGGAACTCTGTAACCATCATGTACTTGTCTAACAAGATTCATCACTCTTAATCATGGAGTTCTCACCTCATGAATCTCTACTAGCTTATAAAGCTGCTGCACCAACTTGGTAATTGATTCATCTGTACCAGGCACAACGGTTGTAATACGAGAGAGACCCTCAGTTTCTGCATGCCCAACAGCCAAACTCTAACAAGAACAAATTAAAATGATTAGAGCATATGATGAGACTTTTTGAAACAATTAAGACAAGATACAGCAATAACAGTACCATATATACCTGAATGTTATAGCCCCTTCGAGCAAAGACCCCTGTAACAATGTTAAGAACTCCAGGATGATCATTTACAAGCAAGGACAAAGTGTGAGATTGAAGTCCAGCTGTCTGAAAATTATCAACCACGTATTAAATGTGTATCCTTTGTTAAATGGATGGGAGTGGTAAGAGCCAATTCAAGAAAGACAATCAGCCAGATGTTAGAGAGTTGCATTTCACAGAAAGGGAAAATTGTGAATTTCAACCCTTTGGCACTGGCACCAATAACAACAAATAGATTAGCCTACTCCAGTTAAATTTGGCATTGAACCCATGGTTATCTGCTATCCACTGACCCTTTCATTTATCAAAAAAAAAAAATGCTACCTAAAATGGAGAAAGTAGAAATAAGTTGCAAGCAGGAACAAGATTTCTTACATCTTCATCAGTGAGAACACCCCAATGAGCATCAAGAATTTGATTAAGAGTAAAATCATCAGAAGCCTCCACTGGATAAACGTCTCCCTTAATTAGCAAAAGAAAAAAAGAGAGAAAAAAAATTATATTAAATTCACAATCCATGGTAAAAATTATGAACAATATTTAAACTATGATTGGAAGTGAGGAATCCACAAAATTATAAAATGGGATCAGAGATTACTTCGGAAAGTTGATATTGCTATCCAATTGATAGTTCTTAAACAGACAAGTTTGGGAACATAAAAGGCGGATGAATTAATAACATCTTTGGGATGAGCAATAGCAATGGAACAAAATATCTAGTGTAAAAAGGCACATCAGAGACAAGCCAAGTATTGGAAAATTAAATTCATAACAACAGTATCCGTTGTGCATAAGTGAACAAATGCCCATCAGAATTCTAAATCATATAGAATATTCATCTTAAATAGCTCACACGAGGGAGAAAACAAGTGTTTGTAATGGTTGAGAGGGGGTAAAAAGCAAGAGAGGAGGGAAAGAGGGTTCCTTGCTCAACATCTTGTTTATGAAGTCAATTTACAAAGCCTTTATTACAGTACTTTCATTCCTGACTCATACTTCGCATTCACCATTGCTTGTATAGAACAGCTGAGCACCAACTTAACACAAATTTATTGAAATACAAGAAATTAACATAGAAAGGAGAAAATTATGATGAAAAGCTTGAAGTGTGTACCCCAGCAGACATATCATCTTCTCTGGCAACTGCTCCTTTTTTAGCCCTCAAACCAGTATCAGCAAGCCTTTTCTCTCCAAGATCAGGATAAGAAGCAGCTGAAAATCTCCAAAATGGAGCAGATGCGCCCATTTTTTCTCTTCTCAATGCAATCTTTTAGGAGCAACAGGTTTAGTTATTAGCACTCAGCACACATGTAGACAGAGACCAATATAAAGCACAAATAATCACAAGAAAAACCAAGACAACCTTTCCTGTTCTTGCAATTTCCCTGATTCCAAACTTGCTTAGGTTTCTTTGGACAGCAGCAATCTTCCCCGGATCTCCAGTTACCTAAATCCACAAAATAAATGAGTGGTTTCACTATGAATTTTAAAAGGTACACGTAATTGAATGCAAATATGCAATTTTAAAAGTTTCCAGGATGATAATATATATGGTTTTAAATGTAATCTATATATCATGAATAGCCATTTGATTATGTTCTACATGTTATGATGCCATAAACGGTGTCAATACCAAGTTTATTTAAACCAAGGACAACACCATTCTGGTATTGAGAATCTTCATATTAACTATGCTTTTTAAATAACTTGAAAGAATGTCTTTTAATCAAGCAGAACAAGTCCAGATAATCAACATGTGGATCACTTCATCCTGGAAACTTAAAAAATAATCTAACAGACTCAAAATTCTGAATTGTTAATGAAAGCAAATTGAGTCATCCATAGCTTGCAAGTAAGAAAAACCCAGTAAGTTCAAAAGTACCATCACCCCAAATCACCAGCAATTATGCTAATCTACTTGGTTTGCATAATAAATACATGTCTTCATTCATGTATAATATGCACATTGTTTACCAATCCTTATAAAATATGCATGCAGTTTCTTCCCAAAAAAAAATATGTATTTTCAATCAAGTTACTTGTGTCAATAACATAAAGAATAAGTTCCCTGATAATTTAAGCTCCTCTGCTTAATGTCCTAATATGAGCAGGATTAGAGTTTGTGAATCATTACCTCAATTGTCACTGTATGTTCTGAGATATCCACGATTTTTGCTCTGAAGATGCCCACCAACCACATGATCTGAAGATCAAATCAAAAGATTAAATGTGAATAAGCAGATGCAATAACAAAAATTCATGTACTTATTTTTCCAAACTCAATAGTATCCTTGATATTCAGCATATATAGAATTATTAAGCATCACCTCAGCCCGGTCCTTTGGATCTGTATTCACTTTTACAAGCATTAGTTCACGCTCAACCTGCGGCTCATTAGAGAGATCTTCAACCTGAGATAAAATTAAATTTTTGAATGTAAGAATTCCAGGAATTAGTCTCTTATTAAGAGACAGAAAATGAGGTAAGGTAAATGAAAAGAGCAATTAAGAAATCTAAGTACAAAATATCAAATATCCTGAAACAGGATATGATTCTCGAAAAAAGCAGACACTTGAGAATTGGAAAAAAGAGCTCCAATTCCATTATCAATCCACCAGCAAACCAGACATGACCTATAGAGCCAAAAAACAATAAAAAAACTGCGTATTCATAACTATGCACCCCACTATACTATTTGGTGATTACATGAGAATCTTTAGTAGCTGAAACATGGTAAATTAGTTAAGAAAAAAAATCATCAATCAATGTAAAATAGATGAGAGTCTAGGATTGTATCATGACCTTCAAAACATTGACAAGCTTTTGAAGCTGCTCAACAACTTGTTGCAACACCCTTTCAGTACCAGATACAACAATAGTAAACATTGCCTTGTCCTTGTTTAAACCAACAGCAAGTGACTCTATGTTATACCCTCTCCTTGCAAATACCCCAGCAATCCTATTAATCATCCCACTTTCATCTCCAACAAACACTGAAATTGTATGCCTCCTCGCCCTGAATCATCAATTCACAACACAAAAAAACAAGCAATAATTATCAAAAACCAGCCTTGACCAAGCTAAAGAATAATCCTTTTAATGTAATTAATGAACAAAAAATCAAAAATTGGCATTGGCCCAGATGAAGAATTATAATAAAGGTTTGATCTTTATACATACTTTGATCTGGCTGTTGAAGGAGCAGAACCATTAGTGGATAAAGTAGTGTCAGCAATGTCATTATCATTTGTTGCAGAGACTCTGAGTTTGTTTTGATAGGATTTTGAGATTGTCAGAGGTGTAGTAGCTAAGGCTTTTGAGAAACCTAGACTAACAGTAGTAGAATTTGAAGGGAAAGAAGAAGAAGACGAGGGTTTTAGGGAGTGGAATGGTGTGGAGGTTATCGATGAGATGGCCGCCATTACAGAAAGCTTAGGTTTCAGAATCTGACAAAAACACAGAACTGCCTACTTGCTTCTGTTGAAGAGTCCACTTGTGTTTCCAATCATAATCATGTCAAGTAACTGTAATCGTGTTGTGTAATTTTTTGAAATTATTTTTTATTTTGAAATTGTTTTGAAATACTGATTTTAAAAATAAATTTTTTAAAAAATATATTATTTTTATATATTTATTTAACTCAAATATATTAAAATAAATATTTTTTATATTTTTTATTTTTAACATTAACATATCTAAATCATTTTAAAATATTAATTTTATATTTTTTTAAATAAAAAATACTTTAAAAAATAGGTTGAATTGTAAAGACAAACCCATCTGGGGTATTTGGAGTGTGGTAGTGATTACTTTTTAAAATATTTTTTATTTAAAAATATATTAAAATAATATTTTTTATTTTTAAAAAATTATTTCTAATATCAATACATTAAAATAATATGAAAACATCAAAAAAAAATAATTTAAAGTTAAAAAAAATAAACAAAATATATATTTGCAAGTATATGAAAGGAAAAACAAGAAAACAAATATTAAAAATAGATTAAGATTATTAACAACAGTGAGCTTGTTGTTAGTCATTTGATAGCAAAGGATAAAAAGTTAAAAAAAATTAAAAAAATTAAAAGGATAAAATTGAGAAATTAAAAGGATAAACTTTTTTAAAAAAAATTAAAAGGATAAAGCTTTGGCCTAGCTTTACATTGAACATGTCCTCAGGACATGATCCTGCTTTATAGGTGAGACATTCATATTCATATAGAGAGTGAAAGGAGAAATGATCAGCGCAGGACTAAGTTTCAGAAATGGACAAGAAGAAGCCTTGCAAGAAAACCAGGGGAGACACAACAGGAGACAGACACCATAGGAATACCATGTACTCGATTAGCAACTTGTTCTGATTTGTGCCCTGATTTTCTAAAATTAAAATTACTAAATCTGACAACATTTTTATTCCAAACCAGTAAAACTAAAATTACTAAGTCTGATTTGTGCCCTAATTTTCTAGATAATAATGAATAAAAAAGATTAATAATTTACTAAAGCCAAAATGAGATTTTTCACTGCAATCAAAACACATCTGACAACAAACATACCAAATCATAAATTCTAGATGCAATAATATAGTATAAATTTCAGATCTTAATAATTGGATCTGTAACGAAATTAAAATAAAACACAAAACATTAATCGAGAGGAGTTTTGTAAGCTTGTTGAGATTTTGAGGCAAGTACCTTTCAAAACCATAAGGAGTAAAGAGTGGGATGTGGAGAGTAGAGAGAAGTTTCATAACATTTTTATACTTGGTTTAGTTGAGTAATTTGGTCCATTTTTATTCTTAAAACAGATCTAAATATTTTTGGGGTTTTATAATTGGTTTTTTTAGATTTTTTTATTTCTTTAGTTTTTTTGTTATGCGGTTCTTTCATTTGCTCACCCTAAAATTATTTTCTTAAAAAAATAATTTCTCTAGAGTTAATTCTACAAAAATCAACGAATGGATCATTTAGATTTAGCTAGTCAACACCCAAAATGATTTGGAATGAAATAATGCCTAAGATAGGCTTGGAGTCACCAGTACTTGACTCACTAATTAGATTAATAATTACTAGTTTATTAGTCTGTACTATGCTGCTGGCTAGATAAATTTTTTAAAATATAAAAATATAAAGAAATTTTTAAGAAATCTCGCAACCTGACTATTTATTTAACTTGAGTTTTAAAATAAATCGCGTGGAAGTTTGTCTAAATTAAATTGATCGATTTCATAAATCTAAATGCAATCTTGATGGCTGATAAAAATATAACTTAACTTTTGATAAAATTTCAAGATGATAACTTTTTTAACAAAAACTATTGAGACAATAAAATATTAGATCGATCTCAATCCCCTAGCAAACCATGTCACGGACTCCATTGAGTTTACTAATTTGTTTTTTATAAAATATTTTTTTAATTATATAATAAAAATATATAGTAACAAAATTGAGAATGAACCTAAGAATAAAAACTTATTTGAGACGGTGATAACCTTATAAAAAACAAAAAACAAATAAAATCAATTCATGCAGTTTATTCCTTAACCAATCTAATATTAAAAACACTAACCTAATACCATAGTTATCAAACCTAACCCGTTGACCATATAAACCTAGGAAAATTTAAAAAAAAATGAGGTTTTAATTTTCCACATTAAAAACATAAGAAACAATTTATGTGGATATAGATTATACATGTTATAAATAACAAACTTTAAAAAGATTATTTCAAAAGATTTTTTATTTTACATTGAAAAGATATTATATTTTCCTTTTAAATTGAGGTGTTTAAACTAAAATGAATTTTTATTCTATATTGAAAAAATATAACTTTTTTCTTGTGAACATAAAATACATATATTAATAAGCTTTCAATCTCTTATTGAAAAATTTAAAACTTCTTCTAGTTTTTATATAATGAACTTTAATAAGGATTAATAACCAATAAAAAAAGATAATAGGCTCGGGCATATAAATTTAAGCCGAGCTAGTGAAAAACCATTAATTCTTTCTCCATGCACACGAGGCAACGACTATGCTATATATACATTACCTTTTTATCTTCTCACATGCATGCCATATAAAAAATATATCCTCTAGCAATTTAGGGATTTTTTCACCTATTAATTGATTTATTCAATCTTTAAAAAAAAGTTATAACCTTAAAAAAATCATCACAAATTAAAAATATAAACCCATAATTTATTTTTAAAAAAAATAACAGGTCAAACAATGCATTATTATTAAAAAAATAAAATAAGAGCTAAAAAAAAAAAAAGAATAAGGCTAGCTAGTCACCTTTATTGCCTAAAAAAAATCAAAATATACTTCACAAATAAATTTAAACGAGCCATCCAAATTACTTTTATTTTGCATTTCAGTCCCCTGTCTTTCAATTCAACCCTCACCCATAAAAAAATATTCAATTGGGCTCTAATTTGAGTTCAATTGCACTAAAATAACATTCAAGGACCAAATGAAATTTTTTTCAAAAATCTTACTATTACAATAAAACAGCCACGCCTTTTATATTATATGCAATATTACAAACTAGCCCTAATAATTCTATAAAAAACCCGAGACCTGACATAAGAAACAACGGTGTCGTTTCATTAACTTCCTAAAACACTCTAAAACCTCTGTGGACCGCTAGACTCTGAGATCTCTCCAAAGAACAGGAAAAAATGGCTCTATGGAGCAGAGCTCGCACAGCTTCTTCTTCACTCTTCAACAGGGTCCTTCAACATCCCAACAACATCAACAACAGCAGCAGCAACATCACCAATACCACTGCTTTTCTCCGCCTTTTCTCCGCCAGTACTACTTTTTTTCTTTCTTTCACTCTCAGTTATTAAATCCCAGGTTTTCTTATATCAGATTCATCTTCTTTCTTTACTTTTTTTTTGTTTAAAATTCCATTTTTTTTGGCTTGATTGATGAGAATGAAAAGTGGGTTTTGTTATTTGTGGAGGGGGATGGGAAAAGGAGTAAACTTTGTGGTGTGAAAATGGTTGACATGTTGAGTTAAGGGCATAGAGAAAGATGAGGTTTTTGAGGTTTTGTATGCTGAGAAATTAATGAATCAAAATGGGAGCTGAATTGATTTGCATCTAATTGGTGCTTTGGTAAATGCCAAAGGGGAAAATAGACAACACCCGTTCTGGTTAAGTCTTTATTAAGCTTATTGAAGAGAGGAGTTTGTTTTCTTTTCGTTTTTAGTAGGTAGTTTTCGGAGAAGGGAAATGGATGAGGGGTTGAAAAAGAAGCAAACTTCGTGGTGTTATTATGGTGACTTAGCGAATTGAGGCATGGAAAAAGATGGGATTTTTTTAGGATATTTGCTGTCTGGTTTATGAGAAATGGAAGAAGGGAAATGGGAATTGAAAGAGTGTATAATTTTATTAAGCTTATTGAAGAGAGGGCTTTCTTTTTAATAGGTAGCTTTTGGATTTACAAGTATCTTAACATTAGTGCCAATTATACGCCTTCTTGCTAATGTGCCGTTCAAGTTGAACTCAAAATATGTAACTAACATTATTTCAGTCAAAAGAGCAGATGGATGGAAAATTGTAAAAATTGAGATGACGTTGTTAATTAAAAAAAGGTCTTTTTAAGAACGTATCAAGGAATAAAGGGAACTGGAAAGTTTGTTGTTATTGATTTTGCAGTCTTGCTTCTTTTCAAAAAGAGGAAAAATATAATAAGGCTGTCATGATGGATCGATATCTTTGTTTCTTATGATGTGTTATTATTAGCATAAATGAGATCATTTTTTTTTTTTCTTCTTACGATAGATGTAGCTGGAAATGCTAATTCACTGCGTGGGGACATGATGAAACAACTTCTGCATCTCGATATCAATTCGCAAATTGGAAGTTGCATGCCTCTTGGTGCTATGCGTATTGGAACGATAATACATAACATTGAGTTGAACCCCGGTCAAGGTGGCAAGATGGTTCGAGCTGCAGGTACTAGTGCAAAGATTCTGAAAGAGCCATCACCAACCATCACTGTGGTGCAGCTGCCTTCAGGTGTTGTGAAAAAGATCGATTCAAGGTGTCGGGCTACAATTGGCATTGTTTCGAACCCCAGCCACAAGGATCGAAAGCTTAGGAAGGCTGGACAGAGCCGGTGGTTGGGTCGAAGACCAACAGTTAGAGGAGTGGCAATGAATCCAGTAGATCATCCTCATGGTGGCGGTGAGGGTCGGAGCAAAAGTAGTGGGTCCTTGGGAAGGGTGTCCCAAACACCATGGGGCAAGCCAACTAAAGGTGGGTACAAGACTGGTCCACTCAAGCGCAGAAAGTAGTTTTGCAGCCATCTTCTTTGTTTGGTTCGTTTATTTGGCATGCAGCTTTGAACATTCAAATGCTGGTAGTTCTTGTGATTTATCATCAAGAAAGTGTTTTAAGGCAAGAATTTCTATGTCCATCAAATTATTTACTGCCATAAATCTAGATTATTTTGTTCAGTATAGAACACGGATGATAGAGAGTGCTTCATGCATGCAGCTGCAAATTTGTCCCTATTGTTTGCTGTTTGAACCTATCAATCTTGTGAACTGTTTTCTATGGATACTAGATTCACTGTTCAAATTATGTCTCAGTCTTTGGGCAGTCCTTTAATTTGAGAAGTTTGAATTGTTCAGTAAGCGACGATAAGCATTGTTTGTTCCGTGTAAATAAAATGATTGCAGAAGATCTTTTGTCAGCTATGATAATTCAATCCTTTTTTTTTTAAGTTTGAAACTTTTCCTGTTTTGAGACATTTGACAAACTTCCTTGTTTTGATTTAATTTTGTTTTGAGATTTTTTTGATGCATGATTTGGATTATACATCAAATGATATTTTGGAAGTTGATCTTTTGTTAGAGACACTTGACTGTAAGATGGTAGTCTAAAAATTGTATGGAAGTTGGATTGTCATGGTGCGTGATGCCCAAGAGACTCCGTCCGGTCTCCATATCGGTTCATGATCCTGATCTTCAACCATTAAGATTGAAATGCGAAAATAAAATTGAGGTAAGTGCCTAGATTCGAAACTCTGAGATGCAGCTAACAGCATGGGAGCTTTAGAAAACAGGAAAGCATTGCTCTCTGTTCCACTATCCATCCACTACCATACCATGCTGGCCATCGTGTGCTTGTCTGAAACAAAAGTCTCTCAAGAGTTGAGCTCTAATGCCATTAGTCGATGAGTCATTAATCTCTTCAAATGTTTTAACAGGTCTTCATTATTGAGACTGATTGAAATCTCTTTCTTCAGCTGAACTGACATAATGTTTGTCGTATATTTCTGTCAATATAAACAAAACCAAACATGCACTTGGATATGATTCTGCTTTTCTCACTGGTATCTTCATAAAAATCAAATGGAGAGGTTTGCATGGCGTGAATCATTCTTTACCATTCATTGTATACAACCAGGCTTCATTCCTGTACGGATTCTTCAGCAATGGATTCCTACATTCATGTCTTACTCCTTCCATGAATAATGCCAAGTAAGATGGCATTAAAGCCTCCTATCTTTCAACTATAGTTATAAAATTCAACCGACAAATTAATCTAGTGACTGGTTGACCTGGAGCTTTGCTTGAGTTGGATTTTACTTCAAATTATTATTTTTTATTATCTTTTTTGAAAAATCCATGAGTGAAGAACCACTTGGCTTTGTGACTTGAGGATTCCAAATCAGCCATGAGCGACTCGATAACTCTAACTCAGTGAACAACATGCGTGTTATTTGGTTTTGCAATATATTATATATGAGGCTAGTAGTATTATTTTACATGCTTTAAGATTTTAGTTTAATTGGGGATTTAAAGTATCGTTTTTTAAATCGAAAAAAAATCAAAATATCAGATATTTCATGTAATTTTTTTTATCAAAATGTTTTTTTAAAGTTTATTTTAAAGAGACCAGATCCAAAATAACGTGTCATCTCGAATGTTAACTTGCACAAATCCCAAACTTAAATAGACCAGATCCAAATTAGGTTTTCAGCTGAACACGGGAGTTGTACAACTAGCATGTCGGCAAGCATCAACCAATGCTCAAATTGCAAATTTATTAAATCTCTAATTGATTTGATGGAAGAACACTCAGGAAAAGGATTTCCAATTATATTATAAATCACAAATCATGAGACGTAAGGCACTATAATGTTTTACCGAGTCCTGGCATTATAGAGAGATGGATAATCTTGTCTCGCGGACGAAAGGGACAAGCATTGAATATAATGTTTGAGGAGGTGCGTGCATGTTGCCTCCTCCACATACGAGGCTTCTCCATGGTGTCGTGGCATGTCCATGAAGACTTTGCTAGTCTCTGAGCTTTCACCACTGCCTTGTCAAGCGGTCTGTCTCACTGTATCTGTCTTATCAGCCACTTGCTAGCTCGAATCTTCTCCCGCTTTAGCATCCATGGAGTTGTGAAACAAGACAACGTGAGAATTGGCCTTTACCCAAGATTCAAGGTGCCACTTATCATTAGTTTTCTGCTACTTTCTTACCGCTTATCACATTTTATTCTTATTTAATTATATTAAATCTTATATCACACCACCTATAATAGATTTTCTTGGAATTATTGTCTTGGTTTCAAAGATGTTAGACTCGGTCCAAGAACCGATTAAAAAAACATTTAACAACTATGATTTTTTTTTTTATAAAAAAATAAACTAATGATGACCAAGTCATTTTAGTAACTCATGATGATAAATTGAAAGATATCACTTCACTCTTTTGCCGCGTCCAACACGCCCAACTCATATACAGCCCACAGACAGGCGGTACCCCTAACCACAATTCAGAAACATATATATATATATATATATATATATATATAGACACACACACACAGAGTATAAGTAACAGGTTTATCGTCCACAAAATCCTCTCCCCCTCTCTTTCCCCTTCCATCTATCTCGGATCTCATTCTCTTTTCATCTTCCTCCAACCCATCCTCCTTTCTCAGCAAGGTATCGAGAGTGTTTCCTCATCGCTCTCGATCCCTCAAGCAAGCATGGAAGGACTTGCGAACCAACTAAAGCGAGGAATCTCACGTCAGTTTTCGACAGGATCATTGAAGTCACTTAGCAGGCAATTCTCACGACAATCTTCCCTCGATCCTAGGAGGAATAACTTGAGGTTTAGCTTTGGAAGACAGTCTTCTTTGGATCCAATACGGAGAAGTCCACTTCATGATCATGCACAGTTGAGTGTACCGGAGAATCTGGATTCCACAATGCATTTGTTATTCATGGCGAGTAGAGGAGACGTTAAAGGAGTTGAAGATTTGTTGGATGAAGGTGTTGATGTTAATAGTATCGATTTGGATGGAAGAACTGCTCTGCATATTGCAGCTTGTGAAGGTCATGTTGAAGTTGTTAAGCTTCTTTTGAGTCGCAGGGCTAATATCGATGCTCGTGATCGATGGGGCAGCACGGTAATATATTAGTATTCTCTAATCAGTTTGCGCAAAAAATAGCAGGCCACCGTGCCGAATTGGCTTGGTATCCAAGCTAAAACAAACGGAATAATGAGAAGTTACATTTTCATAGCCTCGCTCCAAGTGTTATATTACTTGATTTTGTTATGTTTTAGTTTGTGAAATTTGGGTTTTTTTGTGTGTGCTGATAGGTGTGTGCCGATGCCAAGTATTATGGGAATGTTGAAGTTTATAACATTTTGAAGGCAAGAGGAGCTAAAGCCCCGGTAAAAATGTCCAGATATTTCTTTGATTTTCCTAAATCTTCTGTTTATGTTTGAGATTTGGTGTTTACGTATATGGGATTATTTCAGAAAACCACCAGGAAGACACCTATGGCTGTGGCAAATCCTCGAGAAATTCCAGAGTATGAGCTTAACCCATTGGAACTTCAAGTCCGAAAAGCTGATGGCATTGCAAAGGCATGGTCCTACTCCCCTTCAATTTCAGTAATTTGTGCTTGTAATGACAACTTTTTTTCGTCATCTGTTAGCTCTTAATGATGCTTGAAAAGAAATCTTGTTTGGTTTATTGTAGTTTAGTTGGTAGTTGGTAGATGATCTTGTGGAATCAAAGCTAGGTAAACCAACATAGAGTTTGATTGGCAGATCCTCTGTTCCTTAACAAAAGCAAATAAAGAGGTGTAACCTCAATAACATCAAGTTCTTAACTTATGTTGTTTACTATTTCCTGTGATGTTCTGCCATGATTACAAGTCTGTAACTTCTATAACAGGGAATGTATCAAGTTGCTAAATGGAATGGTACTAAGGTTGCCGTGAAGATACTTGAAAAGGAACGATGTGCAGACCCTGAGAGCATGTAGGTGATCCCTTTCCTCTTTTTTTTTTTTTTTTTTCTGGTTTCGGAATCAAGTCTTGAATTTTGATTCATCTTGAATAACCATTCTTCCATGCTCACTCGTGCTCTTAGTATGATATCAACCATGGCGGCTGGTATTTCGAGTTGGTTTTTAAAGAAATAGAGGTTCATGCATGTTTACTTGTGACTGTTCTGATTAAACTGCCTGGTTAGATTGCCTTTGACTGACAAATGAATGCATATGCTTGAGATAGAGCACGGGCAGTTCAGAATTTCATGTCATTTCACATAATTAAACTTGTTTTACGCTGCTTGAATTGCTTTGCACTCTGCTGATTGTGGCTAAGTAATTTGGGTTCTAAGACATGGAGGGTTTTTTACCCCTAATGTTTCTTTATCCCTTTTTGGCATTGAATGACAGAAATTCTTTCAAACATGAGCTAACCTTATTAGAAAAAGTTCGACATCCGAATTTGATTCAGTTTGTTGGAGCTGTGACCCAAAATTTTCCCTTGATGATTGTAGCAGAATATCATTCAAAAGTAAGCATACTTCTCCTCCTCCTCCCTCCTGTGTTCACAGATATATGTACAACTAAGACTCAGTGCTTTCTTTCTGTAGTTTTAACTGTATTGATTCTATATTTCAGGGTGACCTAGCAAGTTATCTTCAGAAGAAAGGGCGGTTTCCCCCATCTAAAGCTTTGAGACTTGCTCTTGATATTGCTAGGCAAGTTTGAATTCTTGAATAAAAAAACTTTGCTTGTTCAATTACCGAATTCTGTATTTGTCCCTGAAATACACAGCACAGATCATGTCCACAAGTGCAGAGAGATTAGTTAAGAATGCTTCCAATAGATGATAGTCCTATTTTACATTCCTCTAAAGAAGTCTCTATCTTTTCCATTTTTAAGATGTGTTGGTTGGTGTTCTGTTATCAGGGGCATAAACTACCTACACGAATGCAAGCCATATCCGATCATCCATTGCGATTTAAAGCCAAGGTAAGACAACAAATGCAGAAGTTAAAGTGATGTGTAAATTGCAAGCTGGTTTGTGGTTCCTAAGATGTACTGTTCTGTAATATTGGAAATTTTGGTAAGGTGCCAGAAATATTTTGCTGGATGATGGTGGTCTATTGAAGGTAGCTGGATTTGGTTTGATACGGTTGTCAAACATTTCACCTGACAAAGCCAAAGTAGCTCCAGGGACTATTATTGACCATTCAAGTAAGTCTTTTTTACAATATTCAATGTTGTCTAGGGTGTTCTTGTAAGGATGAAACATAAAACATACAGAATATGCTCACAGCAGTAGTGATTCCTTGCTGTTTTTTCAGCATTCTTTCAAGAGTAGAACTCTCTTCCATCTCATTATGCGTTGCGAACAGCGAGCAACTTTGAAGTTATTACTCTTGACTTGAATTTAAGTTATGGTGTTGCTTTGCAGATGTATACATGGCACCTGAGATTTATAAAGATGAAATATTTGATAGAAGCGTCGATGCATACTCTTTTGGAGTCGTTTTGTATGAGGTACTTTGCCGTCTAATTTGGCAAGCTGGCTTAGTTTCCTGTTTCCTTCACATGTATTACTGCTATTCCTTGCACAGTGGATGGTTTTAACTTGAGGATTTGAGCGCTGAGCAGGTCTTCTCCTGTATTTGTTTTTTTGTTTGAGCTTAGATGCTTGAGGGAGTGCAGCCTTTCTATCCCAAGTCTCCTGGAGAGGCTGTGAAATTGATGTGCTTAGAAAACCAGAGACCACCATTTAAGATCAAATCAAGAAGCTACCCTCCAGATTTAAGAGAGTAAGTTTGAATCCTGTCCTCAATTTTATTTTTGCAGATTGAATAGAAAGTTGTCCCACAACTAAGAATGAGTGGAAGAACCTCAAGGGAGTAGCCTAAAATTTTGTGGGAACCATCTTGATCTTCATGTAGGTTGATTGATGAATGTTGGCTTTCAGAACCTGGTGGTAGACCAACCTTTTCTGAGATCATCACAAGACTGGACAGAATCTGTTCCAACTGTTCAAAACAAGGATGGTTGAAAGATACCTTTAAGCTTCCATGGTATGCATCTCTTGCCCTGCATCTCCGAAGCAGCAATTTATAGTCTCTCCATAGACCACTGTGTCTTACCTCATCGTTCCCATTCAATGTTTAATATGATTATTGCTTACTGTGTGCAGGAAATGACACAAGGCCTTCAGATGCGTTCTGAAGAAGGAAAAACATGGAAGAAGACCGGAGATTTTCGTCGAAGAAATCAAGAGTTTCGGAGCTTCATATCACACATTGATAATCTAGGAGACAAAGGCTTGGGGATTGAAATGAAAATGAGTTGCTGCCCCTTGTTCTCATGCTTCTTTGGATGTATAATATGCGCTCCTTGCATGGATTGACATAGAAATTTTACTTCATATTTTTGGTCCACATAATTCAATGCTGTAATTTCTTTCAGCTGCTGCCAACAAATAATATGGATAGGATTAGAGAAAATAGAAAAAAAAAATCTTAAATATATCCAGTAAGGTTCGACAGTTCATGCTAGGTCCCTGATCAATAAATTATAGAATTAATCCACCAGCAATAACAATTTAGAAAGAAAAAGAAAAAAGAAACTGCCCGTCTTGTTGCTCAAGAATACACTTCTACTGAAAAATAAAAACCGGAAAAAACAAAGAATACAAAAAAGAAATATAATAAAAAATAAAAAATCCTGTCTTTTTGTTCAAGATTACGTCTTTGACTGACAACTGTCACATCTTGACACCGAACAACCAATCCTCGTACAAAATCCAACGGCATAACCTGCCACCTCACTACACAACCATGCACCCTTACCTCACACTATAACTACACCCTCCCCTGTATCCCCCTCTAAAACCCTCCTCCTCCTTGCTCCTCTCTTATTATTATTTTCTCAAAAAATTCTCTCTAGAAATGAGAAAATGGCTGCCAGAGCAATTTTCATAAGGAATAAATTGGCTTCTTACTACTTCAATCCTTCGTCAACTCGTTCTCTTCAGAGTTTCCAGTCCATCGCCGATGCACTCCACTCTTCCGATTCCCGATGTTTTAGCTGTCCGGCGAGTTACCATTTTAATTCCGACGATCGGTTGAGAGAAACAGTGAAAAAAGCCGAATGTTTTGGATTTTCTGGTGTAAGAAATGTTGGGTATTGCTTTAATGGGAGTTTGGTCGGTCCGCGTTTTGTGGATGGGAGGTTTAGGTTGGGAGATGGAATTTTAGTTCGGTATGCGTCAACGGTGGCGGTCAAGAGGTTGCCGCCGGAGTATGACAGTGATGATGAGGAGGGTAAGGAAATGGTTGGTAAGAAGAGGAAAGAGGCGTCAGCGGATGAGTGTGATCAAGCGGTGGAGGGATTGAGTTCGGCGAAGGCGAAGGCGAAGGCGAAGAGGTTGAATGAATCTATGAAAGCTGAGAAGTCGGTTTTGCAGAGAACTTGGGCTGCTCTTCTTGGTCTTGGCCCGGCTTTACGAGCTGTAGCGTCGATGAGCAGGTTGAAAACTTGATGAAAAAGGTTTCCTTTTTGTGTTGTGTTAAGTGGTGTGTTTTGTTATGTGGACTGACATCTGTGTTTTTGTGGGTTTTTAGGGAGGATTGGGCGAAGAAACTTGTGCACTGGAAGCATGAAATTGTGTCGACATTGCAGCATTATTGGTTAGGGTTTAAGCTATTGTGGGCTGATGTGAGGATTTGTTCGAGATTGTTGTTAAAACTTGCTGGTGGGAAGAGTTTGTCGAGGAGGGAGAGGCAACAGTTGACGAGAACTACTGCAGATATTTTCAGATTAGTTCCATTTGCTGTTTTTATCATTGTTCCGTTCATGGAGTTTCTGTTACCGGTGTTTTTGAAGTTGTTCCCTAACATGTTGCCATCTACATTTCAAGACAAGATGAAAGAGCAGGTATGGATTTTGGTGGGCATTGCAATTCTCTATAATTTATTTGTTGGTCAATGTTATGCTTGAGATCTTTACTGTGTCTCTAGTTTTATTGAAATGAGTACAGTGATGAAATTAGTTTATGTTAGAACAGACATGTTATGCTAATATGTATCCACAAATATTCACTTATAATAGGGATGCAAATAAATTTTGTTCACTATGAGCAATGCTGAATTTAGCTTGTTATAGATATATAAAAACATATCGAAGCTTGATTTGAGACTTGTTTAGCGAATATCCAAGTTCAAACCAGCTTTGGTCAGTTGTTTTGGCCCTCAAACATTTTTGAGGATGGGCTTGGATTAAACTTGGTACCTGGCTTGTTTATAGTTGTTAACTACTGATTGATATTGGTTGCATTCATTTGAAATTTCAAATGAAAAATAAAATAAGGATGCATGTTACTTTACCAAAGGATGCATGTTTTCTTTGCATTTTGTAAGCTTTCATGTATCCTAGTCGGATATTGAAAAAGTTTACTATAGTTCTTTCTTCATATAATTACTTAGTTTAATAACAAGGGCAACCTCAAGCTCCTTCCCTTAACAAGCTGAAGCTAGGTTTGAGAGCTAGATTTTAGGTCTGTTTGAGTTTGAAATCAACAAGCTTTAACCAACCAGGATGAACACATCAATGCTTGGCTTGGTTGGACTGGTTTTCACCCCAATTCCATATGCATATGCAACTTTGCTTGTGTTCAGGGTTTTTCTTCTTTTGCCCCCTTTAACCACACATGTTGCTCTCTTGTCAACTTAGGAAGCATTGAAAAGGAGGCTAAATGCAAGAATAGAATATGCCAAGTTTCTTCAGGATACAGTGAAAGAAATGGCTAAGGAAGTTCAGAACTCACGAAGTGGAGAAATTAAGAAAACTGCTGAAGATCTTGATGATTTTTTGAACAACGTAAGAAAATTAGCTTTAGCTTCCACTCCACAGGATAATTTGTTTACTTTTCAATTCTTTTTTTTTTTTGTTTTTAATTTATGTTCATGTTAATATTCACCACTACACGCCGCAATAATTTTGCAGGTTAGGAGAGGCTCCATTGTTTCTAATGATGAAATTTTGGGCTTTGCTAAGCTTTTCAATGATGAATTAACTTTGGACAATATCAGCAGGTTGGTGTTTTTCTTAATGTCCCTTTTATTTTAATGCATCTTATTGATTTGCTTAATACATATATTATCTGCTTGCTGAGGAACGTGCTTCTCCCTTTCCTGTATTTTCCTTCTTCCAGGCCTCGATTGGTCAATATGTGCAAATACATGGGAATCAGTCCTTTCGGAACAGATGCGTATTTGCGTTACATGCTCCGCAAAAGACTCCAGAGGTTAGCTGTTTGTTTTTTGCTCTGAACGAATGGGATGAGTGCCTGTTACCTCACTTAGGACCAAATAGATTGGGTTGACCTGAGGGGAGACAGAATGAGGGTACTCTGGCTGTGCTAAAGTGGATTCTTATTTTAGCATGGATCATGGCATAGTAAAGTTTCTAGATACTGGTGGTTAACTCAATAGTTTATTGAGCGTTCTGTATCTGGAATTTGATATTAAGAAAAATATTTGGTTGTTTTAAGTGATATGAAGAACTTAGTTGTGTTTGATTAACCTCTCTGCTTCTGTTGATTTTCACTAAAGAGATTATCCTGTTGGTTCATCAAACTATTCTGTTTCCAGGATTAAGAATGATGACAGGTTAATTCAAGCAGAGGGTGTGGAGTCTCTTTCAGAGGCTGAACTCCGTGAAGATTGTAGGGAGCGAGGCATGCTTGGATTGCTCTCAGTTGAAGAAATGCGGCAACAGGTTTTTGTGTTTAACACCTTGTTTTTTCCATTTCATTATACAGTTTTTCAGGTTTTAAACGGATGTTGATGATTTCAAGAATATGTTTGTTTGCATATCTAAAATGGCATATATAAACTTTGGGTTGGTGTATGCTTATGTTGAATTATTAACAAACCTTTTCAGTTCTATAACTCCATTGTTTCAACAATTTTTTTCCTAAAAGGGGGCGGGGGTTTGAGTTCAAGGAAACTGTTTGCTCTTAGTTTTCATTGTAAATCATCCTTACTGGTATGTGATTGAATATTACAAATTGAATATCCATGTACTGGTATGTTAACTTCTTGACTTTTCCTTTCAGCTTCATGATTGGTTGGATCTGTCTCTCAATCACTCTGTGCCATCTTCCCTTTTGATCCTTTCAAGGTGAATCCTCTCCTCTTACATTAATCCTGTTGTTTCCTCATCATTTTGTTCCACAGGAAACCTTTTCTTGTCATGTATATTTTAGCCTGTTACTCCCTCTGAGTTTTATGGCCTGTGTAACACGTGCAGGGCCTTCACTGTATCTGGAAAATTGAAACCTGAGGAAGCTGTTCGGGCAACACTATCTTCCTTACCTGATGAGGTTGTGGATACTGTTGGTGTTACTGCTTTACCATCTGAAGATTCTGTTTCAGAAAGAAGAAGGAAACTGGAATACCTTGAGATGCAGGAAGAAATGATCAAGGTTGAAAATTGGCTGCAGTTTACTTCATATAGTTAGCAGCATAAGAGCTTTTATTTCTTCATAAATTTGTGGCCATTGATATTTCTTTTGAAGTGCCTAAGCTTTTTCTCAATTGATAACTTATAGGAGGAAGAAGAGGACGAGGAAGAAGAGCGTGCCAGAATGAAAGAGTCTAAAGTTAGTGAAGAGGATGTAGCTTTGAAAGAGATGACCCTGTCAACAGCAAGAGAAGCGCAAGAAATGGCTAGAGCAAGTACATTGGAGAAACAAGAGCATCTCTGTGAACTTAGTCGTGCGTTGGCTGTTTTAGCTTCAGCATCTGTAAGTATTGTCATGCTACTAAGTTTTAGTGGTCAAGGTTTTGCTATTTGTTTCTTTCCATCATAGTTTTGGTGATCTTCAATGTAGTTTTTCAATTCTATATTCTACTATTCTTGCAGTCAGTAAGCAGAGAGCGTGAGGAGTTCCTGGGCCTTGTCAACAAGGAGGTACTATAAACCTTGAGTATCTAATGTCTTATGGTTTTATTGATTTGCAATTTCTGGTATGTGTGTCTATTATTTTTCATCTATTTGCTTGAGAAATCAAGTGAACTGTGTGGTCCATAGTCTTTCTTACCTATAGGTCATGGAAATGTGAGCTGGATTTGTAACAGCATGATCACTCAGCTCTTCTTTTGATCATTTTATGTTTTCAGATAGAACTTTATAATAGCATGGTAGAAAAAGAGGGAAATGATGGTGAAAAGGAGGCTGTTAAGGCATATAGAGCTGCCCGAGAGGAAACTGATCGAGCTTCTGAAGCGGATGAACGAGATGAGGTTTCTTCTGCACTAATAGAAAGGGTAATGCTCTCAGATTACTTTACTAGTTGAGCTCAAATCTACATTTTGTAAAATCTTTCTAGCTATTAACTGTTATGCTGCCTTTTGTTTTTAAGGTTGATGGCATGCTCCAAAATCTTGAGAAAGAAATTGATGACGTGGATGCCAAAATTGGTGATCATTGGCGAATACTCGACAGGTGCAGCAATGTTTTGTTTTTAGTTATAATGCTCTCTTTTTTTCCCTGTAGGTGCTTTGAATGCTTGCATTTTATTTTATGATAAAGTCTAAAAAACTTAATTATGTGTAATGGGCACAGTCTATAGAGGCCCCATCAATTCAAGGTCATTGAATGTAGTTCTAAATGAACTTAGCATTCACCATTCATGACTTAGTGAACCTGAAGTAGCCAAGAGGTAGTCTGTTGAACTAGTATTAGGTGATAGACTGGGGTGGGCAGGTCATTGAATGTAGTTCAAAATGAACTTAGCATTCACAATTCATGACTTCTTGCACCTGAAGTAGCCAAGAGGTAGTCTGTTGAACTAGCATTAGGTGATAGACTGGAGTGGGCCTAAGGAATGTCTCAGAAATGAGTGTTGTTGACTAGTATGCAGCAGAGGGATGCAAATACAGGGAATAAGATGGTTTATGAACTCCATCCGGTGATTGCACTCACATCCAGTAATCTTACTTGTATGCAGGGATTATGATGGGAAAGTTACTCCTGAGGAGGTGGCAGCTGCTGCGATGTACTTGAAGGATACATTAGGCAAGGAAGGCATCCAAGAACTCATCAGCAATCTTTCCAAAGATAGAGGTCGGCTAGTCATTCTATTTTTTGTTTATGCTTTTATCATTTTGAATGTGGCTGCATGTTTCAACATTCATCTCTTTCTTCTTATGAGAGGATTAATGCATTCGTTCTCTTGTGCTCAGCTCCTACATGCAAACTGGTTTTGGTTCTAAGAAGCCACATCTTATTTTGTGTAATTATAAAAGACATCTTATCATTTTTCCTCTTTTTACCACGCCACAAGAAAAAATATTTCTTCGCCGCTAAAGCAAACAAGTTATACCTCTTATTTACCAAGAACCTAGTCAACAGATAATTTTCTCAATCCAATTGGGTGTTTTGAGTTGCTTGTGGAAATCTATCAAGGGTCAGAAAATTAACATGATGCTTTTCTTCTACCTTGTAGTTTTTCTCTGCTTCTTGTCATTTTGTTGCGCATTTGCTAAATTTAGTATTGTTTTCTTTTTTACCTCGTATAACTGATACCGAGATCATTTTCAATCGAACAGATGGAAAGATTCTTGTGGAAGACATTGTCAAATTAGGCAGTTGGACGGAAGATGCCAAAGCAACTGAAGAGAGGGAGATGTAAAAAAAATTTCCTTCAAATTCTTTCCTGCTGTTGTCTGGATAGTACCCTACCTGACGAATAGTTTATTTAACGATAAAATGGCATGCCATCTAATGTGATTAGGACCCGTAGAAGAGTTTTTGAGCAATTTTTTTGACGTGGGGCTATTTTCCTGACCCATATCTGTTAGGGTCATATATATACAAGTAACCTTGGTTTTCCCAGCTCATTGATAAAGCTGGACATGCTTGCTAGTGCTGTAAAAGTGAATTCTGATGAATATATAAAAGATATAGGTACACAGTACAGAACAAGAAATCGATATATTGGGTGTGACAGTTATATCTCGTGCCTTTGGAAATAAAATGCTCTGTGCAATTCAGATTGAGAAATCATGCTTTTGCATATGGTGGATGTGTAATCAAGTTTATGATTGAGGCAAACTACATCAGCTAAATAAGATGCATTTTCAAAGTTTTAAGGCCATGCATATGTATGCTTTCACACTTTTGAATCTTTGGTTTCATGCAACTTCCTTGCAAGTTCTGCTGCAAATTCTGTAATATTCTTATCAGAGCTTCCGCCTTCATCTACTGCTGTTTTAGCTAGTTTCATCCATTTCTCAGAGTTCCTTCTTATCTTATTCCCTCTTTCACCTTCCATGACTTCCCTTATACACCCTTCTACCTCTTCTTTAGTGACAATCCCCTATTCATTTGCCTTCACTCTAACGCCTACATGCCAAACATCGGCAATGCACTTTGCATTTGTTGGTTGATCAGTCCAGTGTGGCATTGCCACCATTGGCACTCCTAAGCTCAACGCCTCGAGTGTTAAGTTCCACCCACAATGAGTCATGAAGCAACCAACAGACTTGTGAGCCAGAACCTCTAGCTGCGGGCTCCAGGTCACAAGCAGAGATTTCTTTGATGACTTCTCCACAAAGTTGCTTGGAAGTTTTTTCCTTTCCGATTCTCTGACTACCCACAAGAAGCAGCAGTCACTCCTCTTTAGCCCCCAAGCAATTTCTGCCATTTGCTCGTCTCCCAGTGCAGCCATGCTTCCAAATGACACATAAACCACTGAGCCAGTTTCCTTTGAATCTAGCCACTCATTGCAACCGTCCGGATTGGGTTTGAAGAGGCTGGGACCGTACTCTTTATCGTCCTCCAGCTGCTTGTCCAAGTAAAATGATGGGATCAATGGTCCTATTGGCTTTATTGACCTTTGGCTTGCCAGCCAGTTTACCGCCTGATGGAAATCAACAAAATTTTGAGTGCCACAGAAGTAAAAGGAGCATACTTTGAAAATATGGTATCATCTTATGAACAAAGAATTTAAATAGGAATTTGAAGCATTGCTGCTCTCGTATATGTTGCTTTGCTTGTCAATCAATTGTTGACTAGTTGCTTGTTTGATTGCACATTTGTTTGCTTTGTTAAATTTATATATGTACTAAGATCAAGACATGCATTTCATATATAGAGGAGATCTTTAGTGGTACCTCTTCCTCCAGGGTGCTGGAAGTGTTGACAAAGATCCAATCAGCTTCCCTGAAATTCGAAAACTGACCGACCACATGGTTCAGTAGAAATGAATATTCTGATTCTGAATCCATACCTTGCACGAATGATGGTAGATCGGTAATCTCTAGTGGTGAAAGTGCTGGCAAACGTGAAACTGTTACCAGCAACTTCTCTGGTGGAATCTTTAGCTGCATCTCATGAACGTTGTAGTAGACATTGTCAACAGCACATGACTGTGAAGAGCGAAGCCCCAGTGAGGCCAAGCTGTCTAGCTGTGTCTAGAAGCCAAGGCAAGTGGGAGTCATACAGAAGGCAACTTATTGGATGCCCAGAAGAATTGTTTAGTTCTGCAACGAGTTCTGGCAATTTTCGTGTCACCGTAGCTCGGAATTGTTTTGAGTAGTCATCTGAGGAAAGCTTGCCTTCATAACTAACAAAATCTACGGTCACAACTTCGACGGAGCAAAGTCGGCGGGTATGCTTGGTCACCATGCTCGAGAAGATCACTATTGTGACGTGGAGTCCTTTGGAGGCAAGGCGCTTGGAGAATTGCATCATAGGGTTAATGTGACCTTGAGCAGGAATGGGTAGGGCCAGTACATGACTCTTACTCTTTCTTTCTTGCTTCTCCATTAATTTCTCTAACCAAACCCTGTCTATTTGCCCTTCACTCTCCTGAGTAGAACTACTACTTCATATATATATATATATATATATATATATATATATATATATATATATATATATATATATATATATGTGAAACAGTTGTGTGTGGTTTGAAGAAACAATCAAATGGAACTGTGATTAGATAAGGCAGGCTACGTATTGGCATACGAATGCATATGGTGACTTTTGACTTGTCTCCATATGTAGGCCGCCTCGAAAAGTGGTTTGTTTATCATTAAAAATGGTTAGAAAATTTAGCTTTTTTTGAAAAGTGTTTTTTATTTTTATTTTAGGTGAATATATTTTTTAGAAGGTGTAAAAATTCAAAAATATTTTATTATTTGTTGATTATATTAAATTTAGTTTTTTATATATATTTTTTTTATTTTTTTTTAATTTCAATACCTAGAATTTGATTTTATTAAATTGTTTTTATGTCTCATTCTTTTGATTATTATTTATTTATTTATTATTATTATTTTTAATTATTATTTATCTATTAGATTTAGTTGCTATTCTTTTTATTATTATTTATTTTATTTGAAATATTTTATAAAATTAATTTTTTTTCTAACTCATCTCCTTTAAATTTTTTATTTTTATTTGTTAGTTTTGATCTTTATTCTTTTAAAAAGTTATTTTCCAGTTTTTTTTGTAAGGTATAAAAATACTAAAAAATATTTTTTAATTTATTTTTTATAATAATATCAAACATGAAAAAATAATTTAAAAACCCAATCTCTAGGGTTAAATATCTAAGATTATTTATCATACTAAAATATTAAAGCATCCCAATCCTTCTCTGAATCTTATCACAATAAAACATCACAGCTTTGCTCTGACATGCAACTGGATCGGTATTGATAGACTTTAATTAATTGATGTTATTAGACCTTTGATTTTGCTGGCTGGCTACTCTTTGGAGTTTTTGGTGTTACTTGGAACTGTGTTTTAAATAGTTTTGAATAATATTTGATGAAAATAATTTTTTTTGTTTAATGTTTTTAAATGATTTTAATATAATAATATCAAAAATAATTTTTTAAAAATAAAAAAAATATTATTTTAATTTATTTTTTAGAAAAACATATTTTAAAAAATAACCATTATCATTTCTAAACACCGTCTAAGAATGCTCATTTCTCCTGGCATTGTTCAATAATGCGGTTTAACAAGTATTTCAAACTACTTTTTATTTTAATAATATTTTTCAATTTACACTACATTATCAAACAAATAAATTAAATTATCTTCTACTTACTGTCGGGACCCTGAAGTTTGCATGCTAGAGACTTTACAGGGAAGAATTATAGCTTGAATTGTACCTGTTCGACCCCCATTTTTCTCTCTTATTGGCCCGCTTCTTTCTTTCTTTTTTAATCGTCTTGGAAAGTTCAAAATGAAGATTCCCTTTCTTTCTCTTTTCGTTGGGCTTATCTGCAAGCATTTAGAAAATGGCTTTAATTAATTATATCTTAATGAATAAAATCTTCGCTATCGATATAAGAAAGTAAAAGGAGCATACTTTGAAAGAATGGTATCATCTTATGAACACCGAAAACGGAATTTAAATAGGAATTTGAAGCATTTTTGCTCTCGTATATGTTTCTTTGCTTGTCAATCAGCTGTTGACTGCTTGCTTGCTTGCTTGATCGCACACTCGTTTGCTTTGTTGTCTCCGGCTTCCTTGGACGAAGAACTTATCGGATGCTGTCGGGGAAACTGAGTAGGAAGCGGTGAATCAATGCATGAGACTTGCTTAAGATAAAAGTTAGAGAGGCTAATTAATAACCAAATTCATGCAAGAGGTGAAACCTGTTGGAAGTCAAACACGAGTGGTATATATCAACACAGCAATGTAAAGAATAAAAATAAATTACGAGGAAAGTATATTTTTATTAAATGTTTTTTTAAAAGCCTTTTTGTACTTATTTTTTTTTATTTTTACCTTCTATATATTACTTATGGACTTTTATTATTCCACGCAAAATTTTAATGAGTGTTTACTTGAACACTTTCTGTACAATTCTTTTTTAAATTTTATTTTTCATTTTCATTTTAATTTCTCGGAATTATTTTCTCATTCTAGAGATATTTATTTTAAATTCTTCTTATTCTTTTATCCATATAAATCCGTTATCAATTTTATTGTCGTTATAAATTTTAAATTAAAATTCACAATTAATCTCATTTTAACTTCAATAATATCTTTAAATTCTTTTGTGGAGGTAATCTCTTCTATTACATGCCTTATATTTTATTATTTTTATTATTTTTATCCCAAACTTTCATTACTCTTCAAAACTTTACTACTTTTGGTTCTATTTTTTACACGCGGGGGTTCACAATTTGTTTTTAATTAACAAGTTATTAGGGAAGTCAGTTTAAGTTTGCTTTGTTCATATTCAGATTATAAGTTATCTGACGTTATCTTCGTTTCTTTTCTTTTCAATGTTTAGCCGTGTTCTTAATTACTAAATCAATTGCTTAATAAAATTCTAGTTGTGCATATTCTCCGATCATTTGTGTGCTCTCCTAGGCAATCACGCACGTTTGTACAGCAAACCCGGACCTTTGCTGAAGCTCTCTCTGTTACAAAGCATCCAAAGAAGACGGTGGTGTATGAGTCTTTCCCCCATGACAAGGAATGGCTTCTGAGAAGTTTAGTGGGATATATAGCCACATACGTGGAATATGCTCACCTGAGCATATGGTTCTAAAAAATGTCAAGCAGGCAGCTGGCTTTCGTTTTCAGGGAGCAAGTCAAGCAATCATCACCTTTACAAATAGAGAATCTATGGAGAAAGAGCAGACAAATGGATCTTTTGTATGGGAAACATCATTCTCTCATCTGAAACCATGGAAAAAGGGAGCAAAAGCTATAGACAGATTTGTGTGGGTGTCTATACTAGGACTACCTCTAATAGGTTGAAACCGCAGATGTATTGAATCCATTGTTGAGTACGCAGGGAAGATGGTTGGATACAATATTACCAGCATGAGCCAAGGCTCTCTCACGGGAGTAAAAGTGTTGATGTGCACAACATCTTTTGTGACTTTAAATGAACGTGTTTTGCTGGTTCTAGATGGCGATAAATTTGAAATCTCAATCATGGAAATGAAGCCAGATTTTAGACCCCTGCTTACCACAATCAAACATTCAATAGATGCAACATGCACTCAAACATTAGATGAAGAGTCATGCAGCGAATTTGCAGTTTCAGACGAGGCTACGGCAGCGGGCACAAAGTTTCCTGACCCTGGCGGTGACTGTTGTGCAACGGATATTACTTTAACAGAGCAACAAAAGGCGAATACGAAGAGCGATTTCTTTCTCATACTCTGTCAAGGGCACACTGGATCAACAAACAGCCTGGACAACACTGACACAATTTTCAAAACCGCCAGACTTTTTCCTGAAACTGAGGTAACACATAACCTCCAGACGAAAGATCAGCAATTGCATGTTGCTACATATCAGCCGCCTTCTGCAGTGCCACACTATGACAAGTAAGGAAAAACACGCAAGAGGTAGCTGATAGTGATAGTAACACAGATGCCTCAGCAGATTCAATTACAGGAGTGGGCCTCGACAAAAAAGGCATCACAGGCCATTCAAATTCTCAGGTGAAAGGAACAAGGCTATTGATCCAAGTGTATTAGGGCTTAACACTTCTTCAGCCCAGGTTTCAAGCCCCTCCTCCAAAATAGCGAGAACCTTGAATTTAGACCAAAACCAATTGCAGAACTTCTTTTCTGCTTTCATACGTGACCTGGCAGAACCCCAAGAAGTGGTAGAAATGGAACTAAAGGAAAGAAAAAAGAAGAAGCTCAGACGAATCAGAAGACTTGGCCCAAAATCTTCATACAGAAAAGGGAAGAAAGTGATGAAAGATAAACCTGCTTTGGCGCACGATGACATATCAGAGGTTGTACCTGAGTTAATTGCCACTTTTGTAACTGACTCTTACAGAAACACATCTCTGAAAGACACCGGCTCATCCCCTGTTACTAAATCAACTGCTGATAAAAATGAAGATATAACCTCTAACCATGCATCCATTGATGAAGAGGCCAGTGATCCACAGGTCTGTTTACCAGCCCCTTTGAGCTTTCAATGCAGTCAGCAGGCCTCCTCAGAAGCGGTCAAGGAAAACACCAGGGATGTTAGAAGCAAAACAAGGAAAAAGAAATTGTTGCAAGCTAGTGGTAGTGTAGCTAACACTACTAAGAAAGGTGGTTCTTCTGATTCCCTCAATTCAGGAATTAAACAAGGAAATGTTCGGTTCCAGACAGCCTGCAAGAATAATCAAGCTAATGGTTTTGACAGAGAAAAAGAGACTCGGGAAATGTTATATGATGCAGCGACTCTAGGCTTGGGAAACATCCCTGGTGTTTTAATGCAAGCTTCCTCATTATTTTAATGCAAGCTTTTTACACAGAGAATTTTGATTTTAGTGAAGCTGGTTTCATCAGGATCAATCAAATTGGAACTTTTTCTAAACATCTTTTCAAAAAGAAATCAATTCCATTCTGTCGTCATTCTTCTTTTTATACAAACAAAAACACCCATACATTGAATGAATTCATGGAAGCAAGCTGACGTGTTAATAACAAAAAAAAAAAAAGGAACATACCTGGAAAGATGATGGTACTGCTCTTGAAGAAAAGGAAAAATATTTGTTTCACCAATAAAATCCACAAGAGACCAGCAATAGCTGTTAATTTCAGCTTGGCATTTTTTTTTTGTTCAACTCCAACCCCTCTATACTCCTCCCTCTTTTCAAATTTTCTCTCTTTTTTTTTCCCCTTCCTTCTCCCCCCTTACAATTTTGGGGACGAAGAACTAGCTGCCTACTGATTACTCATTTCAATGTTGACAACTATCTATCATCCAACGATAGATATTTAATATACAGGTGGCTTATTTTATAGCATATTGCATGTGGCAAAGGCCAAAAAAGCAACGACTTCTGCTCGTAGAAATGGATATATATGAAACACCCGATGCAATGGGCTGCGTTCAATTTTATTTTCTCCCATTTAGGATTTTTGTCTAATAAACACACTCAAAATGCAAACATTTACTGTTTGTTTGGTAATATAGTAATTTTTATAGTTATAATTTAAAAAGAATTTATAAATTATAATTTAAAAACTATCCAATTGAACACAGTTATACCTCTTATTTACCAAGCACCTAGTCAACAGATAATTTTCTCAATCCAATTGGGTGTTTTGAGTTTCTTATGGAAATCTATCAAGGGTCAGAAATTTAACATGATTCTTTTCTTCTACCTTTTATTTTTTCTCTGCTTCTTGTCATTTTGTTGAGCATTTGATAAATTTAGTATTGTTTTCTTTTTTACCATGTATAACTGATACTTAGATCATTTTCCATCGAACAGATGGAAAGAATCTTGTGGAAGACATTGTCAAATTAGGCAGGTGGACGGAAGATGCCAAAGCAACTGAAGAGAGGGAGATGTAAAAAAATCTTCCTTCAAATTCTTTCCTGCTGTTGTCTGGATAGTACTCTACCTGACGAATAGTTTATTTAACGATAAAATGGCATGCCATCTAATGTGATTAGGATCCGTAGATGAGTTTTTGAGCAATTTTGTTTGACGTGGGGCTATATACCTGACCCCTATCTGTTAGGGTCATATATATAAGAGTAACCTTGGTTTTCCCAGCTCGTTGATAAAGCTGGACATGCTTGCTAGTGCTGTAAAAGTGAATTCTGATAAATATATAAATGATATAGGTACACAGTACAGAACAAGAAATCGATATATTGGGTGTGACAGTTATATCTCGTGCCTCTGGAAATAAAATACTCTGTGCAAGTTTATTCTTCAGATTGAGAAATCATGCCTTTCATATGGTGTTGATCTAGTTGAATTAGGTGGGGATGTGTAATCAAGTTTATGATTGAGGCAAACTACATCAGCTAAATAACATGCATTTTCAAGTTTTAAGGCCGTGCATATGTAGGCTTTCACACTTTTGAATCTTTGGTTTCATGGAACTTCCTTGCAAGTTCTGCTGCAAATTCCGTAATATTCTTATCAGAGCTTCCGCCTTCATCTACTGCTGTTTTGGCTAGTTTCATCCATTTCTCAGAGTTCCTTCTCATCTCATTCCCTCTTTCACCTTCCATCACTTCCCTTATACACCCTTCTACCTCTTCTTTTGTGACAATCCCCTTTTCATTTTCCTTCACTCTAACCCCTACATGCCAAACATCGGCAATGCACTTTGCATTTGTTGGTTGATCAGTCCAGTGTGGCATTGCCACCATTGGCACTCCTAAGCTCAATGCCTCGAGTGTTGAGTTCCACCCACAATGAGTCATGAAGCAACCGACAGACTTGTGAGCCAGAACCTCTAGCTGCGGGCTCCAGGTCACAATCAGACCCTTCTCTGATGACTCCTCCACAAAGTTGGTTGGAAGTTTTTTCCTTTCCGATTCTCTGACTACCCACAAGAAGCAGCAGTCACTCCTCTTTAGGCCCCAAGCAATTTCTGCCATTTGCTCCTTTGGAGGAGTGGACCGTAGTCATGGTCAAACCACTTTGCAGACAAGGAAGGAACAAACGTGGTAACCAAGTTTACAAAGCTTGGAGGCTACTCAATTTATTTTTCTTTATTTTTTAACGCTACACTACATTTTTTTTATATAAGTCTAGGCGTCATCGTTGATAATTGGATGGGATTATTAGAAGGCATTAGATTTAATGAGTCAAGGAACTCCTGTAGTAATCAAGAACGGAACAAAGATTACAAACATGTATATTAAGCATTTATTAATATAAAATTAAAGTCCTAGTATATATATTAACAATAAAAATAAATAAGTTTAAATTAAAACAAAAAATTACTTGTTGAAACACTTTAAAGCAATGAAATTTTTGATGTTATTAAGGATGAATCTTTTGTCATCAAAATTTTATTGCTATGCACTTGTACTGTCATAACCCAATTTTTGACCATTTTTATTTTTATTATTATTATTTTATTTACTGAAAAGGATAAAAATGATGATAAAAAAAATAATAATAATGATGAAAAACAAGTAAAAATGAAATAAATGAAGAATGAATTAAAATTTGGGTTAAGGGCAACATGATTGGAAGTTTTAGGGTTTAATTAAACTTTGGAATTAATCTAATTAAGCTTGGAATTAATTTAATTAATTAAGTCAAGGGTTTAATTGAAGAATGGATAAGTTTTGAGACTTAATTAAGCTTGGAATTAATTTGATTAATCCAATTAAGGTTTTAATTGGAGAATTGATAAGTTTTGAGACTTAATTAAGCTTGGAATTAATTTAATTAATCCAATCAGGGGCTTAATTGAAGAAATAGCAAAGTTTGGGGTTAATTGGGGGCACGATTGCAACAGATTAAAGTCCAAGGATTAGTTTGTAAAAAACGCCGAAATACAGAGGTCCAATTACAATTTATCCAGGGGCTTGATTACACGATTTCAGAACTTCAGTGACTGGATTGCAAATGGCCATTCCCATCACACAAACGGCGCCGTTTCTAGAAATCAGCCGTCGCCTTCTTCGTCTCCTTCCACAGGAACGGTTTCTGCAGTAATGGCGT
The DNA here is from genome assembly GCF_000002775.5 of Populus trichocarpa. Classification (NCBI taxonomy): domain Eukaryota; kingdom Viridiplantae; phylum Streptophyta; class Magnoliopsida; order Malpighiales; family Salicaceae; genus Populus; species Populus trichocarpa. Next base: position 15,142,254 of record NC_037291.2, on the reverse strand, counting down.
TGAAGCCGTTTCAATTGTAGAGGTGCTTGGCATTCTCTGGCTATAAAGCCAGAGAAGATGAGAGAGCGCGGGAGGAGCAAAAAAGGGAAAAACTGTGAGCGACCGAAGAGGAGAAAAAAAGGGCAGAACCGAGGGGCCAATGGGGAGCATGAACGAAAACAGAGAGGGGACCTAAAAACAGAGAAATAGGGAGATAGCAAAAGGACAGCAGGCCTGCTTTGCCTTTGTTCTCAAAACGCAAGTGAAGTGCAGGGAAACTGCAAGCGTTGGTCAGCCTAATTATTCGTCTCCAGCTGCACACTCCAAACCATCGGAAGAGAGAACTGAGAAAAACAAGAGAAAAGGCGGAAAAAAACCTAGGGGAGAAGAAAAAGCCACGAAGGGCAGGGGAGACTAAAAAACGGGGAAAACAGAAACAGAGGAAGAACTGAAAAAATGGAGGAACAGACCAAGAACCACAGAAAAATGGAGGACGAACAGTGACCAGAAAAAGAAGAACCACCCGAGAGAACCGGCTTCGTCTTCATCTTCAGGAGCAGCAGACCAGGTAAGTAAACTTCTCTTTCCCCGCTTTTCATTTTAATTCACCGGCTACTGTTTACTTTGAATTTTAATTCACACATTCTAACTCATTTCCTCTATTCTGCTCATGCACGCGTGCTTTCTTTGATTTTTGCCCAGCCGGGTCACTGGCTTGGGCCAGTGACCGGGCCGGGCTGGCTGGGTCTAGCCCAGCCCATGTGGGCTGAGTTGGACCCAGCCCAAAAAATAAAAAAAATAAAAAAATAAAAAACAGAAAAGTAAAAAAAAAGTAGAAAAATAAAAAATGTGTATGCATAAATAAAAATAATATAAATTTATTGGTTTATTCACTGACGCCAGAGTCAGGAATAAAAATACCGGTTTAAATTTATATTATTTTTATTCATTGTATTTTATTTTATTTAGCTAGAAAATAAAAAAAATATGTGCATGTGTAAAAAAATAATTTTTTCTTTTATATGAATATTCACTGACGCCAGAGTCAGGAATGTTATAAGCAAATTATCATAGCATAAACTAATAAACATTTAGCAATTTAAGACAAAACCAGCAATGCAGTCTGTCTCAGGCAGAACGTTTAAGGGGTGATAATATCTTCCCTTTTACGTAACCAATCCCGAGCCATAGAATCTCTGTTGACCAGTTAGGGTTCCTAGTGACCATAATAGTAGGTGGCGACTCCTTAAACAAGACATTTTCCCCTAAAAGAACAAGATGTCAGATATCTGTTCTTTCCATGTACATATTTGTGGGCCGCCGTGATGTCGGCTGCGACATGTACAATTAGGATTTTTGTAATATACCTCCTTAGATTCTATCACTGCTACTTTGATTTAGATGCATTTTTAAACAAAGTCTTTGAACCAAAAATTATGTAACTTAAATATCTCTCAACAAGATGAATCTAAACTCTAGATTTGAAAGGAAAATCAAAGCATACAAAAAAAAAACAGTAAAATATGAGATGAAAAAAAGTGCATTAAAATATGAAAAACATTGTTGAAAACTCTTCATTCACCTTCTTTTTATAGTTGATTTTGAAAGCTCAAAAATATTAAAGAATTAATCTTGATAATAATCAAAATTAATTCCTATATTATCAACATTTGATTAACTACATACTACAAATCAAGAATTAAATCTGAACATAGTGACCATAGATCTATGTTTTTTAGAATGAAAAAATTGTTTAGATTTGGAACAAAAGTTTATGGAAGAGATTAAAACATTTATAAGTTGAACTAGACAAATAATGGGTTGGAATAAATAGTTCTTTAGGGACTGGACCCAAGTCCAAGTCCTAGTTTACAAAAAAAAATAATGTTTTCTTGACCCAAAATATTATTTTATAATAAACTTAAACCTATGCCCGAATACGAGTTGGGCCAGGATAGCACATGTATTTAACCCTAAAACTCATTTTCCTAAGACCTCTCCCTTCTAAAACTTTGGAATTTCTTTGAGCTCAATTTTAATTTTTCAATTAATCATTTTATAAACATTGTGAAAACTTTGTTTCTTTCCTATGTAAAATAAAACTCTTTAAAGAATTTTGGATTTCATCAAAACATGTAAATTAATAAATTATAGATTATGTTGATGTTCTATGTTAAGAAACATATATTGAAGATATTAATGATGTAATTATCCTATTAAATTGTTATAAAAAATACTTAATTGATGTTATCCTATTATAAAGTGACATTAAATTGTTTTTCTAGCTAATATGCTTTAATTAATGTTATTAGGACTTTGAACTTGTTGGTTAATATTCTTTGGAGTTTTATAAGTTCATTCTTTTATATATTGAAGTCGTTTGGGAACGTGATATAAATTATATTTTCAAAAAATTTAATTTTTTTAATAAAAATAAATATTTTTTGAATGTTTTGGATTGTTTTGATAAGATAATTTTAAAAATAATTTTTTAAAATTAAAAAAAATCAATTTAATATATTTTAATATAAAAAATATTTTAAAAAATAACCACGAGTATATTTCAAATAAATATATTATCTTTTAGTGTTTGCCGGGGCTGTGAAGTTTGTGTGATGGGACCTTGACAATGAAGGATTGTAAGTGTCCACCTTTTCTACCCCCATGTTTTCTCCTATTGGCCATGTGGTCTTCTATTGACTTGGAAAATTCAAAATAAAGAGTCCCTATCTACCGTCTTCTATTGACTTGAGGTTTTTTGATTTGACAGCTTTTGGATTTCCCTTTTTTTCTTTATATTGGCTATAATATTCTTTGGAGTTTTAGGCCGCTCATTCCTTTAGATATTGTCTTCTACTAGTTGCCGGGGCTGTGAAGTTCGTGTGATGGGACCTTGACAATGAAGAATTGTAGCTTCAAGAGTCCAACTTTTCTTCCCCATGTTTTCCCCTATTGGCCATGTAGTCTTCTGTTGACTTGGAGAATTCAGAATGAAGACTCCCTAGCTACCGTCTTCTATTGACTTGGTAATGAAGTTGACAGTGGTCCTCGCATCTTTAATTATTTTTGGAAGTGATTTGATGGTAATTAAGTACCGTCTTCTAGGCATCTTTAATTCTTCGTATACAAAAATATCAAGTGAATCGAAGAGTACGGAATGCAAAATTCTTCTTAATTAGCAGGAAGCACTAATTTCTTCTTAAATAACCATGCAATAATCCCTACATGTTTAGGCAACAATTACCTTAGCTTCACAATCCGACTTTTTTTTCGTGGATACCGAATCCAATACCGAGTCCTCTATTTTCTTTCGTGGATACTTCGCTAAAATGGCAGTATTTCTTCTCCCAGCTCCCTGGATATGGAAGGTTATTCGTATCTTATGCCTGAAAAATATTTATTTTGTTTTATTATATATAAATATCAGTTTTTTTTATTTATAACTATATTTTTCACTTGTTGTGAAAAAAAAATTAATACAACCTACATATTTAATTTTTTGTGTTAGAAAAAAAATTAATTCATAACAAGGCGAGTTGAATAAACGAATTAATAATTTTTTTATATGTATTTATTGACACAAATTAATGATTTTCAATTTATATAATTAAATACATACTTAGATGAGCTGATTTGAGAGATTATAAGTGTTTATAAGGATATATATGTGAGTTCTCAAGTTATTTTTTAACATGGTAGAAAAAATAATAATATTGTAATTACTGCAATAAAATATTATTTCTTTTTAATTTTTGTATAATATTTTTTTTTAAAAAAAGTGTTTACAAAAAATCAGAAAAATTAAGAATATGTGTTGGGATCTTTTAGTATTAATAAAAATAAATAGCCAGGACGGTTAAAAAAATTTATTTATAATTTAATCTCAAATACATCTATTAATCATGTTTTTAAAACAAAGTTAAAATATTATTATCCCCGCTTTTCACTTCCTATTTTCTTTTTTATTATTTTTAATGAAGTGCTCACATAATATACGTAGTTTTTTACCAGGTACTAACATCTAGGCTCAATCTTGACACCCAGCCTCTTACATATCTTGCGTCTGGCTCTCGAGCTCGCTTTATCAAATCACCAACTTCACCCAATCTATCTTATTCAACAAGATTGATAATTTAAGCAGCTCATCTCATATGGAAATATTCTTCTTTGCTGGATTTCCAAGCAACACATTTATCTTTCACATGATCAACATGAATATGTTGGAATTTTTTTAGTTTGTCTAGGAGTAAGCATGCAAGATATTAGTGATGTAATTATCCTATTAAAATGTGATAAAAATACTTAATTGATGCTATCCTATTATAAAGGACATTAAATTGTTTTTCTAGCTAATATGCTTTAATTGATGTTATTAGGACTTTTATTTTGTTGGTTAATATTCTTTGGAGTTTTAGGCCGCTCATTCCTCTAAATTGTCTTCTACTTATTGCCGGGGCTGTGAAGTTAGCGTTATGGGGCCTTGACAATGAAGAATTGTAGCTTGAAGCGTCCAACTTTTCTACCTCCATGTTTTGTCCTATGTATTGACTTGGAAAATTCAAAATAAAGACTCTCTAGCTACCGTCTTCTATTGACTTGAGGGTTTCTGATTTCGCGGCTTTTGGATTTCCCTTTTCTTCTTTATATATATATATATATATATATATATATATATATATATATATATATATATATATATATTCTTCTTTTCTTTTCTACCCGATTAATTAAGTTTATTACATGGGGGCTTTCTGTAATTTTTCAAACTTTCCTCCCTTTTCCCACGTCGCCGATTTATTCTTTCAGTTAGTTATATCTAATATTAATTTTTTTCATATAAATATATTTATTTTTAATATTCATTAAATATTTAATTAATGAATCTAGAGTAGAGATAAAGTTTTTGGAATAAAAATATTTTGCAAAGAAAATTATAAAGTTATTATAATTATGAGATTCATATTATATCAAATCATTGTTCCTAAATGTTCATAATCAATGCTATATTAAAATCGGACATTAATTAGACTTATTGAGACTAATACATATTATGTTATTTCTTTTATGAAATGAAACAGTTGTTCTTATAAACTGGGGTATGAGGGTAACAGATGGGTAGATATTGAGTATAACATGAATTATATGAATATATTTTAGTAATCAAGAAATGATTCATCAACATAGGTGACTTAGAGAAAATGTTTCACATGTTCACAAATAAAATTGATTGTAAATTCTTGCAAAATGTATAATGAGATTTGAAAAAAGTTTTAAATCTTATTTTGTGATATAGTATAAAAATAAGACAACATTGCAATTACTACAGTGAAATATCATTTTTTTTTATTAATATTTTTTAAAAAAAATGTAAAGGAAAAACTAAAAGAAATTACAAAATAATAAAGATAAAAACAAAAAAAAATGTTTATAAATTAAATAGGCCAAGTTTAATGCCAAGTATAAAGAGCGAAAAAATCTAAGAAAAATATATGTCTAAAAAACCCAAAAAAATATATATTTGTTATCAGTACAATACCTACTGCAACTAAAAAAAAAAAAAAAGGAACAAGGAACAAAAATTATAGTTGTATCATTTCTACTAGAATTTACCATTTTCTTTTACATTTTAGTACATGTATACTTTTTCTTGGATAATAAAAAGATTAAAATAATAAAAAATATTAATTTATTTTCCACTTAAAAACACTACAAATTAACACTTCCCCAGATCATATAATAATCTAAAAAAATCTTAAAATCATCTGAATAACTAAAAATTAACAAAATTAAAATTCTTTAAACAAAGCCGGCAAATCGGAGTGAATAGGTTTGAATACATTTCTAGAAAAAATTAAAAATCAAGGCAAACGAATAGATATAGAAAGCAAAAGAGTAGAGAAGACCTCATTATGATTCTAAGAAATATTGTTTGATTCTCAAATCCATCCCTATGAAATCAATTTTATTCATTTCATCCCAGACCTATTAGAAATTAGACGACGTATATTTGCCTCCTCCAGTAGCCAAAAGACACAGAAGAAAAGAGCACATTACAGTTCTTGAATGGAGGGACAAATTGTCTAAGATAGCTTTGGAACGGGGTGTTCCTCCAACTTGTAGTTTAAGCTACTATGTTTTTTTCTGCATAGACTTGGGAAGTCATTTGTTCGAACAATTGATTTTCCGACAAGTCTCTTAATCTCATCATCCACTAGCACTTGTTTTCTTCTTCGTAGATTCCCAATTATCCACTTCATCAATCTCTATCCCGTCAAAATGAATTTGGGGCAAGAAAACCCAATTATCATTCAATAAATTAGAAAGTGTAAATTGTAAAACCCAACCAATAAGATATGTCTTCGTAGTAGTTTTTTTGTTTTTGTTTTTTTTCTAATCATATTTACTATGGCAATAATACATCATTGCAACATTTATTTTTAGATTTATTTAAATCCAAGATAATAATATAGGAAAGGGAAAATCATTTACTACCGATGATCGTCTTCAATTCAAGAAATATAATCTCTTCTCATTTGTTTTTTGATTAGGCCCTAATAACACATTAAGATATAACATTAAGAATCAGCTTTGCAATGGATCAATAATAATTTTTTCATGTAAAAATACTTAAGTTGAGTTAAAAATACAGAATATATAACACATAGCATAGCAACACCCAATACACTGGTAATTAATTTCTTTCCTTTTAGTTTTTTTTAAAATATTTTTAATTTTAATTTTTTTCTCTTTAGATTTTTTTTCTTTTCTCATATTGAATTTTTTTTCATATAAATTGATGTGATTTTTTTATATTGTATAAAAGTTGAGTGATGATAAATATTTTTCATTTGAGGTTGGGTTGAATTTTCTTATTAAAATATGTTTTTACATCTTAAAAAATTTAAATTTTATTTATTTTAAATTAATATGTTTTGATATTTGTTTTTTATAAATATTATATCTAACTCCACAGCAAGACCCAAAAAAATTGAGTACGGCTCTTCAGCCAGAACGAATTCAAGTATATTGGCCATCTGGTCTTCTGTTGACTTGGAAAATTCAGAATGAAGACTCCCTAGCTACCGTTTTCTATTGACTTGGTAATGAAGTAGACAGTGGTCCTAGCATCTTTAATTATTTACGCTAATTGAAAACAAAAAATTAGTGTGGATACTGGAAAATTGATCTAAATATATCATGACCGTCAACGTTTAGAAAAACAATAAAATTCAAAGCAAGGATGCAATTCTGCCAGACGTATATATGGAGCCAAAAATCTTTTCAGTCAAATATTTCTCAAGTTAACATTGTTATAAACCATGCATGCATGCATAATTCTTAATTACATTATTAAAATAGAAAAAGGTTAAAAAAAAACTAGAACAATAGGACATTTAAAAATAAATAAATAAATAAATTAGCTTAATTAGCAAGAAGCACTAATTTCTTCCCTATGTTTGAGGCCGCAAGTCTCACCATGTTAATTTTTTCTTAATTAGCATGACTTTTCAACTAAGAGCCATATAGCTGGCTTCCCCTTTGTTTGGTGGGAACTCTCCATGTAATTTCCTAATGCAATAATTCCTAATTTCCTAATGTAATTCCCTAATGCAATAATTCGACCTGTGGATGTTATGTTCAAAAGGATGACTGCTTCTCCATCACTCGTCATTCTTTTAGCGTACATGCTTATTAATGTTTGTATATATTCCATGTAGTTAATTATATGTGATATTAATTTTTTTATGTAAATATATTTTATATTAATAAAAGCTTATTTATTTTTAATATTCATCAAATATTTGATTAATAAATCTAGAGTAAAGATAAAGTTCTTGAGATAAAAATGCTTTGCAAAAAAAAATTACAAATTGTTACAATTATGAGATTCATATTACATCAAATCATTGTTCCTAAATGTTTCTAGTCAATGTTTTATTAAGACCGAACATTAATTATAGTTGGTGAGACTAATACATATTATGTTATTTTCTTTATGAAAGGAAGTAGTTATCCTAAAAAACTTAGGTATGAGGGATATTTAGAATTAATATATAGGTACTTGTTATAGACATATACACTGAACTGACCCGCATGAAAATTTTATATGGTGATATCACTTGTGTCTATGAAAAGGCTCACATGATGGTTGTGTAAGTTATTCTTAGACTTCAGATCATTAAGTTATCTTATATATAGAGTGTTATATTTTGATCATGCTACATGTTGTCCTAATCAAGGGTAACAAATAGGTATATATTGGGTATAACATGAATTATATGAAGGTATTTGAGTAATCAAGAGAGAATTTATTACCCTAGGTTAATTAGAGAAGATGTTCCATATATTCTCAAATAATATTGATTTTAAATTCTTGCGCAAGGTCAAATGAGATTTGGAAAGAGTTTCAAATCTTATTTTTTTAACATAGTATAAAAATGAGACAACATTGCAATTACTACAGTGAAACATCATTTATTTTTATTATTTGTATAATATTTTTTCTAAAAAAGGTGTAAAGAAAAAAGAGGAAAAGTTACAAAAGAATAAAGATAAGAACAAAATAAATAGTATAAATAACTCAAGTATAGAGTGATAAATATTCCAAATGTAAAGAATAAAAAATAATAATTTTTTCAAAAAAATATAAAGAAAAAAAAGGAAAAACTAAAACAAATTACAAAACAATGAAGATATATATATATAAAAAAAAGACAATTCAATCCCCCTAATAGCTTTGGGTCATGCTGTTGAGCAGGACTCAACCTAACAGCGTTGGGTCTGGCTGCCTAGCAGGACCCAACAGTGGTGGGTCCGGTTACCTAACCAGACTCAGCAGCTTTTGAAAGAAAACTTGGGCTTAGCTTTCCAGTAGGACCCAATAGCGTTAGGTCCGGTTGTCCAGCCAGACCTAACAGCTTTTGGATGAAAACTTGAATCCGGCTGTCCAGCCAAACCCAATAGCTTCTTGGCTGTCAAAATCAATACTACTGGGTCTGGCTTGACAATCAAATCTAATGTTATTGAGTCTGAGATGGCTATCAAACCCAAGTTTTTCATGAAACAACACTACACTACTAGTGGATCCACTACACTACTAGTGGATCCATCATGTGGTCTTAGAAGAAGGAAAACAGAGAAATGAGAGAAGAATGATTCTGTTATTTCTTGCGTAAGAGACTCTTACGTAATCCTCCTACCATTATATACTTCCCCGCCTGCATCCTTAACACGATTTATTCTATTATTAACTAACTCTAACCGTCTCTTAACAACTTCTAACACGTGTCCATGCATCTGCCAGCTACCCTAATTAATCGACACTAACAGTGACCATATTGCTGTTCGTTATGGGCAATTGGGAAACCCACATTTGGTCCTATTTATATACCTTTTTTCTCAACCAAACCCTTCAACTCCATATTATTTGAGAAAAATAAAAATAAAACTAAAAACCCATTAATTCTCTGTGAATTATAAAGAAGTATAATTTCTGTAAGCAAACAATCATAATTTATCTTTGACATTTCAAGCAACCTGCAGAACTTGTTTAAGTTGTTATCAATCATGGGCCCTACAATTATTTTCATCAGTCTATTATTTGTTGTTGTTTTTCTTCAAGCTTGTGGAACGGGTTGTTCCTCCAACTTGTTGTTTAAGCTACTTTGCTTTTTTTCTGCATAGACTTGGGAAGTCATTTGTTCGAACAATTGATTTTCCGACAAGTCCCTTAATCTCATCATCCACTAGCACTTGTTTTTCTTCTTCGTAGATTCCCAATTATCCACTTCATCAATCTCTATCCCATCAAAATGAATTTGGGGCAAGAAAACAATATCATTGCATAAATTAGAAAGTGTAAATTGTAAAACCAACCAATAAGATATGTCTTGATAGTAGTTTTTTTTTGTTTTTTTCTAATCATATTTACTATGGCAATAATACATCATTGCAAAATTTATTTTTAGATTTATTTAAATCCAAGATAATAATATAAGAAAGAGGAAATCATTTACTACTGATGATCCTCATCAATTCAAGGATTATAATCTCTTCTCATTTTTTTTTTGATTAGACCCTAATAACATTAATCAGATATATTCCAGTTTTCATTTCTAGGGTAATAGGTTAAAAAAAATACCCTAAAATTTGGATCAATATGGAATTAGAAATTTAGATAAAACATGGATGTGTTTGAATGAAGAAATTTTGGGCAGAGATGACGTATACAGACAGGGTATGCCAAGAACCAGTAAGTTATTATTTGTTCCTGTAGGTTGTTTCTACTGGATATATTTTTCACCAGTAAGTTATCCTAGAGTTTGCTTGGACTTGCTCAACAAACAGATTAAAAAAATGAAGTTTCACCAATCTGTCATCAGAGTCTGTAAATGTTACAGATGATTTAAGTTCGTTTACCAAATTTTTCAAGAACATGTTTGTCTTTGGTAGCTTATTGTCATAGCTGTGAACTCTGAAGAAAAATGATCTTAGAAACCAAAGTCCTGCAATGTAATTCCATTTTGTTCTCTTTTTTAGCTAATCTTTCTGGGTAGGTTCTCTGGTTTGAGGCTGGTGCTGAAGAAAGGGGAAGCCGACGCTGCTACTTTTTAGTTTCCTCTGCTTTTTGGATATTCCTGGGCTGGGTTCCTTTGGCTCAGTCTCCTTCTTGCGTCTGTCTGTCTCTCTCTCCGCTGCTGGAGATGGCTAAGACAATGGTCACACTTTCCTCTGGTTTTTTCACCAGTTTTTCCTCCCCGTTTGCGTCTTCGTCCTCCTGTGCTTCCTTCGTGTTCTAGGTTCTCTCCCCGTTTTTTCCCCCTGTTTAAGCTTTCTTGTACTGCTCGCTCTGCCTCTCTGTTTTCTCCTTCCCGCGGTTCTGCTTTTTTTCTCCTCTCGGTTCTGCTTTCTTTTTCTGGCTTTATAGCCAGAGAATGCCACCGTTACCCAGGTAATAAAGTGACTGTTATTGCAGGATTAATGGCGATGCATCGTTGGGCATCCGTTTTTTTCCGGTCGGGCGAGGAAGATGAACAGTGTTGATGGCCATTTGCGTTTTGGTCCTTGACGTTTTAAACGTTTTGTAGTCAAGCTCCCTGGATAAACTTTAATTGGACCCCTGGATGTTATCACCATTTACATAATGGTCCTTATACTTTAATTTCTTTCAGTTTTAACCCGAATCAGCCCCAAACTTTAGTATTTTTCAATTAAGCCCCTGATTTCATAAATTAAACTAATTTCAAGTTCAATTAAATCCAAAACTTTTCAATTCTTCAATTAAACTTTTAATTTGGTTAATAAAACTAATTAAAGTTTAATTAAATTCCAAAATTTTTAATCATGTCTTTAATCCAAATTTTAATTCATTTTTTATTTATTTAATCATTTTTTTTATTTGTTTTTTTTTTCATCATCATTTTTTTTTTTCAGGAAATAAAATAATAATAATAATAATTAAAATAAAAAGATCAAAATTGAGTTATGAAAATACTAAAATATTAAAGCATCCCCATCATTCTCTGAATCTTCCTTCAAATATTACAATGAAACATCACAGCTCTGCTCTGACATGCAATTGAATCAGTATTGATAGGCTTTAATTAATGTTATTACGCCTTTGATTTTGCTGGTTGGCTACTCTTTGGAGTTTTTGCCTTTATTTGGAACTATGTTTTAAATAATTTTGAATAATGTTTTATGAAATTTATTTTTTTATGTTTTTAGATAATTTTAATATATTAATATTAAAAATAATTTTTTTTATGTTATTATGTCTTTATGTAATTTTCCAAACTTTCCTCCTTTTTCCCACGTCGCCGATTTTTTTTTATGCCCTTCCATTTCTGACAGAAATTTGGAAGATTCAATTCCCTCTTAAAGTTTTTTGTTTTTTGTTTTTGTTTTTAAAGAAAAAAACATCATTTGTATCAATTCAGAATTACATCCCAAATCTATATATTTTATCAATTAAGTCCTAATTATTTCTCAAATATGCTATTTTGTCAATCTCCTTCAGTAGTTCAAGTTTGATTTGCATATTTTATACCCTAAAATAGTGTTGACTTGAAAACAATTTAATGTAAAGGTCAGTGTAATAAGCATATTCTTCTTAATTTGCAGGAAGCACTAATTTCTTCTCTATGTTTTAGGTCGCATGTCTCCCATGTTATTTTTTTTCTTAATTAGCAACTGAGAGACGTATAGTTGGCTTCCTCTTTCTTAAATAGTTAATCAGTTAGTTATATCTAATATTGATTTTTTTCATATAAATATATTTATTTTTAATATTTATTAAATATTTAATTGATGAATCTAGAGTAAAGATAAAGTTTCTGGAATAAAAATGTTTTGCAAAGGAAATTACAAAGTTGTTATAATTATGAGATTCATATTACATCAAATCATTGTTTCTAAATGTTCATAATCAATGTTATATTAAGATCAGATATTAATTAGAGTTGTTGAGACTAATACATATTATGTTATTTTTTTTATGAAATGAAGCAGTTGTTCTCATAAACTAAAGTATGAGAGTAACAGATGGGTAGATATTAGGTATAACATGAATTATATGAAGATGTTTGAGTAATCAAAAGAGTATTCATCACCATAGGTGACTTAGAGATAATGTTTCATATGTTTACAAATAATATTGATTGTAAATTCTTGCGAAAAGTAGAATGAAATTTGAAAAGAGTTTTAAATCTTATTTTGTAACATAGTATAAAAATGGGACAACATTGCAATTACTACAGTAAAACATCATTTCTTTTTATTATTTGTATAATAGTTTTTTAAAAATAAAAGTGTAAAGAAAAAACTAAAAAAAATTACAAAATAATGAAGATAAAAACAAAAAACAATGGTTATAAATTAAATAGCCCAAGTTTAAAGTGATAAATATACCAAGTATAAAGAGGGAAAAAATCTAAGAAAAATGTCTAAAAAACCCAAAAAAATATATATTTGTCATCACTACAATACCTACTGAAAACAAAAAAAAAAAAAGAACAAAAATTATAGTACATGTATAATTTTTCTTGGATAATAAAAGGATTAAAATAATAAAAAAGATGAATTTATTTTTCAATTAAAAACTCCACAAATTAACACCTCTCCAAATCATATATTAAACCAAAAAAATTTCAAAATCATCTAAATAACTGAAAATTAATGAAATTAAAATTCTCTAAACGAAGCCTGATCTCCTTTCTCAAAGATGTTTAAAGAAAACAACCACCACTATCAAACTTTTATCGCTAAATGAAATATCAATAACGACAAGTGTCATTTCTAAAAAGTGGCTCCAACAACGAAATTCTCTTTAATAACTAAAAAATAAACAAAATAAATTTTTAAATTAAAATAAAAATTATCATGAATTTGGTGTGAGGCAAGTAATTATTTTTCTAGTTTTACTATACTTTGCAGTACTCTTTCTTTTAATTTGTTTTTATTTTTATGATAATTTAAATCTAATTTAATTTAATTTGGCGTGAAATTAAAAGGAAAAAAGAGTTCAAATAAAACAACAAACAAAATTAAATGGTTGAATTTTCATATGAACAGTAAAACTGATTCATGTCTTTGCTAATATTAAAGTACGTACTATGCTCTTCACTGTGTTTAATTTATAAGTTTATATAGGTCAAAGTCTGTTCATATATTAATTGACTGAACGGGCCAAGACGACCACTACCTTGATTTTGTAATTGCCTTCACTTTCTTCGGTAGGAACCTTCATGTTACCATTATGTACTGTTCATTTTTATAAAATTCAAAGTTGGCTTCCCCTTTTCTTTGGTGCGAACTCCTCATGTAATTTCCTAATGCTTCAGCAGGAACCATGCCATAATTAATTCGTAGACTTGACCCATGATCGATCACTTTCGTATTGAATGAGGATGGACCCAGCTTATATAAAAGAGTATTGTTCTCAAGACCACCATATATATATATATATATGCAGGCAGAGTAACAAAACAAAACCATTATTGCAAGTTTTCTCTCGATGTTGAGTGGAATATCAAAGCACCTTTTCGGTGCATATCCAGCCCTTCTTCTTCTAGTCGTCCTAGCCGGCCACCAGAGTTGCAGTGCTAGAAAGAACAGTACTGTTTACTGTGCTCCTTCTTCCTGTGGCAACATCCATAATATTAGCTACCCTTTTCGACTAAGTACCGATCTCAATAGCTGCGGCAACCAAAAATATGAACTTACTTGTGAAAACAACCGCCCAGCTTTATACTTGAAAGCTTTATACTTGAATGAGACGGTAAAATATTACGTCCAGGCAATCGATTACAGCAACTTCACGATTCGACTTGTGGATGCTGATGTTCAGAAGGATGATTGCTTCTCTATCCCTCGTCATTCTTTAACCAACGATTATTTATCCTACAACTGGGATTATTATCTTTCATATTATACATCAACTTTTGTTTTTATGAGTTGCCCAAATCCAATACTGATCAGTCCTTCATACAATATTGTGGATGCTTCTTCATGCAAAAATGGTAGTACTCTTTTTAATTCTACATCTAATATTTCTTCTCCGAGTTCCCAGAATTATTCCTATGTCTTTATTGCCTATGCCCATTCCTATGATGATTACTGGAGGGACATACAAGACTTGTGCCATGTAAATTTGATGTATCCCGCGTCTTTCACTTTTGATCAGCCGACAAATGAGACCACTATTATTTCCTATATAGATGTCCACGATAGTATTCTATATGGGTTTGATCTTTCATGGTCTTGGGCCTGTTGTGATTTTCTGAAAGAGAACCGCTGCAAACTTGATAAAGCCGACCTAAGCATGTATTGCGGTACGTTACTCTCTCTCTCTCTCTCACACACACACATAAATATCTTAACAGCTCACAGTTTGCTGATAAAAAGAGAAAAATAATGCGTTGCCGTTTGTCTTAAGCTCTTATTAGCTCTTTCATTCATATCAGCTGCATATAATTATCCTCTTAAAAGGATTTTATTAATTTAACTCTTTCTTTTTTATATATATAGATGTAGGATTAAGCGCTTCTCCGATCCAATTTGCAACAGGTAAGTAACTCTTTCACATCACAGTTATTTTTTTCAGATCAATTTGTGAATATAAACATGATCATACGAACAATTTTCATAGAAAAAAAATTGTCATATTTTATAATTTATTTATTTTATTTGAAATAATAATAATAATTAATATTAATTATTATTATTATTAATTGTTGTTATTATTACTATTACATTACATGGAACATTAACATATATTATCCAAAGGGCTTGATTTTTAAACTCCACAATTGTATATGAATTTATCTTTCCCTCTCTCTCTCTCAAATTTTAAAATCTTATATCTCTTTCTTACAGCCTTATTAATTATTTTTTTAAAAAATATATTTTCTCTATCATAATTTAAATTTTACACCCCATATATTATCTAAAACTGACTTTCACACCTAATAATGATAATTTAAAATATTATATACCTTTTTACATCAAATGCACCATGCATAATTATTCTATATTCCCTAATAAAGAGTAATATCGATTTCACTTAGTCTCTTTATCATTTGTTTGTTTTCCTTGCAGGTTATTTGACTATTTGTCTCAATTTTCTTGGTAAGAACTTATTAAAATAGTGGATCGGGGAGAGAGAGATCTTTAAAAACTTTGCTATTACGTAAACTCTCTAACTTTTCTACCTGAGATCTTGAGAAATTGCATGTAAGATGGTGAAAGGTCGAGTATGGATATCCACTCTACCCATCTCAATAGATACCCATTACTATGAATTTAACCCAATTGAAAATATGACCGATTGAAAATATTCATTTAAGAACACATCGAATTTAACCCATCTCTAACTTAGTCCTTGAACTATAAAAGCCTTACAATTTAACCCAATTACTCATGGCTGTATTTGAAAATATTTATTTTGAACGTCAATAGTAATATAAAAAATCACATCATAACAAAAACACAAGGCAAGATTAGAAACACAAGGGGTAATTGATCAAGTTAGCTCTCAAAATGATAATCCACTCAGTCAATAATAGGGGTTTGCAAAAAAACCGGAAAACCGAATAAACCGAGAAAACCGAGAAAAAATTAACCGAAAAAACCGAACCGAAAAAAAAACCGAATTAACCGATTAAAAAATCACAAAAAAATTCCGGTTCGGTTCGGTTTCGGTTTCTAAAGTCTGAAACCGATTGAACCGAACCGAACCGAACCGGTTCAACCAGCCAACACTTAAAAAAAAAGTAAGTATAAATACAACATTTTCTAACCCTAAAATCACTTTAGCCATCAGCCGCCCCTTCCCTCCCTTTGGCCCTCCCTTCCCCTTCTCTGCATATCCCCCTTCTGTGCATATCCCTCCCTCTCTTTAGCCCCCCCTTCTCTGCATATCCCTCCCTCCATTTATCCTCCCCCTTCCCTTTCTCTGCATATCCCTCCCTCTCATTTCTCTGCATATCCCTTTTAGCCCCCCCTTCTCTGCATAATATCCCTCCCCCTTCTCTGCATATCCCTCTCCCTTTCCTTTACTCTCCTTTGCTTTGATTTTTCTCCCCTCCCTTTACTCTTTGTAAACCTAAAGTTACAGGCTTTATGGGGTGCATGCATGATATGGGTAAGTGCCAAGTTGTGGATTTTTTTTCCTTTCATTCCCCCCCTTTTTTTTCCTTGTTATCTTTTGCTGGCTTGTGTGGCTGCTGGTTTGGATAATTTGTTCATACAATTTTCAGCAAACAAACATGACATCTTTTCTTTATTATGCGTAGCAGAAGCTTTGGATTTGGAAGCTCTTGTGTTTAATTGTGGGCGGTCGGGGCACAGAGCATTAAAATGCCCAAACAAGGAAGATTTTTAGTTGCCTTCTTCGACGCAGGGATTAGGGATTTTTTTGGGACTGTGAACAAGTTGGAATAATTTCGGTTTGAACTGGTTTGGAAGAGAAAAAAACCGAACCGAACCGAACCGAAATTAATCGGTTTGAACCGGTTTTCGGTTCGGTTCGGTTCAAAAAATTAAAAAAAAATAAAATCGGTTTGGTTGTTTATTTTGGTTCAAAACCGGACCGAACCGGAAATGCTCAGCCCTAGTCAATAATGAATTCAATTCGATAATTTTTTAGTACATTTCTTCTTAATTTTGCTTTAAACTCTCCAAGTCTATTTCTAGCTATCAGGTTATTTGAATACCAAAACACACTTACATGCTCTTTCCTTCAGTTAAATTTATGAATTATAAGATTCCGAACATTGACGCAATATTTTCTTTTCCTTGAAATGTAGTTGTATGGCCGCTAAACAAGTTTTCACGAGGTGAGGAGTCTTTAATTATTATGGCTCAATTTTGCAAAAAGAATATATGGATTGGATTTGATACATTTATCTCAGAGGCATTTTCTTTAGTTTTTTGTATGCCAAAATCTTAGACACTGACATTACCTTTTCTTTTCTTGTTTTTCTTTTTGGTGAATATAGCTGACTATTGGATAGCATATGAAAGATCGAGTGAGTTACTTTATTTTATCTTATTATAACACTTTCTAAGAAAACAAAACATATATATACCCTACAGGATTTAAATACTGGCCTTTATGTTCATGCTAGCCTTTTCACTTGTTCTATATATATATCCTACAATATTTCACATATTTACTTTGCTCTTTTTTTATTATTGTAGGGCAATCGTCATATTTGGAATTCAACTATCATAAAAACGGTGAGAATTAGTTCATGCATGTCTTATTTAGGCTAAATTACAATCTTCCTCTTACAAAAGTGGATGTGAAAGTTTTCTTTCATTTGGTTCAAAGAGTTAATCTAAATATTTGGTGTTAATTTAGATAATTAAAATTAATTATATATTAGTTTAATTAGAAGTATCATAAAATTATTACAAAAACCATACAAAAGTTTAAAATTATTACAATCCGAAATTCCTTTTTTTCTTTTCTTGAAGGGATGGTTTTAATTAAAAAGTTCAAGGCATAAATATGATGTATAAACTGCATTTTCATATGATTATACATGCATTGTTTAGCGCATGAGAGTATTGAAATAGAAGTTGTTTTCAATTTAACAGAGATTATTAGCAAAAGTTAGCAAGTTTATCCATATAATCTTATTTTAGTCCTTATCTATTCTTGGCTTATGGAGGAGGGGAGTGTCCAAGGCAACTATCCAAATTAAGCGACAGTCAAGAGCATTGCCTTTATGTAATATTGTTTGTGTTTCTTAGTTTCTATTTGTTTTCATTCCCTTCATATATTTATTTGGCAGGAAATTATACCACGAAGACCAAGACCATCTCTAATTCGGATGCACTAAGCATTCTCATAGTTTTGCTCATTACACTACTTGTGCTCATCGGTAAGTATTTTCTTTTGCTCATTAATTAAATATATGTATTAAGATGCAAAACCATTAAGGGCGATATTATCTCTAGAAGACAATAGCATTACCTTTTGCTTATTTTCATCATTTAAATTGTTAAAAATAAGTCTTTCAAATTTAAATTCCTAAATTCAATTCTAATTACTTATTTTCTTGCAACTGATGTCAATTTTTCCATTAAATATGGAGAAGTGTCAAAAATATAGAAATTCAAACTTGAATTTTACAAAAAAAATAAAAGAAAGATAAAAACGAATTATAAAAAATCACAAATGGGAAACATTAAGAAAAAAAATCAAACTTAAAATCTCTAAAATTATTAGAAACAAATTAAATATTAGATTAAAATGGAAAAAATAAATTGTAACCCTTCATTGAAATTTTAAAATGGACAATGAATGTATATTAAGATGTGAAACCATTAAGTGCGATATTATCTCTAAGTATTGATACTTCAATGGTTTTATCCATTATCTTTTGCTTATCTAAAAAATTATCAATTAAAAATATAAAAAATAAATTGAAAAGCATCTAGTAAAAAAAAAGAAATGGAGTATTTAAAAAGTTATTAAATATTAAAAAATAAAAAATGTAAATAAATAAGAATGACTTAACATATTTTATTTTTCTCTTTTTCTCTATTATGACAAAATAATATTTATAATACTCCATGATGTTTATTTTCTAATGGTTTGTCAATTTCATTTTTCAATCTAATTTTTGTATTCAAATTTATTTTAATTTTCAAAATTTGAATTTTTATTTTTTCCTAATATTTCTCAATTGTTGATTTTATACAATTTTTTAATTATTCTTTTTTTAAAAAAATTATAGGTGTGAAATTATATATTCTTGGCATGCGTTGACATTTAGTGGAAGTATTGATCAAATCACAATAGAGGGATCATATTATAAAATATCTAGAATAAAGGGACTGGACAAATAAAAATATAATATTCAAAATATCAAAAATAGAGGTGTGAAATATACAATTATTTCATTGTTTATTAGAGCTATGAGTTTAAAATTAGAGGATTAGGATGGAATTAAAAAAATGAATTAAAGTTTGAGGACTATTTTAATGACTGTTCTAACAAACAAAGAGAGATATTTTATAAGGTAATGAATAACATTACAAAATTTGAAAACAACATATATAGTCAAGAAAAACTTGATATATATATTTTTCCATAATAACAAATAATATGTTTCCATAATTGATTAATGTTCTTATAATGTCTATATGCAGGGATATATCATATATTATTATTCATTTGTGGGTTTCCATGTCTCATAACCTTATTGGTCTATACATGGCGAAGAAGGCATTTATCAATGTTTGGTAACATAGAAGAATTCTTGCAAAGTCATGATCATAATCTCACGCTTATAAGGTACTCTTACTCGGAGATTAAGAAGATAACTCATGGATTCAATGACAAGTTAGGTGAAGGAGGTTATGGCTCGGTGTACAAAGGAAAGCTTCGTAGTGGTCGTTTTGCGGCTGTAAAAATTTTGCGCAAAGAAAAAGCTAATGGGCAAGAATTTATCAATGAAGTTGCCACCATTGGAAGAATTCACCATTGCAATGTGGTGCAGCTCATAGGCTTTACTGTTGAGGGCTCAAAGCGTGCCCTTATATATGAGTTCATGCCTAATGGATCTCTTGAAAAGTATATTTTTTCTAGGCAAGGTTGCATACCGCTGAGCAACCAAAAAATATATGAAATTTCTCTTGGGGTGGCTCGTGGCATTGAATATCTACATGAAGGTTGTGACATGCAAATTTTACATTTTGACATCAAGCCTCACAACATTCTTCTCGATGAAAATTTCACTCCAAAAGTCTCAGATTTTGGACTTGCAAAATTATATCCAACTAATAATAGTGTTGTATCCCTCACTATGGCTAGAGGAACGATGGGATACATGGCTCCTGAGTTATTTTACAAAAGTATCGGAGGCGTCTCTTACAAAGCCGATGTCTATAGTTTTGGGATGTTGTTGATGGAAATGGTTGGGAGAAGGAAAAATCTGAATGCATTGGCAGATCATTCAAGCCAGATGTACTTCCCTTCATGGATTTATGATCAGGTTAATGAAGGAAGGGATATACTTGAAGATCAAGCGACAGAGCAGGAAAAGAATACAATAAAAAAGATGACTATAGTGGCATTATGGTGCATACAATTGAAGCCTATTGATCGTCCCTCGATGCACAGAGTTGTACAGATGCTTGAAGCAGATATTGAATCTCTACAAATACCTCCTAAGCCTTTTCTCGTTCCACAACAGACATCAAATGATGATAGGATCAATGTGGTTAATCCAACAAGTTTAAGAGATCCGTCAAATGTTTGTAGCATCGATTCTTCATATCAGTTTGGTCGTTGATACAAATACTCTTGTATGTTTGTTTATTTAAGTAATATGTTAATTTTGCGTGCCTGAACTATCTAAACTTTGATGATAGTCGAAATCATATAGATGTTTGTTAAAAACTTGCAATTTACAAAGCCCTCAATATACACTAGTCATGCATCGTTCTCACATTAAAATATGAATTTCTAAAATTGCTTAATGTTTGTTCTATTATGACATTGTTTCCTTTCCTTTTATTTTATTTTTATTAAAAATTTGGAAAGGTATGTAAGTTATTTGGCGCGTATGCAACCCTTCTTTTTCTAGGCATCCTATCTACCCATCATAGTTGCAGTGCTAGAAAGAACAACAACCACTGTATCTATAATATTTGATACTCTTTTCGATTAAACACCGATCGATCCCAGAAGTTGTAGCTATAAAAAAATATGAACTTGCTTGTGAAGACAACCCTCCAACTTTATACTTGAAGAAGGTAAGATATTATGTTGAGGTAATTGATTATAGTAACTTCATGTTTGAAGTTGTTGATGCTCATACTTAGAAGGATGGTTGCTTCTCCATTTCTCAGCGTTCTTTAATCGAATACAAGTTCAACAACAAGGATTACTCTCCATTTCATTTTGGCCGGTTCAATAACTCTAGCGAATAGACATTTTTGTATTAATTTTCATAACTTGTGTAAATTCAATATTGAATCCTCCAATTTTATTGTGGATACTTCTACTTGCAAAAATAGCTCTGTGTATTATAATTCTACATCTAATATTCCTTTGTCATGGTTAGAGCTGACTTATGCCATATAAATTTGATTTATTATGCACATGGATCTTTTTTTAATTTGCTAGAAAATATAACCAATATGTTCTATGTCCATGATATTTTGTCCTATGGGTTTTTAGCTTTCATGGTTTCAAGAGTGATGTGATTTTGTTAGTGAGAGCCGCTACGACTAGAGGTGAGTAAAAAAACCGAATAACCGATTAATTCAAGAAACAAAAAAAAAATAACCGAAAAAGAGAAGTACATTTGACTTGAATGATATGCCAACTTGCTTGGTCTTCCATAGATTTGACAAAAAAAAGGGTGATGATGAGTGAGACCTTGGAGCCTTTCGAGGCTAGAGTTTTGTAAAAATTGGAGGATTGAGTTTATATGATCCGGTATAAGCAAAGGCAGCACTAGCACAAGACTACAGTAATTTGATGATTTCTTCTTATATATGAACGTGAGTACGCTAGACCCTAACCCATCAAACCCATGAATGCAGCCCAAAACCAACCGGCCCAAATAATCAAAACCATTGCCAGAAACTCATCAACATTTACCAAGGAAAGCCTAAGCCCAGCCTAGTGTACATTGAAACCCGAAAACACTAACCCACAGACCAGTTCCCTGGCCCATAGCCCATCACACACGGCCCAAGGTCCAAGCTGAACGGTCCAAAAGAAGTCCCACATTAGCCCATTATCATACAAAACCCAGATCCACCTAAAGCTCAAACATCTTTTACTGACCCTAATCCATAAACACAAATTCATGCAGCAAGCAGAGGCGTGGAAGGAAAGAAAGAAGAGCAAAGAAACTACTGCAACTTGAAGCAAACAGGATGAAAGCTTAGATCATCAACCAGATTTTATGAACCCGAGATTATCCATGTGTTGGTTGGTTTACTGAGGAAAAGTCCTCATAATTTTAATGCAAGCTTTTTACACAGAGAATTTTGATTTTAGTGAAGCTGGTTTCATCAGGATCAATCAAATTGGAACTTTTTCTAAACATCTCTTCAAAAAGAAATCAATTTCATTCTCTCGTTATTCTTCTTTTTATACAAACAAAAACACCCATAAGTGGAATGAATTCATGGGAGCAAGCTTCGGTGTTAAGAACAAAAAAAAAGGAACATACCTGGAAAGATGATATGGTACTACTCTTGAAGAAAAGGAAAAATATTTGTTTCGCCAATAAAATCCACAAGAGACCAGCAATAGTTGTTAATGTCAGCTTTCAGCTTGGCTTTTTCTTCTTGTTTTTTTCAACTCCGATCCCTCTATACTCCTAACCACTCTTTTCAATTTTTCTCTTCTTTTTCCCCCTTCCTTCTCCCCCCTTTTTTTGGTGTCTGGAAGTGGCCTTTTATAGGAGAATATCAATCCTTTTATGAAAGAAAACAATCACCGACTCCATAAAAACCGAATCCTTGAAAATTGCCCTGAATAATCTGTCATGGAAACAACCCTTTTGCTTGATTCGTCTGAGAGAGAATTAGGTGATGTGTTAAAATAGATTTGATACAATAAAAACTCCTCTTAAAACGCCATTACTGTGGGAATAAAGCTTAGATAACTTAGATTTAGTTTGTTTAAAAATAAAAAAATATAGGAATTTTTCTTACACATTAAAACTGAAAAAGTTAAAAATATTATTTATTAATGGTTATCAAAATTAAGTCTTATATATTTAAATAGTTTTGAGAAATTAACTCTAAAGAATTTATTATTATAGGCTAAATTGATCCACTTAGAAAAATTGACTCAAAATCTTTACTAATAAGCTCAAATTCTAATTCAAACAAGTCTTAGATTCTAACTAAAAATAAAATATTAACTAAGCGCAAATAAAACTTAGACGGTTGTTAATAAAAATAAAAATGAAACTTATAAATCGTAAGTTTTTTTTTCCTTATGTAACTAGGATAAATAAAAAATTATTGTAAAAAAATGATTTTGGAACATTAATAAAACTTTACAAATTATACCACAACTCATTAAAGATTCTTGTAAAATTACAAAATTTTCAAAACAAGTTGTCATATCTTCGTATAAATTTTTTTTTGTCAAATAAAAAGTTTATAAGTCAAAAGAAAATAAAGAATAAAATTTATTCAGCTTATTCTAACCTATATTGCAAACTCTCATCGAATATTGATTCATCTAAAAGTTGACCTTAATATAAAAAAATATTTTTAAAATTTATTTTAGTTTGATCCAATAATTTAATTTAAAATTATGTTTAATAAAGTAAATTATACATTACTTTTATGATACTATTCGAATCTGACCTTCCATATATATATATATATATATTAAAGGAAGAGAGACTTTGAGACGCATCACGGGTGACCACAGGAGAGTTGGATGCATTGGAATTTTGAATGCCAAGTCTGTCAGAAAAAAAAAAAAAAAAACTATATATGCACGTCGTTTAAGGACCACCCACAAGTTGGCCGGCTGGTATTTCCATTTACAATTTTGGGGACGAAGATCTAGCTACCTCCAGATTACTCATTTCAATGTTGAGAGACGATAGATATTTAATCTACAAAGTGGCTTATTTTATACCATATTGCATGTGGCAAAGGCCATAAAAGCAACGACTTTTGCTCGAAGAAATGGATATATATGAAACACCCGATGCAATGGGCTGCGTTCAATTTTATTTTCTCCCATTTAGGATTTTTGTCTAATAAACAAACTCAAAATGCAATCATTTAGTGCTTGTTCGGTAATATAGTAATTTTTGCGGTTATAATTGAAAAAACAATTATAAATTATAATTTACTAAAACATATGCTATAAAACTCATGTCCAAAGTGTAACAAAACGATTGGTGTCCTCATGTTCAGTGGAACATTAAGGCACCTCTTTGGTGCATATGCAGCCCTTCTTTTTCTACAGATCATAGCCATCCACCATAGCTGCAGTGCTTAGCTGCAGTGCTAGAAAGAACAGCAATTACTGCTCTCCTTCTTCCTGTGGCAACATCCATGATATCAGCTACCCTTTTCGATTAAACACCGGTCCCAAAAGCTGTGGCCACAGAAGTTATGAACTTGTTTGTGAAAACAATCGTCCAACTTTGTACTTGAAGACGGTAAAATATTATATTCAGGCGATCGAATACAGTAACTTCACGGTTCGACTTGTGGAAGCTGCTATTCAGAAGGATGATTGCTTCTCCATCCGTCATCGCTCTTTTAGCGTCCATGTTTTTAATTCTTAGTGTATAAACCTTATAATCAATTAGTTGGTTAAAAGTATTATTGATTTTTTTATGTAAAGATATTTAATATTAATAAAGGTTTATTTATCTTTAATATTGATTAAATATTTGATTAATGAATCTAATATTTGATTAATGAATTTAGAATTAAGATAAAATTCTTAAGATAAAAATATTTTGTAAAGAAAATTACAAAGTTGTTATAATTATAAGATTCATATTGTCTCAAAACATTAGTCTTAAGTATTCCTAGTCAATGCTCTATTAAGACCGAACATCAATTAGAGTTGTTGAGACTGATACATATAATGTTATTTATTTTATGAAAAGAAGCAGTTTTTCTCATAAACTGAGGTAAGAAAGATACCTAGAACTAATATGTAGGTACTTATTAGATGACATGTACACTGAACTAACCCGCATGAGAATTTCATATAGTGATATCACCTGTGTCTATGGAAAAGCTCAAATGATGGTTATGTAAGTGATCCTTAGACTTGAGATCACTAAGTTATCTTCTATAGAAAGTGTTGTATTTTGATCCTGCTACATGTTGTCATAATCAAGGGTAACAGATAGGTAGATATTGTGTATAACATGAACTATATGAAGTTATTTGAGTAATCAAGAGATGATTCATCACTCTATGTGAATTAAAAAAAAATATTTCATATGTTCTCAAATAATATTGATTGTAAACCCTTGCACAAGGTGGAATGAGATTTGAAAAGAATTTCAAATCTTATTTGAAGAATCAATGACTATGATGTTGAGAACAAACATGATTTGACATAGTAGACACACTCCATGTTATAATATTTAAATTTATTAATAAATGGATAATAATTACAATGAAAAATTAGTCACTGAAAGGTTAAGTCAAATCACTTATAATTTTTCTAATATTTTAGGGGCCATGATATATATGTTACTAGATATTGTACCTGATCTTCAAATATATATATCAATCAATTATTGAATTAATAATAAATTAATTTATTTAATCTTATTTTATTTAAGATTTTGATTTATATCTGGGTTAATTTATTAGGAAACCTAATGGGTCATACACATAAAAACCATTGGTTAGAAATTAAAATTGAATGATTAATCAAATATGACTTGATTGTAAATAAGTTTTAAAAATTAAGGACTAGAGTGTAATTTATACATGGAATTACAATTCTAGACCTAGAAAGATCAAGTAAGGACTTGATTGAATAAATTTCTAAAATTAGCCTAAACTAATATATGTGATATTATTTAAGAGAAAAATTGATATTTTATTATTTATAGGGTTTATAGGTTTCCCTATAAATAGAATGTTATGCCTCTTATTTTCTATGAGGGATGTGATGAAAAGGTGAGAAAAGTACAATATAAAAACACCTAAACACAAAAGAAACGAGCTAGCACTCTAAAATATAGAAATATCTCTCTTCTGAAAGAATTTAAGAGATTTATTGTCGGTGATTTGTGTGAATTATTATTAGATGCTAGATATTTGGACAAATTGTGATTTGTGACAATCCAACCTAATTGAAGCAAATATTCAAAGCCAAAAAAGAACATATGATCTTCAGGTGATCTTTGCATAAATCCTAAAACAATTTTCAATTTGTCTAACGAGATCCTTGGAATTCTCAAAAAATTTTAAATTTACTGCTTTCATTATATATATATATATATATATTTTTCAGGAAACATAACAACTACAACAACGACAATCTATATAAACCATGTCGTGTTTTCCTTTATTATCCTTTTTTTACATTAACTTTTGTAAGTTGCCCGAATCCAACATCGAGTCCTTTTTTTTCTTTCATGGATACTTCTTCTTGCTAAATTGGTATTATTTCTTCTCCCAACTCCCTGGACATGGAAGGTTATTCCTATTTCATGCTTGGACAATATTCATTTTATTTTATTATATGTAAGTATTAACTTTTTGATTCATAGTTTTATTTTGTACTTGATGTGAAACAACAAGTTAATAAAATCTACATATTTATTTTCTTGCAATAGAAAAAAAATTATTCAATCCGTAGCGAGGCAAGTCGAATAAACATATTAACAATTTTATTTTATTTTGCATTTATTGACACAAATGATTCTCGGTTTTTTAAATTAAATGCATGCTTAAATGAGGTGATTTGAGACATCATAAGTGTTAATAAAGACGTGTGAGACTTTAGGTTATTTTTTAACATAGTAGAAAAATGAGACAACATTGCAATTACTACAGTGAAACATCATTTTTTTTTATTATTTGTATAATATTTTTTCAAAAAAAGTGTGTAAAGAAAAAAGAAGAAAAGTTACAAAAGAATAAAGATAAGAACAAAATAAATTGTATAAATAGGTCAAGTATAGAGTGATAAATATTCCAAGCGTAAAGAATAAAAAATATTCTTTTTTCCAAAAAAAAGTGTTAAGAAAAAAAAAACAAAACAATGAAGATAAAATTTTTTTTATAAATAAATCAAGTTTAAAGTGATAAATATGCCAAGTATAAAGAGAGAAAAATCTAAGAAAAATTGTTTTTCTAAAAAAACCCCAAAAAATATATATTTATCATCACTATGATACTTGCTGGAACAAAAAAATAATTATAGTTATATAATTTCTACTAGAATTTACCATTTCCTTTTATTTTTTAGTACATGTATAATTTTTCTTGGATACTAAAAAGATTAAAATAATGAAAAAGATTGATGTATTTTTCACTTTAAAACACCACAAACACTCCCCCAAATCACATAATAACCAAAATAAACTTCAAAATCATCTAAAAAACTAAAAATTAATGAAATTAAAATTCTCTAAATAGAGCTCAATCTCCTTTCTCCAAGATGTTTAAAGAAAACAATCACCACTATCAAACTTTCATCGTCAAATGAAATACCAAGAACAACAAGTGTCATCTCTAAAAAGTAGCTCCTTCAATGAATTTTTCTCTCTTCATCTTTTTCAAGCGATTTTCTCTCCTCTTTCAAAGATAATAACTAAAAAATAAACAAAATAAATCTTTAGATTAAAATAAAAATTGTCATGAGTTTGATGTGAGACAAGTATTTTTTCTAGTCTTACTTTTCAATCCTTTTTTTTTTAATTTTTTTTATTTTTATGATAATTTAAACCTAATTCAATTTAATTTGGCGTGAAATTAAAAGGAAAAAAAAGTTCAAATAAAACAACAAACAAAATTAAATGGTTGAATGTTCACATGAACAATAAAAGTGACCCCTGTCTTTGCTAATATTAAACGACTACGCTCTTCACTGTGTTTCATTTATAATTTTATATAGGTCAAAGTCTTTTCATATATTAATTGACAGAACGGGCCAAGACGACCGCTACCTTGATTTTGTAATTGCGGCAAAGTCATAAAAGCTTGGGAACCCTTCATGTAATTTCCTAATGCTTCAGTAACCATGCAATAATTCGAAGACTTCACCCTTTCGCATTCGAAGACCACATAATATATATATATATATATATATATATATATATATATATATATATATATATATATGCAGACAGAGTAACAAAACAAAACCATTATTTTTTTTTCCCTGCAAGTTTTCTCTCGATGTTGAGTGGAATATTAAAGCACCTTTTCGGTGCATATCCAGCCCTTCTTCTTCTAGTCATCCTAGCCGGCCACCAGGGTTGCAGTGCTAGAAAGAACAGTGTTTACTGCGCTCCATCTTCTTGCGGCAACATCCATAATATTAGCTTCCCTTTTCGACTAAGTACCGATCCCAATAGCTGCGGCAACAAAAAATATGAACTTAGTTGTGAAAACAACCGCCCAGCTTTATACTTGAAGAATAAGGGGGCAAAATATTACGTCCAGGCAATCGATTACAGCAACTTCACGATTCGAGTTGTAGATGCTGATGTTCAGAAGGATGATTGCTTCTCTATCCCTCGTCATTCTTTAATCGTAGATCCTTCCTCCGACACCAGTCAATATCATATGGATTATCTTCCATATGAAATTTTCTGGCTCGATAACTTTTATCTTTACAACTTTACAACTTTTATTTTTATAAGTTGCCCAAATCCAATACTGAAGGGTTATTCAGACTATATTGTGGATACTTCTTCATGCAAAAATGGTAGTAGTCTTTTTAATTCCCTCAATATGGAGGGTTATTCCAGCTATGTCTTAATTGGTTATTTTTCCTTCGGGGAGATACCGGACTCGTGCCATGTAAATTTGATATATCCCCTGCATCTCACTTTTGATCAGCTGAAAAATGGGACCAATATTTCCTATATAGATGTCCAAGATAGTATTCTATATGGGTTTTATCTTTCATGGTCTCGGGCCTGTTGTGATTTTCTGAAAGAGAACCGCTGCAAACTTGATGAAGCCAACATAAACAAGTATTGCAGTACGTTACTCTCTCTCTTTCTCTCTCTCTCTCTCTCTCTCTCTCTCACACACACACACACACACACAAAGAGAAAAATTATGCGTTACCGTTTGTCTTAAGCTCATATTAGTTCTTTCATTGATATGAGCTGCATATAGTTATTCTCTTAAAAGGTTTTTAATTAATTTTATTAATTTAACTCTTTCTTTTTTATATATATAGACTTAATAAGGGGTGGTCCGATCAGAATTGCAATAGGTAAGTAGCTCTTTCACTTCATGGTTATTTTTTTCAGATCAATTTGTGAATATAAACATGATATGAACAACTTTCATAGAAAAAAGATTATCATATATATTTTATATTGTTTTGTTTGAAATAATAATAACAATTAATTATTATTATTATTATTAATTGTTGTTATTATTACCACTACACGGAACATTAACATATATTATCCAATGAGCAATGAAACCTCTCTCTCACACAAATTTGTCTCTCTCTCAAATTTTAAAATCTTATACCTCTTTATTACAGCCTTATTAATTATTTAAAAAAAAAATATTTTCCCTATCATAATTTAAATTAATTATATATTATATAAAACTGACTTTCACCTTGTAATGATAATTTAAAATATTATATACAATTCCTCAACCTTTTTACATCAAATGCACCATGCATAATTATTTTATATTCCCCAATAAAGAGTAATATCGATGTCACTTAGTCTCTTTACCATTTATTTGTTTTCCTTGCAGATTTTCTGACTAATCGTATACTCAGTTATCTTGGTAAGAACTTTTCTATTTATCTAAATTCTTGAACATAAAACCTAAACAAGGTTCAAGACATTAAAAAAGTGATTGAAGAGAGAAATCTTTAGAAACTTTGCTATTTCGTAAACTCATGTAAGAACTAAGGATATCCACTCTATCCATCTCAATAAATACCCATTATGCTGGTATGAGCTCAGAGAATATATTAGGTAAGTTCTGAGTATGAGCTCAGAGGATGATTTTTTAATGGTTCTAAGGCTGGAATTGTTTTTTTATTAGTAGGGTACAACATCGATTTAAGTTAAAAAAAAATTAAAAAATCCAATTAAAAAAATATTCATTTAAAAAATAACAAAAAACTAATATAGTAAACCTGAATCAACCTACAAAACTTATGACTAGATCATGAAATTGAGATAACCCTATAGAAAAAATAAAAAAAAATTATAAAGTTGAAATCAAGAAAAATAAAAAAAAAATCATAAAACCAGTATATAACCCCAAAACATTAAAAGAAAATTATGAAGTATAATTTCCAAAATAACCTAATATTAAATAATAAAATTTAAAAAATAAAATAAAAAACTCAAAAGACAAAACAATATTATAATAAATATTGTTTTGTAGGTGTGGCTATAGTGATTTAGTCATACCTTTTAGTAATTGTTAATTAATGTGCTAATGAATTAAAAAAATTGATAAAATTTTTAATTTATCCTTGTATTTATGTTAATTATTTATTTCTATCGCTTTGTTTTTTATTTGGTGAATTAAATTATTTTTTAATTGAAACTTATTTTATTAATTATTGTGGTCTCTAAATTTGTTCGATTATTTAAATAGTTGGCTTATATCAACTAAATACTTATGAAATGAATTTTAAATTTATTTAGGGCTTTTATCACCAAATAAACTGTTTTAGATTAATTTTTCTAAGATACTTTATTTTGTCATTGTTACCATTTAAGTTTTGTCTTCCTTCAATATTTAGGAGGATAACAGTAATTATCTAATGATCAAACAGATATATATATATATATATATATATATATATATATATATATATATATATATAGATTAAGTAAAATTTATACAAAATTAAAGAGATAAGAAATTAGAATAGAAAATCAAAGGTTTAAAGAAAAGTAGTTTATGACTTTAAAATAGAAAGACCTGATGAATTATGAAGGTTGTTTTAGAAAAGTTAGAAAACTAATAACTAAACCTAATGAAGTTAGTCCTTGAACTAAAAAAGTCTTACAATTTGACCCAATTACTCATGGCTGATTGAGAATATTTCTTCTTAATTTTGCTTTAAACTCTCCAAGTGTATTTCTAGCTATCATGTTATTTGAATACCAAAACAGACGCAATGTTTTCTTTTACGAATTTATGAATTATAAGATTCTGAACATTGACGCAATGTTTTCTTTTCCTTGAAATGTAGTCGTATGGCCGCTAGACAGGTATTTACCAGGTGAGGAGTCTTTATTTATTATGGCTCAATTTTGCAAAAAGAATATACGGACTGGATTTGATGCATTTCTCTAGTTTTTTGTATATCAAAATCTTAGACACTGACAATACCTTTTGTTTTTTTTTTTTTGGTGAATATAGATGGCGAATGGATACAATATTATCAAAGCTCGAGTGAGTTAATTTATTTTATCTTATTATAACACTTTCTAAAAAGAGTACTAATATATACTAATATTCTACTAATAAAAAAAAACTAAAAGGTGGCTGGATAAATTTATCTGTGAATTGTGATATATGAAAAGGAAATATATTTATCCTACTATATATATTTCACATATTTACATTGCTCCTTTTTCTGTTATTGTAGGGAAACCACGATTGAAATTCAACTTTTATAGAAACGGTGAGGATCAGTTCATGTATGTTTTATTTAAGCTAAGTTACAATCTTCCTCTTAAAAAAATGGATGTGAAAGTTTTCTTTCATTTGGGTCATGTATGTCTTATTAATCTAAATATTTGGTGTTAATTTAGATAATTATACGTAATTATATATTAGTTTAGTTAGAATATCATAAAATTATTACAAAAACCATACAAAAGTTTAAAATTATTACAATTCAAAATACCTTAATAATTTAATTAAGAATCTTACTATTGCTAAAATATGATGTATAAACTATATTTTCATATAATTATACATGCATTGTTTAGCATATGAAAGCATCAAGATAGAAGTTGTTTTGAATTTAATAATCATATTTTAGTCCTTATCTATTTAAAATATAGTTTATACATCATATATATATATATATAGGTTATAATTATTACAATTTTAGTTTCTCTCTTCAAATTAGGATTTTGTTGAAACTTTTGTTGGCTTATAGAGGAGGGTTGTGTCCAAGGCAACTATGTCAAGAGCATTGCCTTTATGTAATATTGTTTGTGTTTCTTAGTTTCTATTTGTTTTCATTCCTTTCATGTATTTATTTGGCAGGACCTAATTCTTTTCCTTATATCACGAAGACGATCTCTTCGGATGCACTAAGCATTTTCATAGTTTTGCTCATTACACTACTTGTGCTCATCGGTAAGTATTTTCTTTTACTCATTATAATTACGTTTTTTCTTGCAACCGATGTCAATTTTTCCATTAAATATGGAGAAGTGTAAAAAATATAGAAATTCAAGCTCGAATTTTACTAAAAATAAAAGAAAGATAAAACAAATTATAAACAAATGACAAATGGGAAACATTAGGAAAAAAATCAAACTTTAAATTTCTAAAACTATTAGAAACAAATTAAATATATATTAGATTAAAATGAAAAAAATAAATTGCAACCCTTCATTGAAACCTAAAAATGGACAGTGGATGTATTAAGATGCGAAACCATTAAGTGTGATATTATCTCTAAGTATTGGTACTTCAATGGTTTCATCCATTATCTTTTGCTTATCTAAACAAAATAGCAATTAAAAATAGAAAAAATAAATTGAAAATCATCTAGTAAAAAAAGAAATGGAGGATTTAAAAAGTGATAAAAAATGTAAATAAAAAAGAATGACTATTAACATATTTTATTTTTCTCTTTTATGACAAAATAATATTTACAATACACCATGGTGTTTTTTTTTCTAATGGTTTGTCAATTTCATTTTTCAATCTAATTTTTTTTCAAACTTATTTGAATTTTCATTTTTTTCTAATATTTCTCAATTGTTGATTTTATATAATTATTTAATTATTATTTTTTAAAGTATAGGTGTAAAATTCTATATTCTTGGCATGCGTTGACATTTAATGGAAGTATTGATCAAATCACAATAAAGGGATCATATTAAAATATATCTAGAATAAAGGGACTATATGAATAAAAAAATAATATTAAAAATATCAAGAATAGAGGTGTGAAATATACAATTATTTCATTGTTTATTAGAGCTCTAAGTTTAAAATTAGAGGATTAGGATGGAATTGAAAAAAATGAATTAAATTTTGAGGACTCATTTTAATGACTACTCTAACAAATAAAGAGAAATATTTTATAAAGTAATGAATAAAATTACAAAATTTGAAAACAACATATATAGGCAAGAAAAACTTCACACACACACACACACACAGATATATATATATATATATGTTTTGAATTTCTCCTAAAATCAATGAAATCTTAGTTTAATTTTATTTGGTGACAAGAATTTCAAATTTAAAAAAAATTGATGCTTTCGTGGATACATGTTTGAATTAAGAATCATAATTTCATTTAGAAAAAAAATTACGTGGGAATCTAATAACAAATAATATGTTTCCATATTGATTAATGTTCTTATAATGTCTATATACAGGGATATATCACACATTATTATTCCTTTGTGGGCTTCCATGTCTTATAACCTTATTGGTCTACAAATGGCGAAGAAGGCATTTATCAATGTTTGGTAACATAGAAGAATTCTTGCAAAGTCATGATCATAATCTCACGCTTATAAGGTACTCTTACTCGGAGATTAAGAAGATAACTCACGGATTCAATGACAAGTTAGGTGAAGGAGGTTATGGCTCGGTGTACAAAGGAAAGCTTCGTAGTGGTCGTTTCGCGGCTGTAAAAATTTTGCGCAAAGAAAAAGCTAATGGGCAAGACTTTATCAATGAAGTTGCCACCATTGGAAGAATTCACCATTGCAATGTGGTGCAACTCATAGGCTTTACTGTTGAGGGCTCGAAGCGTGCTCTTATATATGAGTTCATGCCTAATGGATCTCTTGAAAAATATATTTTTTCTAGGCAAGGAAGCATACCGTTGAGTAACCAGAAAATATATGAAATTTCTCTAGGGGTGGCTCGTGGCATTGAATATCTACATGAAGGTTGTGACATGCAGATTTTGCATTTTGACATCAAGCCTCACAACATTCTTCTCGATGAAAATTTCACTCCAAAAGTCTCAGATTTTGGACTTGCAAAATTGTATCCGACTAATAATAGCGTTGTGTCCCTTACCATGGCTAGAGGAACGATGGGATACATGGCTCCTGAGTTATTTTACAAAAGTATCGGAGGCGTTTCTTACAAAGCTGATGTTTATAGTTTTGGGATGTTATTGATGGAAATGGTTGGGAGAAGGAAAAATCTAAATGCATTGACAGATCATTCAAGTCAGATGTACTTCCCTTCATGGATTTATGACCAGGTTAATGAAGGAAGGAATATACTTGAAGATCAAGCAACAGAGCAGGAAAAGAATACAATAAAAAAGATGACTATAGTGGCATTATGGTGCATACAATTGAAGCCTATTGATCGTCCCTCGATGCACAGAGTTGTACAGATGCTTCAAGCAGATATTGAATCTCTACAAATGCCTCCTAAGCCTTTTCTCGTTCCACAACAGACATCAAATGATGATAGGATCAATATGGCTAATCCAACAAGTTTAAGAGATCCGTCCAATGGTTGTAGCATCGATTCTTCATATCAATTTGGTCGTTGATAGAAATACTCTTATATGTTTGTTTATTTATGTAATATGTTAATTTTGTATGCCTTAACTATCTGAACTTTGATGATAATCGAAATCATATGGATGTTAGTTAAAATTTGTAATTAACTAGCTTACAGAGCACCCAATATAATATATATTTTTCAATTAAACACCGATCCCAAAAGCTATAGCCATAAAAAAATATGAACTTGCTTGTGAAAACAACCATCCAACTTTGTACTTGAAGAAGGTAAGATATTATATTGAGGCAATCAGTTATAGCAACTTTATAATTCAAGTTGTTGATGCTGATATTCAGAAAGGATGGTTGTTTCTCCATTCCTCGTTGTTCTTTAATCGAATATAAGTTCAACAACAAGGATTACTCTCTATCTAATTTTGGTCGGTTTAATGACTCTGATGAATAGGCATTTTTATATTAATTTTCATAACTTGTGCAAATCCAATATTGAATCCTCTATTTTTTGTTGAGGATACTTCTACTCGCAAAAATGGCTCTGCATATTATAATTCTACATCTAATAATATTCCTATGTCATGGTTAGAGCTGACTTATGTCGTATAAATTTGATTTATTCTACGTGTGGATCTTTTTTAATTTGCTAGAAAATATAACCAATATGTTCTATGACCATGATATTTTGTCCTATGAGTTTTCAGCTTTCATGGTTTCAAGCCTAATGTGATTTTGCTAGTGATAGCCGTTGCAACCTTGCCAGTGACACCAAGGACTTCAGCTTTAGCTCAAATATAAGCTCTGATAAGCTCAATATTATATAAATACTTCAATGTGATTTGTCTATTTTTATGAGTAGTTTTTGTTTTTTCCTAATAATTCTATTCGTGTAGCACTACAAATCCACATTTGTTTTTTATAAGTTTTCTATTTCCATCACCAGGGATGGTAATTATAACTATGGTTTCAAGTATCTTAATACTAACTTTAACACCCAAAAAGTTAGTCAATAAAAAATTTAAAAAATTAGAGGATTGTTATTATAATTGATTTAATAACTAAAAAAACCTTATAAGTTAAATGTTACAACTTTATCACCAAATTATATAAAAAAAATCCCCTAATTTTTCTCTTTTTTCCTTAACTCATCTTCATCCTCTATTTTCTTCTATCTTCTCCCCTCTAATTCCTAGCCTCCAACCCATAGTAGAAAAAGAAATTTCAGAAAGTCCAGTCAACCCTATGGAACCAAAAAAATGTTAAAAATATCATGGTAAACACAAATTAGCCCATTATCATACAAAACCCAGATCCACCTAAAGCTCAAACATCTTTTACTGACCCTAATCCATAAACACAAATTCATGCAGCAAGCAGAGGCGTGGAAGGAAAGAAAGAAGAGCAAAGAAACTACTGCAACTTGAAGCAAACAGGATGCAAGCTTAGACCATCAACCAGATTTTATGAACCCGAGATTATCCATGTGTTGGTTGGTTTACTGAGGAAAAGTCCTCATAATTTTAATGCAAGCTTTTTACACAGAGAATTTTGATTTTAGTGAAGCTGGTTTCATCAGGATCAATCAAATTGGAACTTTTTCTAAACATCTCTTCAAAAAGAAATCAATTCCATTCTCTCGTTATTCTTCTTTTGATACAAACAAAAACACCCATAAGTGGAATGAATTCATGGGAGCAAGCTTAGGTGTTAAGAACAAAAAAAAGAAACATACTTGGAAAGATGATGGTACTACTCTTGAAGAAAAGGAAAAATATTTGTTTCACCAACAAAATCCACAAGAGACCAGCAATAGTTGTTAATGCCAGCTTTCACCTTGGCCTTTTCTTCTTGTTTTTTTCAACTCCGACCTCTCTATACTCCAACCACTCTTTTCAATTTTTCTCTTCTTTTTTCCCCTTCCTTCTCCCCCCTTTTTTTGGTGTCTGGAAGTGGCCTTTTATAGGAGAATATCAATCCTTTTATGAAAGAAAACAATCACCGACTCCATAAAAACCGAATCCTTGAAAATTGCCCTGAATAATCTGTCATGGAAACAACCCTTTTGCTTGATTCGTCTGAGAGAGAATTAGGTGATGTGTTAAAATAGATTTGATACAATAAAAACTCGTCTTAAAATGCCATTACCATGAGAATAAAGCTTTGGTAAGTTAGATTTAATTTGTTTAAAAATAAAAAAATATTGAATTTTTTTTTACACTTTAAAATTCAAAAGTATTATTCATTAATGATTACCAAAATTAAATTGACTGATTTGATCAAAATCATGTTTGATTTTTAAAAAGTAAAACAATGCATTTTTTAATTTTTTTAATCTTAAAAACGACTTCCATAACCTATGTAGGGTTTAATAAATATGGTGAATTATGTTACCACTGGACTCGGAGAGGGAGAACTCTACACGTATGAAGGAGAGTAGTGTTGGGTAGGGTGAAGGATTAGTTGTCTCATGGTATATTTCTTTCATTGACCCAACAGGCCCATTTGGAAGGTGAAAATGATGGAGAGGGACCATTACAGAAACGGAACAGAACCATCTAATCAATACTTTTCCAACCCCCACTTGAAGAGATTAGCATTAGCTTTGTGTGGTTTTGTAATCGTTTTTTATTTTTAAAATTTATTTTTAATATTAATTTATTAAAACAATATAAAAAAAATTATTTAAAAAAAAAACGATGGATTGAATAGAGTTTAAATAGTTTTGAAAAATTAACCCTAATGAATTTATTATTATAGGTTAAATTGATCCGCTTATAAAAATTGACTCAAAACCTTTACTAATAAGCTCAAGCTCTAATTTAAATAAATTTTGAATTCTATCTAAAAAAAAATATTAATTAAGTTCAAACAAAACTTGAGCTGCAGTTAACAAAAATAAAAATGAAATTCATAAATTATAAGTTTTTTTTTCTTGTGTAATTATGATAAATAAAAAATCCTTGTAAAAAAATAATTTTAAAACATTAATAAATCTTTACCATACTTGAAAATTATACTACAACTCATTAAAGATCTTTATAAAACTATGAAATTTTCAAAACAAGTCGTCACATTTTCATATGAAAAAGATTTTTGTAAAATAGAAAATCCATAAAAAAAACGATAAAATTTATTAAACATATTCTGACCTATATTGCAAGCACTTACCGAACACCTATTCATTTAAAAATTTACATTAACATACAAAATATTTTTAAAATTTTCTGATAAAATTTCAGTTTAATACAATAATTTAATTTAAAATTATGTTTAATAAAGTAAACTATACGTTACTTTTATGATACAAATCGAATCTGACCTATATATATATATATATATATATATATATATATATATATATCTATCTATTAAAGGAAGAGAGACTTTGAGACGCATCACGGGTGACCACAGGAGAGTTGGATGCATTGGAATTTTGAATGCCAAGTCTGTCAGAAAAAAAACAACTATTATATGCACGTCGTTTAAGAACCACCCACAAGTTGGCCTACTGGTATTTCCATTTACAATTTTGGGGACGAAGAACTAGCTACCTACTGATTACTCATTTCAATGTTGACAACTATCCCAACTATAGATATTTAATCTACAAGTTGGCTTATTTTATAGCATATTGCATGTGGCAAAGGCCAAAAAAGCAACGACGACTTTTGCTCGTAGAAATGGATATATTATATATATATATATATATATATATATATATATATATATATATATATATGAAACACCCGATGCAATGGGCAGCGTTCAATTTTATTTTCTCCCATTTAGGATTTTTGTCTAATAAACAAACTCAAAATGCAATCATTTAGTGTTTGTTCGTTCGGTAATATAGTAATTTTTTCGGTTATAATTAATATATATATATAAATTAAAATTTAAAAACAATCCTGTGTTTTGATTAACCAAATGATTTTAGTAGAAAAACATGTTTAGTAAATAAGCATGCAATTGGGTAGTGTGAAACCATTAAACTACAAACAAGCATACGATCGCTAGCTAGTCAACAATCGCTAGCTAGTCAATATTGAGACAACCTTGAAACTTCAAGATTACGTCGACTTGATGTTTGTCAAGCTAGAGATAAGTTCATTGATGTTTGAATTTGAACTTCGAAGTCTCCTCCATTGATCACCTCCTTGAAATGACAATCACTTCTTCTTTCGAAAAAGCAATCTCTTCTGTTTTCACACTTTAAATTAGAGATAAGTTCATTATCTTTTTAGCTGTAGATTGCCACCTTCCACATGGGCGGCAGGTTACTAATTCTGAACAACAGATCGTGTGTCTCTTGGCTTTCCGCGAGCAGTGATTTTCTATATCCAAAAGCCAAGCCCTGTGGACTGCAATTCAATGTTCAAATTTGATGGCAAAAAGTAATTTAAATGAACCGGCAATAATTCAGATCTAGATGCCATCTTCATTACTTTAGATTCGTGTAAAGTCAAATCATGCCAAAACAAGAAGCTCAATCATGTCGACTAGCTTGACTTTCCTAACTGGAAGCCATAAAGCAGCTGCCCACCCCTTCTTAATTTGGTAGGAGCTCTTCATGTAATTTACTAAAACATATGCTATAAAACTCATGTCCAAAGTGTAACAAAACGATTGGTGTCCTCATGTTCAGTGGAACATTAAGGCACCTCTTTGGTGCATATGCAGCCCTTCTTTTTCTACAGATCATAGCCATCCACCATAGCTGCAGCGCTAGAAAGAACAGCAATTACTGCTCTCCTTCTTCCTGTGGCAACATCCATAATATCAGCTACCCTTTTCGATTAAACACCGATCCCAAAAGCTGCGGCCACCAAAGTTATGAACTTGTTTGTGAAAACAATCGTCCAACTTTATACTTGAAGACGGTGAAATATTATGTTCAGGCGATCGAATACAGTAACTTCACGGTTCGACTTGTGGAAGCTGCTGTTCAGAAGGATGATTGCTTCTCCATACCTCATCGATCTCTTATCGCATATGATAATTACATCAGCTACAGGAACTATCTTCCATATAACTTTGGGTTCGATAACCTTCGCACCGACTTTATGACCTTTAGATTAACTTTTATTACTTGCGAAAATCCAGTACTGAGTCCTCCAGACTATATAGTGGATGCTTCTTCTTGCAAAAATGAAAATTCTACTGCATATAATTCTACGTTCAGCTCCCGCAATGCGGAAGGTTACTCCTATGTCTTGGTTGCTGCCGACTTGCTGAAGGTACCGGACTTATGCCGTATAAATTTGATCTATTCTGCCCCTGGATCTGTTATGCCAGAAAACATGACCAATATTTCCTACAGAGATGTCCATGATATTTTGTTATATGGATTTGAGCTTTCATGGTACTCAGCTTGTTGTGATTCTGTCAATGAGATCCAGTAATGCAACTATGATAGTACATATTGTGATTCATACGGTGCGTTTTCTTCTCTCTATCTCTCTCTCAGCTTACCTTAATTTGAATATAGATTTCATAACAGCACAAATCTCTCTATTTTATACTTGATAAAAGAAGGTGTTTTATACAAATCCATGACCATTGTCTTGTTGTTGTGACATTGCTTAAAGCTTTATCTTGTTCTGGGTTTATTATAAGTTAATTGGCCTAGATATCTTCCCATTGATCATACATATTTTCTTCTTCTTGTTAGCTCTTGGTGGCTTTGAACTATTTTTGTATTTTTTTTTTCAAACTACTAGAGGTAGTATAATCAATCTTAACAGTATATTGTAATGACAAAAAAAGGGGAAAAAAACGAAAAGAAAGAAAATTGATTCTACTTAAAGTGTTAATGTTTGTGTCTTCAAGCTCTTGCTATATACATATTTCCTTCATATCTCAATTAAACACAACTTCGAATCTTCATTTCCTTCCTGGCTACTGGAGTGTGGTACTGTTTTGGTTATCAAGCTAGTTTTTTTATTTCAGCTGGGCCAGAGATTTGTTCTTGTCCCGTGGTTTTGCCTTTTCCATTCTTTGTTTCAGCTTTTTTTTCATTTGCTTGACTGTTGCTTTCCTTGGCAGTCCTTTATATTTGTTACTTTCTCCATGTTGGCCTATCTGATCTTACGGTTCTTTACTTCAATCAATTAGGCATGCAATGACAACGCAAACCTTCAAAACTCAAGTAATTTGATGATTTCTTCTTTTATATGAACGCAGGCCTCAATGGTGCTCCTATCAGAGTGGCAATAGGTGACACAGCTTGTCTTTGTCTGCCAATAAATATTACCAATTATTGAGATCACTAGATTCTTTAACAATTATTTGTTTTTTCTTGCAGACTTGCTGACTAATCGCATACTCAGTTATCTCAGTAAGAACTGCATGCCTTTTTCTTTACTCAAACATGAAGTCTAAACTGCATGCATGGAACACAATTTTAATTACATGAATTGGTTCTGCAAAGGCTGAACACTGACATGACCTTCTCTTTTCTTCGCAATGAAGTCTTTGGGCCGATAACCAAGTATTTTCCAAGCGGGACATGGATATACTATTCAAGAAGAGGGGGTGAGTTAATTTAGAGTTCTTTTTTTTGTAATCTGGAATTGTTTCGTTAATGATAGGCAATATGCGCAGAAAAACCATTTAAAAGCATTATAAGATTGTGATTGAATAAGTTATGATTAATTACTTTATTTCTTTCTTGTTTAATATCTATAAGATTTCCCATATTGATTTTTCTCCTTTTCTATAAATCTTGTAGGACAACCGCATTTGGGATTCCGAATTTACAAAGGTAAATTACAATAACTCTCGAGTTATTATGTAAATATTGAGATTATCGAGTTCATCTAAAAAACCTTTTTAATATTATTTATTTATTTTCCAATGTCTTCATGTTTTCATTTGGCAGAATACTATACGTATGTTGGGACCAAGACCATATCTTCAGATTTTCTCAGCATAATCATAGTTTTGCTCATAGCACTACTTATTTTCGCTGGTAAGTACTTTCCTATGCTTCTTTGGATTCGTTGTAGAACATGAAATGTGTGCATTGTAAGATCAAAACATAAGATTAAAAGAAAAATGGAAAAGCGCAAGAAAGTATCTTCAGTGACTTTGGTTTCATGGAAATAAGCCCTTCAACTTTTTAGTTTTTCTAATTGAATCTAATTCTTTAATTTTATTAGCAACTTTAATGACTTAAAAAAATCCGAAGCTAAGATGGATAAAATCAAAATTCACAAAGATTCTCCATGCACAATCTTTTTTTTCTTGAATTTTCGTAAGAAGTTTTTACCTTTTGGTGCAATGGATTTGAGATTTGAAAAAAAATTGATGCTTCCATCGATACATAGTAAACTTGTAAGGATTTATCAGGAGGCTAACACAACAGAAATCACACTTCATTTATAAAATAATTTTGATGTCGCAATCTATCAAATTAACAATATTTCATTCTGCCATTGATTGTTCTTGTTGTTTCTCGACACAGTGATATTTCGTGCAATATTATTCCTTTTTGGGCTTTCATGCCTCGTGACTTATTTAATCTACACATGGCGAAGAAGGCACTTATCAATGTATGACACAATTGAAGAGTTCTTGCAGAGTAATGACAATCTCATGCCTGTAAGGTATTCTTACTCAGAGATTAAGAAGATAACAAATGACTTCAAGGAGAAGTTGGGTGAGGGGGGCTTTGGCTCAGTTTATAAAGGAAAGCTTCGTAGTGGTCGTTTTGCAGCAGTAAAAATCTTGAGCAATTCGAAAGCTAATGGACAAGATTTTACCAATGAAGTTGACACCATCGGAAGAATTTACCATGTCAATGTGGTGCAGCTTATAGGCTTTATCGCCGAGGGATCAAAGCGTGGTCTTATATATGAGTTCATGCCTAATGGTTCTCTTGATAAGTATATTTTTTCTAAACGAGGTAGCGTCACATTAAGTAAAGAGAAAATGTTTGACATTTCTCTTGGGATTGCTCGTGGCATTGATTATCTACATCAAGGTTGTGATATGCAAATCTTGCATTTTGATATCAAGCCTCACAATATTCTTCTCGACGAGAAGTTTGTTCCAAAAATTTCAGATTTTGGATTAGCAAAATTGTACCCAACAAATAATGGCATTGTGGCCCTTACTGCGGCTAGAGGAACAATGGGATACATAGCTCCTGAATTGTTCTACAAAAATATCGGAGGCGTGTCTTACAAAGCAGATGTTTACAGTTTTGGGATGTTGTTAATGGACATGATAGGAAGAAAGAAGAACTTGAGTGAATTGGTAGTCGATGCAAGCCAAATCTACTTTCCTTCGTGGGTTTATGAGCAGGTTTGTGAAGGAAATGACCTAGAAGTACTAGGAGACACCACAGAGCAAGAAAAGAAGATAACAAAGAAGATGATTATAGTGGCATCATGGTGTATACAATTAAAACCCGAGGATTGTCCCTCAATGCATGAAGTTGTAAAGATGCTCGAAACCGATGTTGAATCCCTACAAATGTCTCCTAAACCTTTTCTCACCACCTCGCAACAAATGCCAAAACATGATGACGTGGCCAATCAATCAGATCCGTCAAGTTATTGTATAAATTCTTCATATCAGTTTGGTCGTTAATAAATATATAATTGTTTGTTCATAAATTTTGATAATGGATTAATTAAGCGTTTGAGATGTATTTATTATATCAATCAAGCTCTTCATGCTTTTATTGAATCTAAGTAAGAGCTATAGCATCACACGCCAACATTAAAATATAAATTTTCTAAAATTATATCATTAATCTTAGTACCTATATATTCATGAATGATTTAGTTTGATTTTGTCATGACCCGAATCCCGGTCCATGATCTGCAACGCAGGAGCGGTGTCGGAAAGACATCCAACCTACCATAAGCCTCAAAACGGACATATCAAAAAAATAAGTTGTTTAAAAATACACAGCATTCCATAATCTTTAGAAATATTATATTATTCAAAATTAATGAAACCAAATGATAGTTCAAAACTTCTCATCAGTAATTAAAATAAAAATAATAATCCATAATACTCATTACATTGTCAAAAATGCAAACTTAATTAAAACAAGGAAATAGTGGAGCGTCTAAGACATCGAATCAAAACTAAAAGGAAAGTCTTGCAAAACAAGCAAAGCATACCGACCAAAACTGAAGAAGCAGAAACACTCAACAAAGTTCAACTGCTATCAGAAACTAAGAACCTGAAATAATATTAAGAATGAGGGGTGAGTTCAACCAAATTAGTGAGGGAATAACATTTAATATACATTTTAGATATTAATAGTTTGTAAGTCGATTTATCTTGATATACATATACATATACATACTAAACATACTATCATAAAGTAGTGGAATACATGTCAGGGATCAGATGACATTCGAAGGTGACCAGATGACACCCGAAGGTGACCACTGTGGGATGATCAGTCGCCATAGGCTGATGTCTCTCTCACCAGCTAGGCAGTGTTATTAAACCCGACCCGGGACCCCGTCGACCTGGTGACTGGACCGGTCCGGGTTTACTAAAAGACCAGCTGGGGCAACAGCTCGATCAAACCCGGGCGACTTGGCGAATCAACCCATGACCCGGGCGAACCCGGGCGAGACCCGGTTTTTTTTTTCAAATGTGGGATTTGAAACCCATTAGTATATAACTATATATACTCTATGTTCACAAGAAAAAAGTCATGTTTTTTCAATGTGGGATACAAAAACCTTTTGGTTTAAATACTTCAACTTAAAAGGATAACATAGTATCTTTTCAATATGGGATTTGAAGCCCTTTAGTATATATATTCTATGTTCCCAAGAAAAAAATCATGTTTTTTCAATGTGGGATAAAAAACCTTTTGGTTTAAATATTTCAACTTAAAAGGATAACATATTATCTTTTCAATATGGGATTTAAAGCCCTTTCGTATATATACTCTATATTTCCATGAAAAAAATTATGTTTTTTCAATGTGGGATTTGAAACTTATTAGTAT
The DNA here is from genome assembly GCF_000002775.5 of Populus trichocarpa. Classification (NCBI taxonomy): domain Eukaryota; kingdom Viridiplantae; phylum Streptophyta; class Magnoliopsida; order Malpighiales; family Salicaceae; genus Populus; species Populus trichocarpa. Next base: position 15,097,386 of record NC_037291.2, on the reverse strand, counting down.
ATATACTCTATGTTCCCTTGAAAAAAATCATGTTTTTTCAATGTTGGATAAAAAACCTTTTGGTTTAAATACTTCAACTTAAAAGGATAACAAGTATTTTTTCAATGTGAGATTTGAAACCTATTAGTATATATACTCTATGTTCCCAAGAAAAAAATCATGTTTTTTCAATGTGGGATGAAAAATCTTTTGGTTTAAATACTTCAACTTAAAAGGATAACATATTATCTTCTCAATGTGGGATTTGAAGCTCTTTCGTATATATACTCTATGTTTCCATGAAAGAAGTTATGTTTTTTTATGTGGGATTTGAAACATATTAGTAGATATACTCTATGTTCCCAAGAAAAAAAGTTATGTTTTTTCGATGTGGGATAAAAAACTTTTTTTGTTTAAATACTTCAACTTAAAAGCTTAACATAATATCTTTTTAATATGGGATAAAAAACTTTTTAAAATATTCTTTTAAACTTCATTGTTTACAATATGTATAACCTATATTTAGTTATTTACATGGATTTTTTCATATGAAATATTAAAACTTTAAAAAAAATTTAATTTTTCCGGGTTGACCTGGGTTGACCCGAGTTGACCCATGAAACCCGGGACCCGACCCCTTGGCCGAGTCAACCCCCAGGCCGGGTTTAATAACTATGCAGCTAGGTATACAGAATACTATGTGCACATAGGTTAACTACTCTCCGTTAGTATGGAGTTACTGACAAGTTCTATATCAAGACATAATAGATATTCGCAGAATCATCAAAGAAATGTGTATCATATCAAATAAAATTTAGTTCGACAGATTGTGAGTGCAAATTCTAGAATAAATGAGTACTCGGAAAATAAAGCAATATATATCAATATTCAAGAAATTAACTTGTTGTACTCATTGTATAATGAACATACATATTTATATATATTATATGTATATTAAAGATTATCCCACTCACCCGGAAAAATATAGATTAAAAGGAATATCATATGAAAGACCCGAAAAATCTATTGAGGATCGTTAGGAGAACCTACAACAAATATATGAAATATACTCAAAAGCAACTCAAAACAACACAAATAAAATATTCCAATGCATAAAAGAAAACCAGGTTTAGGGACTAAAACGACAATTATCCAAAATAGGGGCCAAAACGTAATTTTACCAAAATTGGACCAAACTGTAAATACATAACCATACTGAAATTTCACTCATAAACCATCTTCAATTCTGTCTAGAACGAACCAGGGGCCGAACTGTAATTTTTATAAAGTTTAGGGACTAAAATGCAAATTCCCAAATTTTAAGGACCAAACTGAAAATATTCCAAATCAAATATCAAACTGAGATTAATCATCCTTAATCTCATAATAACACTGTCCAAAATCTCAAAATACATTTAGGGGTCAAATTGTAATTTTTTCAAAGTTTAAGGACTAAACTGAAATTTTTTATAAATCAAGGATCAAAATAAAATTTGGTCATCTTCAACCTCAAGATCATTCTGTCCAGATTTTCCATCAAGGTTTAAATGAATTTCTTAACCCATAAAAATTAATTTAAACAAATTAACTCACAAATTCTTATTTCTAACAACATACTAATTAATCACCTAACATTAAACCCTTAATAATCATAAATCAATCTTAACAACATGAACTTCTAATCCTTATAAACCCTAATCTCTCTCTCTCTATTTTTTTTTAATCCTTCCATAAACAAATCATAATTAAAAGTAACATGAGAGAGAATCACTTACTTGCTACTTTCATTTTTCTTAAACCTAAAAACTCAAGATCAAAAATTGAAATCCTTAGTTTGATGAGGGAAGGGTCACGGCGGCCACAGAATTAGAAGAGAGAAAAGTAACTCTCTTGCAACTTTTCTTTATATACCTAGATTAACTTAGGTTGGGTTTGGACTGATTTAGGCTTGGGTTTGGACTGATTTAGGCTTAGGTTTGAATCAAAAGTTTGGGTCTTACAGATTTCCTCTCAAGTAAAACTAAACATCTTCTTCTTTTTTATATACTTTGATTGATGCAATACCTGAAATCAACTTTCATGACCAAGAAATATCTAACATTATCAAGATTTAATGTTAGAGATAACTTGTCGAGGCATCACTGTAGTGAAAACCATAGCAACCAATTAACAACATTATAAATAAAGGTAGAGTAATGTCTTAATTTCATGATTATCTATTAGAGTACGTCAACACAAAAAACCTCAGTTTAAAAAATGAAAAAGAAGTCCATTCTTCATAAATCAAGTGGTCTCGGGCATGAGAGGGCCCTTGTTCCATAAAATCATTTCCTATCGCTATAATGGTGATTACTTATGGGTCGCAACCAGTAAGTATATTTTGTGGCTGAAGAAGCAGCATGTTTTATCCTCTTCATGTTCATCTTGTGTCCAAATGACTTCAATACAGATGTCTCAACAGCTACATGAACACTAGACTAATGATATTCAAGGTTTTGTTTGCAGGGAAAAGTGCTACATTCAAGCACTAATAAGTAGTAATGTTGATTCATGAGGTATTCTGATCAAATGTAAGGATGTCAATAACATCTTTTACTGGCCCATCTGTGGATTCACAATCACCCCATGAAGATGCATTGATGTCTATAAAATATTTTACAAGAATAGAATGAAAAGCTCATAAAATGTAGAAATGAATGTATTGATATGCCTATAACATCTTATAGTAGCAGATCAAGACAGCAAGTGCCTCACTTTACGATACCTTTGGGACGTGCAAGCAACCTCAGTTACAAACTCCTCAATATTCTTATCAGAGCTCCCACCTATATCTACTGCCGTTTGGGCTAATTTCTTCCATTTATCAAAATTCCCTCTTATCGCATTGCTTCTTTCACTTTCCATGACTTCCCTTATGTACCTTTCTACCTCTTCTTTGGTGACAATCCCCTTTTCATTTACATTTACTCTAACTCTTACATGCCCAACATCAGTGATATACTTAGCATTGGTTGGTTGATCAGTCCACTGTGGCATTGCCACCATTGGCACTCCTAAGCTCAATGCCTCGAGTGTTGAGTTCCACCCACAATGAGTCATGAAGCATCCAACTAATTTGTGAGCCAAAACTTATAGTTGAGGACACCATTTTATGATTAGGCCTATGTCTGATGTCTCCTTTACGAAGTCCCTTAGAAGCTTACTCTCTTCTGACTCTCTTACTATCCATAGGAAGCACCTATTGCTTCATTTAAGACCCCAGGCCAGCTCTGCCATTTGCTCTTCTCCGACGGCAGCCAGGCTTCCAAATGAGACATACACAACTGACCCTGGTTCCTTCAAGTCCATCCACTTCATGCAAGCATCTGAATTGGGCTTGAAAAGGTTTAAGCCATAATCTTTGTCATATCCCAACCGCTTGTCCAAGAACATTGATGGAATCATTGGTCCTATTGGTTTGATTGGCCATTTATTGATTCTCATCCAGTTCACTACCTGGTACAGAAATAGCAAAATGTCAAGCAGTATTCAACAAGCCATGAATGAACAAAAGAAATGACTATATTATGAAGGAATAGGAGTTCACACTTCAACTTCAAGCTCATTAAAGTTATTCCATATCAGTCATCTTGCTTCAAGAAAATTTGAGAACTGACCAAGGAGGAGTTCTCGTATAGCTGGATATGAACCTGCATCACTAACAAATGATGGTAGATCATTGAACTCCAAATTTTCCAACGAAGGCAAGGACACGGCTGCCTGATCATACTCTTCTACTGGAACTTGAAATGCCCCCTGAGCGGCATGATAAAGAACAGCAGTAACTGCACAAGATTGAGTGAAAAATGGACCACCTTCTATGCCTTTATTTCGAGCCATATCTAATGCCCATGGTAGGACAGAATCATATATGAGAAACTTAACGGGATATTCACTACCATTATATCTATCAATGAGGTTGGATAAGCTGTGAGGCATTGTGAGCTTGTAACGCTCGAAATACTTATCAATGTTTATTGTCATTTCACCTTCCTTGGATCCATCAAAGATTGGTTCCAAATTGATGGAACTATCTTGGCCTTGCATAGACTTGGCAATAGAAGGGGTGATGATGAGCGTGACCTTGAGGCCTTTTGAGGCTAGACGTTTGGAAAATTGCAGCATTGGGTTTATATGACCCTGCAGAGGCAAAGGGAGTACTAGGACATGACTCTCCCTAACTCTTTTTTCCTTGACCATTTTTTTTTTCAATTCTTGTCTCTCAAACACAATAGAGAGTCATTATAGAGATGAAGTCAGGGCAGGTGCAACCTATAATCAACAAAAACAAATCACTAATAGTTTAATAAAATATCACTCTACAATGATGGACACCTGCTATTTCTGTCCTTCTCCTTAAATTGTTTTTTTCTGAACATATGGAGGTCCATGTGGGTCTTTTCTCATTTATATTCACATAAACCATAGCCTTTCGAAGATTACTAGACCCTACTATAATCAATGTGACAGGACTTGATATTAGTGAAACATGTGATTTCAAATTACAACTATGTGCACAACAAGGAAATCACATGATCATTCCAGGACGTGGATTGAACTAGATAAATGTCTTCAAAATCTATGCCCAAACAAATCATAAGGCAATACAGGTGCATTATTGTGAAGAGATTAGAATCAAAAGTATCTTCCATCTTGGGTGATAAATCACCTCATCAGTTATGTAATTTGCTTTATTTGGATTAACAAGTTTCAATTATTAATATTTTTTAACTGTAATTTCTTAGAAAAAAATAAAATACAAATGCATTGTGCATAAGGTGACATAATTTAAATCATTTGGTGCTTCTCAACATAGCTACCAGTTCATTAATGTTAGTATCAGAAGTTCCACCTTCGCTCGTAGCCTCGATAGCCAGCTCTTTTGATGCGGGACAACGAACAAAAGAATTAAAGCCGGGAAAAGAAAGGAGCTTTTAGAGAAGAAGCTGATAAGAGAAAGCAAAGAAAAGAAGAAAGGGGATTGGAGATATGCAAAATCTGTAATATTTTCATTAATCATTAAAACTCTCTAACATTTAGAAAAGTAGGATATAAATACTAAAACCCTAACTAGAATAAGCGTTTGGGCTTATGGCCTACTAAATAAAATACCCAACAATAATTAAATCAAACCCAACAAATAAAACCAAATTAATAAATCTTGACTAAAAGTTCATATAAATTAAACCCAAAAACATAAGTTAAAGCCTAATTTCTCAATGGTTTGGGCTATCCTCCATCGTCTATGATCATACGCGTGCGTAACCAATGTTTCCGGTTCGGTGTCCCCATCAATTCTCCCGGGGTTGGAAGAAATCGACCCCGTCGAGTATAGGTCATGGCATCTCCGATAATGCTCTCAAAGATAAGGATCAAACTGTTATGATGTCTCTCTGATAATCCAAGTATAGTCTGAATCTGGTCGTCGAGCCCATATACTGAGATTTGCTGAAGTTCACCATCCCTGGTAAAGACAACTTGTGCATTCAAAGTATCATTAATATGTTCCTTTTGTGCCAAAGATATGGATAACGAGGTAGGGGTATCGAAAGGAGCATCAGGGGTAGGCTGTATTTTATAAATACTGAGGTCTTTCATGTTAAAAGTAGAGCTAATATCAAAGTTTAAAGGCAATTTAATGACATAATTATTTGATTTAATCATTTGCAACACTTTGAATGGTCTAGCACTACTTACTTGTAATTTATGATCGGTTTTCAAATGATACCGTTCAGGTCTAATCTGTATCATGAAGTAATCTCCAACATTAAGTGCATCATGATATTTAAGTAAATCAGCTCGAAATTTGTATTGTTCATTACTTGCTTGAATTTGTTTCATGATCTCAATATGCAAATTATGAACCCTACATGGTAACGGCTCAGCTGACTTAGACATCCTATCGTGGGGAGATATGGGAAGTTGTTCTATCGGCTCCTCAGGTTTGTAACTATGAACACTAAATGATTGAGGGTGTGGAATGAGACAAACATTGTCTGAAACCTGTGTAGATATGGTATGGACACAATCAAGTAACCTAGGATTATCTTTATCTTCCTTATCACGTGCATGTGGTAAGGGGTCAAGAAGCTCAACATGTTGCTCTAAACTTATGATGTGTGGGACACCGAGCATGTGGGATGAGGAATCAGGTAGTTTAGGAGGATTAATATCATGAAACTTTTTTAAGACCATACTCATCTCTATAGGCGATTCCACTGAAGAGTTCCCTAAAATTTCCTCTACCATTAAAGCAAACATATCAGACTCTTTCTTAACCTCAGTCTCAAGCTCATGTGGACTCATTGTGTTAAGTCCCTTTTCTTGCACATCCTCGTCATCTAGGTCTCTAAAATCCTCAAGATTAGGCTCATACACTTCAACACTACAATATTCCTCTTTACCTAGATCCTTATATTTTTGGATGACTAAAGGTTTAGAGGTACAATCTAAAGAGATATGACCAAAACCTAGACAATTAGTACACTTAACCATAGAACTCACTTTAGACACTTCATTAACAACTCGTTTACCTTTATCTTTCTTGTAAAGTTGTGAGTTACTAGGATTAGGTCTGTGGGGTGGAGCACCTAACAAAGGATCACTACTTCTGAATTGGGACCTAATAGGGATACTATAAGAGTCCTGACGATTCTTCCACTGATTCTTTGCGACCAACTTGTAGTTTTTAACTAAGGTATAAGCTTGGTTAAGGGTAGATACACCTTGAAATACAACTTCTCTTCTAAGATCATCATTTAAGCCTCTACAAAATCTATGCAAAGTCATGGCTTCATTCTCTCTTATGGCACATCTAATCATGTAATCATTAAACTGCGTTATATACTCATTGATAGACTTATTCCCTTGTCTTAGATTGTTCCATTGGCCTAAGAGTTTATTTCTATAAGACTGGGGTAGGTACTTCTCCTAAAGTTTTTGTTTCATTTTGATCCAATCAGTTATAGGAGGTTTACCTCTCATCTCTAAACAATCTTCAACATCTCTCCAATAAATTTTGGCTTCATCAATGAGTTTCATCTTAGCAAATCTAACTTTCTTATTATCAGACAAGTTATGCCACTCAAAGAATCGATCCATATCACGAATCCATATATCAAATATCCAAGGGTCATGACGACCGTCAAAAGTGGGGGCTTCTATTTTGTTAGGACTTAAGACTCGCTCATCAAAGTCATCATGTTTAGAGTAACCTAAATGATAGTCATACTGGTGGCATTCAAAGTGAACTTGTCCATAATGATTATTCTTGTGATATTTATTGGTCTTTTAGTGTCTTATTCGAAAATTCTCTTGGGGCTCAATTCTTTTAAACATGTTGATCACCTAAGTTTGCAGTTCCATTTAAATTGTCATAAGAGTATCACTAAGGGTTGAGTCTACGGTAAGTGTAAACTTAAGCGTGGACACTAGATGATCATGACACAAATGCATGCAACATTGAGATCACAAATGGTTCTTGCAAGTAAAATCACAATACAAAAATAAAACTAACTTTTTTTTTTATGTGAAGATTAATCAAGAACATATTATGCCAGGAAAATTATAAGCACGCAATGCTAGACCTTTTAAATGTAAATGATTAATCAAATAATGCTCACAACTTTTACTAGCTTCAGCAAACTCAACAGATAAAATGCAAGGTGAGATTTTTTTTTTCTAGGCACAAAAGTAATATTAATGATAATTTTGAATACCAAGTGCAATACCAAAATAGTAAAATCAACAAATTAAAAAGTAGAGTAATTTACCGATCAAGATTTAAATCATTGAATTTGATCATGGATGCACCTCTTTGGATCATGCAAGCTGTTGTTGATGTCGTCGTGATTTCCTGAATGACTTACTTTTGATGCTTTCACTTTTTTTCTCTCTTTTTTTTTTTGGCCTACCGTCTCTTTTCACTCTTTTTTTTTTATTATTGTCACCTTCTTTTTTTAACCTTTTTGGCTTACTGTCTCTTTTCACTCTTTTTTTTTTTCTACTGTCACTTTTTTTTTTTACTTCTCTTTTTTTTTTTATAAATCAATATAAAACAAAGTTACAGATTGAATCAACGAAAGGGAATAATAATAAATTAACTAATAAACAAATGAATTCTTAAACCCGTGATTTGGGTTTCTGTGACAACTCCATGACAGAAGACTTAATCCTGTGGTGATGGAGCTGTTGTGAAGGAACTGGTGGCCGCAGAGAGAGTGGCGTGGCATGGCTGTCTGGATTAATGGTTGCTGCTGATGTTGAGTTTGGCTGCTGCAGAAGACGATCTGATATGGCTGCTGGTTTGATCTGTTGAACTACTGTGATGGCATGGCATGGCATGGCATGGCTGAGGCGTTGGAGGGGAAGTGCTGGACTGGATCTGTGGTGGCTGCAGCGTGGCTGATTACGTGATAGTATTTGCTGACTTGGCGCTGACTAGGCTGATGACGTGTCAAGGTTAATTATTTTTCCTTGGGAGCTTCTGTTTCCTTGCTTCCTTGCCTTCCGTAATTCGTTGTTGCTATTGACAGTGATGGCGCAAGAGAACGTGTATCTGTGATTTTGCCTGGGATCGGCTGTGCGAGGAAAGGAGTTGTGGTGTCGCTGATGGGTGGCGGGTTTGTTGCTGTGTGGGTCTGTTGCTACTGCTGAGGGCGACGACACCATGGACCAGGGCAGATGAAGATCTATTGCGCTGCCTGCCTTTGCTGTGGTGAACCACAAATCAGGGATGGCTGTGATGGGTTTTGTGGGTGGCTGGTGGATGAGTTGTTATAGATTCTGATCTGTTGCAGTGGAGGCGTTGCGGGGGCTGTTGTGGGGGCCAATCTTGTTCAGGAAGATGAAGAGTTTTTTATGATTAACGGTGTAAAATGTTGATTGCGGGGCTGTTTGCTGGTGGAGACGATGAACAGTGTTTTCTTTTTCTTTTTCTTTTTTATCAAACTGGATCTAGGGTTTAGCATAGACATGTAGATCGTTTAATTGTAAGAACAATTAAAAGCCATGCTCTGATACCAAATTTGATGCGGGACAACGAACAAAAGAATTAAAGCCGGGAAAAGAAAGAAGCTTTTAGAGAAGAAGCTGATAGGAGAAAGCAAAGAAAAGAAGAAAGGGGATTGGAGATATGCAAAATCTGCAATATTTTCATTAATCATCAAAACTCTCTAACATTTAGAAAAGTAAGATATAAATACTAAAACCCTAACTAGAATAAGCGTTTGGGCTTATGGCCCACTAAATAAAATACCCAACAATAATTAAATCAAACCCAACAAATAAAACCAAATTAATAAATCTTCACTAAAAGTTCATATAAATTAAACCCAAAAACATAAGTTAAAGCCTAATTTCTCAATGGTTTGGGCTATCCTCCATCGTCTATGATCATACGCGTGCGTAACCAATGTTTCCGGTTCGATGTCCCCATCATCTTTCCATTTCTTGGAATTCATTTTCATTTCTTTGCCTCTATCTCCCTCCATCACTTCTTTTATGCAAATGGCAATCTCTTCTCTTTTCACAATTCCATGCTCATCAACCTTAGCTCTGACTCCCACCTTCCAAGCATCTTCAACGATTTTAGAATTTGTTTGTTGATCACTCCATCCTGGCATTGTCACCATTGGCACACCCAAGCTCAATACCTCGATTGTTGAGTTCCAACTGCAATGTGTGAAAAAACATCCCACAGCCTCATTTGCTAGCACTTTCACTTGGGGACTCCAATTCACTGCCAATCCCTTATTCTCCACTTCTTCAACAAACCCTTCTGGGATCTTCCCATTCTCAGAATCCATCACCACCCACAAAAGTGAAAATTGCTCCTCTTTAAGCCCCACGCAATTTCCTCCATTTGCTTGCTGCTTAGAGTAGCACAGCTACCAAAGGACATATATACAACTGATGTAGTGGGCTTAGTCCTGAGCCAATTTATAGAAAGAGATGCGTCTATTTCACAGAGACTAATACCGTAGTCATCCTCATCTTCAATACTCTTGTCCAAGTATATTGATGGGATTGTTGGTCCAATTGTCAATAATGGACAAACTTTTGACATTGTATCCACTACCTGAACGAACAACAAAATATTTGTGGAGATTTGGACCCTTAATTTACATAACATAAAAACACAACAAGTTCAAATTATTTATCTCTAAATATTCATGATTCTGTTACCTTTACTGCTAAGAGTTTTAAATTTTAATCATTTACAATTCACAATTATTTGATCTTGATAGGATTGGCCACCAACATGTAAAGAAGCCAACATTATAATTTCTCCTTTTGACATGTGCTTAGAGATGCGACTTTATGGCATATAATGACCTATGTACCACCGTGTCTCACTAGATTCAAATGCCGAGTAGAAATTACCCTAAGCGTAAGCATCTAAAAAACTTTGATATTTTTAATCTACCTTCACTGTTCATACGACCTATGAAGTTCCATAATTAAAAAGCTTCTCACTCTGTTTTTTTCAATACAATTTTTTTTTCATTGTTTTGCCTTTTTTTTCCATTCAATTTCATCTTTTTTAATCAAGTATAAAACTCAACAATACCCATGCAGACCGATGTGGATAGGTTTGAATACATTTCTAGAAAAAATTAAAAATCAAGGCAAACGAATAGATATAGAAAGCAAAAGAGTAGAGAAGACCTCATTATGATTCTAAGATAATATTGTTTGATTCTCAAATCCATCCCTATGAAATTAATTTTAATCATTTCATCCCAGACCTATTAGAAATTAGACGATGTATATTTGCCTCCTCCAGTAGCCGAAAGACACAAAAGAAAAAAGCACATTACAGTTCTTGAATGGAGGGACAAATTGTCTAAGATAGCTTTGGGATGGAATTGATGAAATTAATTGGTTTGGGATGGAAATTGAAAAAGAATGAGATTTTCCCAGAAACTGAAAAGGAAGTACAAATAGTTGTAAAGTCCAATTATGCGGTACAAAATTGCCTACCTCACACTCCAGCTTGTAGAAAGTGTTGATGAGGATCCAATCAGCCTTGTCCAGATTAGCAAACTGACTCATGGTCATCTTAACATTAGCAGGATATGAATCTGGCAGAACAACAAATGTTGGCAAGTCTTGAAGCTCAAGCAGTAGTGGTAATCCCTCGATCAACACGGGTTGAAGTAACTGGCATCTTTAACACTTCATGGTAGACATTGTAAAAGATGTAATCAACAGCACAAGCATGTAAAAAAAGCAGCTGCAAATAACCCAAAATCCTTTGCCACATCCAGAGCCCAAGCCAAGAAAGGCTCGTATATTACAGCATGGATAGGGCTTGAAGAGGTTTGGTATCTCTTGATGAGTTCTGATAGGGTTTTTGGACCAACATCATGTAGGCTTGAAAGATAGGGTTCCCTGCTACCAGCTTGATTAAATCCATCGTCATAGCCATCTGATATGGTATCGAGTTGAATGGAACCAATTGATGAGCCAAGTTGCCTGGACTTGGATATGAATTTGGTGATTATGAAGGTGACTTTGAGCCCTTTGGAGACCAAACGCCTAGAGAACTGCAGCATGGGATTTACGTGGCCTGCGCCTGGCAGTGGAACTACTAGTACATGGCTCGTATTCACCATGTTTTCCATCTCTCACACCCTCTCCGTAGGGCTCATAAGGGTCTCTTGGAAGTGAGTGGATGGTAAGGAATATTCTCCTCGTTGTCAACGACGACATTTACTGTAGATTACAGTACATTCTTTGAACTTGCACCTTTTAATTATTAGATTGATGGCTTACTTATAAAACCTGACGTGGTCATCCGTCTTAGGTAATCCTGCTTAATAAAAAATAATAATTCAAGCATCAAAATGATTTTATTTTAATTAAAAAACATATTTTTTATAGAAAAAATCAACAGCCAAGTCTATCCGGATTTTTGTGTTGGGTCATGTCAGCTCAAATATTTTTTTATTTTTCTTCAATCAAGTTAGTCCAGGTTTAAAGGTGACCAGATTGACTTGTTATACCGATCTGAATTTTATAAGTAGAATTGAAGGGTTGAAAAGGATATAAATACTAGCATTATCTTCACAATCTTTAATTAGCATGATCTCCAGGATTATGGCATGATTTTTAAAATTGTGAGAAATCCTAGCAGTACCGACTTGTCTATAGATAGTTGTTTTTCGCAGACATGAAAATTCCGAATGCATCCAAATCTCACATGGTCATTCGAAATGCTTGTCGCATGAAAATTCCGAATGCATCCAAATCTGAGGAACTTTCAACGCTAAGATGCTATGTTTGAAAAAAAAAAGCAAAACACTATTTGCATCAAATTAAGGACCACCAAACAGCTGGCATCGTTTTTTGTTTGGTATAATACCTATATAAAAAAAAAATGATTCTGATAAATCAACTGAATTGGATTATCGTATAAAGACAATTATGAAGTCCAAAACACGTGCCGTGAGAAAAATCCTCAAAAGTTTTCCCTTATCTCTTGTTTTTTCATGTCATCTTCTTATTATTGTAAACTCTAGATCCACAAACGAGGGGTAGTAGTAGTGCTAGCCGTCACCAAGAGAGCTCAAGTTGAGGGAGAGATTTAGGGATGGAGGAGTCATGGAAAGGGCATGTACTACTAGTTCCATATCCAGGCCAAGGCCATATAAATCCCATGATGCAATTCTCAAGGCGTTTGATCTCCAAAGGGCTCAAAGCCACTCTTGTAACATCCATTTTCATTGCCAAGTCTATGAAGCTCGGCTCCTCAATCGGCCCTGTCCATCTTGATGTAATTTCTGACGGTTTTGATGAAGAAGGCTTTCCAACAGGTGGTTCTAGTGAACTCTATCTCCAAAAGCTAGAGGCAGCAGGTTCAAAAACCCTAGCTGAACTTATTGTCAAGTATCGAGGCACACCATACCCTATTGTTTGTGTCATCTATGAGCCTTTCTTGCATTGGGCCTTGGATGTTGCTAAGGATTTCGGGGTCATGGGAGCTGCCTTTTTCACTCAACCTTGTGTTGTTGATTATATTTATTACAACATTCAGCATGGATTGCTGAGTTTGCCAATTACTTCAGCACCTGTTTCCATTCCTGGATTGCCTCTGCTTGAGTCTCGAGACATGCCATCCTTCATTAACGTCCCTGGCTCGTATCCTGCTTACTTCAAGATGTTGCTGGATCAGTTTTCCAATACAGACAAAGTTGATTACATTCTTATCAACACTTTCTACAAGCTAGAGGCTGAGGTAAATTATATATGTTCTTCATGGTTCAATTGTAGCAAACTCTCTTTAATGCTTCCATTATTTTCTTTTCTACCGATGGGGGACTTCCCAAAGTTTATGGAGTGAAAAAGTAAACCCTCTTTATATTTTTATTTTAATTGAAGTATTAAGATATTCTAAACATCATAAATCAATTATGGTTGATTTATAAAAGGCACCAACCATTTCAGAAATAAAACCAAAGCTAAGCCTGTTATGGATAGAAAAGCTCCTGACCCACCCCTAATTCTTCAGCTAGAGGCCCAGGCCTACAAGTCTATTAAAAAAATATATATTTATGTGCCGCTGCTATAGAATTTAAGTTTGTTTGAAAGTGTTTTTTTTAAGTATTTTTTATTTGGAAATATATTAAAATAATATTTTTTATTTTTTAAAATTATTTTTTATATTAGGATATTAAAAAATTTTGAAAGTTAAAAAAAATTAAGTTAAAAAAATTAAATTTTACTCCGTTTAAAACATAGTATAATTCTGGTGCAATAAACCGTTTCATATGTATAAAACTATCGAGTGTTGGAGATTAGTCTGTAACTGACATGGTTCAAAAAACAAAATCATATTCTGTGTTTTCTCTGGACAGGCAGTGGATACAATATCAAAAGTCTGCCCAACATTGACAATTGGACCAACAGTTCCATCAAGATACTTGGACAAGCGTATTGAAGATGATGATTACTATAATCTTGATCTCTTTACATTACACGCATCTATTTCCACCAATTGGATCAGCAATAAACCACCAAGGTCAGTTGTATATGTGGCCTTTGGTAGCATTTCTAACCTATGTGAGAAGCAAATTGAAGAACTTTCTTGGGGCTTAAAGAATAGTAATTACTATTTCTTGTGGGTAATAAGGGAATCTGGGCAAATCAATCTCCCCAAAACATTTTTGGAGGACTTAGGTGAAAAGGGTTGTGTGGTGGGGTGGAGTCCTCAAGTTAGGATGCTAGCAAACGAAGCTGTGGGATGTTTTCTTACACATTGCGGTTGGAACTCGACAATTGAGGCATTGAGTCTTGGCATGCCAATGGTGGCAATGCCACAGTGGACTGACCAGCCACCAAACGCCAAGCTGGTAGAGGATGTTTGGAAGGTGGGAATTAGAGTTAAGGTTAATGAGGAAGGAATTGTGCCAAGAGATGAGATTGAGTGTTGTATTAAGGAAGTGATGGAGGGAGAGAAGGGCGAAGAGATGAAAAAGAATGCAAAGAAATGGAGAGAGTTGGCTATTGAGGCTGTTAGTGAAGGTGGTTCTTCGGACAAGAACATTGATGAATTGGTATCTAAGATTCTAAAATTCAAGAATTGAATTGCAGCTTATACTGTATCAAACATGAAACTGGGACAAAGCCACAGACACAATCCACATCTGTTGAGAGAGGACCCTGTTTTTCTTCAGCTTCTGTGTATCCTTCCTTCTCTGGACTGTGATGTGCATGCTGATTTTCTTGGGATTTCCCGTCTTCTTGTCTCAACATTTTTCATGTTTACTTGAATTTTCATATTTAATTATTTTTTATTATGAAAATTTGTTAGATAAATAAAAAAAATGAATATTATATATTATTCAATAAATAGTGTTTGTCATTTGCTTGTTCTAATCTCTTGGTTCAGATTATGGATGTTATATATAATTGTAATTTAGATTTTAAATTGTGTTTAGTTAGAAGTTGTGTTTGGTTAAAGATATATAAATAAATATAAAATATAAAATAAATTTACCTCTAAAACAGTTTTAAAATGAATTTTTATCCTCTCAAAATATAAGTTCAATATTGTCTTTTTTTTTCAATCTCTAAAAATAAAAATAAAAGTTTTTCAAGAGAATCGATAGCAGGCCAACGAGCCAACCTTCAGACTATGGAGTAAAAATGGCTGCCATAAGAAATGGCTCTGGGCCATTTTCAGACAAAAATACCAAGCAAACAATTCAAGGTTTGATCATGTTCGTTAATTAAGTTATCTAAGTCATCATCGTTGCCCCAAATAATGGAGCTTTCTCTGCATTTGAAATTTTACAGGACACTAATTAGAGGGATAAACTACAATCAACTCGTAAGGGCAAATGTATGTGCGTGGTGCTATCTAGGGGATGGTGTTCTTCTGAAATAACAATTTTTTTTGTTTTCTTTTCCACTAATCCATGGCATATACGAAGATTCCTTTGGATTGCTTCCATCCCATGACCTTTGCAATGATGCAACTTCACATTAGAAGCAAAGGGCAGCCACACATTTCTTCGCCTTAGTCAAACAAAAATGATAACTACGTAAGAAGTTCATTCCTTAATCTCTCCTGATGTTGATAGCCATCGCTTTCTTTGTCTAAGTTTCTTCTGTTTTTTATTTTTTAGTTGAAAAGCATGGATCAAGACAATGTTTTTTCAATCTTTTTTTTTTCAATTCAAAAAGCAAAAGCAATGGCTTAGATAAACTGGCTCTTAAAAGCTTTGAATAACCCCTCGTTTACTTCCTTAAAGCTTCTACCTTCATATTTTATTTATTTAACATATGATCCCGGTTTTTATCCTTTGTCTAATTAACACTTACTAAACAATATAACAGCGGGAAAAAAATAAATTGTTTATTACCAACCAAGATATCCAGACTAATCCTCCAGATGGTGCTTGCTTCAACCCCACAATTCAATCAAGCCCTTCATTGCTTGCCAATTGAAGAGGTTTTTGTTTTCCGGTTTGTACGAATTTTATATATCATATAATTATCCGGCTAAAAATACATGATTAAGCTGTTATGTGAGATTTCAAGATATGATTTATATTATTCTCTAACACATCTCCTCAAGTGAAAGCTCTTTGAGCTTGAAACTTGCACAGGTCTATTTTACAACCTACCAAACTTTTAAACTGAGGCAACTTGGATTACCTTGGTAAACTCGTAAATCACGTTAACCTCATATAAAGGCAAAATAAAAGGAAACAAATTATGAAACTAAATTCTCAACAATCTCAATTTTAAAAAATAAAATTGATAAAAATAGATTTCAACAAAATGTCAAAAAAAAAATTCAAAAACACAAAAAAAAAAAACAAAACATTGTTGATTACTATTGTAATCCACAGTGTAATAGGTGTTGGGTGAATAATAATTTCCCTTGCATATTTTAATTTTTATTACTTCATAAAGTTTAATAACATGGTTTTTCTCTAAAAAAAAATTTTTAATAATATGATAAAAAAATAAACTATAAAAAAAATCAAGTTCAATTAAAAAAACAACCAAATCTATAAATTAGAGCAACCTGAGTTACCATAACAAACCTGTTAATCTCATAGAAAGACAAAATACAAAAAATACAAAACGAAATTCTCAATTAAAAAAAATAAAATTGTCAAAAATAATTTTGAAAAAAATCATAAAAAAAAACCATATGTTTAATAAAAAAAAAAAACAACGTGCAAAAACACTATAGCAATCTACATAATCTTACAAGAAAAGCTATATTAATTTCCCCATATTTCTTAACTTTTCTTATAATTAATTCACGGTTGATGTATAACATATATTATCCCGTGAACCAAATTATTAAAAGATTGTTAAGTTAATTAGTATGCTTGCTTAGCCTAGATACTTTAGTTGTTAAAAGATAGTAGCCTTTTCAACCACTCGAATTTTTCTATCAAGCCTAAAATTGGTTTATCTTAAAGGAAAATGTTCCAACACTCGGTAATCCCATCATTAATGGAGACCCCAAACAACTAGTTATCATTATGGATTGAGGTTCCCTGTTCTTTTTTCCATTGAAATGAAAATTTTCTTTGAATATTCATTAGCTTATAGAAAGGGAGTTTTTTTAGCATGGTAAAAAATTTGATAAAATAATACGATACAAAAAATATTTAGAAAAATAATATAGCATAGAGAGTCACATATAACATATGCAACTTGCGAATCATAAGTAGTATTTGTCTCTTTCAAATTACAAAATTGTTAGACAGAAGATTCAATAAAAAGATAGGCAAAAGAAGTGAGAGAGAAAGAAAGAAAACTTTGAAGACACACCAAAACTCTGATGATATACGACACCACTAATACTGTTGAAAATATATCGAAAAGACAAAGTCAACGATGCTAAGGAAGGTCACCAACGATGCTAAGTGGGTCACACGAGCGGTTCAAAGTTAAATAAGCCCTAACACCTTCGGTGTCGTTGGATTCGTCTTGTCGAGATTTTTTTATGGTACCAATGGTGTCATCAATGGAGCTTTGGTGTGCCTTCTAGATTTTTTTATTCTTTATTTATTTTTTCTCTCTCCTCTTTCCTCCTTGTAATTTATGAAGGAGGAGGGAGAAAAAGGTTAAAAAAAAATTTGGAGACACATAAAAACTCTGATAACAACACCACCAATATTATGGAAAATAACTTGAAAAGATGAACCCAACGACACCAAAGAATATTACAAACGGTGAACGGAGTGTGTCATACGAGTCATCCAAAAGTGTCAGGGATCACTAATCCTTAGGTCACTCATGTGATCCATTCCGATCAATGTTGGTGATCTTTCTTAGTATTATTAAATTTATTTCATCGAAATCTTTCCAACGATACTAGTGTTGTCGTCATTAAAGTTTTTATATGTTTCTAGAATCTTTTTTTTTTGTTCTTTTATTTCTTTTTCTCTCTCCTTTACTTTTTTTTTATTAAATCTCATGTTGTTGCTCACAAGTAACGAATATTATTTACAATTCTATAAACTAGAGTTTTAAAACCTGGACCGGCCCGACGGGTCAACCTGGGACCCGGTCCACTCGGTCAAACTCGGGTGAGACCCAGTCTATTTTTTTTTTAATATTAACAGTCATTAAATGACGTCGTTTTGGCCTTTCAAAAGGCCAAAACGCTTAAGAAGAATGAAGCAATATTGGGGACAGTTGCAAACCTAATTAACGAAAGAGGAAATCAGCTCTTTGAAACCCAGCTAAATGATTTTTTGTTTTCTTGAAGTCCTAAGAGGTCAAGGAGAGATGGAAAACCAGAGACAGAGAGAGTAACAATTGACTCTAATTTAGATCAAAAGAACCGGCGCCGGTTGCAAGATGCATTGCCTCTTGAGACCCCGTCTGGTTCGGATTTTGCCAAGGTGGAGTCTGGTAGTCTGAGCAAAGAAACAAACAAGAAACCAAATAAACACGGCGAAGGAAGCAAGCATTCTTCTAAGCCAATTGAAGTGCCTTGGTCATGGTCCTTTTTTCAGGTTTTTTCTTTTTGAAGTAATTGTTGATATGTGGTTTTGTGGAATTTGTTCTGGTGTCTCATTGTCATTATCTAATGGATGTAAAATCTAGCGTGGTTGAGACAGTAAGTTCAGAAGCTAAGGTATGCTTGGGTGCCTATGGAAATAGAAAATTTGAGTTTGTAGCCATTATAGGACTTAGTGGTCTGGGATTATTTCTATACTTTCCTGAAATGTCATTTATACTATATAGTGGTTGTCTTTGTAAATGTTTATTTGCTTGAATTAAAAGAGCAGTTCAACTTTTGCAACAAAAAAAAGGAGAGATTTTTTTTATAGGTGCTTTTTTTGTTGACCCGGGTTAATTCGGGTCAACCCATCTAATCCATGACCAGATCACTTGATCAGGTCAATGACCGGATCGGGTTTCAAAACTATGCTATAAACTGTACTAATTTTTTAAATATTTTTTATATAATATTATTTTATTTTATTACTATGCTAGAGCTAAAAAAAAATCAATAGAAAGGCATCAAAGATGGACCCAAGTGATGGGACTCTGCTACACACGGCTGGTCAGCTTTTGGCCCATGAATCTCATCGACCTCATCTCATCTCTCTCATTGTCAAATCATTTTCATTCAAAGGTCTCACTTTTCAACGACACCATCTCCTTATCTCTCTCCCTGTCCCTCTCATCTCTTGCGGGCTTACCTTCCATTTACGAGCACTAGGTCGTTAATGGCCACCCCACTGTGTCCTTCTCCTTCTCCCTCCTCTCTCTACCGGAGTCCTCTGTCAACTCATCCA
This sequence comes from Populus trichocarpa, assembly GCF_000002775.5. Lineage (NCBI taxonomy): Eukaryota > Viridiplantae > Streptophyta > Magnoliopsida > Malpighiales > Salicaceae > Populus > Populus trichocarpa. The sequence continues at coordinate 15,078,085 of NC_037291.2, read as the reverse complement.
TGTATAGGGTTTTGATTCCTTGGCCTTTTTTGGTCACCAACTGGTCGTCTGTTTGGACGTACTAAACTGGGCCCCCATTTTGTTTCTGTATAAAGCTTTACCTACCATCACCCCTCGTCAACTTTGTGAAAGAAAGACGAACTCAGTTTATCTTCTCTTTTCTTTTTGTATTCATAATGCGTTTCATAACATAAAAAATATTAATTTTTACTATGAAATTAAATTTCGACCGCAAATTTAAACATATTTTTAAACATCACAAGAATGCAAGAAAACAGTTAAGTTCTGGATATAATTTCACTCTAAAATAAGATTTGGATGTAGCTTATGAGATATGTATAGAAATTAAAGAGATTTTTGGATGTAGCTTATGAGATATGTGTAGAGATTGAAGAGATCCAAATTAGAGAAGCATACAATGTAGGAACCATCAATGAAAGTTCTCAAATAAAGTTGATCCGTCACTTGCTGGCTTGATGGTGATGTAACCTGGAAATTCCAATTATTTGATTGGTGGAATAATATTTATGGGATTTTTTTATTTTATTTTTTTGCTTTGCTTTCAAAATGGATAATAAGCAAATTGCCGACTGATTATCCAAACTGCCTTGATCGATCGGGGATTTAAATCGTATTTTCTTTCTGGCATGGCCGGTCCACAATAAGCTCTATCAAAGCAAATCTAGATAACTCTTGAAATATAATCTTGAATTAAGTTATATTTGATGGAGTTAACTCTAAAAATTAAAAAAAAAAATTCGATCCAAATTAATCCCATGATCATCATATTAACTTAATATTGTGGTAACTCAAGTTCTCAACTGAATCAAACACGTCCAAATTTGTTAAAAAGAAAATACTCAAAAGTCCAAATAAATAATAAGGGAGTCGTGCATCATTTGTGCCTCTTGTTTTAGGCACACGTCTCTTCTATGCTCTCTGCTTCGTTCCTCCCTGTCCACTTATCCCTGTGCCAACACTGTACCCCTTTTAGCTCCTTCTCTGTTCCTTTCTGTCTCTAACAGCGCACTATACTATTAAAAAAAAACCCACTTCTTCTATAAGGAAATTTCATTTCTTTTATGCCCACATGATCAAGAAGGCATCATTCAGGTTCTCTCTGTTTTTTTTTTTTTTTGGAAAAAAATATTGGGTTTGTAAGTTTTAAGTGAATTCTTTGGCTTAAAGATTAACCTTTGAAGAAAAAGTATTTAAGATTGTGGGGTAATTTTTTTTTTCAGGTGCTTTGGTGATACAGTGGTAGTGTATATATAAGTATTATACAGTAAAACTTTGCAGAAGATCAGCGAATCTTCCAGCTTTGAAAGGTATGGTACATTACTTGGTTACTATTTTAGTTCTGCTTGGTTGCCGAGGAAATTCTAGGAAAAGAAAATGAAGAAGCAATTGTAGAAGACTCTGAAGTTCATTTCTTATTGCTTTTATGGTTTCTGTTTTTTTTGTCTATGTATAATGCTTGATTTTTCTGTCCAGATATTTTTTTTATTTCAATTTATTTTTGTTCTGTGCATAAGAAAATGCAATTTTTAGTAAAAAAAATTTTCTTATTATCTTTTTTTTGTGAGAGCTGGAGTGCTTTAAAGCAGGGTTGAATGAACACTGAAAAGGTTTGGACTTTTTATTAAAAGAATTATGTTATTTTAATCATTTTTAATATATGCTGCTTTCTTTATTCTTTTTACCTTTATTTTATAATCATGTTTATTCTTTATTCTATTATTTTCTGCAACTGATTCCTTTTCCTTTCGATAACATTCCTTAAACTTTTGATTTGTATATTGTTTAGTTTGGCGTTCTTTGTGAAGCAATCTTGGGCCAATAGTTCGATGCATGACACCATCTTCAAACAAAAATTAGGCAGTCTATGTATTTGGATTAGTTTCATACATGACTGTTATAGGATTAATATTTACTGTAAATGCCGAATCCCTTCTCTTTTGCTTTTTTTTTATTGATTTTATGGACCCTTTTCTGCATTTTCGTTTAATTTGTTTTTGCTGTCCACCAACAATTATACATTGTTTGATTGTTTAATTTAATTTCTTGCAGATCTTCTAGCAAGACTTTACTTTTACACAGCAGAAACCACAGATAACTTATGGCTTCACCGGATGTCGATTCTCCTTGGCTCTGTGCTGCTAGTGAATCTCTTGGTGGATGTTTCAATACACAGATTGAGGAGGTCAAATCAACCAATGTCTTAAATGTGCTGGAAGCTCCCACATCTTCTGTGTATGATACCCGTAACATCCCCAAGCCGCCACCTTATCCTAATACAACATCTAAAACAACCAGCCATTGTAAGAGGATCTCAGCGAGTTGCTCTGTTCCAAAGGAAACAAAAGATACATGGGACAGGCTATTCAAGGAAGCATACGGTTCGGATGTCTACATTATCACAGAGAGCAACTCGTATATTCCAGCTCATTGCAATGTTTTGGTGAGTTAATTAGACTTCCTTGACATATCTATTTACTTGGAAGTATCATTGTTTTCATCAAAGATGCCTGCTTGAGTAAAGGAATTTTACTTCATATATCGAAATGTAAAAGATAAAATAGGTGTTTGCCATCTTCTTTAAACCTGATGCATTCGTTAAGGCGTTTCAATATTGTTGCCTCTAGAATATAAAAAGATGTGTTTTTGCAAGTTTTCTTTGATAAATGGAGACAGAGGGGCAGTATAAAGACAAAATTCGTAATCTTTATCTTGAATACACCTGGAGTTGATTTATAATCACTAAGAAATTTAGGTTCAATGTGGTGGCTGGGTTTAATATCTGTTACTTTTCCTTTTGCAGAGTACTGCGTCGCCCGTGCTTGGGACTATCCTGCAGCGGTCAAAAGTTAAAAATGGAATTAGATACATCAGCATTCTTGGTGTACTTTGTGAAGCTGTCCATGTGTTCATTCGGTTTTTGTACTCATCCTGGTATCTTCAAATATCCTTTTCCATATATTCTTCATCAATAAATTTCTCTGGGACTGTATCACTGATGTAACAGAGAATGTTATGTAATCTTGTTATTTTTTGTTTGGAACAGATTCAAATAGAAATGCTTCCCTTTCTGGTTTTTCATTGTCTAAGGTACTCTGATTTAAATAAAGATACCATTCTTGATATTCTAATGCAGCTATGAAGAGGATGAGATGAAAAAGTTTGTTCTCCATCTGTTGGTTTTATCACACTCATACTCTGTTCCGTCACTGAAAAGATTTTGTATAGACCTTCTGGAGCAGGATTGTCTGACCAGAGAAAATGTGATAGACGTGCTTCAGTTGGCAAGGAGCTGCGATGCGCCACGACTCTCCTTAATTTGTGTTCGTATGGTTGTGAAGGACTTGAAATCTGTATCATCAACTGAAGGTTGGAAAGTTATGAGGCGAGCTAACCCTGCCCTTGAACAAGAGCTTGTAGAATCTGTTGTCGAAGCAGATTCGGTAAGTCAATTCCTGATTCTTATATTGAACAATAATATAGAATATGCAGCAAGTTATTTTAAGCACTCAGAGAATTACATGCAGTTTAAGTTGTTTTCACTTGTTTAGACCATAGATGACATGCTACAAGCAAGCACATGAAATGTTTTTCATTCTTTTATTTTTATGATCCCAATTCAAGGTGAGGAAGTAGCAACTAGCAGATCTTCACATGCCTAATTTAACCGTTAAAATTGGAATCCTGTAAATTCAGTTTATTTGGGAAACATTGGCACTAGCCACGTTGTATATGGTGGATGTCACCTTGAGAAGAAGTTGTCTAAAAAAAATGCTTCTAAGTGGAATTTCTTCCGGTTTCAATCAGGAAAAGGTATTTCATCTTAGTCTGCAGTAGTGGTTGAGTCTAGCAGCTTGTTTCGCAGTGGAATAACTATGTGGTTATGGATGAGTCGAGGAACATGTTCCCCTCAGTGAAATGTCTACTTGGTAGTCTTGACATCAGTCTCCCACCCTTGTATTTTTTGAAGCCTAAATAAAATTCGATGATGCTTTTGAAATGATATTTACTATCGTGAATTAACTCTAGTAATCAGTTGGTCTTGCTGTTTCTGTACCCCTTCTTTCTTCATTTTCTTTTCCTCAAATCAATGCTCATATACAAAGTCGTGATTCATAATGTATGATCCAAATTTTACATTATCTGGTACAAGCTGTAATATTTTTTGTAGTTCAACTTCACAAAATGGAATCTGAGTTTCACTTATTGTCAGAGAAAACAAGAGAGGCTGAGGAAAATAGAAGAGAGAAAAGTATACTTGCAACTGTATGAAGCAATGGAGGCCCTCCTTCACATATGCAGGGATGGGTGTAGGACAATTGGACCTAGTGATAAAATGCTGAAAGGAAGCCAAGTTGCCTGCAACTTTCCTGCCTGCAAAGCACTTGAGTCCTTAGTTCGTCATTTCTCCAAATGCAAGTCTCGGGTCCCAGGTGGTTGCATTCACTGCAAACGCATGTGGCAGCTTCTCGAGCTACATTCTCGTATGTGCGATGAGCCTGATTCCTGCAAGGTTCCGCTTTGCAGGTGAGAATGAAACTTGCATGTATCATTTGCCTCCATGCCTTTATTTTCAGGGTTTCAAAATCCATTTAAGTGAGTATGAAACTTGAACAAAAGGAAATACTAGAAGCCAAAACAAGACAGTTTTCAAAAGACATTTACACTTGCCGGAATGGTATTTTGCTTATTAAAGAATTTGAATATCCAAATATGTCCTTCAATGTGGAATTATGTTAAGAAATTTTTTAAAGCATGGAAATAGATGAAAAATAGTTTACAAGCTTTTTGTCAGATCTGCGTTGTGTTTGTGTAACAGTACAAATTAGGCTCATTTGTTTTGATTAACTTTTTTTTTTCTGGATTCATTACCATACTGAAGATTGCATTAAAGCTCCTATGTTGACATTGATATTCCCATGAAAACTTTTCACGGATTCTTCTTTCTACTTGTTCGGTTTGGGTGATGGGAGTATATGATAGCCTACTTGCTTGATTTGAGGAGCTGATATGCTCAATCAGAAAAGAAGGAAAACAAACTATATGCATGCTGCAGTATCTTGATAGTGTTCTCTTTCCTTGTTGATAGGCATTTCAAGGAAAAAATGCAGCAGCAAACAAAGAAAGAAGAAGCTAAGTGGAAACTGCTGGTCAGCAAAGTAATAGCAGCCAAGAACGCCTTGGGGCCATTCTCTGCTCGGCGTATAGATTTATTCTGACCCCGTTACTTCTTTTAACCTTGTATCTTCATGCCATCAACACACCCAGGCCATTGTTTTGTATAATGTAATGGCAACTGTAAGATAGAAACAATAATCGGCAAAGTGGTTCGACAATGTTTCTTGTACAAACTTTGTATCTTCATTACACCTTGCTCGAAGTCCTTTCTCTGCGTATGATTAAAATAACGAGGGAAGAGGAAACATTAACGTAAAATCTACCATAGGGACTAAATCGTAATACAGATTTTGAAACGTTAAGGACTAAATTAAATTGAGTTCCAACTATAAGGACTAAATAAATGTAATTTACTCTAGTTCGTATTACCTTGGGGTTCAAAAAAAAAAATTCATCCACTTTAAATTATTTATTATTGATGAATTTTGCTATAGAAGTATAATTATAAAACTGGGATTGGCATATATAATTAAAGATTAAAAAAACGAATAATCAAAACGATTGAATCGAAATATTTCGATTTTACTTGGTTTTGAAGATTTCCATTAGATTTATAAACCCAATACTTCAATTCTCCAAACACTTGGCTTCGAAAGGCCTGAAGGTCACACTAATCACTACCCCTTCCATTGGAAAACCAGCAAGTTCCATCAATTTAGAAACTGTTTTTAGATGGATTCAAGGAATGTGAAACCCTTGAAGACGGAAGTCCATACAATTCAGGGAAAATTCAAAGCTCCCTCTGGAGAGTTTCTGGTTGTGTCCTTTCCTTCACTAGAACCGTTGGAGTTCAACGATCTCCCATTATTTGTTTAGGATGTTTCATACCCAGTTATAGGACCAACAATTCCATCAATGTTCTTGGACAAAATGTTGAAGGATGACGAGGATTATCATGACCAACTCTAATGGCGAAATAAACCATTGTTAAGGAGTGGCGCACCGTCACAATACATGGCCTCGGTGGCGTTATCAAGGTTGCAGCCGCTCTCGTTAACAAAATCACAACAGGCCTGAAACCATGGAAGCCTAAAAACATATATATACCACCTAGAAGAGGAGGGGCTGCATATGCACCGGAGAGATGCCTTAATATTCCACTGAACATTGAGAGAGAGAACTTTCAGGGACATAAAATGATTCTTTGTTGCCCTTAATCTGCACACAAAAGATACATGCAGACATACATGTGGTCTTGAGAACAATATATACTTATCTACCAATTCATTCAATACGAAAGGGAATCCATGGGCACAGAGCCTACGAATTATTGCATGAAGTTTTTCCCACCAAAGTGTTGTGCATACTGGACCGAAAGCAAACACAAATAAAACACAAACAAACAGATTTACGTGGTTCCCCAAAACCGGGTACGTCCACGGAGGCAGCAGATTGTATATTAATGGAGGAATGATACAAACACTCAACTCAACCCAGTACAATCCCACAAAACCCAGTGTTTCACTCTTACACTCGGTGTTTCTCTCAAATCTGCACTTTCTCACTCTCACAGTTGCACTCTCTCTTCTTCCTCTGCACACACACTGCACTCTCTCTTCTCTCTCGTTTTTCTCTTCTGTCTTTTACACATGTTTACAGGAGAAAGGAAAACATAAATATAATGGCTGCAAAGGATAGGGTGGTTGATGGTGGAGAGGGTGGTTGAGAGTGGTTGAGAAAAATGTTGACAATTGCAAATGTTGACAATTTGCTACAAATCTCCACCTTGACAAGATTTTTCCATTCAATCCTCGTGATCAATCAATGCTGCCTCTGATGCGCCATATGGCGCTGCACCCTGAAGGTGCTCAACACCGAGAGATGTTGACCAAGTCCAAACAATGTTGGAACTTGATCCCTGAGACACATTTTGTGAGCATGTCAGCTGGATTATCTGCGGTACCAATCTTCTGTAGCAGAATATCCCCTTCATCCACAATTTCTCGAACAAAATGAAATCGAACATCGATGTGCTTGGTGCGGGAATGATGAACCTGATTCTTTGCAAGACAAATAGCACTTTGACTATCACAATGGACATCCACGTGCTCTTGAACAATTCCCAAATCTTCAATCAACCCATGTAACCAAATAGCTTCCTTGAAAGCTTCCGTTACTGCCATGTACTCTGCCTCAGTTGTTGACAAAGCTACTGTTGATTGTAACGTTGACCTCCAACTTACAGGCCCTTTAGCAAGTGTAAACACGTAGCCTGTTGTGGAACGACGCTTGTCTAAGTCACCAGCATAGTCCGAGTCGACATAACCAACTAAATTTTGTCCGAGTCTATCATCCCTCTCAAACTTCAAACCAATATCAGTTGTGCCATGAATGTACCGTAGAATCCACTTAACTGCCTGCCAGTGACCCTTTCCCGGATCATGCATATACCTGCTCACCATACTGACAGCATGTGAAATATCTGGTCTTGTACAAACCATTGCATACATTAATGCACCAACTGCATTTGCATAAGGAATTTGAGCCATATGCTTGCGCTCTTCCTCTGTGCGTGGAGACATTGAAGCACTTAGCTTAAAATGAGGAGCTAAAGGTGTGCTTACAGGCTTGGTCTTACCATCTACCCCAAATCTCTGTAGAATTTTCTTCAAGTATTGGGTCTGTGTCAAACAGACTGTGCCTTTTCTTCTGTCTCTCTGAATCTCCATGCCAAGAATCTTCTTAGCTTCTCCAAGGTCCTTCATTTCAAACTCAGTTCTCAGTTGAGCTTTCAGTCTATCAATCTCCACCTTGCTCTTTGATGCGATCAACATATCATCCACATATAAGAGCAAATAGATGAAAGAACCATCAAGAAGTTTGCGAAAATATACACAGTGATCAAACTGACTCCGTGTGTATCCATGTTCTGCCATGAACTTATCAAATCGCTTATACCACTGGCGAGGAGATTGTTTCAATCCGTATAATGACTTCTTCAGTTTACAAGCCCAATTCTCTTTCCCAGTGACTTTGAAACCATCTGGCTGAGACATGTAAATTTCCTCTTCCAAATCTCCATGTAGGAAGGCAGTTTTCACATCAAGTTGGGCTAACTCCAAATCAAACTGTGCAACCAAGGCTAACAGAATACGGATTGATGAATGCTTAACAACTGGAGAGAATACCTCATTATAATCTATCCCCTCCTTCTGAGCATAGCCTTTTGCTACCAATCTCGCTTTGAATCGGATGTTGTCTTTTCCAGGATTACCTTCCTTCTTGGCATATACCCACTTGCAACCAATTGTCTTCTTTCCTTTAGGGAGTTGTACCAAATCCCAAGTCTGATTCTTGTGGAGAGATTTCATCTCTTCATCCATTGCCTCGTTCCATTTTGCACTTTCTACACTCTGTACTGCTTCTTTGTAGGTGTAGGGGATTCCATCATCAATCACCGGAAGTGCATAAGCCACCATGTTACAATACCGAGCAGGTTTCTTGATAACTCTTTTCGGTTTACTCGTTGCAATGGATTCTTGTTGTGTGGTTGCTGGAGTTGTTGCATCCTCTTCATCTGAACTTTCATCTGAATCTCCTTCAGTAGAGATTGTCTGAACAGTCTTTATAGGGATGACTGAAGTCTCCAACTCCACCTGTTGTGCATCACCAGACTGTTTTTCCTTCTCCTGTGATTTCTCTTGCTGTAACATGCCAGACTCATCAAAAGTGACATCTCTACTCAAGATCACTTTCTTTGATTCAGAACACCAGAGTCTGTAGCCTTTTACTCCTCCACTAAAGCCCAAAAATATAGCTTTCTTGGCTCTAGGATCTAGCTTGGACTCAGTAACATGATAATATGCTGAGCAACCAAATATACGCATAGAGTCATAATCATTTGCAGGAGAGCCTGACCATACCTCCAAGGGGGTTCTACCATCTAATGCTGCTGAAGGTAACCGATTAACAATATGACGAGCATAGCTTAATGCCTCGCCCCAAAACACTTTGCTTAGTCCCGAATGTGATAGCATACATCGGACTTTCTCCACCAATGTGCGGTTCATGCGTTCCGCTACTCCATTCTGTTGTGGTGTTTTGCGAACAGTAAAATGTCGCTTGATCCCTTCATCCTGACAAACTTCAAAGAAAGGATCTGAAGTGTACTCACCACCATTATCTGACCGAAGAGTCTTAACCCTCCTTCCAGTTTGAGTCTCCACCATTTTCTTCCATTTCAGAAAGATATCAAGGACCTCATCCTTGTGTTTCATCATGTAAACCCATACTCGTCTTGAGAAATCATCAATAAAAGTAACAAACCAACGATTACCTCCAAGAGATTCATTCTTTGAAGGTCCTCATACGTCTGTGTGAACATAATCTAGGATCCCTTTTGTGTTGTGTACTGCAGTGTCAAACTTGACCCTTGTCTGTTTTCCAAGAACACAATGCTCACAGAACCCATGTTTCCCAGTCTTGGCGCCTTTTAATAGACCTTGCTTGACTAATCCTTGCAAAGCCTTTTCACCAGCATGCCCTAAGCGCATGTGCCAAAGTCTGGAATTATCTGCTTCATCATCTTCTATACTTTTGGAAACAGCTGCTGTACCAGTAACTGTAGATCCATCCAGGAAATATAAGTTTCCTATCCTCGTGCCTCTTAAGACAACTAATGCACCACGGATTGCTTTCAGGACTCCACCATGCATGATAATCTTATAACCACTGGATTCTAGGACTCCAAGTGAGAAGAGATTTTTCTTCAAGTCAGGTACATACCGTACATCTGTTAGTGTCTTGACTACCCCATTATGCATCTTCAGATGGATAGTCCCAATCCCTTTGATCTCACTCACATCATCATTACCCATCAACACACCTCCTCCATCGAACTCCTCGAGTCTCGAGAATAAGTGCTTGTTAGGGCACATGTGATAGGAACATGCAGAATCAAGAACCCATTCACCAGAATGGTTTTCTGGTGATGAGACCATGAATGCAGAGTCTTGTTCATCCTCATCTCGTGCAACGTTCACATTTGGTTCATCTTTTTCCTTGTTGCCCTTGATTGGACAATCTTTCTTCCAGTGCCCTTTTTTGTGACAAAAGGCACACTCATCTTTTGCAAGATATCGTCTGTTTGATGATTCTCCTCTGGATTTTGAGCGAGATCTCCCTCGCCCTCGAAATCTTCTAGGGTTTGTTCTGCCTCTAACAGTCAATGCTTCTGACGTTGACTCCTTGTGAACAATTTGGTCCTTCTTCCGATACTCATTGTTCACCAAAGCATTGGACACATCAATGAATTTAATCTTTTCTTTACCATACAGTAAAGTGGTGACAAGATGTTCATATGTGTCAGGCAGTGAATTTAATAACAGTAGAGCTTTATCTTCATCATCAATTTCCACATCTAAATTCTTCAAATCAGCTATCATTTTATTGAAATCATTTAGATGCTCATTCATAGAAGTACCTTTCTTGTGCTGAAAACGGAAGATCCTTTTCTTCAAGTAGAGACGATTCTCTATACTCTTCTTCATAAACTTGTCCTCCAGTGCTTGCCATAATTCCTTTGCAGAGTTTTGTTCTGAAAAGGCGTACTTCTGATCCTTTACAAGACAAAGTCGGATAGAACTGCAAGCCAACCGATTTATCCTTTCCCAGCTTTTATCATCCAGATCCTCTGGTTTATCTTCTAGAGTGAAATCTAAATTCATTTGGACAAGCATATCCATGACTTCACATTTCCACATGCCAAAATTACCTTTCCCATCAAACTTCTCCACCTCAAATTTGGTATTCGATACCGGGATGTATTGTGGAGGTATACTAGCATTCCCCGCTGATTTTTCTTCTGGAATATCAGCCATTAGGACGTCTTTGGATTACAAATGGAATCCCAAAATTGTTAAAACACACACTTTTATGCTCAAAAGTGCCAAAACAGTAACTTCGGTATGCTGTTTAACAAAACGGACACCACGGTTGCGTCCAGAATGGTTGAAAATGCTAGGAACCAACTTGACTCGGCCAAAAACGGGTCAAAAAATCACTGAGTTGGCCAAAAAACCAATCTGACCGAGTTGACTCAGGGAAGGAATATTCTGTCTCTGATAAAGAATATTCTGTCACGGGAATATTCTCTTACTGGTAACGGAATATTCTTATTCTGTCAAGAGAATATTCTGTCACTGTTAGATGACGTGGCTGATGACGTGTCTGATGACAGGGCGATGTGGACCCTCTGTGATGACGTGGATGATGACTCAGCGCCTTCGTGTCGGATGACGTGGCTGTCTTCTCAGGCGAGAATTCCGGCAATGACTGGTTTTTCCGGCAGATTTCCGGCGAAACTTCGGCGAGCTCTACAGGGCTCGTTTCAACTCCGATTTCGACGATCTTTATATCGCCGGACTCGTATGGACGAGAGGAATCTCCGCAGCTGGTCAAAAGCAAGATCTGAGAACTTTGAAAATTCTGCAACTTTGAACAGAGAGCTGAAAAACGTGTTTTTTCAGTGTTCTAGCTTCCCTAATGCTCTGATACCAATTTGTTGTGCATACTGGACCGAAAGCAAACACAAATAAAACACAAACAAACAGATTTACGTGGTTCCCCAAAACCGGGTACGTCCACGGAGGCAGCAGATTGTATATTAATGGAGGAATGATACAAACACTCAACTCAACCCAGTACAATCCCACAAAACCCAGTGTTTCACTCTTACACTCGGTGTTTCACTCTTACACTCGGTGTTTCTCTCAAATCTGCACTTTCTCACTCTCACAGTTGCACTCTCTCTTCTTCCTCTGCACACACACTGCACTCTCTCTTCTCTCTCGTTTTTCTCTTCTGTCTTTTACACATGTTTACAGGAGAAAGGAAAACATAAATATAATGGCTGCAAAGGATAGGGTGGTTGATGGTGGAGAGGGTGGTTGAGAGTGGTTGAGAAAAATGTTGACAATTGCAAATGTTGACAATTTGCTACACAAAGAAGAGGAAGGCAGCTTAATGACTTCGCAATTACACAGTCAAGCTAGTGGACATCTTGACCAACTCTCATTGAATATATGGAGGAGAGACATGCATGTCATATGAAAATCACATTCTGTGAATAATCAATCCTCTTCCTTTCTCAGTTTAAGAAAGATTTAACACGCGAGTTGCCCAGTTCCTCTTAGCCGAGTTTAATATAAATGCATAACAAGCAATGGCTTTCTAAATGAGCTGCAGACATCTCCCGTCAAATATGAGAAAACCACCTCTTAATTATCGAATCGGTTTCTCTGCAAGTTCTATTGCCTTCTTCCTTGCCTTTGTTGTAAACAGAAGGCATAGTAAAAAAAAAAAAAAAAAGCTTCAAACATATTGCAATATTAATTAATTAACAAAAAAACTAATAAAAAAATGATTTTATTGTATTTTTCCCTATAAAACACTATATACTATAATGATTTTTTTTTCCCTTTCGTTTGGGTTTTTTTTCCAATCTATCTTTTTCTTTTCTCAATTTCAATTACATTCTTCAACATTAGATTTATTGAAGATTGGATTCCATAATTTTTTTTCAATTTACTTTTAATGAGTTTTTTTTTCCTTTCAATTTCAATTTCATCATACAATATTAGGTTTATTGGAGATTGTGCTTCATAATTTTTTGTAATTTACTTTTTGTGTGGTTATCTCAGTCTCATTACTTAAATTAGGGGTTTAACGAGTTAACTTGATTACTTCAAGTTTTTTTTTATCCTTTTTTCTAATTGACGTTGTTTTTTATTAATTTTACCCTTCAACAATGAATTAGATTGATTGAGAACTAGACTTCATTATTTAATTTGGTTTGCTTTTTAAGGTTATCTCTATCTCATGACTCGGGTCACCGTTTTGATTGATTAACCCGAGATGACTTAAATCGCTTTTTATATCCTTTTTATAATCGAATCTTTTTCAATTCCATCTTTTAATAGTGAGTTGGTTAATAATTAAGCTTCACAATTTATTTCAATTTGCTTTCTGTTGGGTTATCCCGATCTCATGATCCATGTCACGGGTTTTACGGATTAACTCAGGTTGACTCAAGTTTTTAAAAAAAAAATAGATTTTTTTTTCAATTTCATCTTTCAATATTGGATTTATTGAAAATTGAGTTTCATAATTTGTTTTCTATAGGGTTGGTTATTATACTCTCATGACCGTGGATGTGGATTGACAAATTAACCTAGATTAATTCGAATCGATTTAATATGTTTTCGTCTCAATATTTATAAAAATATCACATCTTGAATATTTATTTTGAGTCAAACTATGTTTTTACCAGTAAATTAAAATGTTTTTAAATTCATCAAATTAATTAAATCATATTGAGTGAATCATCACATGATTTAAAAAAAAAATTAACAATACTTCAATTTTTTCTTACATTAAAAATTTTAAAAAAAATTAAGCGGCCCACAGCATTTCACAGGCGAATGATATAGTAAGCATAAAATACACGTGAAGGTATTGTAACAATATTCAAAACTCAAAAGCATTTGCAACTATGGCACCATGACTTTCAAGCGTGTACCACAAATGACATCTAGATGATGACTGTGGTCCAATCACTCCTCTGGATTGGACTGCGAGGCCTCCAGGACCGTAAGAGATTTCCCAGCTGGATATTGAATAGAATTATAAGGAAAAAAACAAATACAAAACTAGGAATGCTTGGTAAAATATTATTATGCAGCAAGATCCATTACAATGTAATAATATTTTTCTCTTCACTGTACAAGCCAATAAAGTACAAATTAATGGGTAAAATATAAGCTTATTAAACCCAATCAAATTAATAATCTAAGTCTTAATTTTAATTTTTTTGAAAACACTTGTATTATCTTAATATTTTTATTTTAAATGAAAAAAATTAGTTGAGCAACCAATCTAGAATGTTCAACCAATAAAAACATCTAGACCCTCCTAATTCTTACACCCTGCTTGTTCACAATTCATGGTTATACAAATTGACTATAAATGCTGGATCTATGCTAACATAATCTAACTATAAAGATGGAAAGAAAACTAGTTAATTACAATATCCAACTCGAGATTCAACCCCATTCAAGATTAAAGTCATAGATCTAATTTAAGATTTGATTTGATTCAAGTTCTAAATCGACAAATCAATCTAAACTTTAATTTTTTATAATAAAAATCAAAATAATAAGATTTTAGTAAAAAAAAATCATTTATACTAACATATGACCTGAATTTATTATCAAGTCTGAGTTTTATAACTATAATAGAGGTTAATGAGACCACTCATTTCTACTTATATTGTGTCAAATAAAAAGCCACCGCCTGCTTTCTTATATATATAACAAGGCAAGTTAGTGTTTAATTGGTAAAGTGATGTATAGTGTTTTTTAAAAATATTTTTTATTTTGAAATATATTAAAATAAATTTTTAAATTTTTAAAAAAAAATTTAACATCAACATATCAAAATTATTAAAAAGCATTAATTTAATATTTTTTCAAAATAAATAAACTTTTAAAATATATCAAAACACAATTGAAACCTACTACTAAAACATTCACTTGAAACGCATGGAGTAAGGGGCCTAAGGGCCTCCTTAAAAGAAATTGGGAGCACATGTTTTTGACCAGCATTAGATCTTACAACCTACTTTCAACATCCAGGTACATTGATGTCCAAGCATGAAGAATCAAAAGCAACTGGTAGGTTGTTGTAACCTACAAAATATAATTATAATTATGATTTTATTTTCACAAACAAAAATAAATTTGTAATATGATTATAAAAACTAGATTGAATTCAAGAGAAATTTTATTTAATCTTCCTACAATATATTGAAATAAAAAAAATGGGGGATTTAAATAAAAAATTAAAGAAACGAAATTCTAAAAATAAAAATAATAAATTGATATATTATTAACTCAGTTCAAGGGTTTATACATTTCATTTCTATAAATTTTTTGATCATCGAAGTAAAATACATATTATTTCATATCAAGCAAATATATTTAATATACCTTAAAACTGAGGAAAATCGATGAAATTACAAGTAAATTAATTAGACAAAACTCTCTAATTAATATTTACCATCAAGAGAATTTAATATTGAAAGAAATTCTTATTCACTACGCAATAGCCTTAGAAATAAACTCTGTGAAATTATTCTAAGCAAATACATTTGATATCCCTTAAAACTAAGGAAAATCGATGAGATTACAAGTAAATTAATTAAATAAAGCTCTCTAATTAATATTTACCATAAAGAGAACTTAATATTGAAAGAAATTCTCATTCACTACGCAATAGCCTTAGAAGGAAAAGTCCGTGAAATTATTCTAACCAAACATTCAAAAGCTTGATAATTTAAGTTAGGTTATTCTTCTCTAATAAAGTTGTAGCAATCAAAAAAGAACCAACCCGTCCAATTGGTCTTCCCATGTTTTTGTATCTCATTACGTAGCTTTCATGATAAGATCAAGGCTAATTAAAGATGAGGATGTTAAAGGCTATAGAAAACAATCCTCCTGATCCCCTCAAATTCCTTCTCAGAATAAAACTTTTCATCGTTAGTTTTCTTATTAGATCAGGAGACCAATCTCGTCACTTAACTTGCATCTAGATTTCCTCCTTCAAAATAATTTTATCTGACCTGACATCCTTCATACAAGTTGTGGTCCTGGATGTGTAGATGATTGTGGACTTTTAAATCTCATAATTTTGATATCTGAGACTCAAAATATGCTTTTTTAAATCTGTAGTGTGAAAGCAGAGAATCCTGTTGCAGGTAGGATTTCGGCCAGATTTTGTAGATCTGATTAGAGGTCTAAACAAATTTGAATTTCTGCCAATAATACTTTTCTAAAAAGCTTGATATGGTTGCTTTAACTTTGATTCATCTCACATTTAAATTATAAAACTCTAACTTTGTGAAAAACTTGTCACAATAAACCAAGTCATAAACATAAAGAAAATGTTGAATTTTTTATGTTTTAATAATTAATTCATAAATTCACTTAAACATGCCAAACTCATAAAATAACTTTAAATAGGTTCAAATAAATTCAAAAATTATTAAAAAGCATAGTGTAAAAGTAATATAAACATTTATATATTTTTCACTTATCACCACCTATAAGAATACGTATGCAGTAGCAATCCTACTCAGAAAACGAAAAGCAAATAGATAGGTTTGGTTAGAGAAAAGAAGAAGCAAAAAAAAATGAGTAAGAGTCATGTACTGGTCATACCCTATCCCGCTCAAGGTCACATTAACCCAATGATCCAATTCTCCAAGCGCCTAGCCTCCAAAGGACTCCAGGTAACAGCAGTCATCTTCTCAAGCCAGGCGCTGCTCGAGCATACCCAACTTGGCTCGGTCGGAGTTGTGACCATAGATTGTCAGAGTCATGAGGAAGCCAAGATTTCGATAGATGACTACCTAAAACAATTCCAAGCAACGGTGACACTAAAATTGCGAGAACTCGTTGCAGAACTAAAGAATTCTTCTGGATATCCAATATGTTGCCTTGTGTATGATTCACTGATGCCTTGGGTTCTAGAGACAGCTAGACAGCTTGGCCTCAGTGCGGCTTCGTTCTTCACACAGTCATGTGCTGTTGACACTGTCTACTACCACATCCATGAGGGGCAGCTCAAGATTCCACTAGAGAAGTTGCCTCTAACATTTTCACGTCCGCCAGCCCTAGAAATTACTGATCTGCCATCATTTGTGCAAGGTCTGGAATCAAAATCAGAATATTCATCTCTATTGAACCTAGTGGTTAGTCAGTTTTCGAATTTCAGGGAAGCTGATTGGATCTTTGTCAACACTTTCAACACCCTGGAGGAAGAGGTACCACTAAAGATCTCCTCAATATAAGAAGTGCAAGTCTTGATCTGAATCTATGCATGTTAACAAAGCAAACCAATGTGTAATCAAACAAGCAAGCAGTCAACGACTGATTGACAAACAAAGCAACGTAAACGAAAGCAGCAATGATTCAAATACCTATTTCATTTCTTTTTTCTTTGTTAATAAGATGACAACATATTTTCAAGTATGCTGCTTTTTCTTTGTGGCACTAAAAGTTTTGCTGATTTCCATCAGGCGGTAAACTGGTTGGCAAGCCAAAGGTCAATAAAGCCAATAGGACCAACGATTCCATCAGTTTACTTGGACAGGCAGCTGGAGGACGACAGAGAGTACGGTCTCAGCCTCTTCAAACCTAATCTGTACGGTTGCAAGGAGTGGCTAGATTCAAAGGAAACTGGCTCAGTGGTTTATGTGTCATATGGAAGCATGGCTGCACTGGGAGAGGAGCAAATGGCAGAAATTGCTTGGGGCCTAAAGAGGAGTGGCTGCTACTTCTTGTGGGTAGTCAGAGAATCGGAAAAGAAAAAACTTCCAAGCAACTTTGCGGAGGAGTCATCAGAGAAGGGTCTGATTGTGACCTGGAGCCAGCAGCTAGAGGTTCTGGCTCACAAGTCTGTTGGCTGCTTCATGACACATTGTGGGTGGAACTCAACACTCGAGGCGTTGAGCTTAGGAGTACCAATGGTGGCAATGCCACAGTGGACTGATCAACCAACAAATGCAAAGTACATTGCCGATGTTTGGCATGTAGGAGTTAGAGTAGAGGTAAATCAAAAGAGGATTGTCACCAAAGAAGAAGTAGAAAGGTGCATAAGGGAAGTCATGGAAAGTGAAAGAAGTAATGTGATAAGAAAGAATTCTGATAAATGGAAGAAATTAGTCAAAATGGCAGTTGATGAAGGTGGAAGCTCTGATAAGAATATTGAGGAGTTTGTAACTGAGGTCGTGTGCAAGTCCAAAGGAATCATAGAGTGAGGCCCTTGCTGCCTTGATGTGCTACTATAAGATGTTATGTGCATATCAATAAATTATTCATTTCTAAATTTTATGAGCTTTTCAATCTGTTCTTGTAAAAGATGTTGTAGACATCAATGCATCTTCTTGGGGTGATTGTGAATCCATAGATGGGTTAGTAAAAAGATGTTATTGACATCATTATATTTATTCATAATATCTCATGAATCAACATTACTGTTTATAATATTGGTGCTTGAACATAGCACTTTTCTCTTGCAAACAAAACCTTGAATATCATTATTCTAGTGTTCATGTACTAGTTGTTAAGACATCTGTATTGAAGTCATTTGAACTCAACTTGAACATGAAAAGAATAAAACATGCTGCTTCTTCAGCCACACGATATACTTTCTGATTGCGACTCACAATTAATTATCATTAGTGAGATGGGGAATGATTTTATGTAATAAGGGCCCTCTCATGTCCGAGACCACTTGATTTATAGAGAATGGACTTCTTTTTTTGTTTGTCAACAAAGATTTTTTTTTTGAAAGTACTTGCTGATAGATAATCATGAAATTAAAACATTAGTCTAGGGTGTATATTATTACAGCAATTATGTTTTACCATAATTAGTGTATAGGTTCAATCTTATATTGTAATCTCTATATTAACTATTATATACTACCGTACATACATATATATCAATTTAATGTTTTCAAATGGCAAACAATTTGAAAAGCAGATTAGATCAAAAAACAAACCCACTTTCAGAGAAGTATTTCATTTCCCAAAAACTGAAGTACTGCGGTAATTTCAAATCTAAGTCAAACTTTGTGGTTTATGCAATTATGCTGTTCATTAGTCTTAGTATCTACCCTTAATCTCATGTTTGAGAAAAATTCTTATTTATGGCTGCATGGATCATTAGTTTTATCGTATATGTTTTTTAATGTTTGCAATCTTGTTTGTTGGCTCTGAAAAAAATCCACTTTTTTCCATGATGGAAAAGCAGCTTGCCTGTTTTCATTAGATTCTGACATTTTTCATTTCTGTAAAGAGATTATGCTCTTCCCAGTATCTCTATGTAACTATTAGATATAATGTTTAGCTCTCCTAATGTATTTCTCACAAGAAGTTCGTGCTTGTTATGAGATAGTTCTTATCAAAGCGTTAAAATTCAAATGGTTAGGAATTTGAATTTCACTGTCTCTGTTTTTTTTTTTTTGAATTAGGATAATTCTTTGATAATATTCGGCAATAACTACAAATCTAGATGTTGTTAATTTTCATCTAATCTCATGAGAACGTTAATGGCCTTCAAATAACGCCATCTTTTAGTGATATTCTGCTCTTACAGGTTGCAGTTCAAGTTAAACCCACTTGATGTTTTCCTAGTCTTACATTTTCTAAAAAGCTCAGAGTATCTTTTTTTTGTTTTCTTGGGAACTCGTTTAGCAGGGACCACTGATCCATCAGATACAGTTGCTCTGTAGTAAATTTCACATCGTTTAGCAGGAACTCGCTCATGATTCAGAGACAGGAGAAACAGCTCCTGCTAGCCAGATCTCACCAGAAACCGAGCAAAATAAATTGCCTTGGGAAGAGGCAGAAAAAGGAACAAAGCTGAAGAGAAAAGAGAATCTTAGAATGAGGGTATGGAAAGG
This sequence comes from Populus trichocarpa, assembly GCF_000002775.5. Taxonomy (NCBI): domain Eukaryota; kingdom Viridiplantae; phylum Streptophyta; class Magnoliopsida; order Malpighiales; family Salicaceae; genus Populus; species Populus trichocarpa. The sequence continues at coordinate 15,058,423 of NC_037291.2, read as the reverse complement.
CTCGATGCATTGTTGGCTGAAGGGCAGGTTTTCAGTGACATGCCAGCATTAGCAGACAGAGAAGCGTTCTTATACAAGATACTCGCCCTTGGAACTCTTGTATTTGTCAACCACAGCAAAGGAACATTCATGGCTGTATTAGTGGAGGATTTTTTATGCGCAAGGCTTTTGAACTGGCCTTCTCAAATGCTTATGCATTTGCTGGTGCGGCACCGTGCATTTTTGAAGTTGATGGTGTCGATTTCCTTAAACCTGCAAGTCTCAACCCTCTGCTTAGTAATATCGCCGTTTGGAACAGATTTTGAACTCAATTTCCCGGGGATCCTTTGGAATGCATTTCACTTTCTTAGATTTCTTATAGTCCTCTTTTGGCCACGGACTTGCCATTGCAGTGAAACATTATCAGCTTTAGTGGTGTTCATATTATCCATTTGGTAATCGGTTGAATCCTGCTTTTCACCTGAAAAAATAATGAATTGATAATTTTTAGATATCTTTTAATAGTTTTAATGTTTTAATATTAAAAATTAAAAATATTATTTTAATATATTTTTAATTAAAAGGTATTTTTGCAAAAGCTATTATCAAACACGCACGTAACTTATAGCTACAGGAAAAAGATAGGTTTCTCAAACCTTGAAAATCATATCCCTAACCCTAAGAAAATTTTCAGCTGGAAATTTCTAAAAAAAACCTTATTTATACTATCACTTAATATATATTATCATCAAACACGCCAAAACGAATCACGGATCAATTTGTTTATTGTTTTCCACAAAAAAAAATACAGTAACAAAAAATTACATTAAAAAACCCTCTCAAGCCAGTTATCTAGTAAAACTATAAGATACAGTTGGAAGCACTCTTACTTGTTTTCTGTTCAAACACAGTGATGGGACTCAGTGATTACTATCATTAGACTTGCAAAAACTGACAAGAAGAATAAGAGAACAGTATTTAAGACATAATCAACATTGCTTCAGATTCTAACACTGAACACAATACCTTAATTTAGCTTCTGATAAAATTTACATGATAGGTCAGAATATGCTGCCATTACTTCTTTATTATGTCCTGACATGATCCCTTGGGTATGTTACACATGAAGTAAACAAATCCAAAATCTTGAGTGAATAATATATTTAGGTACAAAATAGGAGGCCAACCAAAAAATGGGTGACGGGCTAGATGCAGAAACTCAATTCAAATAGTCTGCTGCGCGCACCACCAATTTCCATTAAGCATTCCAGTGAGAGATTCAGCAGAATCACATGGAGTGTTCTAATGACGATGAAGATGAACTTTCATCATCAGAGGAACCATAATGATGCCTTCCAATGAGACCTGGAAAAACTGGTGGAAGTGTTGGATTTGAAGGCATAGGACGGGCTGAACTGCATATGGTCCTCTCATTGATCTTTCCGACTTCTTTGCATACATGATCAAGAATGGATAGAAAATCCCTCACCACCATAAAAATCCGGAAAGGGCGAGCTTCTTCCTTGGCTGAGTTCCCATGGAAATACTCAGTTATTTCCTTCACCAGAGAGAGGGCAGCCTTTTCTTGTGCTTGAAGCATTACAATTTCTTCTTCTGCCTTCTTCATGAACCCATTCATTGACTCTGAGAACCTCCAGCTACTCTCCTTCAATGCAATTTCTTCATTTAATTTCAGAACTTCGGTAATTTTCGTAATTCCAGTTGCAAGTTTTGCAACTTCACTGCTAAGCACATCCGAATCCATTGCAGCAGCTTTCTTTACATTCGTAAGCTCTCCACCCAAACCTGAAACTACTTGCAGACCAAGCTTCCTAAATTCAACTTCATCCTGGAATGCAGATTGTTGAGTTTTCTCGGTTGTTTGATTCTGGTTTGTACCAGAAAGACGAGAGCCTTCCAATCTGATGATTTCCTGTACAACAAAATGCAAGAGAGTGGTTTTCCCATCAGTGCCTTTAATATCAACAAGCTTAAGAAGCGTGTCAAGCTTGAAGGCATGTGCATCGCCACGATTGGTGCCAACATTCATACGGTTCCCAGTCTTGAGAACTGCTTCCAGAAGTTTCAAGAACATTCTGCTGTTCCTCAATTCTTCGCAAGCTGCCTGTAGAATAAGGAAGAAATATGAGCAGCAGCTGGAAGATTGCAGCAATAGGAAATGATAAATGATGGTACAGTATTTGAGAGAAAACTGGGTCATGTTGGCATATATTGTTAATGTGTTATAAATTTCTCCCAAATGAAACTATTTTGCTGGATTATGCATTAGAGGTAGCACTCCATCCCCAAGGATCTCGGTGAAGGAAGTCACAACCCTCTGGAATGACATCAAGAAAGTTTACCTGCCCAGGTGGCTGGCAATGTTGCTGCCTTTAGAAAGTCGTGCCCACTTAAGAAGTTATCGAGATTGAGTTCAGGTCACTTGGTAAACGTGAAATACACGCTACCATGCAAGTTACAGACCTCACATCCACTTTCTTCCAAGGTGTTCTATGCAGAGGTTAAGTTCATTTAGTCAGAGGTTAAGTTCATTTAGTCGTACATTCAAGAATGTATTCCAAAAGCTACTTGAACTTCAGGGCATGAAATATCAAAGACTAAAAGGGTGTTTAGGAGTATAATAGTAGTTGTTTTTCAAAGTACTTTTCGTTCAAATATGCATCAAAATAATATTTTCTTATTTTTAAAAAATCATTTTTGACATCAAAGCGATCCAAAAACATGAAAAAAATAATTTTAAGCAAAAACAATCACAAACACTGTTTCAAACGCAATTCCCAGTGGCGCCTAAGAACATGATGTCAGTCCTATGGTTCGAACTGCAATAACCATCACAGGATGAGGTACAAACATCACGCAGCAGCACAATCACAAACATCCAATTCGTGATCAAGGCAGAAGGGAAGGGACAGATTCTACACGGAACTGATATGAAAAACTCACGGCAAATGGCTATAAAAATGAGAAAGAGAGAGATAAGAGTGACTAAAATGCATCAAAACATTTCTAATTTTTGAGGGTTCATCTTGATTTTTGGCAGATCAAGAGTGATGCAGCCCTTTTGATCACCACTAAAAATGAAATTTATATTGACAAAAGTAAGAAATAAGAAGGTCCATAAAAAGCATGAAACAGAACAGTATACCTGCTTTTCAATATCAGCTACATTACCACATATGATATATATGAAGAAAATAAAATCCACAAGCCAAATGAAGAATTACCTCCAGTGTTTCAAAAGACCTCTTCAGGTACTCAACTTCTGAATCAAAATTAGTAATATAAAGCATTGCATCAACCCTCTTAAATGCAAAAGGAACATCAAGCACTTCCTTGAGGAATTTCTCAGCAGGGCCTAGCTTGAATGGTGATTCATCCTTGAAGTCTTTTAATTTGTATTCTTCTTCTTTAGTCGGAGCCATCCTTAATAAGCTTTCAAGAAGCTCTGTCCCCAGAGTATCTAAATTTCCTGTTCACACCAGCGAAAGGTTTAGCAACTGCATTGCTCTTTCTCACCAATGATGCGCACACAAAAACATACACTCCTCATTGTTATTAGTGTTCTTCCAGTAGCAGAGGGAGACATTATCTAAGTAGACAAAGATTGACCGTTTGGCCTAACAAGGAAAACGTTGTCATGGGAAAAATAAGATCCCTCTATGAGCAAAGGTTTACATTTGCACTAACATTTCCATGTTATATAAAGAGAGACTATTATTTTCTCAACTTTTGCTAATGCAAATTACAAAGAAGGGACCAAATAGAATTATAATTAATTAACCAACCAATAACACAAAGTCACTTAATTAAAAGAATTCAGCATTTTGAATTGCCTTGTGGCAGGCAAAAAGCTTTTGTCTAAAAAGCATCCCTCCACCTCCTTAATTTAAGACTCTTTCTCGAAAGAGTACCACCACTGCCAAAGGTTTTGTCGCTGTTGCTGGTCAAAGAAATGTGGCACATCATCACATTACGAAGTCAAAAGAACCCTTAATATGTGCCAGCTTCAAGCCTAGATATTTTGAACATTTGGCATGGGTAGCAATTTCAAGCCAACCTGGAGGGAAACTATAGGAAGCAAACATTGTTTACGGTAATAAAGCAGGCATTTAACAGTAAGACTGACTCCAATACTACAGGCAGCACATGCATTAATAAATTTGCAATGCATTGAAGGGATAATTTCAAACAATCCAAAAAAGGCTTCTCTATATTTCTGATTTCACCTTCTAAAAGGGCATCACAGACTTCTTCAATGGTCACATTAAGAGCCCTCAACAATATTGCAATATTCTGGGACTTCTTTGGATCAAGCACTCTATTCTCCTGGTTCAGCAAAGGAAGGGATTGGCGCCTTCCATTGTGATCTTTCACATTAAAATTGGGATTGTTTACCACAAAAAGTGTCTCAATCATTTCCTCATTTAACCTGAAATCAAAACCACATTCTACAAACTTACAAAACCATTTCAACTCAACCGATGAAATAAGACAATATCTTCTTGACAAATCAAGAAACTATCGAACAAAATTCAAAAACACACAAAAAGCTGAAAAAGGGGTTTTAGTATCTCACTGAAAAGAGCTAGATTTTATCTGATCCCACACCATAGCCCGGTCAGAGCTTGCTCTAACTTTATCCCAATGTAAAGGCTTCAACTTCGGCTTCATGCTCTCCTCATTCCTCTCAACGCTACCATTGCTTTGCATTTGCTCATTGGCCATAACTGGCATTGCATGATCTTGAACCAAAACAGGCTTTGCAGGCATAACAAGAACTGGTGGCCCTGGAATCCCCAAATTCACTTCCTGAGCCATCCTAAACCCCACTGGCATCTCCCAAAATCGCGATGGTGGAGGTGGAGGTGGAGGCGGCGGCAGTTTTGGTGGAACAAATTGTTTACCAACACTCACTGGAACCTGCTCATTCTGTCCTGAAAAACCCGAATTTCGCTCCTGAGAATTCAGCGTCTCCCCTGAATTTCTCCCAGATGATGATGGAGAAATGGACGGCGAGGATTGCTTAATGGACTGAACTGGAGCAGGAAAACTAATAATCGTATCAGTAGACTGAGATTTTCCACTTCTATGGCTAGAATTAGACACTGGAGACACACTGCTGGAAACAGATTTTGATGGACAAAAAGAATTTGATAATGGATACGAAGCAGTCCTTGAATTAAAACTTCTAGACCCAAAAATCTCTCCTTGAATACCTTGAATCACTCTTCTAGAACTTGAATCAACACGAACCAGACTCTCATGATTAGCCTCTTTCCTCCCAGAAGACCCTCTTGGCGAAAAGAACTCTTCCTCCTCGGTATCACTATCAACTTCATCTTCTTTACTTGAACTAACAAGAACTTCACCACTTCTATAAGTTGGTGTGTAATTATGTCTAGGCAATGGTGGCAATGGCCTCAGCTCAGGTGACCCAAGTTTTTGATAATGTGAAGAAGATGATGATGAAACACCAGTTTTAAGAACAGCATTGCTGGTTGAAGTTGGCTTGTCTTGATCATCGATGCCAGCTTGAGAGTTCACTAATGTGCCCAGGTAAAGAAACTCTGAGCTTGTGCTTACGACACCAGGACGGTGTGGGAGCTTTGGAATCTTTGGAGAACCATCAGATGGGATAGTGTTTTGGGGGTAAAGGCGGAGACTTTCTGATCTTGAACCCTTTTGAGGACTAAAAGGCTGGGTTCTCCTGCGAGAATAGATGAAAAAGGCTGAAAGTAAAGCTAAAAGGGCAGCGAAAAGGAGGGAAAGGGAGATGGAGATGGAGATAATGAGGTTGTGGTGAGGAGAGGAGGAGCGGTGAGGGAGGAGGAGGGAGGAGATGTTGGCAGGGAAAGTAGCAAGTGTGGAAGTGGGAGGAGGTGGTGGAGGTGAAGGGAGGGCAGGGAAAAAGGGCTTTTGTAGATTGTTGTTTTTGTTTGGGGTGGAAGTGAAGGGGTATTTGGGTTGGGTTTGAGGAGACAAAGAGGGAGGTTGTGTCGGTGGAATGGCGGTGGTAGATGGGAAAAAGGGTTGGTGGAGGAGGTGACGTTGATGAGTGGTGGAGGTCGTGGTGGTGAACAGAAGGACGAGAAGGAATAAGAGAGTATTTACTGTAAGACTAGAACTAGTATTGGCCATTAATGTATGTTTTAGAAGGTAATATAACAGGAAGTAAAGACATACACTTCAGACACCCACAAAGTTGTCTCTCTCTAAACTTAATGTCTTTGCCTCTCTAAAACCAGAAATACAGTAAGTTGAAGAAGGAAATGAAGTGCTACAAGGGGGCCAACGAAAAAGAAAGAGGGGACATGAAATCGTTCACCTTGACGGCATTGCTGAGAGACACGGTGATGAAAGTTCAGTTCTTGGACTGGAATTCTCCACAAAGAAGAGTAGGCAGGCAGGAAGAGTGAAGAAATTGCAAGACAAACTCTGTTCTCCTAAGTAAAAGTACTTCCTTCTTTGGTGGACACAGAAAAGAATTGTGGTTCCAGAAGTTAGAGAGCCAGGTTCTTGAACTTGAGATTGCAGAAACAAGACACTCACTAAGTTCATGAAATGTGAGGTCCAGGAAGAGAATGTCTTACCTCTTAACTCAAAGAGCGATAGAGAGAGAGAGAGAGATGCTACATGGTAGAGGAAGAAGAGAACAGTAGGAGAGAATTGGACTGGTAGTTCAGATTTTCAAGGCAAAACAGCAAAAAGAAAAACCCCATTGGACCATATTACAATACCCTTTTCATTTTCACCATTTTCACGGCTCTAGAATGAGAAGTTCATGAAGTTGGAGAGTGCTGTGGTAAGGTAGAAATCCAAGTAAAGCTGATGAAGAAGAAATACCACAAGAGGTTAAAAATGACTGACACATTGAAATTTTGTATCATTATTGTTGGGATTTGGTCTGCTTTACGTTTTCCTTGTATGGATGTAAGATTTCTGACAAAATTATCATTTCATCAGCTAAACAGTAAAAAAGATGAGCTGTTTACAGTGCTGTGGAAGTGAAAGGAGCCATGGAATAATGAGAAAGCAAGGCTCTTTTTCACACTTGTTGGGGAAAAGTGTTGTGATTTTGGCTTTTGACTCTTTTAACTGTGGGTACTAAGGGGATACTGGTGTCCAGCAAGAGAAATTTTGGGTTTTTCATTGTTTCTGGTTTACTGTGCATGGATAACGTGGGAATTGGGAATTCATTTCTTGGTTCAAATTGATTGTTCTCCCACGGGAACACTAGTAGTGAGTTTGTTTTTGTTTTAAAAAAAATTTAGATTTTTTGAATTTTTTTATTTTAAATTAATTTTTTTATAATTTTAAATCATTTAAATATAATATGATATTAAAAATAAATTTTAAAAAATATAAAAATATATATTATTTTCATATATTTTTATAAAAAATATTTTGAAAAACAATTACTGTCATAATTACAAACATTATCTAAATATAATTTGTTTAGTATTGTACATAACTAAGCTTTTTTTTAACCCAAATTTACAACTAATATAATTTTTTTTTTTTGAGAATGATGAATTAAAAGATAGAAAACTTAAGTAAAATAGCCGGTAAAATAGATAACAATTTTGAAATTTGTTTGGAAAGTTCATTGTAATCCCTTTTTATTTTTAGATATGAGGTAATTGATTCTTTTAATTTTTAAAATTTTAATTTTGATACTATTTTTTTTTTTGAGTTCTTTTATGGCGGGAGAGAGAAAGGAAGTCATTGAATTCTAGTGTAGAGAGAAAAAGTACTCGTTGGAGATGTTTTCGGTCACTAAAACTGTTGATTTTTGTGTCAAATAATTTCACATGATAAAAGAAGTTAAAATTATGTGTTTTTTTTTTTTTACATTGAAAGCACTTAAAAAAACAAATTTGAGCTCATAAAGATTTTTTATCCCTGGTTAATTATGGGTTTTTGAGTGATTTTTTGTGTTTTTTGGGTCATTGATTGGTTTAACAATGCTCTAATAGTGTTTCCCATGTCGTAAAAAAAATGGTTAAAATAGGTTATTAGGTGGAAAAAACGAGAACCCTGCTTTTCAGCAACTATGGCGGCTAGAATCTAGAAAATTATATATAACGTATCATTTTCCAAAACAGATAACGTGTTGTCTATTTTTTTGTTAGAAAACAGGATCGTCCACCCCGTTGATTTTTTTAAAAAAAAAAAACCACGCACGTGGGCCTAATCCTATAGGCCCTCCCACGGGACCTTTCTTATATATTAAGATATTTAATTTTTTAAGAGGTTAGTATAATTTAGTTGTATTTTTAATATATTTTATATAGATTAAATATTTATTTTTTATGATATATTTAATATATGCAGTCTTGCATGGTATTTTTTTTATTTTACTTCATAAATTTTATGTGTGTCAATCACTATTGTAAAATAATTTTAATGAATAAATTTATTAAAAATAACCAAGTAAATGAATCTTCATTTTGCTTGAGGATATGAGTTTTTTTTAATGTTATATATATATATATTCTTATTTGCTATCATTATTTTTTTTTAATGAGATTCAAATAAAGCCAATTTATTTTGTTAGTTAGGATTATAACTTGAGTTGTGAAATTGTTTTATTAAAAAAAACTTACTTATAAATTTTAAATATTTTATTAAAAAAATAATACAGATCCATAGCATAACGTGATTACTAATCAAGTAAGTCTTGTATTTAATCATGAGGAGTGTAATTTAACTGGTGAGGTTCTAAATTTGCTCTCTAGGTATCACCAGTTCGAGTCTCACAAACCTCAATACCACTGCAGGCAGGGGCGGAATGAAGAGGTGGCAAGCAGGGGCCCGGGCCCCTGCAAGACCTTTTTTTTTTATTTGGTAATTAAATATGAGAAGCTATAATATTTTTTAATGAGATGCGTTTTCTTCTTACAGTAAATATATTTGTTATCTTTCCTTTCCTTTTGAATTCCTTTGACTTTGCCTTGATTTGGTGGTACCTACATGCCTACGTGGAAAAATAAATATTAAGTTATCAAAGTGTTTTTCTATCCTTTCTTTCCTTACAGCCCTAATATAAATATCTACAGCGGAGACGGTTGATATACAAATCACAAACAAAATTTTTCTATACAAAAAGATTGAAGCAAATATTGAAGCAAAATACTGATTAATTTATTTTTATTAAATAAAACAAGATAATTAGGTATTGATAACTTAAATTTAAAATATATTTTTATTTTATTTTGAGATATTTATTAAAAATTTGATGAAGTTTTTTTATAATTTTTTTTTTCAGATCTGCTAGTTCTAACAATTATTTTTTGAATTCTTAATAATGATTTTTTTTCTAATTAATTAGATATATTTTATTGGTTTGTTTTAATTATGCTTTAATTTTTGTATGTTTTGTTTTTAGTAGAGGCACCAAAATTATCAATTTTTTCTCACGATATATATTTTGATTTTAGGTTGAACCATGAACAAAATAAGAAAAATTGACTCTTTTTTTTAAAAAAAAAGAAAAATATTTATCCATTAGTTGACAGGTTGATTTGGCTTATTTTGACTCTTCATGTTTCAACAGCAACTACTAAACGAGCTTTCTTAGCGATGAAGATTGTTAAAATAAAACTTCGCAATCGAATGGAGGATGATTTTCTTATAAATTATTTGATTGTTCGTATAGTAAAAGAAATTGCTGAAAGATTCACAATTGATATGATAATCGATGATTTATATTATATGAAAGAACGACGAGCACAATTAAAATAAATATATAAGAATCATTCTTTATTATTTTTTATTTTATTTCAAAGTTTATCAAACATAAAATAATGCTTCGCTTTAGCTAATGTTTCTTATATACTTTATATGTTTATATTTGATAGATATAAAGACCAACAACATTAAAGTTATGGATACATCATAAAAATGAAATAACTTCATTGCTTTGACTCAATTTGGTATTGCTCCAAACCTTTTACCTTATACAAAGGTCGTTATATATTTGTAATAAGTTATTTGAATAAAACTAAACCATGTTGATTTTTTTACAACTCATATATAATAAATTAAAACAAATATTATATCTTGTTATATTATTTTTGGCCACCCCTAACAAATAATACTAGCTCCGCCCCTGACTGCAGGCTTACATGGTCATTAACTTCATGACCCGTGGAATTAGTCGAGGTGCATAAAAGTTGGCCCGAACACCTACGTTAATTAAAAAAACAAAAGTAAGTACTGTATTTATTACATGTATTTGTATTCAAAGCTTGAGAGTCCGGTACCCTATAAAAAAATTTTGAAAATAGATGGTGATTGGTGCTGAAGGATTTTTTTTCACGTAATTGTGGATACGGAGCAGATTTTGGCTCCTATAATATAATCAGCATTCTACATTTTTCACATATATTATACTAATTATTGCAAAGTAACGCATAATCAATGGTGTAGACTCATCCAAAATTGATAGTTGAGATTCTCTATTAAAAAATAAAAAATAAAAAAAAAAAGTTGAGACACTCGATTAAAAAATTAATGAAACGTGTTCAAGCACTTTGGTGGCAATAAAATATGATATCTTATGTTCAATTATGAATTACTTTATTTTCATAATAGTTAATTGATAGATCTGTTTCTTGTGTGCTTGAATGAATGAGGTTGGTCAGAGAGACAAGTTGGTGTCAAAAATAATAAAAAGGCTATCTTTAAAAAAATATTTTAATATATTTTTTAAATAAAAAATATTTTTAAAAGGCTCCTTGTATCTCAATGCTTAAAAAAAAAAAAGAAGGATAAATCGCATCAACCTAACTCAAAAAAACAACTAGTTTTGAGCTGGTTTAATTTCGTTAATTTTTTACTTGAATATTGATTATCCATTTTAAAGATAATTATGGGCAAGTAGATTTCAAACAATCCAATTTTTCCGATTTATGTACTTATATATCTAGTTAAAAATCGAAGTTTAAAATATCTTAATAAATAAGATTATAAAATTCCGACATCAAAACTGGAATTCAAACTTTTCAGACAAGATGTACAGGCACGGGTGGATTACGCGGGTGACAAGTCTTCCTAACAACACTTTATTTTTTAAAAAAAAATTCAAAATAATATAGATTTGAGTTTTGACCATAACTGGAGTCTTGAACTAAGTCAACTGTATTATTTTCTTCTTCCATTTATTTTTACCAATCCAAATTTTACAACATGGTTGGAGTATGTTTTCGAATTAAAAGGGTGTTTGTAATTATAGTACATAGTATTTATAATTTTTTATTTGAAAATATATATAAAAAAATTAAATTTTTTTTATATTTAATATCAATACACAAAAATCATAAAAAATACTAGTTTAATATTTTTAAAAAACATGTAGAAACCGTATCACACACAACGCCTTAAAAAATATAGATCATTATTATTCACATCCCATGGAAAATAGAATAATGGAAAATAATCCCCATCAGTTTTATAGCTACAGTCCCCATCTTCAGGTCAATGATTCATCATAGAAGCAAGTTACGTCCCATCAAGGATCTAATGGTGGGGCATACCTCACCCTCTTCCACTCATTGAAAAATTGAAAAATTCATCACTCTGTGTTCAATTTCGTGTTCACCGATAACTGCATACAGTAAATTTTATAGTGTGTCTGGTATCGTGGTAATTGATATGTTATGATTTGAAAAATATTATTTAGTTTAAAAAGTGATTAAAATTAAAGTTGAATAAAAAATAATTTAATGTATTTGATTAAGAATGCTTTTTAAATTGAGATTGTAGAATAACTAAAAAAGATATATATTAATATTGATGGTTTTTAATTTAAATATTGTAGATTTAACTATTGCTATTATATCATGAAATCAATAATACTTTATATAAAATATTTTTTATTATTTTATTAAACTATCTACAATTCCATCACATACGAAACTTATCGGACAAGGACTACAGTTTTCATGGTTCTTTGAACATGCAATAAAATCAGGTAAAATATCATCAGAAACAAAATTGAACTTACAATCAAATTCTGCAAATGTTAAGCCATCATGTGATCTCTTTCTAATTTATATAGTGTCATTGAATAATATTAAACGCTAGTTTTTTAAATAAAATACAATTAAAAATTAAAAAATTAAATTTTTTTTACTGTTGAATTTTTTTTTGTAGAGATTGAATTAATTCACTCTCTACGGACAAGCAGACAAGAAGAGCGCATAAATAAGACTAGGGGAAGAACAAAGGGAAAATAGAAAAGAAGAAAATGATTTCAATAGGCCAGCCCTCCATCATCGTCATCATTATCTTCAAGTGCAGCAATAGTTAGGAATACTAGGAGAAGAACAAAAGGAAAACTGTTAAGAACAACCCTCGTGGTTGAACAAAAGGAAAATGGTTTCAGTAGACCGACCCAGCTGTCTCCCTCAACGCCTACAGCAGCGGCAAGCCCAGGTAAGAACAACCCTCATGGTTTTCTCACCTAGACAACATCCACCCATACTCGAAGCACTGGTCAAGGAAGGAAGAGGAGAACGATTTTATATGGTGTTTATAAACACAATTGCAATAAACAGGATATGAAAAGCATGTAGTTTCTGCTTTGACAAAACTGAGTTTTGAATGTAGATAATGGTGGGGTCCATGCATGAAAATTGCGACTCGTTTTGTAACCAAATGATATGTTATAACTGTTAAATAAAAATATTGTCACAAATGCTGAGCCAAACGGGCATGGTTTTGGTAGTAATATCATAGTTGAAGCTGTAGCTAGAATGAAAAAAAAATTCTTTTTTTTATTTCAATCATAGTTTAAAGCACATAGGCTATAATTTAATGGATAAAGAGTCAATTTATTTATAAGTTTCAAAAGTGTTTTTAAGAAAAATTAAAAAAAAATTGTCTTTATTTCAAATTATTTTTCTTACATTTTCATATCAATGTTAAAAATAAAAAAAATATTATTTTAATTTATTTTTAAATAAAAAATATTTTAAAAAGTAACTATTATTATATTACCAAAAGACCAAGATGCTTGTACTTAGGGGTGTTCACGGTCCGGTTTTAACCCAAAAATTCAACCGAACCGGAAAATATTATTTCTTATTGATATTACCTGGACCGAACCGAGAACCGGTTCAAACCGAACCAGTTTTGTTTGGGTCGGTCTTTTAGCATAAAAACTAGAAAAACCAGACTGTGGTATTTGAATAAGCTAATCTTCATCACTGAGCTAAATCAAATAAAAATTTGACGTCAAATATCAATCTGAGCTATTAATTACAACAACCACTTATAAATTCAAGAAAAACAACCAGCAATGGAAAGGGGAAGGGCTGAAAGGGAAGGCTTGGAAGGGAGAGGGGGGGTGGCGGTTGGAAATGGGTAAAGTGATTTAGGGTTAGGAATGGTTCTTTTTATAGCTTTTTTTATACTGGTTCGGTTTGGTTTGGTTCAATCGGTTTACGCTTTTTTAAACTGGAACTGAACTAGATCGGGTGGTTTTTTTATTTTTTAATTGATTTATTTGATTTTTTTTATCGGTTTAGTTTTTTCAGTTAATTTTTCTTGATTTTTTCGGTTGAATTGGTTGATTGATTTTTTTAAACACCTCTACTTGTACTAGTTGTAATTATATCACACTAGCTAGTAGACTTTGATTCAAATTATCTAACGTGTTATCAAACAAATAAAATAAAATAAAAGAGTAATTTTAGTGGTTAAATTTTTAATGATGGTAAGTTAGGTAAAAGTTAATGAGTGTTTTTACGACACCAATTAGATATTATTAAATTATATTTATTAAATTCTGAATTTATTATTGAATTGAATTAAAAAATAAATAAAAACCATTGATATATATATTTTTAGAGAGTGTTAATTAAATATACTAAATAGATGTTATTTTATATAACAATTATTCACAATATATTTTAACAAAGAAAAAATATAACGAACTCTTAATAAATGATTTGAAAGAAAAGGAGCACCCAACAAATGGATTCAAATAACATGTTTTTTTCCAAATCTTTCCAGTAGGAGGTTACATTTGAACTGATTTAATGACATGAATTATTTTTTTCATAAAATGATTGCTTTGTGACAAGAAATTCTTGCAACAAGCATAGATTATTCAGGCAGTTAGCACATTAAGATCAATATCGGTGGGAGAATACGCTGCAACTCTAAATTATGTATTGAAAATTCAATTCAATCATGTACATGGTAGCTATGGTGTTGCCTTCCTCTTTCTTATTTGCAGTAGTTTGTATAATTAATTAATTAATTAATCAATAACTACAAAAGAAGTGTGATTATTTTGCAAGTCACGTTTGCTCCTGCCAGGGGTGAAGTGGAAATCATTTATTGATGAGTTGATTATCCAATATTCTGAGAAAGTGATGTTGAGTATAAAGAAAAAAACAGTAACAGGAATAAACTTTAATTAATTAATAATAAACACGGGTACTCATTATTTTTGTAGAATTTAACTGTTAATTTGATCTCATGTTAATTTAACTATCTTGATATGAATCCAATTATGATAGGCCCCGTTAATTTAATGTCTTACGTGTAATTTATTTAAATTTTTAAAATTTGATATTACTCTCTTTTTTAATGACCAACCATGTTCAATATAAAAATACCATGAAAAAATAAATACAAAATAAACAAATTAAATCAATCAATGACTATATAAACCAAGCATTCTGTTAAATGAGAACCATCTTTTGCTAAGTTGTCAGTGCAAAATAAATCCCTGAAGTAATTTTTTAGGGTTAAGGAGGAACAATTTGGAATTTCATTTTCTAACAATTTGGATGAAAAAGATCAAGATGGTAGCTTGTAGAATAAAAATCTTGATTTTAGGAAAATCAAGATTTTTATCACTCAATTATGGCATAGCTGACACTTACTCTCCTGAGACGATTACCAAGTTGGAAACACAACCTAGAACTCCAAAGCCAGGAACTGGACATTATATATGATGCAGGCCATGAAGGGTACGTACTTTTTTTTTTTTTTGAATTCGAGGAAATCCCACCTCCCAAAAACATATTTTATGGGTCCAGGTAAGCGAGTAAAACCCCGGCTGTCCCAGGCTCTTACAAGTAGTGCACGCCCTAACTCGAACTTGAAGGGTACGTACTTGCTAACACGTCCAACATTTAATTCTTTATTTTTATTTTTTATATATAAAAAAATTAGGGTTAGTTTTGGACAATCTTTAAAGTATTGAAACTATATCATCTTTTTAGTATAGTCTAGTAAGAAACAATTTATATATATATTATAGAATTCGTGGAGTTTTTTTTTTTTATACCTCGATTTGAGACTTGATTTCTGAGAGCGAAGGTAGAAACATTACTCTAACCTATTTGATAAACTACTCAGCTTTATTGGAATTTCATTCTATCCGATAAATTGACCAAGGTTTAAGCTATATAATTTAAAAGTATTTATTAGAAATTATGGAGTACTAGTATTATTATTAAAAAGAAGTGGTGTGTTGAGGTGTAAACGATGTCGTTTCAATGCCGGTGAAAAATGGAAATTAACGTCCGTATCATGGTTATGAAATGCAGCCATACAAAAAATAAAACGACAAGAGTGACACGAGTAGCATGGTAAACCCGTGATTCACGCAAACCTAGGACACTTTTAAACGACACCTGTCCATTTTTAGGGCCTCGTGACTCTCTATTTCACCAGCTGTTAGCAGTCACCCATCAAAGTTACAGTCAGCAGAGAATAATGATTGAACAAGCAAAAACAATCCATAGATGTCTTGTAGAAGGAGTACATTCCTTCCTTTGTTAAATTACCTTTTATTCCTAGCTATAATTTTTTAAGTGAACAAAAAGTGAAAAAGAATGTAAAGTTGTTTCTCAAATTTTTTTTTATTTAAAAATATATTAATATAATATTTTTTTTATAATTTTTTTTAATATTAAAATAATTTAAAAATGAAAAAAAATAAAGAATTGTTTTTTTCAAAATTCCTAAAAACTCCAATTGAAAAGCGGGTCAAAACATCCCAAAAAAGAGCTAAAATTCCACGCACTAGATTTTATGCCCCCTTTTTTAATGGAGGGTGATCTTTTGATTATTATTATTTTTTGCTTTTCTTTTACTGAAAAGAGAGAAAGGTAGGTTTTTTTTATATTGGAATTTAAGGAAAGCAAAGGACAATATCTAGCAAGTGGTGCCATTTTATTTTGGGATTTGTCTCTCTTTATTCAAGACTTGTGGGGTCTAATTCACCGAATGAAATGAGAAGGAAAGAGCAGCCGATGGCCTCTTCCCTTGTGGGTGCTAGGAGGTTTCAAAATCACACATACGCTTTTAATATATTTATCAATATGTAATTAACTTTATTATTAACTAATTATATTATATCACATGTGAAAAAAATGCATCGTGGGATGGAGTCTTTATTATGAAAAAATTAAAACTTGGAAGAAAATAAAGAAATATAAAAAAGATTAAAAAATATTTGTTATTTCGATATGAAAATTGATAGAAAAGGAATGAGAAAGAAAAGATAAATATGATTACGATCAATATAAAAAAAGCCACGGACATAAAATACTATAATCTCACGTATCAATAACAATTAAAACCTTCTTATTCCATAAAATAGGAGGTGGTGGAAGTCAATAAACAAGAATTAGCCTGCGAGATTTTTCATATTGGTTTCAACTAGCTGGCCACCCTTTTTTATAATACTATACAAGAGAATATTAAAACTAGTTTCTTTCATGATACCCCTACCCAAAAAAACAAAGAGTTCACATCATCGTATTCTTTAAAACGTGTAGGAAAAAAAAATGTACAAACTGTGTATATAAATTTATTTTACTGTAGACCATATTATAAACACTATGAATGATACTATAATATCATAAGAGCGTGGTATTTTCTGTTTTTTATATCAAAAGTTGTTAGATCTGGATTGTTTGCCGGATCTAAGTATCTGGGGTCTGGCTTGACCGCCAGACACAATAATCAAAATAATAAAAAACATTTTAAAAAATATTAATTTGATATTTTTTTCAAACAAATAATACTTTAAAATATATTTAACAACCAGCTCGTGAATATATCCAAATTCATAGAAAGGAACAATGAAATGTTATTTTCTAAAAATTAATTCATTCATATACAGATTTTTTTACATTTGATTTTTTTTTGTTATTGATTCACTACGGAGCACGGACCAATATGCTAGTCAAATTATAATTGTTATAGTATATTAACTAATGAATCCTTTTTTAACAAAAAAAAAATATAATTTCATTACTTTAAATTTTAATTTTGATAAAAAAATATCTTCTAAAAATTAACACCATCAAGTGGTTTAATTCAAAAGAAGTCTATCACAAACTCAATCATTATGGCCGTAAAAGCATATAGCTAGTTCTGATAGCTTTTGTGGTTGTGGTTTTAAAAAAATTGTTTTATAAAAAGTACTTTTCGTTGAGGTTGGTTTGATATTTATATATGTTTGGTTAAAACTGTGGTTGAAATTGAGGTTGAGTAAAAAGTAATTTAATGTGTTTGGTTAAACATGCTTTTCAAATTGAGGTTATAAAATAATTAAAAAAGATATATGTTAATATTGATGGTTTTTAATTTAAATATTGTAGATTTAACTACCATTATTACATCATTAAATAAATAATATTTTATATCAAATATTTTTTATTATTCCATTAACTTATCTATAATTTCATTATGTATGAAATTCATCTTATAAAGACTATAGTTTCCATGGTTTTTTGAGTGTGCAACAAAATCAGGTAAAATATCATTAGAAGCAAAATTGAAATTGCGATCAAATTCCACAAAATGTTAGGTCATCATGCGATGTTCTTCTAATTTATGTAGTGTTATTAAATAATATTAAACACTAATTTTTCGAGTAAAATATAATTTTAAAAAAATAATTTTTTTAATATAAGTAGTTATAATCATGACACTGTTCACATGAACAGTGTTAAGTGAAATTAGGTGAATTATGCAGGTTGGCAGACGTGAAAAGCAGCTTTCAGCTATTTCTCAGAAACCGGCGTTTCAACAAAAATATATATGGATCCCACATTAAAAGCTAGTTGCATTTTATTGTTAACAAATATAATGTTTACACGGTGAGCTTTAAATAGCTTTTCGTGCCGAAATACATGTCAATGATGTTTTTTCATTTTTTAAAAATCATTTTTGACATCAGCACATCAAAACGATCCAAAAAGTACAAACCGCACTCAATTTTAACAAAAAAAAAAAAAATTTGAAATTCAGTGAAAAGCAGGTTCAACCGCAGAACCAAACAGCCTTGCAAAAGCCATCGCGTAAACAAACATCTTTTTATATTGAATGATGCCTTAGCAAAACTATAAATGAAGTTTTTTAAAATATTTAATAAATATATATTTTTTTATTTTTTATGTATATATAACATGTGGAATTTTGGATAATCTTCATTTTTTATTTAAATTTTTTTATTAAGTGAAGACAATTTTTATTCCATAAAGTTCTTATGTTCTTTTATTAAATGGAGATTTTGAGTCATTCATCAAGTAGCTTTTATTTTAAGCCTGCTCTGTATATATCATATGATTCTCCAAAAAAAAAAAAAACATTTCCAAATGGCGATGCCATGGCCACGAGGCAAGAATCAATGATGGCTTACTTTTAAATTGTAAAACACAAATTCAAACAATTAATTATTCATGAAGTTTAACCTTTGTTACATTGTTGTGGGTCCTTCACTTCGCCTACTTAATTTATTTTTTTTGGAAACTGTGAAGTAGAGCACAGACCATTATTTCTTCAAGAATGTTTTATATATATATATATATATATAAGTTCCTCGTATTTCTAAAATATTATTTTTCTATCACGAAACACAAGTGTAATTTTCAACAGTATTTTTTTATTTGTTTTTGGTTAAAAATATCATTTTGTTTTGACAATGCGGCTCCAAAATTCTCTTTCACGATGCAATGACTCCGATGCCCATGCTATGGGTGAGAAAAAATCAAAAAAATAATTAAATTAAGAAAATTAAAAAATAAAATAATTAAAAAAATCGAACCGTAAAACAAAACCAATTAAACCGATTAGAATTTTTAAAAAAACCGACAAGTTTGGTTTTAGTTTTATATACCTGAAACCGAAAAAATCGAATTAAACTCAAATCGAAAAAAAACCAAGCAAAACCAGAAAAAACCCGAGCAAAACCAGAAAAAACTGATTTTTGCTCTAAAATAACCGAACCGAACCAAAAACGGTCGATTTGAATAGGTTTTAGTTTTTTTTTAAAACCGATTTTGTTATATTTTTTGGATAAAAACTGAACCGAACTGAAAATAATCACCACTACCCCATGTTATTGGATTTGCTAAATTATCTTGTAAGAATTTATATTTATAGGGTTTATTTTCTATCAAGAACCCTACTTGCTTCTCTCATGCACGAGCTAAACCTTTTCCCCCATAAAACTGAAATCACTTGTAGTATGATATCATTCTACTAATTACTGAACAAATTATTATGAACATAAACTTCGACTTTTCATGGAATACTTATCTTGTAAGAATTTATATTTATAGGGTTTATTTTCTATCAAGAACCCTACTTGCTTCTCTCATGCACGAGCTAAACCTTTTCCCCCATAAAACTGAAATCACTTGTAGTATGATATCATTCTACTAATTACTGAACAAATTATTATGAACATAAACTTCGACTTTTCATGGAATACTATAAGTTATAACTTTTCAGCGATGCAAATTATTGCATTCAAGTTCAAATATATTCCAAGCTCCAAAAATGATTAAATGAAATCACATTGGCCATCGACAATAAGTGGCATGGGGCCCCAAATCCAGACAAAGATTCTTAAAATGAAATTAAATGGGTATCTTGTAATTAATCTCTCCAATATTCCCTCCATGATGACTTTTTTTGAGTGCTTAGAGCTGATTGGAATCCTGCAATGTCCCACTAATTAGTGCATTCATAATTAGTTTGCTACATAAATAGATCACTAATTAATTATTTGACATATTAATTATCGGAGTAATTCATTATTTACGAGCAAATCAGCCTTGCCCAATTTGTTCAAATATGTAATCTAATTGCATGTGAAAGTCACTTCACCTATATTTGAACTTTGAAGTTCAAGGAATTCCAGAGGTGATTAAAGAGGTGAAGCCAGACAATATTGATGCTGTGCGTGATGAGTCCTTGACTTATAAGAGAAAAAAAATAATTTTATTTTAGAATTTTTAATTTAATTTTTAACATTAATACATTAAAACCATCTAGAAATATATATAAAAATATTAATATAATGTTTTTTTTTAAATTAAAAATAAAAAGCAAAACATCACTTAGGCTGACGGGGTTCATGAGAGGATAGGCTAAAGCCCACGTTCCGATGGGCAATGGACAGTCTCTGCCTTTCTCAAGGCAGGTTTGGACTGTGTGGTTTGTGGTCCAATAAGCGGATGAATTCAAATCATATAAGCTATATTAATTTTCCTGCATTCCTGCTGGAAGACATGTTAATTTTATCTCCATCGTCTTGTCCAAGAACAATAATTAAATGCTACAAAAGAGAATCAAAAGACAATGTTTTTGCAGGTTCAGAAATTTCATTGCACCAAACTAGAATCAACAAGATAGTATTATATTTTTCCGCTGAACCCACGATGTGATCCTATCCTATACATACATGGATCATTGGGATTGGAAAGCCTTCAATTCTATCTAGCTTGAGAAGGTGAAGAACATGGTGTCAACAATAATATTGAATAAAAAAGCAAACAGTTGCAGAAATCGCTATCCGAAATCTCAACCCTTTTCTATCCACTTGGAGGCAGGTGCCTAAAAGATGATGCTTCGATCCACTGTAATGGCAAGGGAGGAGAATATTTGGAAGTCCAAGTAAACAGCTGCCTCTCTCAATTTCTTGAGAGGGTAGAGCACCTGCAGGAAACCGAGCTCCTCAATCAACAGGTCCATCTTCCGTTCGAGTCGGACGAGACAGCATTGGTAACTGTCCAACTCGACATGTTTGAATGTGGTGGAGTCGCCATTGGTATCGGTGTTTCTCATAGGACACTTGATGGATTCTCGGCATTAGCTAGCTTTTATTAATGCTTTTGCTACTGCGTGCCGAATGGGGGTTGATAAAGTAGCATATCGTCCGAATTTCCCAACTGGCCTACATCTGCGGCCAAGATACATGACTGGTTTTACTCCTAGAGTTCCAGCTCAAGAGATCCAACTTAAACCTAGAAAGGTTCTGATGAAAAAGTATGTTTTTAGTGGTGCAGCAATATCAAAGCTGAAAGCAGCAGTCAGTGCTGGTCTTGGTGGTTCAGAATTGCTGAAACGCCAACTGACACGAGTGGAGATCGTGATAGGACTAGTATGGAATGCTCTCAACAAGGTGTCTAAAGTGGCCATTTAAGGCCTTCCATTTAGTTTCTGTCTGGGGTGATCTGCCTAAAAATACATGATGGTGATCATAAACAAATTGTATCAGCTTCGTGTTTTTTTAATTGTATCAGCTTCAGAATTAGACAAATTGGAAAATTAGCACATAAAATCAAAACAATTGGCGAATTAACATTAGAGCAAAAAGTTTTGATGAAATAATATACTTTCACCTTATCACGCTTCTGAAGCGCTACAATGTAAAACTCCAACTATCTAATTTAACCGGTTGACCAATTCATAATGGTCAGTGAAATTGGTTGATTGGTTCTAAAAATAATAAGAAAAATCTTAAAACTACTAAAATAGTAGCGATGCAGTGACTACTATAGAGAAAACAACCTCCAAAAGCTCTTCTAAAAATTTGAGCGCAATCCAACAATTGGATAAAAAATTATGGCCCTTTCAAACTGTTATTTTGGTCTGGCACGACTAGACCTCCTCTTGAATCTAAACCTGTTCCACTGGTTCATAAATATATCTGTTAGACCATCCACGTAATATGTTTGGAGCAAATCCTCATTTAGTTATGACAAATTCATACCTGACTGTTTAAAATCACTCGTTATCGCAAGCCCGACTACATCATTGATATTGAAAAATAGAGAACAACTACAATGTGAATAACAACTTTTTAAAATTTTAATTGGAGTTTAATTTTTAGTCTGCAAGTTGAATAAATATGTATATTTTAATTCATACAACATTTGAAAGAAAAAATTCATTAAATTATGGTTTTTGTCTGAAATGATCAACTAATTAACAAAATTGAATCTAACTAGTTGAGCCAGATAATTAGAATTTCACCGTGTCACGCTTAAAAAACCAACATTTCTATTCTAAAGCCCGACAATTATCTTGTCGCGCTTAGAAATAATAACATTTAATAAATATGGCGCTTCTAAAATACAACAAGATGAAAATATACTATTTCAGTAAATCTTTCTCAAATAATATTATTCCGCCAAGATTTAGAAAAAAACTGTGCTAATTTTAAAAAAATATCCTTGAGAATTCGCAGACAGCAGCAAAAGCTATACAAATTCTGTGCCTGCGATCATTACGTGATTACATTCTCTACAGTAATCAGGTTTCTTTAATATGAAGCTCAGGAGAATTGAAAAAACAACATGAACGTAATGCGAGGGAGATTGTATTAAATGTCTTGTTTTGTTTACGTACAGAAAAAACAACTTCTATAAAAATCAAGAGCTTCTTCAGAAATCACCCATATCACAAATTGCTCCATCATTGAACGTGCCCCGTATCTTCTTCTATCCAGCCGAAGCTGATCAAGAACATGGCCATGTCAACATTAATGAAGAAAGAAGCAAACAGTTGCCACAATCGCTATCAGAAGTCTTAACCCTTTTCTATCCATTAGCAGGCAGATACATAAAAGATGGTGCTTCAATTGATTGTAATGAAAAGGGAGCTGAATATTTGGAAGTCCATGTAAACAGAAGCCTCTCTGAGCTTCTTGAGAGAGTAGATCAGCATGAAATTGAGCTGCTAAATCAACTGATGACACCCCTTTGGTCACTGTCCAATTCAACATGTTTGAATGTGGTGGACTAGCCATTGGTGTAGGTGTTCCTCACAGGATCCTTGATGCATTCTCGGCGTTTGCATTTATTAATGCTTTCGCTGGTGCTTGCCGAATCGGGATTGATAAAGTAGAGTATTGCCCGAATTTTCAACAGGGCTCCATCTTTCCTGCAAGAGATATGACTAATCCTATAAATATTCCACCACGAGATATTAAAAGCTAATCACAAGGCTCTGGTTAAAAGGTTTGTTTTTGAAGGCGCAGCAACATCAAAGCTGAAAGCAGCCGTTGTCAATGCTAGTCTTGGTGGTTCGGAGCTGCTGAAACGCCAACCGACACGAGTGGAAGTCGTTGTAGCACTGACATGGAATACTCTCATGAAGGTGGCTGAAGCTAGGAATGGCCATTTGAGGCCATCCATCTCGAGATTTGCAGTTAACTTGCGTGGGATCGAGGACAACACTACCGATACCTGAAGACTGTTTTGGAAACTTCATAGGCATCGCAAATTGTTACGGTTGGATTGTTACAGCTGGACTTATGACTTATGGATAATTAGGGTTCATTGTTAAATAGTTACAAGGATCATTTGGTGTAGAACTCGTGTAGAAGTTGTTAGAATCAGTTGATTCTGGAAATAAACGTGTAATACATAAGAGGAAATTATAAAAGGTAACACGCACAAATGCGAGATTTCTTCATTTCTTGATAGCATATGGTGTAAAAGCTGGTAGTACTGCTGGATGGGATTTTTTAATATAAAATTTTTATTTAATCTTATCCTTTGTTTTTTTTTTAAGACCTATCTAATAAATAAAATTATATAAATTAACTCTTATATAATTTAATTTAAAATTTAAATTAACAAAGTAGTTGGGTTAAGATTTTTTAAATTTAAGTCATTATACTAAGTTTTATAATAATGTTAAAATTCTTTTGACAATCTAAATATTATTTTTTATGTTTAATTTTTTTATTCAAGCTGAAAATAAACTAATTAATATTAAAAAATATATTTCAAGATTGAATTAATATAAATTGAAACATAAATTAATAAACAGATATTATTTATTATAAAAAAATCACTGTAAAAAGAGAAAATCTTACTTCCAATCTTTTCATAATTGGAACCTAATAATATAATAATAACATGAGGAATAAATTCATTATCATATAAAATATATATTTGAAATTATGACAGTTTTTGTGGTTATGAATTAAAAAAAAAAACTGTAAGAGATTTTATGAAGTATAATTTTTTGATAACTAAGATTTTAATTGAGAATTCTCGTGCAAAATACAAGCCACACGGCATTCCCACCGAAACAAACGAAACCAAGTGTTTCCGGCTATATTATACCAGCAATAACCCTAAGTGTTTCCGGCTATATTATAAAACCTAAGGGCCTTTTCACAACGACAACCCGCACATCTATTAACTTAAACCAAACACCCCCACATCCTCCCTCCCTCCCTCCCTCTCTCTCATGGGTTCTGGACCGTTAATAATACCCTAATCTCTCTCCAAAATTCCTCTTGATTCTCTTTCTGGGTCACAATTTTTTCTTAAAAACTCAATCTTTCTTGCAATTCCCCTTGTTTTCTCATCTGGGTTTCTCTTAGATTTCTCAAAATGGGTAAAAATCAAGCTTACAAAGCTATGCAAAGAGCCAGGCTTGGCTCCAGCTCTGGTGGTCCTGAAGAGATTGAAGATGGCATGGTTTGTCCCGTTTCATACTATTCTTTAAATTCCCATCTTCAATTTTCTGTATTTTATTATTATATTGCCTGTTGCCTTGTAATTTTTGTGTTAAAGTTTTGTTCTTTGCTTTGATTTTTGTTGCTTTGCATAATCTTTAGTGTTTATTGAATAATTTTTGCCAATGGATTAACATTACTGTTTCTATTGTTGATTTTCTATTGTGGATTTGTGAGCATGATTATTGGCTTATTGATATTCATAAGATGCCGGGAAAGTTGGATGCTTTGGGGCAACTAAGAATATGAGTTTTGTAAGCATCTAGGTTAGTTTATTTAATTGTATATTCTTTTTGGGATTTGAGTGGTAGTTAATTGATTTGGCAAACACTAATTGTAAGCTCCTTCAACTATTTTATCATCCTGGTGGGTGGTTAAGAGTAAAAGTGTGTTTTCGCCATTGTACTTAGGATGGTGTATAATGTTCCTTGAAGCTTATCTTGTTGCTGTATAGCCTTGAGCTGCTCTGATGTGATGCTAGTGTGCCATACAGGTTGCTTTTTGCTTGTTGAATTGTGGTTCTGTTTACTTCTTAAACAATTTTTGTTTCCTTGTAAAATATTTTAACTTGCATTGTTATAAGACCTTTTCAAGGATGATCCTTAGACTTTGATTTCTTAGAGATAGGCCATCCTAACTGTTGGGAATATGTCATTAACGCTTATATGTCAAAAAAAGAAGAAAAAGAACTAGGCATGACAGTATGACTAGGCATTTTTTTCTGTATCTGTTGTGCATGCTTGTTTATAGTATTAAGCGCAATAATTCTTCTTCTATAGTTTTTTGGGTGCTGTAATTGTGTGTGCGTGTAAAGAAATAAAGAGATACGGGTGTGCAGTTAAGTGTAGTTTTTGTATTTTGAATGCGTCTTCTTTACTATTTTTTATTTTCATGGAACATTTCTGATGAGGCGAGTCGCAGGTGGATGGTTCTTTTCATTCACCAGAGTGGCATGCTGCTCGTTTGGCCAGCCTTAATACAACTCACACAGTAACCTGGGAAGAGTACAAGAAAAAGCAAAAGGTAATCTGTGGATATGCTATCTTCTCTCCCAACTATCTTGCTGTTTGTGCAACTATTAGTTGTGCATCATATTTGTTTGTAACATGATTGATGCATGCTTAAACATATTGATGTAGTTTTAAATGATGATTCAATATTTCTAGATTTTTTATGAAAGCTGAATTTGTGCTCTGTATTTACTAGGAGGATGAAATGAGGAAGGGGGAACTAGAAGCAGATAAGGATAGAATGATGAGGGAGTACCGAGCTCAATTGGATGCTGAAAGGGCACGCAAACTTGCTCATGGCCGGAATCACTCTGGTAGCAAATCTAGTCATCAAAAGGGTATGTATATGGATGTATCTTCTTCCTGTGTAACAATCCTCTTCCCCTCTTCTAAATTTGAGATGTGCTCTTGCAGATAGAAAGGACAGAGATTCAAAGAAACGCAGCAGTAAAAAAAGAAAGGTGCCTGAGTTTTCTAATAGTTTTACTTTTTAATTGAATGCATTGTCTAGACTCTAGAATATTACAATTTGACGTGACTCAAAACTACGATGCCTAATTTGATTTTATCAATCTTATTGAAAAGTCCATGTTACTTTTTTGGGCTAGTTTTTTCTTAATGAAACTAAATACACCTAGAATAATATCTCCTTATGCAGAACAGGCGGTCCTCCACGTGCCATTGATGGTCAGATAAGATCTTGTTATCTGATTAAGGTAGCATGACTCCTGGTAGACTAATTGTCATTCAGGGATTTTTGGATATTCATCATCTGGAAAGAAGTTCCAAATTGAAGAGTTTGGCTGGTTAGCCCTGTGAAGTTCTCTCTGGGTTATTGTTCGTAGAGGGTAGCTAGTTTTCCTGTCTTGCTGTTGCATGAATTTGTTTCTGTTTCTTGTCTCTGCTGCCAAATGCATGCGTTCTTTTATCAAGTGTCTACTGTATAGTCTTCCTGATTGATCATTACTATCCTCCCTACCTCCATCTCTACTGCTATGAATTTCTCATTCCCTAGGTATATAAACTCGAAATGGACCCTGATCATCTTGCATTACCTTGCAGCATTCGAGGCGGAGATCCGATGATTCTAGCTCCTCCAGTTCATCCTCGGATTCTTCAAGTAGTGAAGATGAGAGGGAATCAAAAAGATCAAAGTCAAGGTCTAGAAAAACGAAGGAAAAGAAGCGCAAGTCAAGAACCAAGCACTCCAGTATTGATGATGAAGAGGCTGCTGGGCCTGTGCCACTTTCTAAATTCTTTGGAAGCTTGAAGAACTGATGGCGTGATCAAAGATTATCTAGGGTACCCCTCAGATGTCTCTTCCTATAAGAGGATATCAATAGCCTTGTTCTTTATAGCAATTTTTCCAGCAATTTGCTTTGAGCAAATATGTATCCAATTGCTTCTTCCTTTTCAAGTCACTGAGCTTGTAATGCTATTAATTTGATTCCAAATTTTTCTCCTTAAAAATTCAGTCCCAACATTTCTTTTCAGAATATTATGATAGTACACTTTCTTTCAGAATATTATGATAATACACTCTTAATCAAGTATGTGAGATGTATCATATAAATTGAGCAGTGATGTAATAAATGTAAACACATTGAGTTTATGCTTGTGATGTTCCTGCTGGTTGTTCGACTCGCGAAGAACCCTGTAGTTTTCCTTTTCCCCTTCTCTGTTTTAACTGACATGAACATGAGAAGTGAAAACATAACAAGGATGGTGAATGGTTGCACCATGCGAAGGCTATCATAGGGCATCGTCCATGAATTGCAAGACAGGGATAATTAGAAGCTGGCACGCTAACCAGTGATGCATAATATTTCATATGTGAAAGTTAGTGCCAGGAAAAAAGTTAGGCTCAATTCAATAGAAAGAACAACACTGCGACAGCCGACACAAACACCATTTTAATTGTTTTGTTCCCCTGAATTCTGTCCATAATAAATAATTCGATTCAGGAACCACCCGGTTTTGGATGGAACGTATTTACACCATGAAAGAAATCACTAGAAAACATATAAATCAAGGAAATCAAGCTGACCAGTCACAATGATTAAATGACTCATTGTCACTAGTTCTGGTATTCAGGGTTGAATGCAAGAGCTTCCCGATAAATAAGTTCCTTCATCTGTTCTTCAGTCAGTGCATGCTGCTCAAAGTCAAAGCTGAAGGGGGTCATGCAGATTGGTTCATCACTGATGTCGTGAAGCGATGTTAGGTATGGATGAGCAAGTGCTTCCTCAACTGCAACAAATTAAGAGGAATGGATATTATTTGAAGTGCATTTCAGAAATCTAAGACAACAATTTTATGTGAAAGACGAGAAATAGTATGCAGGATATCAAAATAATGTAATATCATAACATGTAACAATATCATGTTCAGCAAAAAAAAAAAAAAATCAGTTAAGGAAAAGCTATAGGAGCATTTAAGTAGTGTTTGGTTACTAACTCGATATAAGAAAGACAAAGAAGGGAACATGTCTCCATGTGCCTCCTGTTAGATTTTTATCTATTACCATTATCTACTCATGAATTTATCAGCCATTGAATAATATAAGTGTAATTCTATTAAAGACCAGTTTAAATTGGAGTCAAGCTCCAGCTGGTATGGATGATCAATCCAAGTGATATCTAGATTATTGCATATTTACCTCATCAGAAAAGGAATCTCTTATTCACTTAACCTAAACATCACATCTGTTATATGTTTTAAAATTTCTCCTAACTGAACGTTGGCACACAGTTTATTTTTTTCTTCTCTGAAGACCAAGAATAATTTGTAGACTTGTGCACACAGAATTTCAACAGGGGGGAACGGTGACATAGAATCAGCGACCCCACATGCAAGAAAGTCAGCAAACCAATTCCAGTTTTTCAAAGGTCAGCACAGCGTGAGTTGATAGCTGCACAGAAGACTTCGACTTGCATAGTTGCATTTTTAGCAACAAGAAGGCAATCCAAAAAGTGAAGTTGACGCATGCCCTAGACCACTTCCCAAAGGATGCTGGTAGCATTCCTTTCCTAGACAGGAGACTGACAATCCCCAACGGAAACTAGAACTGTACCCCCAATTTGAGATCCAAAGCCACAAAAATATGTTCTAGTTCCTATAAAATTGCAAGCAACAAAAGGATCTCTGCTCTCCCAAATGCAGTAATGCACGAAAATCTTTGAGATTTACAGTTTTTGGCAGATAATAATGCAATGACATTTTCTCCCCTCCCCTCCCCCAAGTCCCACTCCACCCATTTACATGCCTCAATACCATGACTTGCCACTTATCTAAGTGAGATGAACCATACAGGCTTATACACTACTGCCAGATACAAAGAAACTTTGAATTAAGGGAACAAAGGTGCAGGGGGAGAGAGGCTTCACCAATTGGTAATAAAACCATTGCAGGTTGGAGTTCCATTGACTACCATGTATCATTGAGTTTTACAGTCAAAACAAAGAGAACTCAAATTGCCTGGTGTGCAAACGGATGCAGGGTTGTATTTCCCAATAATTATAATTTATTTGAAGCAAAGGCTAGAAAGTAAAACTAGGGTTTTTAATTCTCAAAGTCACTCATGACATTAATTGTTAAATAAACAGTCAGTGTAAGACTATAAATAACAATCAAAGCACCACAAGATCCCATTTCCAATCTCCTAAGAGAATACATATCAACTAAGCAATGCGAATCATTTGTGTCAGACCAAAGACCAAGAAAAATAAGACAAAAATTAACACGAGTAATTCCAATGGTGTTGACACACACTGAAGGTCAAGGAAACAAACTCACCAGTAATTCTCTGTCTGGGATCAAAAGTTAACATCTTTTCAATAAGATCAATAGCTGCCGGGTGGACAGTTGGGAACTTTTCAGTGAATGACTGACGGCGATGAAGTGGCAGTTGCCGAATGTATCTCTTTGCATTTTCATTCAAAAAACCCAACTCAGCCTCTGATGGGGTGCCAATCAGCTGCAAGGATTAGAAATGATCAATCATAAATTGCAAAACTTCGTGTTGAGAAGATGACACATGGATACTATATATCCATATGCCTATTTGAAAATGTGTAATATTAACTAGTTTCTGCACGCATTTGACTAAATTTGTAATGGCATATAATAATCAAGAACCGGAGAGATATAACTAAAGGCCACTTAAAGGTGTCTATCTAAGAAATGCAGCCAAAATAACTTACTTTCAGGTCAAGATTACCGAACTATGGTTTACACCAAATTCTTTTCAAGATTGTGAAAAAAAAGAAGAAGAGGAGATTGCCCCCCTTGTTTTCAAAAGGATAGAAGGCATGAAATTTGAAGGATTATCAATAAATTCAAGTCAGATGTGATTCTAAAACTTTTTCAATTAATTTACCTCCATAAGCAAACGAAGCTGATGCACATGATCTCGGCCAGGAAATAGGGGCTTTCGATCCATCAGCTCCATGAACACACAACCCACTGACCACACATCAATAGCTGCAGTGTAATCTGAGGAGTTCAAGAGCAGCTCTGGTGCTCGATACCATCTTGTAACAACATATTCTGTCATGAAATCAGTTTCCGAGGTGACACGAGCCAGACCAAAATCACATATCTTCAAGTCACAATTAGCATTCAGGAGGAGATTGCTAGGTTTTAAATCTCTATGCAGGACGTTTGCAGAATGTATATATTTCAATCCACGGAGTATCTGATACAGGAAATACTGCGCAAAACAAAAATAGAAGAATATGTTTGGTCCTTAGGTTTTTGACTTAGTTTGATAAAGTAAAAATTAAGGAAAAATACCGATGTTGTATTTAGTTGAGCTTGCCAAATTACGTTTGTATCCAAACAAACAAACTACCGTTATACCCTTTTGTCACGCAAGGCTCAATAGAAATTCAATGCTGACTAGACCTCATATAACTCAGGTCCTTTCTCATATGTCAAAGAATATGAAAAGGCCATGCTGACCACAGAAATCATTTATCTTAAAAAGGAATATTGAGTGAAAGAAAAATACATAATGGGCTGTCAATCAGCCATAATAGTAGCCCTAGATGGAGCCATATTAAGACCAAGGAGATGAGAAAATTCAGATAACTAGCATAAAGCTTTGGGTTGTTTTCTTCCCTTTGCTTCCAGTACTTATCTCTAACAAAGCAAATATTTAATACTAACCTGACAGTGCTCTTCTGATAATACTTGATTGGAGCGAATGATCTGATGCAGGTCAGTGTCCATTAGCTCATATGCAATATAAACATCATTAAACGATTCCCTCTGCGGTGGAGGAATTATATCCCTGATTGCCACAACCTGCATGACAAATACAAGTGATGTAACATAAAATATCATCAAAGTCATAACATTTACCTCTTTCTCCCATAAAATCTTCCCTTTGTAGATATTTTTCAAATTAAGTGACGAACAAGGATTTTTATTCAAGATCTTGACAAAAGGGAACAAACTTTGTTTTGTTTCCAGGTTTATGGATTGGATGCAGTCAGCGTTACGACATAATCAAAAGGACAGTTGTACAGAAAGGATGGAAACTGCTTAAAACCCTATGTTTTACAGACCAATGGTTAAAAGCCATTTGATGCCACCTCAGATAGTTTTAGATTAAATCTATGAGAATTGCTTAACTAAATCATTGCCAGCTTCAACCTATGTCATGGCCTTAACTTCATTTTCAGTAATCCAATTAAGAATATCCAGTCATGTACTTTCATTGGAGTACCATTGAGATGCGAGTTAAAAGAAAAGTGCCATGAATGGGCTACCAACTATGACTAATTGTGATACAATAATCATAATAACTGTCATCACGCAGTTTCTATTTGGGATGAAATCTCTAATGTCTCTAAATGGAAGCTAGACTAATA
The DNA here is from genome assembly GCF_000002775.5 of Populus trichocarpa. Lineage (NCBI taxonomy): Eukaryota > Viridiplantae > Streptophyta > Magnoliopsida > Malpighiales > Salicaceae > Populus > Populus trichocarpa. The sequence continues at coordinate 15,026,738 of NC_037291.2, read as the reverse complement.
ATATCCACTCTGGCTTCATGTCTACCAAAGCAAAATAATTCAATCATATTATCAATTGGATACTTTTATTGATTGGTCACCGAATTTACCTAATTCTCACTCTCATCATTTCATCAAAAACCCTAAAAACTACAACACATTGGCGCGAAACATAACGAGCATCAATAAAACTAATCAATTACTCACTGACATTTTCATGATCCATGTGGCGAAGCAACTTGATCTCGCGAAGTGTCCTCTTTGCATCAATCTTATTATCAAACGCATTTGCTATCTTCTTTATTGCCACATGCTCATTTGTCTCAGAATTCAAAGCCGAACTAGCAAACAAACAACAACACCACCACAGAATCAACAAAAGCTCCAATTCATTCCTTAAAAGAACCCACAAAGAATCAATTCATAAACAAACAACACCTCAAATTTATCCAAAAACAAACACTAAAAACCACAAATTATTACAAAAGCACCTCAAAAAACACAGATTTTGCATAATATAACCTAACTTCACCTCAAAGCACGGCAAAAAAACAAAACTTTTATAAGGAAAAAAGTGGGTTTTATCCATTAATTAATAAACAAAAACTTCAACCTATCCAAAACCAAACCAAGAAAGCACAAATATATATGAAAAAACAAAGTGGGATCTTCTTTAAAGAGAAAGATTAGTTACCAGACGATGCCATAAGCCCCTTTACCAATAGGCATAATAGGAGGTTTATACTTAGCAGTAACTTCAAATATATTTCCAAATATATTATATTGTATAAACCTCCCTCCATGACTCAACGTTGCCGGTATATTCTCCATCCCTCCACCTCCTCCTCCTCCTCCTCCTCCCATAGGTTGTGGTGGAGCCTGCTCTTGTTCCGGGGCATCCGACATCTCTGTATCCGCCGTACCTCCACCGTCCATATCTGAAATTTGTTGCTGAAAGTGCCTGTCTTTTGGGTTTCTGTTATGGTCAAAATCAAAATCAGATCTAATAAAAATGCTTTCTTTTTATTATAAAAAAAATCTAGAGAGAGAAGGAAATGGTAAGTGTACTTTGCTTTTTGTTGCTGTCTTTGCTTTTGTTTATCTGTCTCTGTTAATGTTAACATTAACAGAGAAATTCGCACGTGTGGGACTTGGATTTTCTTTCTTTACTTTTTTTTTTTAATTATCTTGACTTAAAACAAATAAAAATTAAATTTATCTCTTTGATAATGCTGATTTATATACTTTTTTGTTAAATATATTTAACCCTATTTTTACAATAAATACTAAATTTCTTAATAAATATAAAAAACGTCAAAACTTACCATATAATACAAAATCACGTTTGTTTATGCATGATCATAATACGTAAAGCTAAAGCTAATTTTAAAGATATTTTTTTTTTTTAAATTATGATTGTTGGATATTTCTCTCAAGTATTTGTGTTGGAAGCTTGATGTTAGGTTAATAAAATAAAAACCATAAATTCAAGTAAATTGTAGTTTAATTAATACTAGTGTCTCCTCCTTTCAATAAGTCTCTATTCATTTTTTTTAATTAGAAAATAAAATCATATAAAAAATATTTGAATAGACAGAAATGTTTATAAAAAAATCATTGAGAAAATTACATTTGTTTCAAGTGTATTTAATTCACTTGATTATTCAGTATTTTATATAATTAAATTATTTAAAAAATTATTCAGTATTTGTTTATATATATATATATAATTGAGTAGCTAATATTAGGCATGCTGGAAAAGTCGTGTGTTTTACTTCGAGTGGACCATTGGTAGGGCAAGAAAGTTTCAAGGCAATCTGAGAAAGTCTACATCAATAAGAATTTACAAGAAGATTGGAATTAGTTTCAAATCTCTAAAAACCAAGTGGAAAAGAATTTCATCTGCTAGCTGACTTAAAACTTTTTCAAAAGATAAAAGAGAGATATTTTCTTTTCACATTTAACTGCGAAAATAAATAAATAAATAAATAAATTTAGAGCCAATCTTTCTCATAAATAGATAACTTGGTTTGTAGATAGACTTGATTCCTTACCATGGTGCATCCACATCAGGAAAGAAATTGTTTCCTAAAAAAATCTCAACTATATTATTAAAAAAAAATACATGGGATTTTTCAAGAAGAATATTCTATAAAATTAGCATTTCTCGTTGTTTACTTAGTAATGCTAATTTATTTATTTATTTTATTATGTCAAGGATTTAAAATATGAGTTGTAAAGCTAAGACTTTGGCCTGTAAAGAAACTAATAATTGAATTAAGTTGGGATTTTTCTTGAATAAACTAATATATGTTTTAGTTTCTTTAACTAACGAGGAGGATTTACTATCATCAATCTCTCTAATAAATTAACAAGTGGTTCTGCTGAAAGTCTTCCCTGTCCACTCCTCACCAGACCAGTACCTTGGAGATCCATTCCACATGCAGCAACAAATGGCTTGCACCGTTAAGCTCTACCTCGACAGAAAAGAGAGGACGGCGCAGGATTTTGCTTGCTTCTCCGGGAAGTAAGTGCATGCCACTCATTGGTATTTAATGTCTTTTTATTTACTCGAACATTCTTGTTTGATCTTGGCAGAAAAAAATATGCTAAGACATGTTCCATCTATAGGAGTGGAATACATTACCTGAAAGCCTGGAACTAACAGATAATCGAAGCAGCTTCTCGGTTCGATCCAACTTCTGCGGTCGGACCGGGTATGAACCCTTGTAATTTGTTAGCTTACAACCACCCTAGCAGCAAAATCTCCATCAGGGTTTTTAGTTATGTTCTTCATTCAACCAAATAAATAAAGTTTAACATTGTTTAGTGGAACTGTCAAATCATTTAGCCCAACTCAATACGTTAGAGGAAGAACACTTCAGGAAATTTCGTGGCAGCATTTAGCTTACTTCATGTGATCTGTAAACCATTATTTGACTTTGAATAGATGGCTTATTCAAAAATCAATGGTAATAGTTTGTAGTTTTCTTATTTTCAAACTCCCTAGCTTTCTTGATCAAAAACTCTGATCCAAAATGAATTCTTAGTGCGATAATAAAAATTGTTTTTTAAATATTTTTGATATTGACATATCAAAACAATCTAATAATAATAATAATAATAATTTAAAATTTAAAAAAATCATTTTTTTTCAAAAACATCATCCAAACACTATCCTAAACAGTGTTAATAAAGCATCCCACTTCATGTGCAGGATATCACGGTCATCTATTAAGACAATATACAAGAAATCATCGAAAACAAGAATGTAGTGAAAAGAGATCGTTGGCTTGGTTAACTTCAGCCTTCAGGGCTTGTGTAGAGCCACTGATACAAGAATAATAGGCAGATGAGAGCAAAACTTCAAACTAGGCTAAGTCCATTGTACATAACAAAGTTTATAAGAACATTTAGATTGGTTTCTAATTATTACATAGAAAATAAAAATTGCGGAAGTTAATAATCTATAACCCGATCCATCGCACATGCAGAATGGTGCAAGGCTGTCAACTTCTTGGGAAAAAAAAACTTATGATCCCTTGTTCAAGAGAAATAAGTGGAGATAATAAATGAAGCAAAACAAGAACTATACAGCAACGTTTTCCTCTGCATAATGTAAATCAAATGGAGGATGGCTGCCACTCAAGTGTTTCACCTGCAGACATTGGAACAATATCTCCAAATGAAAATGAGAAAGACTCTGGAACCTTCCATGGAGTCCTAGTCAGTTTGATCTTTGAGGTGTTTCTTGGAAGTCCATAGAAATCTGGTCCATTAAAGCTTGTAAATGCCTCCAGCTTGTCAAGTGCACCAGCCTTAAAGCAATATTACCAACAATTTAGTTATCATGAACGCAGCATGTTTAGGGCAAACCATTAATATGGATGCGCAACAGCAGCAGCATGCAACATACATACAAATTGCGGACAAGCATTAAGTATTTCACCAATCAAATTCAAAATTTCATCATAAGATGTGCCAAACTAGTAGCCTAGATAAGGAATTTGCAGTGGAAATAATAGACATATGACCTGTCCCCTCACATCACAAAGCTGATGCCCAAAGGGCAGTCTAAGAAAAATAGATACAGCAGAAACTTACCTCTTCAAAAACCTTGGCATATAGTGATATAGCAACAGGGGCATTATAAATTCCAGCACATCCACAAGGACATTCTTTCCTTCGTTTCTCATGTGGTGCGCTGTCAGTTCCAAGGAAGAATTTTTTATTTCCACTAGTCACGGCTGAAACAATAGCCTGCCCTGGATGAGTAATATAAAACCACATTAGCTTGTGAGAAAACAGTCACAATGATGCATAGTATCAAAAAATTCTTATATTTTCTTCTCTTTATTAATCCTTAATAATGAAGTACAATCCCCACAAAGAGAACTATCATATTGACATTAAAACACCTTACAAGGCTAATTGGAATACCATATAATGCTGCAACCAAAATAAATTTGCTGACACTACAAGCGAGGGAGCCTAGGGATTCAGCATTTCCAAGAGCAATTAATTGCAAAGTATGTAAAGATTTAAGGAGACATACTGTGAATTTCTCGTTTGAGCACTGGAAGGCAGTAATTGTGTGGCTGCAATCCTCCTTGAAAGATAGCATTTCTATTGAGAAGTAGATGCTGTGGAGTAACAGTTGCCGCCACAGATCCTAAAGAATTAAATAGAAAGTTAGATACTCATCTACATCTAAGTGTTAACAAGTCAGCAGCAATCATGGTAAGAATAGCAAAATTAATTCATGTGAGTGAGCAAGCATACCATAACTACAAGACTCGACAAACCTAACAGCTTCCATTGTAGTGATATGCTCCATTACAACCTTTAGCTGTGGAAGCCTTTGGATTAAAGGCTGTAAAATAGTGTCAATGAAGACTTTTTCACGATCAAACACATCAACATTAGGATCTGTAACTTCTCCATGAACCTGTGAGTACAATGCCCAATCACATTAAAATCAATTATAAAATCACAAAAAAAATAATAAGCTAAAATCATTTTTTTAGTATCGAATCTTAAGCTACATCTCAAAAAAGTGCCAAGCATAGCCATGCAATCACTAAGCATGAAACAAAAGATCAACTTTATTAACTTTAAATCTCGTGCAATGCTCATATTAGCAGAAAGGCAAAAAAAAAAGATCAACTTTATTAACTTTAAAACTCGTGCAATGCTAAAATTACCAGAAAGGCAAAAAAAAAAGAAAAGAGAACGTACTAATAACATGGCCACAAGTCAATATGATAAAATTACCAGTAAAGGCATATTCTGCTCAGCCATCTCCTCTAGCACAGGTAGACATTTTCCAAAAAGATCAGTAACACCATCTTGAGAATTTGTTGTAGCCCCAGCAGGATACAACTTCACAGCAAAAACTACCCCACTTTCTCCTGTCAATATATTCAGAGCATTATCAATGAAACAACAAAATCCACAATGTAACCATTAGAGACTAAAAGCGAAGAAACCAACATATTTTAATTATATATAAAAAAAACCACTGCTTATATGACTGTAAAAAAAATCAAATGGATTTATTACAATCAATCAACATTTTTCTAAATAATTTCTCGACAAGTTCATCCTATTCTATAGAGCTAGTATTTGCTAAGTCTACAACCACATTCTACTAAATTTGCAAATGCAATCAAAATAAACCTACTTGCAAGCTTGATCTCACGAGGGCTTGTAGTATCTGTCAAATAAAGTGTCATCAATGGACTAAAATCACTATCGGCAGGCAATGCTTTCAAGATAGATTCACGGTAAGCAGCAGCAACAGCAGTGGAAGTAATAGGAGGCTTCAAATTCGGCATCACAATCGCCCTCCCAAAAAAATTAGCACTGCATAACAACATATCATAAAAATCAAGCCAGAACCAATAAAAAAAATCAAATTAACCAAAGCAAAAGAGCTGTGCTTTTAATTAGAAAAAAAACAATAACCTGTGAGGGGCAACAGCTTGAAGAAGTTCACCATCACGTAAATGAAGATGCCAATCATCAGGTTGAGTTATAGTAAGCTCCATTTTTGAAGCTTTACACTTCAACTGCCTAGATCCTTCAATTTTTGAAGATGGGAGTTTCAGTACCTGTATCATAATAAAGAAAACAACACCAAGACATCAAGATTAGTAAAATTATTCATCTGGGTCAAATTTAAATTTTCTTAATATCAAGAAAGCGAAGTTCTGGAAGAAAAAAGATTCAAACTTTGAATGATAAAACTGTAGTCTTTATCGTTCCAAATGCCAACATTTGATCAAATATATCTTTAGAACTCAGAGACTTAATTCTATAAGAAGAACGAAGGAAAAAAGAGCAAAGTTTGCATTGCAGCTTTAAATCAGGCAATTAATCAAACAGCTTATGTGCAGAGCTAGAGGAGCTAACACACTCTCGGTGGTCCTGCAGGTTCAAATTAAAAAAAAGAAAAAAAAAGAGGGGCTTCATACACTTCACACACGAGAATAACAGATTAATGAGGGATGAATGCATGAACGACAAGACCCCTTTTTTCGAAGAATGACAGGTCGTTTTCGCAGTGAAATTAAGCAGTAGAAAGAAAACTCACCAGTGAGGCATAAGGAGTGGGATGTTATTGCTGCCACTTCTTTGGCGGTCCAAAACAATCTGAATTGCTTGATTTTGGTTTTTGTTTGGAGAGACGAAGGTGTTAATTCATAGAGAGAATTTTAAGTTTATGCAAAGTTACATTAATGGCTTCTTCTAAGCATATGGCAATATTCGGATAGAATATAGTGGGAATATATACCAGATTTTATTAATACGCCTCTTATAGGTTTTTTTTATATTTTATTTTGAAAAGAGATAAAAAAAAAAAATTAGTATCCTTCTGCTGCTACTAGAGATAGTAAGTAATGTTTATTCTCAGCGTTATTATTTAGGTAGTACGTCGATTATTGTTTTGGTATAAAAGAGAGATAATGTAGATAGAAAATATGTGGCTATTTGTTATTTCTGTTTTTAAAATTTAAAAATTATATTATAAATAAATTTGTTTTATGTTTTTATTGTTCAAACAACATGTTTTTATTTCTTTGATATTTGTATGTTTAAACATTTTCACTATATATTTAGCGATAGATTATTAGGGATTGAAATAGTAAAATAATTATTTTATCATTTCATGAAAAATCATTGAATTTTCTCTTGATGGTAATATAGTCTTTTCCTTAGGGCCATTGGTCATTTTTTAATTGAGCAGGGGCAAGACGGTCTTTTCATATTTTATCAGCACAATAAAATGATTTAATTACCCTTAAAAGTAGACATCTATAAGCTTTTCATATTTTTAGTTTTTGAAGCACGGTAAAATGACTCATTTATCCTTGAAAGAAAAAAATTTCTAAATTGGCATTCAATGATTTTTTTTTTCATATTTTCATCTTCGTTTTTAATTATAATCAAGTTGATTAAGAGATAATTTGATATTTAAAAAAATATAGAATATTATTTAAAAACAAATGAATGAGACACACCCGCGCCCTTCAGGCTGCACGCGAAGGGGCATACGGTGGACAAACGATGGCTTTTGGGGTAGCATTCAAATTGTCTCGGCTGCTCTTTCTTCTCTTGGCGGCACATGGAGCCAATAGACCTCTAGTTTCATGCTGACAATTTTTTTTTTCTTTTCTCTTTGCTCCTCTATTTTCATGCTTGATCTTTTAAATTTTCAAAACAACCATTGTATTCGTCTTTTCTTTGGATTTGATCCCTTTTCTTTTGATTACTATTTGTTTTATTTGAATTAATTTATAAATTATTATTTTTCAATTTTATCCTCATTTAATTTTTTTCATGTATCAAATTTGGTTCTTATTATTTGATTATTATTTATTTTATTTAAGATGGTTTTTTTTATACAATTTCATCATCTTTTATTTTTTTTCCTATTAGATTCAATTCTCATTCTTTTGATTGCTATTTTTTTACTTTGATAAATTTTTTAAATTAATATTTTTTTTTCAATTTCGTCATTCAACTATAAATTGGTTGGGAATTGAACTTCTTGATTGAATCCGGGTCTAGGATTTCATGGGTTGTGAGTTTGGAAGATTAACCAAGTTTAGGATATTCTTTCGGGTTTGCTTGTTTTGTTTTGTATTTTTTGCTTCTTTTAAGCTCATGTTTTATAGTTTTATCATTCAACATTTATTTAATTGAAAACTGGGCTCTATAAATTTTTTTATTTGCTTTCTATTTGATTTTTCACTAATTTGAAAATAAATAAGATTATCTAGGGTTTTTTTATTTATCATTCTTTGTTAAATATATCTTTTTGAAAAGAAGTTTTATTTTATTTTTGAATTAAATTAAATTAATTGATTAAATATAATCATGAGATGCTCATTTTATGATATTTTATTTGGTTTGCTTTCTGGGTCGTATCTTTGATAACATGTGTGGCCTCTTTTGGTTTCATCCAACAATGTTTTACAATTGTATTAGAATCATCTCTGTAAGCTTTTTGTGGTGATGGGACGATATCTATGACAGAGTAATGGTGAGTTCTAATGAACTTTTCTTTTTTCTTTTCCAGAGTATGATTTTAGAAGTCTATTTACTATCGTTAATTACTGCCAGATTGTTTTTGTTTGCTCTTATTTGCTATAGATGTTTTGTTTAAAAAAATTCATATTATAAAATTAACCGATCTTAGTGAATCTAATTATATCAATGACCCGTGTCTTGAACTTTTCTTATTTTTTTTAAATGGTATCATCATTGAATCATCTTTTCTTCATGCTATAAAAAAATTAGGTCGGAATAGCGGGTACTTTTATTCTATAACATTAACCAAAACACAAAATGTCTCAAAATTCTACTAAAATAAATTTTTATAAGTACGTCAAGTGTCTTGCATGCTTAAATCCAGATTTGGAGAAAAAATATATAAATGGTTTACTCGAGACATAATTTGAAGAGAGTTTATTTTTAATACAAAATGGATTCAAGAATACTCTTATTATTAAGAAAGATGCAAGAAAAATATTGATGCAAGTGTAATACCAAAGGCTGATTTTCATTTTATTATTTTAGGTTACTATTATATCTTGTTTTCTCATCCAAAATTTAAGCTTGGATTTATCCAAAAAAAAAAAACATAAACTATTTTTGTTCCATGATTCCAAGGCACTCCATCTTCATTAGCTGCAGTATTGGGGCTCTGTTGGGAAGTATGTAACTTAAGTTTCACCAGATGAAATCAAACCAAAATAATAATAATAATAATAATAATAATAATAATAATAAAAACAGATTCTTTTAAACACAAAATCTTGAATCTATATTCTATACATCTATCTATTATATTATATATTGATTAACAATCATTCATCGATCAATCATATCAGAATCGGGAATCCTTCTCACACACAGCAACCTCTCGTACTGTGTCAGAAGTGTCCTAAGATTTTCTTGATTCATCATCTTGATTGATGCAAACACACAGCAAACAAGTTCTTTAAGAAAGAAAAATCAAAGATAACAAGTGGAGAAAATTAAGGACGTAGCAAGTAGAGTTAGATCATCACCCTCATGATAACTTCACAAGCATCATCATCTTTTTCCATCACACCATCAACAACAAGCTCAAATTCAATCAGAACTGAGCCAAGAAAAGTAAGGAGAACAAAGAAGCAGATAAGTAACAGTTGGCCTGTTAATTATTGAGCAAAAAAAGGTTATCCTGGGTTGAAAATCAAGTTTGCCCCTGATGTTAATGATCAACTACCTCCCTTTACACAGTCCCTTTGTTGTAGTTTTACGAAAAATACAAGTCCAAATGCTGACTTACAAAAGAGAAAAAAGAAGTGGGATGTGTCTGTTTCATTCCATGACATGTGGTTCAGTAACGACGACGTTCACGAAAATCTCATAAAAATCTATTTCTTTTTTTGTGGCTGATAGATTGACTGTTTGTGGTTGATAGATAGACTTAGGTTAAAGGGCCGGGAATGAAGCCATGAAGAATATATACAATGGAGTACTGTTCATGCAAAAAGTGATGTAGTCAACGTGTTCGTTATCTATGGTTTTAGAATACATGATGATACTATCTAAGTTTTGGGTTTTGTGTCCACTTCAAAACAATTAGAATAAATTGTTTAGTTTATCATTATAATTACAAAAACATGTTAAATAAAAATTATTCAAGAAAAAAATAGAGTTTATATAAGTTTAAAATTATAAATATATAAAATCATAATTCATAACATACATGTTATTAATAAAGAAAAAATATAAAGATTCTAGCAGGCATACTAAACATATATTAAATTTAAAATTCTAGCATGAAAAACATGTTGTTAATCAGTTTATTGCTTATTTTATTACTGTTAATTGAACAATTATTTTCATATTTTACGATATCTTCGGGGTACAGTCTTTTACTTACATCTATCTCTTTCTTGGAGCTACATGCATATTTTGATGCTGATCGTGACAGTGATCTCACACATCGTAAGTTTGTTACGAGTTTATGTGTCTTTTTGAGTGATTATCTTATTTATTGAAATAATAAAAAAATAATATATCGTTTCTCTCTTCAACTGAAACAAAATATCGTGCTATAACATCTACTATTAAAAAAATTATTTGGTTACACTGGTTATTTGCAAATATAAAAATTTTTCTTTCTTATTCCACTCATATGTATTGTAACAACTACAATTCTATTTAAATTACTTATAACTTGATTTTTCATGAATGAAATAAATATTTTGAGATCAATTACCATTTTACTTTTCATAATCTCAAGCATGATAGTTGACACTATTACTTTGTTTTTTGTTCATTTTTCTTTGTAGATTACAGATTTCTTTACTAAGTCACATTTTATTTTTTATTTTTATTTTCTAGTTGATAAACTCTTGATGCTTTAGCCACCGCAACATGAGTCTGATGAAAGATGCTAATAAATAGAGTTATTTTGTTTTATTATTTATTAATGGTAGGATAACCTTTACATTTTCCTTTTAGTTTTATTTGTTTAACCTATATATGATCACTTTTATTTAGATTAAATCTATTTCATTTGATTATTTTAATTGCATTATACAGTAATAAAACTCTATCTTCAATTTTGCATAAAACGATGATGGAAAAGATTCTTCAGGTGCTTAAATCCATGGCCGGAAGAAATAATTCTTAATTTCAATCGGCAAAAAATAATGTTTTTCAGCCCAAAATATTTTATCGTACAGGCAAGAAAGAATTCATGACTTGTTACGGAAAAATGAATAACTAACATTTTATTGTTTTGTGATATTTCTTGTAATTTGAATAGATTCAGGAACCAAGTTGCGATCCCAGTCTTTATTTGAGGGGAAGATGGAAACAAAGAAACAAAAAAAAAATGAAATTCTCCTCTTATCGACTAATACATGGGCTCTTTCAGACATCCTCGTTTACATGGTTGATATACTTGCCGAGGCTTTGAGGCAATTGAACTGTACAGAGATTCTAGCAAATTTGAGAGGAAGCGAGAAGATAAATGGGGCCAAGGTTAGTTCCCACTTTTGAGCTCGAGAAGGAGCATTAGTCTTAAGAAATCGGACTGGAATTAGCGAGCCTGATAGTTGACAGGCTCCAGTTGTATCAGGCTCGGTTCATATCGCAGAGCTAGTTTTATTTATCCGAAATCATTTCAGTGCAATGCTTCTCATCTTAGTAAATTTGCTGGCCATGGGCAGTTCAGATTAGCCTAACATTGGAGTTAAATCAGCATACTTTTAACAGACAGCATTTGCTAATTGCCTTTTCAGGCTCTTTTCAGGCTCTTGTCTCTGATATGGTGTGGCAAAACAAATAATTTATAGTTTTTCTCGTTTTTAAAGGGTAGCAGATGATAAATCATAAATATTCCAAAGATTATAAATCATAAAATGATCAGAAACGAAAATCTTTCTCATACACAGCACAACATCGTACTGTGTCAGAAGGTGTCCTAAGATTTTCTGATTTCATCATCTCTTTTGTTGGTGATTGAGGTAATAAACTCAAGAAGCACAAAAACCCACCAAAAAAAAAAAAAAAGAGAAGAAAAACAGCTCGAAGCCAGTTAGAAAAAATATGAATCAGAAAGAACGTAGCGATAAAGTAAGTATTTATTGATCATATGAAGTTGATCATCACTCACATAAATTACTTTCATCATCTTCATCTTTATCAACCAAGAGAGAAAAAAGAAGAGAGAACAGAGTAAATGACACCCAGTTAAGCAGATCTGGTTTCTGAGAGGAGGGGAAAGAAAGGAGGTTGTCTTGTAGAGGTGATCACATATGATTTTATAGGGGTGGGACTCAAAACCCTAGAGGACTGACTACTTGTGGAAGCTTTTATTCTCAGGCCATTTTACATTACCTTCTAAGCCCAGCCCACCAAAGCCCACCTCGTTTTTTGCTTAAACACAAAAGCCCAATCTCTAGCCATGTTTTTGACAAAGTACACTTAAATCTCTGTAAACTAATAGCATTGATACCGTTAAAAACTACCAATTTAAACTTTAAATTCAAGTTGTAATTGAATAAAAAATATTAATTAATCATAATTATTAATTTATTGAGATTATACTATTGGTTAATATCAACCAAGATCTCACGGAATTTTGTTATATTTATTTATTTATTTTAAGAGTTTGATTTGATAGAGATATATTATTTTTTGTAGTTATTATAATTCAAATCTCAAATCAAATGGTAAGATGTAAGATTCTCGTAAATCTAATCCTCTATGAATAAATAAAAGAGAAGAGTTAATTTAAATTTTTAATGCATGTTAAGAGGATTGATTATTCATTATAGTAATGATTATTTTTCAAAATATTTTTTACTTAGAATGTATTAAAATAATATTTATTATTATTATTATTAAAAAATTATTTTTGATATTAGCACATCATTTAAAAACATTAAAAAATTTATTTTGAAGTAAATAAAAAATTTAATTTTTTTTTAAAATATTTTTAAAACATAAAAACAAACATATTCTAAGAATATTATCTCGCCATCATTCATGTACTAAATTAATCTCATCTTAATAATTATGTTATAGATTTTTGCGTATCGAGGGAGGAATTTATTTTTAATCTTACTCTTAATTTGTTTGTTCCTAGTCACAACCCTTTACACAACCTGACAATTGGGTTAATTTTCCGTAATATTTTGGCAATGAGTAGGTAAGAATTAAAGGGAAAAAGGGAAGAGCACTATTTTCTTTATTGTAATATCTTGCAGGAATATTTATTGAAGTTCAACAGCAATAATTTTTCAATGATACATGTCAGAGCGAAAAGCCCACCGCGCAGATTTTCTTTCTCCATCAAATCTTTAATTGGCCGGCGGGTCGGTGCTTGTTCCACATGCAGCCTTGAAGATCATGCCAAATGCCTTGTCTATGTGTGACCTGAGCTTCTGTGGATCGATGAAGTCCTTTTCTACCAGCAAAGCAACTCTGAGCTTTCCGGCATAGCTTACTATTCCAGTCATAAGGCTCTGTATTTGCATCAAAACAAGCCGTTCTCGAGTCAAGTAATGATATTAAATCTTGATTGTTTGTGTGCTGCGTAGAGGACTCAAGAATCAAGATTATTTTCCGATGAAAATTACAAGTACCTGAGGCGACCCTGTCACCACGAAGTATAGCCCCTTGATTGGACTGTTACCCACCGCCAGCTGCTCTATCGGTCCCATTAAATTTGTGATTCCTATGCTTGTATTCTCCAACGTGCCATGTATGTACTTAGATGCTCTCTACAAGAGCAAAGTCCCAAAAAATCATAACAAGTATATAGTAATTAATGCCCACCCACCAAAGAGAGATAAAACAAAAAAAAAAGGAATAAGAGGTTGTAAACATGGATAAATTATGATGTCTGATATCAATATTTATTAGAGGATGAATGTTTTTATGTTTTAAAAATATTTTTTTAAAAATTAATTTTTTATATGTTTTAAATTAATTGCCTCGGATGATTTTAGATGATTTTAATGTATTGATATTAAAAATAAATTATCAAAATAAAAAAATATTATTTAATTTATTTTTTAACTAACAATATTTGTTTGATCCATGATGATGATGATGAATTAGATGGTGTAATATTGTTTAGATGATAAATATTGCACTGCCATACCTTTGGACCGCTAAATTTCCCAACAAGCTGAAGATACTTGGCGGTGAGGTAAACACCAAATGAGCTTCTCCTCCTCTTGATGACTTTTCTTGCTTTCAAGACAAATTGCAGGGGATTATTCCTAGCCTCTTCATCTCTTAACTTGGGAATCGGTATGTTCAAGAAAGCAAAATGGTTACCCCATGGCAACTCAGCACCAGGTTTTAACATTTCTTGGACCGACCTGTAGCCTCTATGCACTCTTGTGTTAAGCAACACCAATGATGTACTACGTGCGTTGCCTGATCCTTGACTCACTGTTTCCATGTATATCCTAACTCCCAAGAATATTGTTCCAGTAATGACATCATTTAATGTCTGTAATTACCGAGGACCGGAGTTCAATAAGAAAAATAAATGTCATCAATTAAGTACTAAGCTTTGAAATTGAAAAGGGGCCTGAAGATTTGGAAGACGAAAATTGAAGCTGTGTTGATCTTACCACTCCAAGCCTGGCCTTGATTTGTTTGATATGATCAAGAGAGAAAGCCATTGTTGTTATGGAAACAGGAAGAAACTCCACCCCAGAATGCCTGGATCGTATTGGTGTCTTGTCATCCTCGAACAAGGAACTCTTTGCAATGGTTGAACACATTTCTGATAGCGTGTTGTAAACCGATGACAAAAATCTAGGCACTTTCCTGAACATGCTAAGATCTCTGCCATTCTTATTGGCATGCAACTGAACAGAAGGAAATGTCAAGGGAAGAGAAGGGTTATCAGCTCTTTTTAAACAAGAAAGGAGAGCTCCCATTAAAGAGATGCCATCACCAAGGGAATGGTGAAACTTGAACACTATGTTACTAGCTGCATGGCTTGTGGGGTATTTTATAATGTGAACTTCCCACAATGGCTGGCTTTGTGGAAATTGTTCCATTGCCATTTTTGAAAGATAATCATCAAGGCATTCATCATAAAATTGTGTTGACATTCCGGAGGCGAAAACTGGAACACTGACATGATCTTTGAGCCTCACCTCAACCTTCTTCCATCGCTTTACTCCATCTTTATCTGTAACCTGCATTTTCCAAATCCTCTTTGGTCAATGCTAATGATGAAAAGAAAGGAGAAAATTAAGATACTAACGTGGAAACTGTACCATAATGGAGGAGAAACGAGGATTGATAGGGAGGAAGAGATCATTGAGCAATGGAATAGCTAGAGAGTCATCAAATGGCTCTTCCAATTCCAAAACAGCAATGATAGAGATTGACAGAACAGAGTTGTTCAGGAATTGTCCTGAAGGGCTAACGGGTTCTGATGTTTCTTGATCTCGCAGAAGCTCCATTTGTACGTAGTTTCTGGATCGATCTCTAATTCTCTGTCTACCAAGGCCTATTGCTTGCAAAAGGTGAAGGGTATTGCTCTGCAGTATGGAGCACAAAACCAAAGAAAGAAACACTAAGATGTGTGGCTATAGAAATGTGAAGGGTGTCATTATTTATACACGCAAGTTGCAGTAGTGTCTCATCTGAGAAGTTTTTATATGAACCTGTTTTTTCCGTCAAACCAATCATACTATGACGACGTGGAATGTGTTGGGGACTCAATTATGGACAAGATAGAAAGACAAAGTCCGCAATCTCAAATTTCATGTGATGTTTTACAAGCCAATTTTTGTGATCAGCCAAGCCCCTGAAATTAGGCTATAAGATTGATGTTAATTGCGAGGGTAGCATGCGGGCGAGTGCATATATGTGTAAATTGCTACTGTCCCACGAGGAATTGACTACATACCATAGAATAGCATCTCTGGTGTTTTTTTAAAATAAAAACAAAAACAAAAAGGCATATAAGTAGTCACGGCAGCTGTTAACACCCCCAACTGTCGGGAAATGTTCTAGAGCAGCTGTTAACATCCAATAGTCACTCAACTGTAATTGAGAGGCTCAAGGAGATGGCTTCGGATAGAGTGTGAATCCTCGACGACAATGGACGGCATATTTAAGTTTTGGTGTGTTTTGATAAATTAGGTCTCGCTTGATCTGCTGTATGTTGTCAGAATTTGGTTGGAAAATGGAAAGAAACCAACGACAGACAAGGAAAAAAGAAGCTCTATTACAACCACGTAATACACAGAGAAGTCTCTAATTAGTAACTTCTTGTTTGATCGACCGATGACTAAAATCCAAACAAATTAATACCGAATCAAGATTTTTCTTGAAATATTACAGCAATCTTTTTCAAGTGTTTTGAGTTTTCACTCAACCATCTAAATGTTTTGAAATATAATAGAAAATCTCCATATACATTCAAGAAAAATATTACAAATATCTATTAATTTATACACAAAATTCTCTTAATATTTTTTAAATCATTTTTTATTTAAGAAAATGGTTTGAACTCGAGATTTTTTTTATGAGATGGGGCAGAATTATAATGCCAAATTCTCAAAAATCTCCGGTGGTTAGTTCATAGTGTTCATGGCATGCACCTATTCGATCGGAAAATCTTGTGACACGCTTGTGGTTAATGTAGTAGGTGCAAGTCGGTGACCCATAAGATTTTCAACATAATCATGCTAATGGATGATAGAAATGACAAGAAGCTTGTTCTAAGTATTTTTTTTTTTTAATTTCTAATCTCCTCATCCTGTATTTGAGTTACTGATTGGGTGAGTTCATATATACTTGTATTAAATAGAAAACAGAAACAGCATGAATGCCAGCCTCCCACTTTTCTGTCCAGTAGTGAATAAATTTATCCTACGTTCATAAAATTATTAATGTCCTAAATTGTATTAAGATTGACAATCAATCAGGTCTTTTCAGTTGTATTAAGACCAAAACTCTTCCCTAGTTAAGGAAAATATCTTTTTATTTTTGTTTTTTTGAATGTAAAAAATATTTTTGGATCGACTAACATGTCGATGAATTTTTTTTCTCCAAACGATCTTGACCTGGCATATTCAAGTAAGTTGCATAAATAAGTTTTTTTATTTTTTTATTTTATGACTATTAAAATTCAAAATGTTTCCGAGTAAAGTTAATGTGTTGGATAAATAATTTTATAATTAATTAATTTAAACAATTTGATTTATTTTTTCTAGTCAAAGAAATTATCTAATAACTTAATATAAAAAACTCAAATAGTTGATAATTGATAACTAATAATATCTGACAAGTCAAAATAATGATAACTAGTACTCGTAAAAAATCCCATTTAGTAGCTAATTTTTACATTCACCCAAGGCCTTCAAGTTAGGTCTATAAGATGCAATTTTTGTTGTTTTAATTATTTCTCTAACTAATTTTGCAATTACTCTTCTTATTTAGTTATGAATTCTTTTGGTTAGGTTTGTTTTTACTTCTAAATAAAACAATTAATGTTTTATTTTTTTATCAGATATAAAACAACAATATTTTTTCATTAGATACAAGATAAATATATATTTTTTTAATTTTGTTTTTACTTGCAAAATTGATTTTTTTTATTTTAAATGAATTTTTTGGTGTTTTTAAATTACTTTGATATGTTAATTTTAAAAAAAAATTATAAAAAATAATAATAAAAATATTTAAAAAAACAATAAGTAATCTAAAATTCGGATGTTTGTCATTTTCATGCTTGCAAGAAATTAAATGATGAAACTGTGGCCATACATCTACACGTACGGAAATTGTTGGGAAGATGGGGAAATTTATATAATTTAGGTCTCCAAATAAAACTGCACATGCCTTGTCGTAATCCTTTTACATATCTAGGAATGTTTCAGAACAATGGAGCTTGTGATTTGACACCATGGCACTTGACCCTTCATGCATCGGAAGCTAAAGAGAGACTATTTGTGTAAATATACACAGTGAAAGCGTTAATTAGAACGCAAAACTACCGGCATGTTTCGATGATTAATTTGCCGGTGGAGAAGTCCTGCGACTGCATGCAGCTTTGAAAATCATGTCAAATGCATGTTCTATGTGTGACTTGAGCTTCCGGGGATCGATGAAGTCCTTCTCTACCAGCAAAGCAACTCTAAGCTTATAATATATATATATACAGATTATTGAGAATTCTAACCTTCTTTTTTGTTTGATCTTAATTACTTTAACATGGTATCAGAGCTGATTTTATAAAATGAGACTTAAAATTTTTTTTGGAGAGATATTTTGTCTTCCGCTTCTACAAAATTGGGTATTTTGTCTTTCCTTCAGCTTTTGCAATTTGATATTTGCGTTCAGTTTCTATAATTATTTTGGTATTTCGTCTTCCCTTCAGTCTCTGCAATTTGGTATTTGTGTTCAGTTTCTGCAAATTTGCTTTTTGTTTTGGCGTAATCGTATAACTTCAAGAAGATATTTGTTTAGTTTCTGCAATCTCTGTTCAGTTTCTGCAATTTGGTATTTTGTTTTCCGCTGCTTTTGCATTCTGGTTCTCTATGATTGTTGATTATGGCTACTGAAAGAGATGATTCGCTTCAGTCTATGAGTGTGAGGTTGGATGGGAAGAACTATTCGTATTGGAGCTATGTAATGAAATTTTTTTTTAAGTGTAAAAAGATGCGGGGATATGTCAGTGGAACCTATGTGGTACCTAAAAATACTGAGGAAGAGGGTGATGCTTTGATAGATGCATGGGAAGCAAACAATGCAAAGATCATTACTTGGATCAACAATTCAGTTGAGCATTCCATAGGTACGTAGTTGGCGAAGTATGAGACAACAAAGGAGGTTTGAGATCATCTGTAAAGGTTATTCACGCAATCAAATTTTGCAAAGCAGTATCAGTTAAAGAATGACATACGAGCTCTTCACTAGAAGAATATGAGTATTCAGGAGTTCTATTCTGCCATGATAGATCTTTGAGATTAATTGGCTCTTACAGAATCGGCATAATTAAAGGCATGTAGTGCTTACATTGAGCGTAGAGAACAACGATTGATACATTTTTTAACAGCACTTCGCAATGACTTCGAAGGACTTAGAGGTTCAATACTGCATCGCTCTCCACTGTCTTCTGTTGACTCGGTTGTCAGTGAGTTATTGACCGAAGAAATACGTCTTCAGTCGTATTCTGAAAAGGGTATTCTTTCTGCTTTGAATCCTTCTGTACTAGCAATACCCTTTAAGAAATTGTCCAATCACCACTATAAGCCTTACACAAGGGTTGGCTTCAACGAGTGTAGTTTTTGTAAGCAGAAAGGTCATTGAAAGGCTCAGTGTCCTAAGTGGAGACATCAGAATCAAGCTTGGAAGCTCGACAGTCAGTCACAATCTAATGCTCATAGACAACCTCAGAGTTATAAACCACCACACCACAATACCGCAACAGTAGCTTCCTCAGGCTCTATTACCTAGTACTCTGGCTGAGCAATTTCAGAAGTTTCTCTCCTTGCAGCCACAAGCAATGTTCGCTTCTTCTTCCATAGGTCAGTTGCCTCATAGTTCCTCAGGTATGTCACAATCTGAATGGGTTTTGGATTCCGGTGCTTCACATCATATGTCTCCAATTCTTCATCTTTTACATCTGTTTCCCTTTCACCCTCCATTCATGTTATGACTGCTGATGGTAGTCCCATGCCCTTAACACGTGTTGGTTTGGTTGTCACACCTCACCTGTCTCTTCCTAATGTTTATCTTATTCCGAACCTCAAATTGAATCTTGCTTCTGTTGGTCAATTATGTGATTCTGATGATTATTAAGTTATTTTTTCCTCTTCTTTTTGTTGTGTACAAGATCTATAGTCTCAAAAGCTGATTGGGACAGGTCGTAGGGAGAATGGACTATTCATTTTAGATCAGTTAAAAGTGTCAGTTCCTGCTGTTGCTGCTACTACTGTAGATTTGTTTTCTTTTCGTTGAGTACTTCATCTTCTAGTTTTTATTTATGGCATTCTCGTATAGGACATGTTTCGTCTTCTCGTTTGAGATTTTTAGCATCCACAAGAGCTTTAGAAAATTTGAAAACTTGTGATATTTTTTATTGTAGTGGATGTAAATTGGCACCACCAGAAAAACGATAAATACAAATAAAAATACCAAGAGAATATTTTCATCGGTAAATTTCTGAGGGATTTTACTGACGGAAATATTCCATCGATATATACCGAGGGAATTACAGTGGAAAAATAAAAATAAAACAAAGCACAAAAAAATGACGACGTGTCATTTTTACCAACGAAATTATCGATGAAATTTTTCAGATAGCTCAAGAACTATTCACTTTCCAATTGCCCTGTTAATTGTTGTTCTTTACAGATAAAATCACCAATGGATTGAAAAGTCGTTGGTGTTATTGACGGTTTTCTAAAAAATTAAAGTAATTTAAAATTTTCATTTAAATATTACAAACGGAATCACCGACGGATTGAAAAATCGTCGGTGATTTTTGGCGGTTTCTGAAAACTTTTTATGAAATTAAAAATTTAAATTAAATATTACAGATGGAATAACCGACGGAATAATTAAAAATATTAGTATTTAATTATCCGTCGGTAAAACCGTCGCTAAAGTGCCCCAATAAAAAGACTGAATCCCCTTATTTCACAAGAGACAGACTCATTTCTTATTCTTCTTCTTTTTCTTCACTATATGTAAAAAACATCAATATCTATTTTCTTTCTCTTCTCTCCTCTCCTCATCTCCTTCTCTTCTCCTTCATGCTTAGGTATGTCTTCTTCTTCTTTCTTCTTTTATCCTCTTAGTTTTTTTAAAAAAAATTAATATACTTTACGAAATTTTTTTTCTCTCCTTAGCTTCACTTGCAACTACATTAAGGTAAATTTTTTCTTTTTTCTTTTTTTTTCATGATTTTTTTCACTATATTTGTTTTTTTATTTTATTTTTAATTGTTTTTGTTCTTAATAATTGTATAAATGTTGTTGTGAGATTTTTTTTTCATATGAGATCAATTTTTAGTTGATTTATTTATAGGATTTTTAAATTTTTAGCAATTGCAACTTCATTTTTTTCATATGAATTTTTTTAGTTGAATTTATTTTTTCATTTTATTTATTTGTTGCAAATTTGTTTGAGTTGATTTTATTATTCTTTTTTCCAAGCATTTTGAGTATATATTATATAGTGTTGATTTATGTTAATTTAATTATTTTATAATTTATAAAATAGATTTTTTAAAAATGTTTTTAAATAATTACTGATGGAATTACCGATGGTATTTTTCGAGGGATATACCGACGGAATGAAGCGGGTAATTTTTTTTTTTTGCGTGTCTGTTCCGTCAGTAAATCCGTCGGTAATAATTTTTTTTACCAACGAATTTACCGACGAACAAAAAATTACCGATGAAAGATTCACCGACGGAGCATTTCTATCGGTGATTTCGTTGGTAAATTAATTACCGACATAATATGTGTCTTATGCAGATGAAAAAATTCCATCGGTAAAACTGTTAAATGTTGTAGTGTGGCAAAATTTTCTGCTTTACCTTTTAATTGAAGTATTTCTGTTTCTTTTTCACCATTTGACTTGATTCATTCTGATGTATGAGGACCTTCTCTTGTTGCCACAAAAGAAGGGTCTCGATATTATGTCTTTTTTATTGATGATCATACTTGTTATTGTTGGATTTATTTAATAAAACATCGTTCTGAATTCTTTGAGATATATGCAGCTTTTTGAGCTCTTGTCAAAACTCAACATTCTGCTGTGATCAAATGCTTTATGTGTGATTTGGGTAGGGAATACACCTCTAATAAATTTTGTCAATTGCTTGCCTTAGATGGAACCATCCACCAAACTTCATGTACAGATACTCCTGAGCAAAATGGTGTTGCTGAAAGAAAACATAGGCACATTGTCGAAACTGCTCGTTCTCTCTTGTTGTCTGCTTTTGTTCCTAGTGAGTTATGGGGAGAAGCTGTCCTTACTTTGTAAGTTTGATTAATGCAATTCCATCTTCTCATAGTTCGGGTCTCTCATTTAGAGTTTTTGGTTGTATGTGTTTTATTCTTTGTCCTCATGTAGAATGCAATAAGTTATCCTTCCGATCTGCTATTTGTGTATTTCTGGGTTATGGTGAAGGTAAATAGGGGTATCGTTGTTTTGATCCAATAACTCAGAAACTTTATGTGTCTCGTTATGTTGTTTTTCTCGAGCATATACTTTTCTTTTCCATTCCATCCACCACTCATAGCCTGACTGAACCTAATCTTATTTGTATAGATCCTTTTTTTGAGGATTCTAATAGTCATACGTCTCCCCATGTTTGACTAATTTATACTCATAACTCTGCAGGTACTGATACTTTACTCTCTGGCACACCTGAAACTCCATTCTCATCTACAGCCACTCAAACTTCATCTGAGATTGTGGATCAACCTCTACGGCAGTCCATCCGCATTGTAAGTCTACAAAACTACCAGATTTTGCTTATTCTTGTTATTCTTCATCATTTACTTCCTTTTTAGCTTCTATTCGTTGTCTCTTTGAGCCATCTTCTTATAAAGAGGTAATTTTTAATCTGCTTTGACAGCAAGCTATGGATGAGGAACTTTCTACTTTACATAAGACATATACTTGGGATTTGGTTCATCTACCTCCTGGTAAGAGTGTTGTTGGTTGTTGTTGGGTGTATAAGATCAAGACTAATTCGGATAGGTCTATTGAGCGACACAAAGCTAGGTTGGTTACAAAAAGATACTCTCAACAATATGGTATGGACTATGAGGAGACATTTGCCCCTGTTGCAAAAATGACTACTATTTGTACTCTTATTGTCGTAGCTTCAATTCGCCAGTGGCATATCTCTCAGCTTGATGTTAAAAATACCTTCTTGAATGGAGATCTTCAAGAAGAAGTTTATATGGCACCCCCTCCTAGTATTTCACATGACTCTGGATATGTTTATAAGCTTAAGAAAGCATTATATGGTCTCAAACAAGCACCTCGTGCTTGGTTTGAGAAATTCTTTATTGTGATCTCGTCTCTTGGCTTTGTTTCTAGTAGTCATGATTCTGTTTTTTTTTATTAAGTGCATTGATGCAGGTCGTATCATTCTATCTTTATATGTTGATGACATGATTATTACTGGTGATGACATTGATGGTATTTCAGTCTTGAAGACAGAGTTGGATAGACAATTTGAAATGAAGGATTTAGGTTATCTTCGATATTTCCTGGGTATTGAGCTAACATACTCACCTAGAGGTTACCTTCTTTCTTAGTCGAAATATGTTGCAGATATTCTTGAGTGGGCTAGACTTACTGATAACAAAACTGTATATACTCCTATTGAGGTTAACGCAAAGTACTCTTCTTCTGATTGTTTACCTTTGATAAATCCTATTTTATATCATACTATTGTTGGGAGCTTGGTATATCTCATTATTACTCGTCCGGATATTGCATATGTTGTTAGTCAGTTTGTTGTTTCCCCTACTACTGTTCACTAGGTAGCTTTTCTTCGTATTTTGCGATATCTTCGGGGTACAGTTTTTTAGAGTCTTTTACTTTCATCCAACTCTTTCTTGGAGCTGCGTGCATACTCTGATGCTGATCATGGTAGTGATCCTATAGATCGCAAGTCTGTTACTGGGTTCTGTATCTTTCTAAGTGATTCTCTTATTTCTTGGAAAAGCAAGAAACAATTTATTATTTCTCAATCATCCACCGAAGCAGAATATCGTGCCATGACATCTATTACCAAAGAGATTGTTTGGTTACGTTGGTTATTTGCTGATATGAAAGTTTTATTTTCTCATCCTACTCCTATGTATTGTAACAACCAAAGTTCTATTCAAATTGCTCACAACTCGTTTTTTCATGAGCGAACTAAGCACATTGAGATCAATTGTCATCTTACTCGTCATCATCTCAAGCATGACACCATTATTTTGCCTTTTGTTTCTTTTTCCTTGTAGATTGCAGATTTCTTTACCAAGGCACATTCCATTTCTCATTTTCGTTTTCTAGCTGGCAAACTCTAGATGCTTGTAGTTGCCGCATTGTGAGTTTGAGGGGAGATGCTAAATAATATTTATTTAGTCTTATTTATTAAGGGTAGAATAATATTTTCAGTTTAACCTATATATAACTCCTTTGTATTTAAGTTAACACTAAGAGCTTATAATATACAGATTATTAAGAATTCTAGCCTCCTTTTCTGTTTGATCTTAATTACTTTAACATTTTTCACCTAAAAATTATGAAAATAATGATTTTTTAGGTATTTTTCAATGATTTTAATGTCTAGTGCTGAGAAATAAAATAAAAAAAAAATATAAAAAACATCATCTTGATGTATTTTTAATTAAAAATTACTTTGCACCATATTACAAATCACACACTTAATATACCACGTTTGACATTGAAACGACATTGTATTTTTTAAGGAAAAAAATTAATCCATAACTAAAATTCAATCTATGCAAGTATTGTGTCTAGAACTTAAAAACTAGAAAACGTTTGTATTATTTAGGATCCCAAGCATTGAATAGGTTGATTTGGTTCAATCAAAATAATATTATTTTATTTTTTATAAAAATTAAAACAATGTTTTTTTGAAATTAAAAAAAGTCAAACTAGGTTTTGGGTAAATTGTATTGTGAATTGACCTGTTGAGTTAACTAGATTATACCAAGTCAACTTTCATCTTGTTTTTGTAAAACTTAACCCAAGCCTGGTTTCAGATTGACCCGTTAGGCTGGATTTAAGTGTCGTTTGAGATTGCGTTTCAAACGGCGTTTCATGAAAATTTATATTTTTGCTTAATATTATTTTTAATGTTTTTAAATTGTTTTGATGTGCTGATGTCAAAAATAATTTTTTTAAATGAAAAAAAATATTATTTTAATGCATTTCCAAGCAAAAAACACTTTAAAAAACAACCGATAATATAATTTTAAAATAAGATTTAATAATAAATTCTATTAATATATACTTGAATTCTTTTATATAAATTCTTTAACGTTTAGTGATATTCAATTCAAGATACGAGATTTATAAACAAGTAAAAAGAAAATAATAATAATAATTAAAAAACCATACCTTCGCGCGCACCTCTAAACTTGCTAACAAGTTGAAGGTACTTTGCGGTGAGGTAAACAGCAAAAGAGCTCATCCTCTTCCTCCTTATGATTTGTCTTGCTTTGAATACAAACTGGAGAGGGTTTTCAGCCCCAGCTGCATCCCTTAACTTGGGAACAGGTATATTCAAGAACGCAAAATGGTTGCCCCATGGCGAGTCAGCATTGGGTTCCACCATTTCTTCGATTGACTTGTAGCTGCCTACAAACATCCTCGTGTTTAGCAACACCAATGATGTAGAGTTTGCATTGATTGATCCTGGGCTCAATGTTTCCATGTATAATCTTGTCCCCAGGAATATTGTCCCGCTAATCACATCATTTAGTGTCTGTTAATCAAGGAATATGGATAGCATAATTAAGCTTCCCCCTCGAGGAGCTGCATGCGAAGGTGCATGGTGGAATAATTTATGAAGACCAAATTCAGCTTCATATACATCATCATCTTCTGCATTGTCGTGTGTATATATATATTAATTTACAGATTCTAAGACCATATATTAATTAAGCAGCTGCTAACAAGAAACAATTGACCTTTCCTAACTGTCACCTCCCTTGTATCATTATGTACCAGCACCAAACAAAGAGCAGAGACATTTCTAAAAGCTTCTCCTGTATGAAACGTAATATTCAACAAAAATGGCTTAACCAGATTCATTAATGCCGGGAAGGAACTGTGAGAGACGTTGCCTTAAGGGCTTAACAAGAGTCACTAATGTTGGAAAGGAACTATACGAGACTTTACCTTCGATTGCCTTTCCTTTTGACGTCTAATTGCAAGCGATATTAACGGTGAAGAACATGAATTGGCCCTTTCAATCCCCTAATATTTCTTTGGAACTTGTGTTCCATTAATTATTAAGGGGCCGGTAGCTTATCAAAAACAGTTGGAAGTTGATGATCAGTCACGTAAGCTACATCCTGCCTTGACCACTAGTTGGTTGAGGTAATAAAAGTGTATATGACCTCACAAAAAATCCTATACATCAATCAGTTTAAACATTAAATTTTGAAAAAAATAGAAAAAAAAATCAG
Source organism: Populus trichocarpa (assembly GCF_000002775.5). Taxonomy (NCBI): domain Eukaryota; kingdom Viridiplantae; phylum Streptophyta; class Magnoliopsida; order Malpighiales; family Salicaceae; genus Populus; species Populus trichocarpa. Next base: position 15,000,525 of record NC_037291.2, on the reverse strand, counting down.
AAAATCAGAAAATTTCTCAGAGTTCAGGAGTCAGGGAGTGCTCATATCATTTCCATGGTTGTTTTTTTTTTTTTTTGTAATGAAAAAAAATAATGAAGTACATGCAGTGAGTTAACCTGATATGGGTGATTCAAGAAAAAATTAAAGAGGAATTGATTCTATTTGATTTAGTTAAAAACTCGAGTTGATTTTTGATTTAATTTGCTTAAGAAAACCCTATTTTTTTTCCTTTTTTTTTTCCATAAAAAAAGTTGTATAAGACTATATATATCCAAAAAAATCTACTTACATGGGCTAAAGGATGCCATGTTTCATTTTAAAGTTTGAAAATCCCAAATGTTTCTTTAAAATTAACTTTTCCTCACTTGATTTAATTATGTGCTTTAGGATTGAAGACAAAATCCAATAATTTTTCTTCTATTGTGGGAAAAGATGTCCCGTTTGCATTTGAAATTGTATGTTTCATGTTAACTTTTAGAGTTCAGAAGAAGCTAGTAAAAATACGTCACTATTTTTTTGGTAAATGAGCGACAAGTAAATTTCAATGAAAATTATCGATAAAAATCCAACAAATATAAAAATATATTATTATTTGTTAATTTGGTCTCTAAAAATTCATTGATAATTCCGTTGAAAAAAATATTCTTGATAATTAAAAGCACAAGTAAAAATAAAATCCTCAACAAAAAATTAACTGATAATTTATTTTGTCAATAATACAATTAATAATTAAAATACAGATGGATGTAAAGTATAAGGATAAGGTTTAGTATTTTTTTAGTGGTGAATTGAAATAAGAGTTTTTAGATATGCTTTGATTAATAAATAATAATGAAGATACATAAAATGTTGGCTTAACTCATCATTTTATCTTTATGTTTATAATTATCTTTTTCAATTTTACATATATTTAATAAAATTTCAATTTGTTCATGTGTTATTTGTTTTTTTTTTAAATCATTAATTTCAATTTGAAGTAGGTTTGGTGGATCCTACTTGGTTGGATGGATTGAAGACTCATTAATTTTCTATATATTAGATATTATTTAATAGTAAATGAGTCAGACGTTATCAATATGATAATTAAATAACAAACATATCAAAATAAAAAATTATTAATACCTGTATGAAATTGAATTTTTTAAAAACACAGGTTAAGGCTAAAATATTCGTAAATATTAAAATTGAAAAATTAAAACTTTCTAAGAGCTATAGGGGTGACATAGGGAGATTATAAACTATAGGGATATAAATAGAATATTGATGAATTTCTTAGGGCAAGAGTATAGTTTACGTAGTAGATAAAAGTGTTAGAGAATAATATCTATCGTATCTTAGAACCTCACTTAACAGTTTAAGCTATTAGATCGAGATGATTTTTTGACATGATATCACAGCTTTGATGATCAAACGGTCATGAGTTCGAATCTCATAATTCTTATATATTTATTCGATAAAAATTAAGCACAAAGTGGTGTGAGTCTATGCAAGTTTCAATACCAAAGAGTTTTCACTTGAGAAAATATGTTAGAGAATAATATAAATCATATCTTAAAATTTCACCTAACAATTTAACCTATTGAGTTAGAATGGTTATTCGACAAAAAGCAAAAGTGCAAAATATGTAAAAGTGAAAAGAAGTTGATCTTACCACTCCAAGCTTGCTCTTGATCTGCTTAATATGATCGAGAGAGAAAGTCATTGTTTCTATGCCAGCAGGCAGAAACTCCACTCCATGTTGCCCAGATCGGATTGGTGTTTTGTCATCCTCAATCAAACAACTCTTTATAATGCTCGAAGAAAAATCTGATGCGGTGTTGTAAACTGTAGAGAAAAATTTATGCACAGTCCTGCACATGCTGAAGTTTTTGCCATCCTTATTGGTGTGCGATTGAATAGAAGGAAATGTCAAGGGAAGAGAAGGATTATCAACTCTTTGTAAACAAAGAAAGAAGAGCTCCCATTAGAGAGAAACCATCACCAAGTGAGTGATGAAGCTTGAATATCACATTACTAGCTGCATGACTTGTGGGGTATTTTATTATGTGAATTTTCCCACATCGGTCTGCTTTGTGGTAAATGTTCCGTTGCAATCTTCGATAGATAATCATCAAGGCATTTGTCGTAAAATTCTGGTGACATTCCGGCGGCAAAAACAGGAACAGTTACGTGGTCTTCCAGCCTCACTTCAACCCTTTTCCATCGTTGTTCTCCATCTTCATTTGTAACCTGTGTCCAAATTCTCATTGCTTTATATATGCAAACATTAATATAAAGTATGCAAAGAATTTTAAGTTGATTAAGGCCTTCTATTATTATTTCCTCCCCTTATTTTTTTAGTAGGTCAGCGTTCAAGATTGATGTTACTTCAATTAATATGGAATTGAAAATTTTCTTTGAACTTGCATGCAAATTTGTAGAAATAAGAGATATTTAGGGAGAAAAAACAACTCAAATTTTCTCTTTTGTGCATTAAAATAAAGGGCACCAAACTAGAGAAAAAGAAAGAAAGAGCACCATGATGGAGGAGAAACGCGGGTTGATAGGGAGGAAGACATTTTTGAGCTTGGCCTGCTGGGCTGACAGGTGCTGATATTGCTTCTTGTACAATATTCTCCATTAATTATTTGTAGCTGTATGATTTCTCTCTTGCTATACTTGTGAGTTCTGAAGTATATTGCTTTGCAAAGTATGGAGCACAAAACTATAAAGTGAAAGACTAACCCTGTGGAGTACTGAATAAGATCCTGAGGGGCCGGATTATATCTAGAAAATTAATTCAGATCGATCAGAGGAAGACAAGCATGTTAATTTATTTTCCGTGTTTTTAAAAGAAATTTTTTTTGTTTATTTTAGATTTTTTTTAATATTTTTGAAACGTTTTGATTTGCTAATGTTAAAAATAAAAATTTTAAAACATAAAATAAAAATATTATTTTAATACATTTTCAAGCAAAAAAACATTTTAAAAAGTAATAATTTTTATCACATTCTCAAACATGCTTTTAGAATTCAAATCGATACAAATATTTATATTTGTTTTATATATTGGAACAATTTACAAGTGAATTTATCAACAATATTTTTATAATATCAAGTTTTAATATAAAAAAAGATTGTGATATAAAATTCTCTTTTGAATATATCTATTTAGATGAGTCTCTAGTTTAGATATTGCATGATGATAACTAAGATTTAATAAGAAAAGAAACATTAATTGTGAGTGTTGAACAAATCAAGAGCTTTATTTTTTATTTTACTTATTGATAAAGTTGTTTTTCATAGGGTCTGTTTGTTCTGTGTAAAATATTTTACAAGAAAATATTTTTTAAATTTTTATGTGTTTGTTTTTTAAAAATATTTTTCAATTTGTTTTATATTTGTTTCCTATGAAGCATATTACAGGAAAACCAATAAAAGTAAAACTAGCAAGGGCAATTAAAAAAATAAATTTAGAAAAAAACACATAATAATGATAATTTTTTGTGAGAAAGGATATTATACGTGTGATATCGTTCTTTCTTTAAGCATAATTAACTAATCACTTACCTAATTTTCTAAAACCAATATTTATCTTTAAAATCTCTAGTTTTTTTTAATTACTAAATGACAATTCTTATTTTTTCACGATATATATATTATGTCCCTGCACATGCATTACGACAAAGGTGTGACAACCACCACCATGTCCTTCTTCACTATCATATTTTCTTTCATTGTAACCATGACTATCTTACCATGATCTTCTCATCACCAAACCTTCTCTTTCATCACCATCTATTTTAAGAACATATTGAAAACACGCAATTGAGGTATTGGCCTAGCGATGGAAGGGACTTATTCCCTTTCTCTGCATCCGGGTTCGAACCTTCATGTGTATGTATGTCACCCCCGCGGTGCCTTACATGCTCACTGAGTTTGCAAGATGTTCAGTGGACCGTGAGATTAGTTGTGGTGCGCGCAAACTAGCCTGGACACCCACGTAAATAAAAAAAAAAACATATTGAAATCACTTTAATTTGTAACAAAAAAAAAAGGAAAAACTTTAGATACATGGCAGATGTGTAGTTTCTAAAAGAACAAAATTAAGGACTAATATTGAAAGATGTATAGATCCATTCATGTACTGATCACGTATCCATGGCATATTTATAACTGGAAAGGAATTTCTGGTAGCATGTCCTTTTGAGAGAAAAAAAAGAAATATTGGAATACTTTTTTTTCCTGAGTAAAATTTGTGTGCGAATACATTGACTGATTTTAAGGAATGTGTGGTTTCTGCTTCCTTAATTAACTTGCTCTTATGCAAGTATTTTTTTTTCTCCCAACCTAGATATCAATTTTCGCAAAACAAAAGGAGCGATTTAGACAAATAAATAAATATTTTATTATTGTTATTATTATTATTATTATTTTTGCCACCATCTTTTTCTCGACTACTATTTTAAGAAAAAATATTTCTTAAACAAAATATAAAAAAATATTTTATATGTAAAATATTTAAGCAAAATAATTGCCACCTTATCCAATCAACTACCTTCTCTGTCCATGCATAATTAACTCTTAAATTTAAGGTCCTCTCCTTTTTGGCACCATTACTACAGCTTAAGGACAATACTGAAGGCGTCATCAATACCATCGTCGACTTTGTCGGCCGGATAGACGTGTCTTATTCTAGCACGCTAAACAATGAAAATATTTGTGTGAACATTCTCGATCCGTAGCTTTAATAGCTTAAATTGTTTGGTAAGGTTTTAAAATATGATATTATATTATTATTTTTTAATATAATTTTTTAAATGAAAGTGTTTTAAACTAGAAACTTGTACAGATTCATATTACCTTGTATTTAATTTTTATTAAATAAATAGAGATGTTGAGATTTGAACTTGTGATCGTTTGATCATCAAGGCTCTGATACCATGTTAAAGAATCATCTCAACCTAATAACTTAAACTGTTAGGTGAGGTCTCAGGATATGATTCTCTAACACATCCCTCTGCTACCATGTCGTAATTAACTCTAAATTAACCTCTAACCAATTACAATCTCTAAATAATCAATTCAATTCAATAGCTTAAGTTGTTAAGTGATATTTTAAGATATAATTTATATAATTCAACTCAATAATTTAATGTAATGTATTATATAATTATATAAATTATATTTTAAATAATTATTAGGTGAAATTATTAGATAAAAATTTAAAATATAATTTATATTATTTTTAAATAGTATTTGAACAATCATTGGCACTTGTACTTGAAAGACCGTAAGAATGGAGATGCATAGAGCTGGGCTGTTGAAGTACTGTCCAGGAGGGCTCACTGGCTCCACTGCTTCTCCTTTCTCTAGCTCCATTCTTTTGTTTTCTTAAGAGATGGACAGCCTGAATAATTAAGAAAAAACTAAAAGGGCTCAGTCTTTTACTGTGGACTGCACAGTGCAGTCCACAGTAAAAGATGAGCTGTTTTTTTTTTTTTTTTTTCGTTTTTTTTTCCCATTTTTTTTTGTCTTCTTCTTTTTCTTTTTTTTTGTTTTTTTTTTCCTATTTTTTCTGTTTTTTTTTTTATTTTTTTTTGGTTTTCTATTGCCTTTATGGTTTTTTTTTTTGCTTTTTTCTTTGTGTATTTTTCTTTTAATGAAATTTTTTTGTTTAATTTAGTTTGTTAATGTTAATTTTTTTATTTAGTTATCAAATTTTCATAACACGGATCCCGGGTTTGACGGGTTAACCTGATTTGACGAGTTAATCCAAATTTTTTTTCTTTTCTTTTTAATTAAGAAAAAACTAAAAGGGCTCAGTCTTTTACTATGGACTGTGCAGTCCATAGTAAAAGATGAGCTGTTTTTTTTTCTCATTTTTTTTTGTCTTCTTCTTTTTCTTTTTTTTGTCTTTTTTTTTTGTTTTTTTTCCCATTTTTTTTTTGTCTTCTTCTTTTTCTTCTTCTTTTTTTTTTCTTTTTTTTGTTTTTTTTTCCCATTTTTTTTTGTCTTCTTCTTTTTCTTTTTTTTTTGTTTTTTTTTGTTTTTATTTTTATTTTTTTTGGTTTTCTATTGCCTTTATGGTTTTTTTTTTGCTTTTTTCTTTGTGTATTTTTCTTTTAATGAAATTTTTTTGTTTAATTTAGTTTGTTAATGTTAATTTTTTTATTTAGTTATCAAATTTTCATAACACGGATCCCGGGTTTGACGGGTTAACCTGATTTGACGAGTTAACCCAAATTTTTTTTCTTTTCTTTTTAATTAATTGTAACATATACGAAAACAGATCAGTGTTTTATTGTGGACTGCACAATGCAGTCCACAGTAAAACACTGATCCGTTTTTTGTTTTTTTTTTAAGTTGTCTTATTTTTTTAGCTGTTTTTTATGCCTTTCGGGATTTTTTTTGGCTTCTTTCTTTATTTTTTTTTCTTCTAACAAAAGTTTTTTTTTAATTTAGTTTATTAATGTTAAATTTTTTTTATTTAGTTATCAGACTTTCATGACATGTTTTTCGGATTTAACGGGTTAACCTGATTTGACAAGTTAACCCAGAAATATATATTTTTTGCTTTTTTTCTTTTTCATTAATTTTTTTCATTTAGTTTAGTTTGTTAATGTTAAATTTCTTTCTATTTAGTTATCAGACTTTCATGACACATATCTCGAGTTTCACGGGTTAACTTGGTTTCACAGGTGAACCCAGTTAATTCTGGGTTGACCCGTCAATTTTTTTTTGTTTTTTATTTTCATAATTTTTTTTTAATTAATTTAGTTTGTTAATGTTAAAATTTTTTTATTTAGTTATCAGATTTTCATGACACAGATCCTAGGTTTAACGGGTTAATATGGTTTGACGAGTTAACCCGGATTTTTTTTAATTTTTTTTGATTAATTTTTTTCGTTTAGTTTAGTTTGTTAATGTTCACTTTTTTTAGTTAGTTACCAGACATTCATGACACGGATCCCGGGTTTAACGAGTTAACCTGGTTTGACGAGTTAACTTGAATTTTTTTTTTCTTTTTAATTATTTTTTTCGTTTAGTTTAGTTTGTTAATGTTAAATTTCTTTCTATTTAGTTTTTTTTTCTTCTTAGAGGTTTTTTTTCTTTTATTTTTTATTTTAAATTAATTTTATTTAATTAATTTAGTTTATTAATATTAAATTTTTTTCTAAGTAGTTCTCCGCTGATGCATTTAGTTTTTCTTTTTCTTTTTTTGTTGTTTTTATGCATTTGACTGTGGACTGCACAGTGCAGTTCACAGTGAAAAGGTTCATCCTTTTGTTTTTTTTCTTTTTAATTAATTTTTTTTGTTTAATTTAAATTGTTAATGTTAATTTTTTTTCTATTTAGTTATCAAACTTTCATGACAAGGATTCCGGGTTTGACAGGTTAACCTGGTTTGACAAGTTAGCCCAGTTAATTCTGGGTTAACCCATTAGTTTGTTTTTTTTCCTTTTTAATTATCAAACTTTCACGATGCGAATTCAAGGTATGACGGGTTAACCTGGTTTGAAAGGTTAACCCAGTTAATTCATATTTTTTTTCTTTTTCTTCATTAGTTTTTATTTTCCTGTTGGTTTTTTTTCTTTGTTTTTTTCTTTTTAACTAATCTATTTAATTATCACACATTTATGACACGACCTTGCAGCTAGACCCACATCCAATGCTATTGGGTTTGGTATTGCAGTCAAACCCACTTAAATTTAGGTCATGCAAGTTTAATGTTATTATTAATATTATAAATATTACTCTTGGATTAGGCGTTGCAACTAAACCTAAGACTCTTGAGTATAACTTTGCAAAAAAACCTAATACTTTTAGATCTTAATTTTTTATGAAATGCAAAAAATAATTGACCCGCGGTATCACGCGGGGCATGTAAGCACTCATTTATTATCATTAGGCTCGAGCCCTGTAGGGTTTGTGGGATTTATTTTTTTGGGACAAGAACTGAGGCCTTCGGTGATCACATCTAAGATAAATTTTTGAGTTATGTTTCGTATGTTACAATATCATGCTATGCCATGAAATTGTTTTTTTTTTCCCTTAAAATAAATGAATCAATGATGAACATTAAAATGGAGATAATTATTAGTAAAAATAATAATAATTATATTATTACTGCATTTTTTTTATTTATAATATAATAAAAAAGTACGTAGTATAGTAAATGTGTTGATGTCCTAGAGCTGAGTGCTTTGATCTAGGAACTAATGTATAATTTAATTACACTATTAAACATAAAAATAAATTAATTCTCAAAGCCCTAATTCGCTAATAAAGCAAGTGGTAGCTGAAGATGATTTAGATATTATTTGTTTTTGTATTTTAAAGGGTATTTTTAAAAAAATTAATTTTTTTTATTTTAAATTAATTTTTTTTTTATTTTCATATTAGTAATAATATCATCAACGTAACTCGATAACAACCACCCTTAATTAATAGATAGATGAACCATTCAAAGTCATTGGATACTTGCTAATCAGAAACAGAACCAAATTATGAAGCCAGTTGTAGGAATTGATGGGCTGAACATCAGAATTAACGATGATCGATGTACGTAGTGGAGCCTGAAAGGACTTCATCTTGAAAAACAACACTGATTTTAGAATTAACCAGTCAATATAATATTGATTTGGACAATCTAGCCACTCTTATTTCTAATTAACTCTGTAGCCTCCCATAAATGAAGCATCATTGATGATGATACATGCTCTTCTTCTTCCTTCTTTTTCTTAAAAAAATAAAAAATTATCACTCTATTTAGTCCACGGTCCAAACGGAGTGGATTGAGTGTCAATCTCACCAGATCGAATGCACATTTTTGAAAGCCACTTCATTTGCTTCAATTCACTCACTATTCTGCACCCATTCTTTCTCTTAAATTAATGGGCTAACTTGGCAAAGAATTAGTGGGGAGGAGAGGAGAGGAGAGGAGAGATCGAGGAGATGGGAAGAGAGAAGAAAAGAATAGGTTATTAAAATCATATTTTATTATGTCAATATCATTGAAAAGATAACAATAAAAAAATTATAATCATACTTTAGAAGGCCACTTCAGGCCTTTTCACTTATCAAAAAATATTTTTTTTGTATAAAATAAAACGAATAACTGATAAGAAAGGCAAGCAAAATCAGACATAATTGACAATCAACTACCAAGTCCACATAAAAAAAACAAAAAAAACAGCTGACTGATTGGTATGCAAATCATATTTAATCAACTAACTATCAAAGTGTCGGTGAAAGGCTATTGATCAATATCTTTATATATAAACATCATATTAAATCTCTCTTGATGAATCAAGCAAAGGAATACGTGAACATGGAAGTTCAAATTATTTCTCAAGAAATTATCAAGCCCTCAGCTCCAACACCACACCACCTAAGAACCTATAAGCTCTCTGGAAAAGACCAGATTGCAGCTTTAGCATATGTCCCTGTGATCCTTTTTTACTCACCAACCAATGAAATGTCTAGCAAAAATTCTGACTACCTAAAAAAAGCCTTTTCCGAAACACTAACCCTCTTCTACCCTTTTGCTGGGCGAATAAAAGATGAGTTATTCATTGATTGCAATGACGATGGAGCCGCTTATATTGAAGCACGTGTTACATGCAACATGTCTGTGATGCTTCAGCAGCCAGACATTCATCAATTGGAGCAGCTACTGCCATGCAAGCCAGATGAAAACTTAGATGACCTGAGCACCAGGGTAATGCTAGCAGTCCAAGTGAATTACTTTGATTGTGGTGGGATAGCGGTTAGTGTATCCATTTCCCATCGAGTAGCTGATGGGTCGTCATTGGTAAGCTTTGTTAAATGCTGGGCTGCAATTTCCTGTGGAGTTGACCATCATATTGTTGACGGGGTGGTTGTTGATTGCACCTCACTCTTTCCTCCACAAGATTTGTCAGGCATAAAATTACATGAGAGTTTCAGAAATGACAACACGTACAGTAAAACTGTGACGAAAAGGTTCGTGTTTTATGGCCCTAAGGTAGCTGCACTTAATTAGAGGAAAGTTGAGCAATGGACCATATTTAGATCGTCCAACCAGGATTGAGGCTGTATCCGCCCTTATGTGGGGTGCATTTGTTGGAGAAGAAAATGAGTCTAAGAAGGTATATAAAGTCGCAGCTCACAATGTGGATTTGCGGAAGAGATTGGATCCACCCCTACCACAACATTGTATTGGAAATATAATCCATACTGCTATGGCAAAATGGCCAGCAAAAGTGGTAGACTATATAATGGTTTAGCAGGAAAAATTCATGAGTCAATAAACCTGATAAATAATGACTATATTTGTCAGGTTTATGCAGACAGTATTACTGACCAAGGATTACTGGCACAGATTGTAAAAGATCCAAACAACTGGAGTTTATTTGGTTTCAGCAGGTGGTGTAAATTTCCATTCTATGAGGTTGATTTAGGGTTTGGAAAGCCCATTTGGGTAGGCACTGCCATGAGGCTTATGCCCAGAGGTGCTTTTCTCTTAGATACAAGAGATGGTGAGGGAATAGAAGCATGGGTGACATTATCTGAGGAAGCAATGCTCAAGTTTGAAAAAAATCCTGACATCTTAGCCTATGCTTCTGTCAGTCCACGCATATGAGCTTTATATCCTCTTCTTTTAAGAAAAATAAAGTAGGGAAGATTTTCTTGAATTTCTTGTATTTCTTGTAAGCTCTTGTACTGGATTTCAAGCCCTTTTTAGCTTGATCTTTCTCACTTGCCTGTTTTATATGTACCACTATCGTGAAAAGGGCTCCTTGAATTATTAATCTCATTCCCATATTCTATGAAATACACTGGCTAATCTCTGTTTAATTTTGATAAAGCTAGGTAACCTCCTTTTAATTTAACTCCATGAGATAATTCTGAAAAATGAAGCTAGGCTGCTTCTTCAACTTCTTTTGGAACCTGACCACAAATGGCAATACCGAGTCCTTTCTCTCCTGACAAATTTGATCCTCGAAATGGAAATATCATTGGTAAATTATAAATCCCAACAAAATTTACACTCATGCTACTGTCATTCTTATCTTCAACACCAAACATTTTTCTCCTAATTATATATATATATATAAAATTATGAGAAAAATGTTTGGTGTTGAAGATAAGAATGACAGTATTGTTCGGAACAAAAGCGAGTTGTGGATAATATATATAAATATATATATAGAGCTGAGGTGTGAAAGAGATTGCCCATTATCTACAACTTGCCTTTGTTCTGAACAACAAATTCTACAGCTAGTCAAGAGGCCCTTTTATTTGCAAGAATCAAATAAGGAAAAACAAGGGTAAGAAAATGAGAAAAATAAAGAATATATAGTTTGCCTGTGCCTGCAAAATATTCTCCATGGTTTTGCTCAAATCAGGAAAAAAAAAGAGAGAGGAAAAATAGAACCCTATCTTTTAGATTGATTGAGAGAAAAAATAAAGAATATGTAGTTTACCTGTGCCTGCAAAACTGAATGACTCCTCAGAAAAAGGTCAAATAGTAAAGACAGGCCGGCTCAAATACCAAACAAACACAAACCCAATCCAGTCAAAGCCTCTCAAAGATTCAGATCTCTCTCCTCTGAATATGACATGCATGTCTGTAGCGTATCAGAACCCTTAAATTTAATTAGGTTTTGAGCCCTTAAAAATCTGATCATATCCTTCCTTCTCTATCCTAATATATAGGACACAGACATTTAGAAAGAATCCGTATACAGAAAATATATGTGTATATCTATTTAGAATCCGTATCCTTATATGACAAGAAAATGTGTGTGTGTGTGTGTGTGTGTATACAAATTTGCTCTCTGGACAATCTGGAATACGATCTGTTAATTGAAATTCTTAGTCGACTTCACACAGCGAAATCGGCCTTTGCTTTGAAGGTGGTATCTAAAAAGTGGTGTTCTATAATCTCTACTAGTCTCTATTTTATTACCAAATTTATAATGCATCATATGAATCAGAAGAGCAGTAGCAGCTGCTATTATTATTATGCTGCCTACCAAAATCCTCTACTGTCTTGCTCATCCCAAATCCAGAGTCTTTTCTTATTTGCGATGGCAATGATAAAATATACGAGTCTTTTCCTGCTGCGTGCACATTAGAATTCCTTCCAGAAGAAAGGGAATCTCTTTCTGTTGTAGCATCATGCAATAATTTACTCTTGAGCTGCACATTAGAAAGAGTGTTTTTCCTGTTTCGGGACGCAGCGTGATGATAAAGGGCTTGAAATCTGCACAGTAGGTCTCGAGTTTGAGTCAGGACGTGCATCTTTTGTAAGAGCCTGGGACAGCTGAGGTTTTACTCACTCGTCTAGGCCCACAAAGTACGCTTTTCAGGAAAATGTAGTTTTCTTCAAATAAAAAAAAATTTACTATTTTGTAGGGTGTATTCAAAAATACCCCCATATATATATATATATATATATATATATATATATATATATATATGAAATCCATTGGCAATGCAATGGCTTCTCCTTCCTCCACCTCCCGTCAGACAATACGATGGCGCCTCTTATGGGTTGGTTTGTGCTCCAAATTATCAGGGATGACAGCCGCAGCAGCACGTTTTTCGATTTAAGGTTTTTTTCTTATTTTTTAAGCTAATATTTTCTGTTTTTTTTTTAGTTTAGCCTTGGATTGTTTGATATTTCAAATAGGCTTTGTTGTTTTTTTTGTTAGTTTATTTATTATTGTTTTTTTTGTATTATTTAAATTTTCACTTTAATTAATTACTTAAATTTTTTTAACTTATCACTTTTTTTTTTCAAAAAAACATTGCTCGCACAGCGAATCACAACAACATATCTAATTGTATAATATTTTAGAATAGAGATCGAGTAGAATTTTCATCAACTGATAAAAAATTAAAAAAAAAGTGAAATTAACTCCATTTCATTTTAAATATGGGATTTTCGTTACATCTTTCTTGATATATGATAATTTAGAACAATTATTAATTTCCGAAGAGACCATGTTCGATTAATTTTAGAAGTATAATTCGGATATTTTCTTTAAATTATTATATGGGATTGAAAATAATATTTCATCGTAGATATTTAAAAGTCAATGAAATAAAAATATAATTCACTAATGAAAAATAATCTTAGAATCTTGTTAATTACTTGAAAAAAAAATAATGTTGATGAAAGGATCATACAAATGCAGGGCGAATATTACTAGGATAAGAAATAGAAAGGGTACGAAGGAAACTATCAAAAATCAAGGGACTAAATGCACTATTAACCGGTTCCATGTGAGATAGGTGCGTGACTTCCCCCTCCCATTCTCGCGCGTAGCCCGACCACTAAGCCAACAAAACACAGAGACTTCCTCTTTCCTCTCCCTCGCCCTCTCGACATTCATTTTACCGAAACAAAAACAAGAAATGGACATGTCAACATTCAAGATTTCAAAGACCCTTTCTTTACTTCAAAATATACATCTTTGATTCTTAAAGATCGTATCTTTATCAGTTTTAAAATGGTTTTCAACCCGTGAAGGGCTGCTAAGTTCTGTTTGGTGTGCGTTTGTTTAATTAATTAGAGTAGTTAGTTAGTTAATGAGGTTTAAATTTTTATTATTTAAGTTGTTGGGCTCTCACTTTCCTGTTCAGGTTGTTTGTTAGTATTTCTCTACAAAAATGGGGGCTTGACTCCATTTGAAGCAAACCCTTTTGTTCTTGTTTGTTTTACACTCATGGGTTGTTTTGCTTTTGTTCTTAAGAGTCGTTTTTTGGAGAAGATTTCTGTCTTTGAACTTGGTTGGAGTTGATGGTTTTTGGGTATTTTGATATGGTTAATTTAGAGGGTTTTTTATGGAGGAGAGGGTTAGGTACTGTGGGTTGGATTTTTTGGTTATGGTTTGTGCTCTTGGGTTTGTTACAGGCAGTGGTGGGCTTAAGGCCATTGAGAGAGCGTGCACAGTCGTGGAGCGATGAGGTTTGTATTGGAATTGATGTTTTTGTTTGTGATTGATTGTGGGTTGGGTTTAGATTTTGATTAGAGTTTGTTAGCAAGAGAATGAGTTTGGATTGTGAAGAATGTAACTTTGATTGGTGGAGTCTTTGTTAGTTATGCAAAAATAGATTTTCAATGAGCTTTGAATGATGTTCTTCGTGTTTTGTTTTGCCAGATTTAGCTCCTTTGCTTCTTGAAGTGTAACTTTGATGGGGTTTGACTTGTCAATTTTACTGTGCTGCATTTAGGTGTTTTGTGTTAGTATATACTAGAAATTGATATTAGGGAATGGGAATTGTCATGTTTGATAGCTCATAGTGTAATGCTGCAGTGTTGATCATCAAGAATCAACAATTTTTTGGTTGATAAAGATGGTAAATGAGAACGAAGGTCACATTGCTAGAGAAGGATTGGCACTGGATGTTTCAGTAACTTGTTGAGTAGAATTTTATTAAATAGCATGAAAGTCAGTTCAATCAAATTGCCAAGATACTGAAATGCAATTATTTTATTTTATGACTAATGTGATGAGATTCCTTTTTTTACCCTAGTGGTTGCAATGCTAATGTAATTGGACCTAATTTTTGCTTGTTAATGATATTTCTTCTTGCAGTGGCTATTTATTAGAAAAGATGAAAATGATTTGGGCCCATTTTCCATGTGGAACATAACGGGAACTTACCGAGGTTTGTCTTCGGTGATTCATGCACTCACATGCTTATGCATTCATTACTGTAGAACTTGCGGAAAAGTAATAAATTGCTCTTGTCCTTGTGATGCATGCACAAAATTATTAGCTAACTTGGTTACTATTCTACTTGTCATGTTCACCAATGCACACTCAATTTGTTTAGGTCTTCTATGCTTGTCTTGGTAAACATGTTTTGGACATGTGAATTCCAGGGTCTTGGAAATTTCTTGATTCTGCAAATAGCTCTTCCATGTTCCCAGATTTCAGGAAATCCAATGGTGATTCTGTCATTGAATTAGTCAGCACACCAACAAAGATAAATGGTGTGCATTATGTCCAGGTGAGGGTTTGATTTTTTTCTATCTAGGAGTTAGGTTCTCATAAGCTCACTTATGGGAAGAAAAAAAATACATGATTGCTTCAAATTCTTTTGGCTCTTCAAGGTATATGGTCATGGCTTTAAGAAAGAAAGCTGTTATTTTTTCTTGCTCGTGGTGTTAACAACAGGGTGTAATAATTTTCCATGACGTGTTTGACAACAAACACAATGCTGGTGGTGCTCAAATAAGGGTAGAAGGTGTATATATATGGCCTTTTAGACAACTTCGAATGGTAGCTAACAGGTAAATTTCATGGATGTTACTATTTTTGCTACTTCTCAAATGTCTTCCAAGTGAACTGGTCACTTCAAGTTAGAAAATGTTCTATTTCTGTTCTTCCCAAGTATGTCTTGAGGGCAGTAAGAGGGATGCATGTGTATTGCAAAATGTGAAACTTTATTTTAGTTACTATAGTTGAAGAGCATGTGAGTTGCATATGCTTTGTTCAACACTTATAAGAAATATAGATTGATTATAAATTTTATTATCCTCTTCTCTGTCCTTATTTCTCGTGATACAGGATTCTAATTACATTTTCTTGTCTACTTCCATCATTCTTTTTTTGTTGATAGATGTCATAGAGTTGGTTTGGTCCATTGCATCTCAACTCTAATTGCCTTCTTTAATGAACTATGGCAGTGGTAAAGAGGGAGAATTCAGCCAAGAAGAAGATTATATGTTATCTAATCCATATCATTTGGTAACACTTCCTACTCGGCTTGCGTGTGATATTTTTAATTTATATTGATTTTATAGCACGTGCCATCTTTTTCATATAGCTTTTTGTTTTTTTCTGTTTGGTTGTTTGTTGCCTAGTCATTTCTAATCTTTTCTTATGTGAAGTTTTAGAGTACCATTAGGATAGGCACATAAAATGTGGTAGGTTTAATGTTTGTATTTTAGATTCATTATGAGACTGACTGATCTTTTTGGCCTCAGAAGGAACTGGTTATTAGTCTGAATAGTTCAATATTATTCATAAACTATGGGGTGAGGGTGGGGATACATGCTTGTGCTGGTGTTGGATACTGTATTCTGTTTGGGACTTGTAGTTCTGAATGCTGCACATGGCTCCATTTAGATCCTCTTACGCGTGCCACTAGTTGACGAGTCCTGCAATAAAGATGTATACATTGAGCAAAGGAATTAGTGTCTTTGTATATAATCTTCTATTGTTGATAAATGATCCAAGTTTTAACTTCTAGCTTGTGTTTGCTTATTTGTTTGAACAGCTTGGAGTATTTTCATCTCAGGTGTTCTTAGATTCTCCTCAAAATAAAATATGGAGAAGGAAAAATTGTAATGTTTTGTACCTCACTTTGACATTTTAAGTTTGTGCTAACATAGCAGTTCAGTGAATTTTACCTCATGTTACTGCAGGGCCAATTTATGAGATGGAGAAGCATTGTAATATTGAAATTGCCGCCCAAATTACACGCTTGTCATCTGTCCAAAGTGGTACTTGAGCTATCTCAGCTCTATGTTTTTTGTCTTTGACCTTAATATCCCGTGTGATTCCCCATTAAGTCTCCAAACACCTATGAATTATTTCCTTTATGTATAGAGGTTGGTGTTGATATTGTAGAATCTCAAGGACATTTTCTTAATAATCTGGAAACAGTGCCTTGTACAAATCATTCTCATTTTGAGTTAGGGGAGAAGAAATTTTACCTATTCTACTCCATGAAGCATTGACAACATCCAATCTAAATGACTGGTCATATTCATGGTGTTAGGAGCAGTTTTGTGTCTGGTTTCAACCTTCCTACTCGATATTACAAAATCTTGGATAACGTCTTATAAAAAAAATTATATGCCTATCTTATTTACTAACTAAAATCTCTGACCTTTCTTATAGATGGAGACTGTGATCGTTTCCATATTGAAGGATTAATGGAGAGTCCTGCTGCAGACGATGAAGGGGATTGCTTCTCACCTTTACTACTAAATGCTACTTCTGTCAACATTGAAGTCTACTATAACAAAGCAGTGAACTATACCTTGATGGTCACCTTTGTATCCTTTATATGTGATATATCGTCACTCTTGTGGATTCATCCTAATGTTCCATTATCTCTTGTGGATCCATCCTAATGTTCCATTATTTGGGTGGCTTCCTTAACAGTTTGCATCAGGTCTCATTCCTTCAAGTTCTTTTGCTGATTCGGCAAATGGAACATAGTAACACTCAATCAGTACGGCATTTTACTTTATTCTTCTGTTACAATCAATTTTATTCTTGAAACTTTATGGTTTCAAATAAGTTGATAATGGTTCTGATTTACCTCTATCAGGGGGCTGCCAAAGTTTCAATTTTAATGATTGGGCAGCAAGCCATCATGGATGCTTATCTTTGTCTTCTACACCTAACTGCAGGAATACTAGTTGGTAAGTACAATTTCCAGCTTATGCAGTTTACTAGATTGGTTTTGCTTCCAGATGCAATGGAATTTGTATATTTAGTTTTGCAGTAAACTTATTGCAATTATTTGAAAAATAGATCTGTTAAAGTAAAGGCATGGTTAGGAATTTGAAAGGATTCCATTTGTCTGGTTATGTGCACATATTTTAATGCTATCAACTCAATGGGAATGTTTTGTTCATTTGCAAGAATAGAATTGGTTAGGAATTTGAAAGGATTCCATTTGTCTGGTTATGTGCACATATTTTAATGCTATCAACTCAATGGGAATGTTTTGTTCATTTGCAAGAATAGAATTGGGTGAAAGCTTGGTGTGGAACCCATTGGAAAACCATCAGAATTCTTGAGTGTTACGAGAACTGCCAAATTTATGTACTCATTTCTGATAGTTCACCAACTTTTCTAATTTCAAAATTAAGGTATCCTAGTAGATATCATTTGAAAACGGTCACAACCATTGACCTGACCTATGTTACTCAATATATACAAAGTGGTTTTTACTTTTTACTTTTCTTAATTAGTATGTGTGCCATTTTTATGTCTTGTTGCGCATTAATTGTGCCTTTTTTTTTTCTGAATATGCTTGTCATACTGAATCAGTGTAACTCTATTCTCACTTGTTCACCGTGAAATTTGCTCTTACTGCACATTATGCTAAGCACTGGGTCATTTTCTGTCTCTGATAAGTAAATAGTTTTGCTCTTTCCTGTGCAGAATCCTTGTTTAATGCTTTTGCAACTGCTGCATTTTTCAAGTTTGTAGTCTTCTCAATTTTTGAGATGAGATATCTTCTTTCTATATGGAAGGCAGGCAGGCCTATGAATAGTGGTGAAGGTTGGGAGACAATGAGGCGTGAACTATCAGTTCTATATAGTCGTTTCTGTAAGTGCCCTTTTGGAAATCAATACATAGGTGGGAAATTCTATCACTAGGATTCATTGAATGATCCGGTATTGATTAGACACTCTAGTCTATGACTCTTGCTTTCAGTCACCCCATTGAATGAGTAACCAATTTGAAATGTTCAACATATGCATCTCGCAATCTCCTGAATACTTTGCTACATGTATGTGATCATCGACTGTTGTTTTACGGATTCCATTACTTGCTGTACAATATAAAATTCCTTTTCCTTATGTCTGGTATAATTTGATCCAACTGCTATAATTATTTGCAGATGGGATCCTGTTGGGAGGCATTCTAGTTATGTATGAGTTCCATAATTATCTTCGATCCATTCTTTTCTTAATGTACTCTTTTTGGATACCTCAAATATTCACCAATGTCATTCGTGACTCGAGAAAACCTTTGCATCCCCATTACATCTTAGGCATGACTGTTACTCGTCTAGCAATCCCATTGTATATATTTGGATGCCCTAACAACTTTATGAGGACTGAGCCTGACAAGACATGGTGTTTATATTTGGGTGTATTCGTTGGACTGCAAGCGTCAATTCTTCTTCTTCAACACTATCTTGGGTCTCGATGGTTCATTCCTCGCCAGGTTGGTGCAGTTGTTTCTCTACTTTTCCCCTCCCATATCATTCTTTTCTTTCCTCGGTTTCCAACAACTTGTGACACGCTGAACGCTATGCTAAGTTGAGAGAGTAACAACCTTGGGTGAACAAGCCATTTGGAACTTTACCAAGCAAGGGCTAGTGATTGATGATGGCATGAATATGATATATGTTTGTTTTCACCTAAAGCATGTTGTGACTGTTTTCACCTAAAGCATGTTGAAAATATCACTTTGATATGCTTGTTGCAGATCCTACCTGAGAAATATTTCTACTATAGAAGGTTTGATCAGGAATCGAATCACACCACAGACTGTGTCATTTGCATGACTGCAATTGACCTCACGCGGCATTCTAATGATTGCATGGTATACCATCAGGATTCTGTGTTTTTTCCTCCACCCTTTCTTTAACTTAGTTTGCACCTAAGTCGCACTTTAAATTGCAAAATCTTTGACAGGTAACTCCATGTGATCATTTCTTTCATTCCGGTTGTCTACAAAGGTGGATGGATATCAAGATGGAATGCCCAACTTGCCGGCGTCCACTACCACCAGCATAGGGAGATTAGTACACTTGTTTATATTACTTAAGGGGTTTGATTGACATTGCCCAACTTGTTAATTCTGGTAATGAGCTGATGTAAAAACTTGCATTTACTGAATATTTACGATTCCTTATTGCATCATTCCATTTTTCCTGAATTTATGGTTTGAGGTGTATTTTGGATATTGTTTTTGATACATCTTTTGTAGTTATTAATGTCTGTTTTCTTTCAGGTTGGGAGAAACCCATATTTTGCATGGGTACAGCTTCAGAAGATACCTGATATAGAGGCATAAGCAATGACGAACTTTAACTGATGCTACTCACTTTGTATTTGACACAACTTGTATTAACTGTATAATGTATTATTACTTGAAAGCTTTACTAATGCAAATTATTTTCAATTTTATCATTGGCACGCAACATTTTTGGTTCTCTTGCAAATAAATTAACCTTTGTAGCATTTATATGAAATTGGCAACGAGGAAGGCAATGTGACTGGTTTCCCTTGATAAAGATTTTTTTTTGGTTTTCCAGTTATGTATCAGTTTATTAAGGTGGATATGCGTGTTTGGTAATCGAGTAGGGGTTTCTAAACATTGCCCTTGTCGGCATGAAATGATGGATCATATGGAACACATAAGCCAGTGAAAGCTTCAAGTTTTCAAGGTCCTGTCGTTTGTGGGTTGGGTAACATAAAAATTTTTCAAGGATTATATACATGTACAAAATTCAAATACAACTTCTATTACAGGAAAAAAGAAAAAAAGAAGAAGATTCACATGTAACTATAGGCCAAATTTTGGATCTTATTTTGGTTTTATTGTTACTATCTTGCAAGACTACTTATGGGAAGCTAGGAGCAAGAAAAGGTGACAGCAGAGGGGTTGCAGCAGGCACAAGTGCAGGAGCGAAAGGAGTTGCCCTACCAAAAGCACCGCCTCCTTCACTGGCAATGCAGCATTCCTGAAAGCAGTCGACTGGATGCTCGAGTGTATCGTTGCATTCTTTCTGACTTCTCTGGAGTGGCTTCTCTGGCAAACAATTGCGGCGGTCGTCATACTTGATGCCTTTAGATGTAAGATTCATGCAAATTCCCTCTTCCTCACAAAAGAAGTTGTAAGAGAAAGTAAAATTAGCTAAATTTGGCAGTATACAAACTCCCTGAGGTACAATCCCGGTCATCAGATTGTGTGCTAAATTTAGCTGCTCCAAATGAGCTAATCCTGATAGGCTATAAGGTATAGGACCAACTATCTTGTTATGGCTTACATCCAACACCCTCAGTTTGTAGAGATACCCAACTTCTGGTGGCAAACAACCTGTCAAGCTTGTGTTGATAAGCAGCAACTCTTCTAAAGTATCTGCCAAGTTGGCTATACTCGGCGGCAGGCAGCCTTTGAAGTTATTGTTGGCGATGACCACCACAGAAGCTGAAGTTCCACCTAAGAAAGCGGGAACTGCACTAGTAAATCGATTGTTATTAATGAATATCGCATCAATCTTTTTCTGGAAAAGCTGAGGAGGTAATGGCCCTTCAAACTCATTGTAGCGAAGGTCAAGATAGGTTAGCATAGGAAGAGAGAGCACAACAGAAGGGAAAGGGCCTACAAATCTGTTGTTGCTGACATCAAGCTCATATAGAAGTGAAAGGTTGGTTAGAGATTGTGGGATAATCCCACAAAGTCTGTTGCTATTCAAATGGATGAGTGCTAAGTCAGAGAGGAGGCCTAATTCATTGGGAAGGAAACCTGCTATATCAGCAAAGTTGAGGTCAATGCCTGCGACAACTCTAATTTTGGGATCATCAGTAGCAGTTGCACAGTATATTCCTTTATAGCTACATACATCAGGACCAACCCAATTGGTAGTGAAGTTGTTTGGATCAGAGTAGATAACCCTTCTCCATGCCTGGAGGGCAATATAAGCTTGGTGGAGCCTTTGGTTTGAAGTTGGAGAATGGTTGTGTGAGCGGTGGCGGTGATAGCCATGTTGGTTATGCTTTGCAGCTAGATAGTTAGACAAGGAAGATAGGTGTAAGAGCAAGACAAGTAAAGAACGAATTGTGATAGAACAAAGCAGAGACGAAGCCATTTGATTTTCGTGGGTTTAAGGTAGTAATCTTGGCTGTTTATGTAAGGAGTACTTTCCATGTCAAACGCTTCTTTCAGTCTTATGTTTAATCATGCTGTTCATGTCCAATGGAAGACATTGATTTCTTTGCTGATGATAGCATCTGAAGAAAATGTCAGAATGACCTGGTACAGTGACAGTTAACCATAACATATGATCTTAAAACATGGCCATTTCTAGATAAGCATGAAGATTTCAAAGCGTACCAAACATCATGTCTCGATCCCTGCAGTTTATGCTGTCCTTTGGAGGCTTGGAGTGAGACAAAAAATGGAAGATGAAAGGCACACCTCATGTTAGGAAATAACATGGAGATTAGTTTCAGACTATGAATTTGGAAAAATGGGGGTATAGAGAGTACGATGCGCACGATAAAGACTTGCCTCCTTCCATGTAATTTTCGCAGTTGTTTCAAGTGGAGCTGGAGAAAGACAGCCTCAGCCACCCTAAGAAAAAGAGGAGAATTTCTTCGAACTTACGGGATTAATCACCTGTCATGACTCTTGAGCCAAAAGGGGTAAATCCTAAGAAATTCATGGCAGCACATTATCATACTTCCAAGATACAGAAATGATTCCAGCTTCCTTGAGAAAGAACCTCCATCTGATGGAGTAGCAAGAGATGAGTCAATTCCAATAGCTTCGTATTTACACATTGAAGTTGTGCTCGGCGTTTTGCACAAATCTTGCATCTATTACAAGATGCAAGAACCACAAGGAGTTTTACTTGATAATTAACAAAACATTTGCCTCCATTGTTGACTTTCTAAATTCAGAAAGCAAATCTTGAGACTGGTATCTAGAATAATTTATTAAATTATTTGAATTTATCAAACCGACATGGAAGTTATATTGTTAAAATCTTTTAATAAAATAATCGTGAATTTTTAATTAATGCTTAAACTGATTCAAGAATACCCTTTACAGATAGAACAAAAAAAACACATGAAATGAGATTTTTCTATACCTCTAGTTCCTGGTCCAAGCTAGATTTCATCTCTCAAAAGAATGAGGGCAATGGTAGCACAAATGCAGATGGTGCTGAAAGCTTGATAATTGTGCATGATCCAATGCATTAACTCCTGGAAATAAGATTGACAAACCTATACCCGACCAAAAACGCAAAGAAAGAAGTGCAGAATTCGACTACTCCGTGGCATGAACTTCAAGTCTTCTAACAAATGGAAAAGTTCACATCAATTTCTGCTGCAACTGCATCTCATACGAGTCCAGCACCACCAAGCAATATACTGAAATTCTTTTCCATTAAATTGAGCGCTGTACACTTCCAAGTTTTTGGAACGTCTTGCTGGCCAGCATAATCAAGATCAGTGATATTGAAGATGCCGGGGGAAGTATGACAAAATCTGCAGTACTGGCATTGAAGCTGGCACCGTTCATCCTTTGAATAATTTTTCAATAAACAAGGGACAAAACATCATAGATTTCCACAGGGCACAACCACTCCAAAACAAGCACACTTGAGAGAATATTATCTAACTATTCTCATCATGACACATACAAACTATCATCGTTTATGCTGTACTAGTTACAACACTCAAAATTGAAGATGTCCAGACAACTATATTTGTTTTTAAGAAATCCCAGGTACCGGTAAACATCAAGAGCACTATCATTTCTTGAAAAATTATTCGAAGCTGAGAAAGGCACTCTAACAGAAACAGAAGCATTTTCCTTTTATCATCATCATCATCATCACCATGGCCACTGGCATCAGCAATCATATTAGCCACCGCCACCAGATCCATATTTCTTGCCAAAGACAATGACCTGCAGCTTGTCATACCCAGCAAGCACACCAGCACCTGCCACAGCACGTAGGATGTTTGCACCAGCACCCTTGAAGAGTGATTTACCCCCTTCATTCTTGACGATCTGTTTAAATGCATCCAAAGAGCTCTTATACTTCACAGCTTCTCCTGAAGTCATCATCATCCTTCTCCGGACTGTATCTATGGGGTAAGAGGCCAATCCAGCACCTATTGTGATTCCCCATCCCAGCAAGAAACTTGCAAAGAAACTATCCTGTAGAAACCAAACAAACCAACATTAACCGTTTGATCATGTTAAACTTCATATAGTAGAGGAAAATCAGCACCGCCGCTGTGCCACACATCCAAACATTAAGATATCTCAGTTTGAATTAATTTTATCAAAAGGTGGTGAACACAGGACCACAATTTTACACATACAATACTTAGGACACAGGAGCATAAATCCATAAGATGAGGAGTCCATTTCATCTTGCATTTAGTTCCACCAGCAAAGATGGTTGAGGTCAAAACAACATATTTGCAGTGTAGAACCATAACAGGAGAAGGACAACTTGAAAGCAGGGAAAAAAGATTGGCAGAGATGCAATAAGAAAAAACAGTACATACCTGCAAATTACCAACCAAAACCACAGGTTTAAGAGAATCATACATTCCAAAGTAGAGCCCACGGTACACAATAATTCCAACACAAGATATGTTAAATCCACGATAAAGTCCAGCAATGCCATCAGACTGGAGGGTTTTCTTATAAACATCAACCAACCCATTAAACTGCCTCTCACCACCCGTTTTAGCTGCCTTTGAATCATTAGCCAAACGAGTACGGGCATAATCCAAGGAGTAAACAAATAGAAGTGATGAAGCACCAGCAGCTCCACCTGATGCCAAATTCCCGGCAAACCACTTCCAGTAGCCATCTTTTTCCTTCTTGAAGTTAAACAAACTCTTGAAGTAATCTTTGAATGCAAAGTTCAGGGCCTGGTAGGTGTACAAAGGTGTCAATTGATATAAACACTACTACAGTCAAGCACATGTACTAAAAAATAACTAAAGGAAAAAAAATAAAATTAAAGTGAAATGACCTGAGTAGGGAAGTATCTGATGACATTAGCAGTGTTGCCTCTCCAAAGAGCAAGGACACCCTCATCTTTGATGGTTCTAGCAAAGCAGTCAGTGATACCCTTGTAAGGTTCAGATAATCGACCAGCCTTGATCATTTCATCTTGATTTTGAATCAAGAGTTTAACCCGCTCAATTGGAGCGGCTGCTGTCTTTGAAACAGCTGCTGATACTCCTCCCATGAGAAAATCAATCATAAATCCTTTAGCGCCTTTCTCGGATGGTGCTTCAACAAATATCGGGGAAACATGTGGCACAAATGCCAGACCAGTTCCCTGAATTGCAGGATGCATATGGCTATGAAAACCATTAGAAAATGCACCACTAGTCATGTGATAATTCCTGCTGTGCAAGTTTGGGGAAAGCTTAGAAATGAGAGATGACTGTCCATGTATCTTCCTGAAAACTAACGGATTCCCCGATTCATCCGCCATGTTTACAACTCAAGATGGTGACCTGATAGTCAGAAAAAATCCACCATTTTACACAATTAGGCTTCAAGAACAAAGTACTACCTGCAATTTTGCAATAAGCAAATAAAACTAGATAACATATACTAATCCAACAAAATGCCATGATCATCATTATAATCCAACTTAACTTCCACCAACCACCCCCACAAAGCAGCAAAAAGGACAAACCATACAACACAAATCAAAGACAAAATTCAAACCTATGCCATTTTTAACGTAACCTCACGTTATTAACACCTAAGACCTACAATTTGATTGCAAACCCATGTCATTTTTAACATAATCCAACGTTAGCAACAACTAAAACCCTCAATTCGAATGTCAAATCCCACCTCATTTTTAGCATAATTCAAGGTTAGTAACAACTTAAACCCACAATTTGAATGTGAAAACCAATCTCATTTCCAACATAATCGAACGTTTGTAACAACTAAAACGCAAAATTTGAGTGTCATTTTTAACATTAAATCTAATGTTAGTAACAATTGTACATAGTCAACCTCAAACAAAATTCATCAAATCTAAACATGCAAACAAAAAAGCTAAACAGAAGCCAAACACTTCATGGTTTCTTTCATTTTCTCAGCAACCAAACAGGGAAAAAAAAAAACCTTGAGAGTAAGGACAGTCACTGCCTCCTCCTGATACTAGGGAGAACTGTTTTACTAATGTGGTCTTTATACCTAAGAGAATTTCTAGGGTTTTTCTTTTAAATTACCATCTTGACCTTGGTTTGCCTCTGCGTCTTCATTTGTATTCGAGTCTGACGCTGTCACTGTAACAGTGTAGAAGACTCCATTCGTGAGAAGTGAAAGTGAGTTTCATATTTTGTGGGCTTTAGGACTTCTTTATTGTTTTGTTGGGTTTTCTAAAGGCCCAATAATGATTTATCCTTTTTTTTTCTCAAAAATATTCCTTCTCTTATTTTAGTTTGATTTTATGTTATCATTTTACACAAAATTTAAGCAAAAATATATTGCATCCATCATTTCAATTTCATTAATATTCAGCAGAACCAACAAGGTTTGCATGAGAGGAAGGGCTCTGGCTGCTTAAATAAATAGTTTCATGTTCGTAAATTTTCTTAGAAGAAATTTACATCTTAACCGATAGAACCTCGAATGATTAATTCTGGATAATAGTTTGAAAAACCCAAAAAATTAATATCTAGGAAAGCTTATCTGATCCATGGACTAATCCAAAAAAAAAAACACAAGTTAAAGAAAATTGCTCATGCAACCATGGAAGTTTTGCTTCATTGATCAAAGGAAATAGAGGAAAATCTTAAAACAATGTGATCGTGGAATCGGCATTTGTTGAATACGCCATTTGACACTTGATAGTTCATCTTCTAATACTCAGACCCTAAAAGAAAACCTCAACAGTTTGAGTTCAAAATCCCAACATCTGCATTCTTAATTCATAATATCCTACAGAGACAGAGAGCATGTAGCCAACATGTTTTTATATTTTATAAGGTAGTGATATTGGGATAGAAAAGATATGTTTCTTTTAAAACACATGAAAGAATTCACTTCAAAATTATTATTTTTATTTCTCTGCTTCAACTTCTGTATCTTTTATATCTGTAATTTATATCCCGAAATGCTAACCAAACGCAATATGATATAAGAATGTAAGAATTTAAAAGATATCTTCACAAATTTTGCTGTAGAGAAAACAGCATTTACATTCAGTCATGAATTGTGAGTACAAGCTTGTGAAATTCATTGCACATGCGAATACATTCCTTTACCTAATCATCAGTGAGAGAAAGTAAGAAAAAACACTATCTTTTTAACATAGCAAGTTGATGTCTGCAAAGAATGCTCCAGCACCAAGATTCTGTACATTTGACTGACTGCTTCATAAGAGGGTAAAATGTTAGAATAAAATGATGGATCAGAAAGTTCAAATGAGTTGCAAGGGCGCAGTAGGGATTTTATTTCAAATAAGAATTCACCTTCTAGCATGCGTCTGGCTGTTCTGCATATAAATTTAACAATTTGCAAGACAATCGTAAGAAAAGTATCTGGAGGAATGATTAAAAAAATGCACTAAGCAGAACACAAAAGGAGTCTTTGCTTAGCCAGCAACTCCTTCAGTTTCCTTAGGAGTTTATCATCAGAGTGCAAGTAATCCTCAAAGCTCTTTCTCAAGTTCCTCAACAACTCACAGTCATTGCCGCTATTATTGTTTAGCAGCTTTGTGAAGAGATCCTTCCATAAATCACTCCAGTATCTGCAGATAAATAGAATGAGAACTTGATCAGAAGGTTTGCGAAAAGAAAACAGAAAAATAAAGAGAGAAATCTATGATGGGAAAAATAATTTACTCCTATAAATTTTTAAAGTTTTGCAGTTTCACAATATAGTGAAGTTACAAATTGGAATTTGCCGCAGTTCACAGAAGTCTTCTAAGTATGCAGAAATGAAAAATACCTTTTAAAAGGAGCCTTCGGCAGATACATGTAGCCTCCATCAGATGTCCCTTTCTTTACAATCTCCATGTAAGAATGGTGCAGCATCATATGAATTACAACACAGAGGCCATATGTGTCAACCTGATTTCAAAATGACGATACTAATGAGGTGCCAGTCCAATTAAAAACTAGCAAGTGGACTTTGTGTGCTTTATTACAATGACCTGAAATGTCCAGGGCTTCCTCTCTTGCATTTCAACACAACGAAATCCAGAAGTCCGACAATCTCCCTCAAATTCTATATCATCAGGAAAGAGATGCAGGTCTATCCCCCTCCCCCAGTCAACAAGGCAAAGACCCTGCATGAGAAAACTCTTAAATACGAGATAAACAATTAAGCTGCACATCAAGTCTATCACAAGTAAGATTAACCTGATCTCTCCAAGGGCCACTTCGTTCTTTAAACCCATCTTCTGTAAGATTGCTCCTGCCAAATATCAGGTTATTAATGTCACTAGATGTTGTATGTCAAACCATGCATCTGTAAAAGACATTGATGAAGCTATGCTTATGATCTTGCTTTTGAAATTACAAGACAGCTACCTATGTGAAAGACATAAAATAACCAAATTTATGGTGAAAACAATTTTCACCTGGAATAGCGAATAAGCAGATTATCAGGCTTGAAGTCCCCGTGAATTATGCCAACTCCATGCAGGGTTTCCAGCATGTGTAGCATTTCTATGGTGTAATAGATACACAACACTTCTTCCATGGGCTTGCCAGTGACCACATAAGAATTTATGACATCCTGCATATGTCACATGCAAGCATTGTATCACACAAGATCTTCCTGGTATGAAAACAAATATAGGATAAGATTAATCTACCTGAAGCGTCCCATGAGATAGATAGTCACAGACAAGTATACTATAATCAGAGAACAGATGCAATCTATGAGCATATCCGAAGCTTGAACTCTGAAAAGTTACAGCAAGAAGAATAAGAACCAGTTGTTGTTAAAAAATAAAAAATAAAAAATAAAGGTGCTGAAATCATGAGAACAGAAAGAACACATACTTGATTGTCTGGGATCCGTTGATCAAGTTGACGGTACATATGGAACTCCCAAGGAAAAGGAGGCCTTTGTATCTGCAATTTCGTTCAAATATTATAGCCCAATATGACATGGAATCCGCAACTCTTACTAAGGGAGGAGGTTTAATTACCTTCAATGCAACAACTTCATCTGGATTACTGTTGACATATGCTTTATATACTTGAGCAAACCCGCCTTTAACAGGACAACCTTTGATCTCGTACTTCTTTCCACCTTTAAGTATTAGAATAATAGTGATTAAGTTATAAGAATTTGAATCCCCAATTGAAGTTGTGCCACAACAAAACACAGAATCCATATAATGATTGGACATACATGCAGAATTCTTACTTCCAAAAAGTCAAAATAACATTTCAAACATGAAATTTGCCCTCAGTTTTCAGAAACTTAAGTTTGTTAATCAATCATGAACATTCATTTATGACTAAAGACTCGAAGCACTACAGAATATCCATGTAAATATAACAATAAGAATAACCTATTTTAACAATCTTATTCCTTGATGAATTCTGTAGAGTAGATAAAGCCACGTCTCCAGAGTATGCTTTTTTACTTGGATGGTATCCCTAAAACAAGCAAAAAGAAAGTTACCTTATCAAAGTAAACAAAAATATTAAGCAACCAATCAATGAATTTCAACAATCAAAGGAAGTTACTAATGTTCAAATTGTCTTACAGCATATTTCATCATTTGAGGATTTATCCTCTCCAACAACTCTTTTGTGGTGGAGGCTGACCATGGATTAACACAAACTTTTTCCATTTCCATGGATTCATTGTAATCAGTCTGTAAATGAAGAGTACAAAATAATATAATCTTTAGAGAGCCTACATATACCAATCTAAGCTAAACAACTCTTTGATAAAAATATATTATGACAAGGAAAAGGGAAATAAATGATACACCATCTGCCAGGTTTGCCCATCATCATGATGACTTAGACTATGAAAAGGCTAAAATCTGAAGTTAAAACTATTAAAGGAACATGCTTTTGACTTTCAAGCATGTATTGTTGGAGATCATAAAAGAAAGGTCGCATAAAAAAACATGACTATTTGAGATACAGTTGTTCACGTAAGAGAAAGTACAAAGAAATGATCAAAAGTTGATGGCAATCGTACTCAGGGACATGATATCTAACAACTAGAGGAAAAGGAACAAAAAGAAAAAAAGATTGTGTTTCATTAACAATAGACTCACACAAACAATTAGGCATAGCGTTAAGTAGACTAGCACTCCTGTTGTAATGAGGCACTAAATACTCCTCTGTATCAAGAAGTAAAATGTGTACTGATATACCCACCACCAAAAAGATTGCAGAACATACCAAGTTTCATCTGAATTTAAGTTTATGGATTCAAGTCACTTACCTAGCCTGTGATACATATGAATAAAGGAAAACCAGAAGAAAAACCGAAGGAAGCATAATTTCTTTCCCTGGGTCAGTATGCATACCTTTTGAAGTGAAGACGCATTTATCCTGTAAGACAATCTGTCAAGAAATAAGACTTTTGCACGTTCCAACCTCTCAAGAGGTTCTGCTTTCCTGTCATCCCGATATAAATCAACCACCCAATATCAATGACAAAGAAACGTGCAAAAAAGTCCACCAAGAAAGACACAGAAAACAAGAGGGAGCAACCTTAAAATGCCAGTTTGATAAACCATATATGCTTCCTTCCAATTCTCTTTTGCTTCAAGAAACCCCGCGTACAGTTCATAGAGCAAAGAATTGCCTCTGCATATATTATTCTCTTCCATTTCTTTGAAAACATTTTCAAAGTCATCACTACCTTCCAACTTCCATCAAAACCAAATTAATCTGTTAAACAATGTTACATTCTAGCTCCCCATATGATTACAGTGAATAGACCCATCGAAACACAATGACTCAACAAATAGAATCCACATAGATATGAGAAGGAAAATACATAGCAAGTTAGAAAATTTACACACAATTCAAATTACGAAACTACTGAGCAAATTGAATGATGGCCACTTCATTCTCAATCCCTCAATTTGTTCAAAAAATGCCATCAAATAATTCAAGTTCAAAGTAAAACAACCCAATATCTAAAATAGCCCCCAAAAAAATGCTTTCACCATCCTCCATTTCTCATAAAAACCCTCTAAAAATCCTTACAAAATCTTCAACTTTAACAACCAAACGTTAACATAAAATAGTCCAACTTAAATAAAACAAAAACGGAATCCAAGCACTTAATATTTAAGGGAGAAGAGAAGAACAAATCCACAAACACAAATTTCAACTAACTGAACTTTAAAGAAAATTGAAGAATGACCATTGACCACTAACAGAAAAAAAGCTATCAAATTTGCTACCCCTCCAAAATCAAGAAAAACAAACAAACCCCATTTAAGATTCAGAATCTATCAACACAATTCAAGCAGATTCTCCATAAAAAACCTAACAAACTATCAAATTGTAAACTAAGTTGAACCCAGTACTGAAAAATAACCAACAAAAACTTCACCATCCTTCATTTCTCTAAAAACGCACTAAAACTCTCAGCTTAAAAAAAAAACCAAATTAATCCACAAAAAAGCATAAAAAAAAAACCCATCTAGGAAACTAAACCAGAAAACAGAATCAAAGCAATGAAACCTTAAAACTAACAGAGACCCATAATGGGTGTAATTAAACTTACATAGAGAAGCCAAATCTTGAGAAATCTGGGGTCATTTTTATACTGTGGATTGTGCTTGAAAGTCCCAATACAGTCTAATAAAATCTTGTTTAGTTCCAAACTGGAGATGCTACTATCAAGTGCCTTTTTGATCGACCTGAAAATCAATCACAACAAAAGGGATTGCAGCCAATTTCCATGCTTTAAAAACCCAAAACAAAAATAGCTTTAGGGGAGAGAGAGAGGGAAGGGCGTACAGTAGCCATGGAAGGAGAGGGTCGTGAAGAGAAGAAGCGTTGTCGCTCGGGTCAGTGTACATAACGGTCATGGTGACGGGCTGGCTGTTTGAAAATTTTGAAACTTTGGGAGAGAAGAGGGAAATACTTGATTTTCAAATTGTGGAATAAAAAAAAATATATTTTTTCGTAAATGATTTCTAATCAATTTTGGTGCTATTACTTTTATTTATCCTAAATACTTTCAGCTAGTTTGGCCTCTTTTGTTAGAGTCGGTCTGTCCTGGTAGACTTTTATGATTATGTTTTTTTTTTCTCCTTAATTTATTTTGAAAAATAAAAAAAATGAGACAATGTGTTATCTAATTTTACTTAGATTATGGTTAGTATGGTATTTGAAAAATCAAAATTTAAGTATTTTTTACTTAAAAAAAAACATGTTTTTCAACTCATTTGTACCTAAGACACCTATAAAACACTTTAGAAAATATGATAAACATATCTATGACCTAAACAAATAAAATGCAGTCCCAAAAAACAAAATCAATTCGAAACTAAAAATCAATCCAAGCTCAGATCTATGTTTCACTAACTTTAAAGGTACAAGGACATTTAATATGAACTTTCCTCGTTAATAAAACTATTTGATACAAATATCATTTATTTTGGAAGTCTAAATCAGTGTCAATGACATGTTTTTCTCTTTACCATCAAAACTTGATGATTTATCTATGTTCTTTCTCAATCAGGAACTAAAAAACAACACAAATAAACTTTTTTTTACCACCATTGAATTTGAAAAATATTAAGGTACTGAAATTGTATAATATATGTTATTTTTTAAGTTTGAGGATCAAAATGTATCTTTTATAAAACTTATGGCACACCACCAATGTTTGATGTCTTTTTCCATTTCAATCCCTCTTAATTATTTCAATCTCACCATTTCATAAGAAATCAAAATCTTCAATTAGAACTAAGGCCATGTTTGTTTATTGGAAAGTAGTTTCCGGGAAACTATTTTCCAAACTTTCCTATGTTTGTTTGCCATTAGAAAAGTTGGTAAACGAAAAACACTTTCCGGTCAAATAAAAAATTGGTTTAGTTTCTAGGAAACTAGTGTTTTCCTTTTTGGCTGTGTTTATTTTCCGGATAGTGGTTTCCGGGAAATCACTTTCCAAACTTTCCTGTGTTTGTTTGCCATTAGAAAAGTTGCTCAACGGAAAACACTTTTCAGTCAAAGAAAAAATTGGCTTGGTTTTCAGGAAAGTGTTTTCCTGAAAAATTTGGACGGAAAACACTTTCCGGAAGTTGTGAAAAATTTAGAAATGTCATTATTTGCTGATTATATCAAATTTGATCCTCAAACTTTTAATTGCTATATATAATTTGTTTTGAATATTTATTTTTCAATTTCATCTCTTAAAATTTAATTTTTATATTAACTTTGGTCCTTATTTTTATAATTGCTATTTGCTTTTTCCTTATTATTTTTTTATTGAAATTTTTTATCTATCAAATTTGGTCCTCATTCTTTTGATTGTTACTTATTTTATTTGAAATAATTTATGAAATGTTAATTATTATTATTTTAATTTCTTCATCTTTAATTTTTTTTTAATTTTTTAGATTTGATCTCTATTATTTTAATTATTATTTATTTTATTTGAGATAATTTATGAAATTATATTTTTTTTCAATTTCATTCTCATTCAACTTTTTAATTTGTAAGATTTGTTCCTCATTATTTTAATAAACTTGAGAAAAATAAAACATTAATAAGTTATTTTCCAGCTCATTTTCCATGACATAACCAAACACTAGGAAATGTTTTCCAACTTATTTTTCATTATACTACCAAATATCGGAAAATACTTTTCTGGAATTCATTTTTTTTAAAAAAACTACTTTCCAGCAAACAAACGAGACCTAAATAACCAAAAAAAAATTTTGGGATCAAATTAAAAAAACAAAAAAAACTACACAATCCATTTATAGTAATGTATAAGAGGATGAACAGTGAAATCTTGTGATGAGAAAAACAAAAACCTACACCTTTTGATTTTATACTTCACATGTATTTTTTTTTATAGGAGATTATGTATATAGATCATGACTAATTGAAAGAAAATGTTAAGAAATGTATACTTTCATTAAGTGTAAAAAACTATGAGTTTTGTGTGATGATCGTATTTATCAAAAATAAGTAATGGGAAAAGAAGATTTAATTTTTTTTTTAATTTTTTGCTAACTATTTGTATAACAGGGAATAGTCATTTCCATCCTCGTATCCCATGCTAGAAATGACAAGGCATAGGAAGTTGCTATAACATCCAGCCACAAAGAAATATCATCAGACATCAAATCACATAGAATCAAACAGTTAACAAAGATCGATGGAGAAGGGGGACGAAAGGAAGGAAAGGTTCTTTTAAGGTTGCCCTGTCAAATCCTTGTTAAGAATGAGGGCTGTATCGAAATCATGGAACTCTGTCAAAAAATTCCTTTTTCTTTCTATCCCATGAACTTTTTAAGGTACATGAGGTCTCATGTTTGATTGTTTACATCAAGAAAAAATGTTTAAAATTAAACTTCATATTTAACATAGGTTGATGATATAAGTTAAAAATAAATTTGATAAGTAAAAAAAAAAAAAAAAACTTCAGCTACAAATTGGATTTTTGTGATAGTGTGATTGAGCTTCACCATGAGTTCATGGGTTTTTTTTTTTTTTGTAAAACAAGTCTTGTATTGGAACAATGAACATTTTGATGCGTCATTTTAATGCTTAAATCAACAAAAATAAAAGACTGTAGTGTATGAAAAAAAACATAAAAAAAAATGTATGCATTATAAGGCATGATTAATGCTTTGCCTAGCTTTTTATGGTTTGAAATGACATGAACAGCTTTTATGGATTAGATCTAGAATGACATGGTTAATTTTTATGGTCTAGAATGTGAGTGCATGCATGTTGTCGAGGCTAGTTATCAATAAGTGAAGCTCTAACCAATGATGAGATCTAGATTTTACGATAACTGAGTGTATTTATATATATATAGACCAAGATCTTGAACTTTTTTCACAGAAAAAAAATGATATGCTGGTTATTGTATGATGCTATAGTTGTTATGCCAAGTATATATATATGCCTTTGATTGAAATGTTGATGATGAACAATATTATTAATGCAGAAAATAGTATATTCTCTGTATAGAAAAAGTTGAAGTTTGAATGTGCCATAAAAGATTCATGTGCATGGAAAGTTTGCGTGGAAAGACGAAGAAAAAAGAATGCAGAGAGAAGCATGCTAGGTGCCGGGTGTCCTCCGCTGAAATTCCAGCTCGTTTGGGCTAGATTTCCAGCCATAAGGCCAGCCGGCCGGCCGGGAAGAGTTTTTTCTCGGCACCATCAAAACTAACTTATGCCAGGATTACTTTCTTCCAAACATTTCGATGGTGCCCTCTTACCATGTAAAAAAGTGAAGGTCATGCTCTCATTGTGATTGGTTATTCTCCAATGGAGTTGTCTGCCCTTTGGATAAAGTCCTCGCAGCCTCGTTCCATGGAATCCATCAGTTAAAAAGCCTTTTAGACTCCCAGCTCCGAGATTATATGAATAAGATATAGATATAAAATATTATCATCTGTAATTGAATAAAAAGAACGAACACTTCAACTTTTAAGTATAATAGATGGGCGAGGATCGAAAAGGATAGAAATTTGGTTAGCTTTGGGTTGATGGCTGTGCAACTTGGAGAGCTGGTTTTGTTTTTTCCACCATTAATGTCACCAAGGCCCAATGAGTTCAGGATTGTTTAAGGGGAAAGAATCTATAGTCCCCACCACTGTAAACAGAGATAGTACCATACTTATTGATAGGAGACAAACACCAAATTCTCCAGCTAACTACTCATCATCATCATCCCCATGAAACCCTACCATGTCTCGATCCCTCATTGGCCTCTCCCAATAACAATCAAACCTAAAGCCACACCACTCCCACACCTAACCAATCACATCTCACCACCTCTCCAAGCTATAAACACCTCTCACCTACCAAATTACTCTCACTCTCCATGAAAATTCATGCCTCATATTCACCATACCAATGGCACATCCTTGAAGGTCACATCCACCAATCAAATAATTCATAAAAACCGAGACCCCTTAGTTTTTCCAGATGGCAAGGTGTTACACGCTGATACCAATGTGGAGAAGGCATACTAGGTGTAGTAGATCCCTGTCAAAGCAGTTCATAGTTGTCCCATTCAAAAAGAAAGATGTACACAAAACCTAACACATCACACACAGAGCTTAGCAACAGTACTCACTCTTCAATTCTTTGGTCACACTGTCTGCAACCTTGTAGGGCCACCCCCTCACGAGCACAAGCAAGACCACCACCAGTAAGTACTTGCACCAGGTAAACTTACCTCCCCTCCATATGGTCCTCAAAGTTTAGAAGGTTAGTCATTTTAGCCTCTCAATCACAATTTCAAGCATCTTAAACCTCTTACTTGTAATTTTTTGTCACAATCCTCGCATGGAACCCCCTGAACACTTGAGACAACACATGGTAGCCATCTAGCTGTATTAAATTCCAAAAAGTGTCAACCTTTAACAATTCTCGGATGAAATCTCCTAGCCGTTCGGATTATTGATATTGCCCAAAATTGTGATTAGGGGTTAATATAGCTAAAATGAAAAATTTGAAGGATGATGCAATGTTACTACCATCTCCCCCCTCCCCCTTTCTCCAAATAGATGAATTGTTTATTCTTTCCTTCTCTTTGGGTTGCTTGTTTGTATGGCAGTGTTATTATTGTACTACTTGACATTCCTTACCTCATAGCCTTTCCTATGTACAAAAAAACAAAACCAGGCTTGGATAGGGAAAAGGGCAGAAAAAAACAGGAAAAGAAACAATAAAAATGGAGCTTGTGGTTGTGGTCCTGACTCTTTTTCAACTTTTATCCTTTACTTACTACTCTAATTCCCACCTCAAGCATATATCTTTCCTTTCTTTTTTGTCATTCTTTTCACCCTTTGGAACCTCACCTTTTGAACCCAAGTTTTCTTTTTTCTTTAATTTTTTTCTTCCAAAAAGAAATGGATGGTAAGGGGAAGCAAATTAGGATGGTGATGGGGAGGGAAGTAATGAAGAAGGATAGTGCTGATGACTCTTCAGATGATGAAGGGTATGAGCAAAACCAGATGGGGTTTATGGAAGATGAATTTTTCGAGAGTAACAAGAAAAAGAAAGTGGTAGTTACTGCTGCTGCTGCTGCTGGTGGAGGAAGGAGGGTGTCAAGTGGTGGTGGAGGAGGGATGAGGTGTTGTCAAGTAGAGAAGTGTACAGCTAATCTGACTGATGCAAAGCAATATCATAGGAGGCATAAGGTTTGTGGACATCATGCTAAGGCTCAGGTTGTGCTTGTAGCTGGAATTAGGCAGAGGTTTTGCCAGCAATGTAGCAGGTTAGAAATGAGTGCCCTTTTCTTTTTTTTTTTGTCATTGTTTTAGCTGAATATGTGGAAAAGTTTTGATCTTTGTGTCTAATTGTGGTCCATAATGTTGAAAAACTTTAGCTTACTGTTGTTTCATTAAATAATTGCAAAGTTTCAAGTGTCTTTTTTTCTCGCTTTACTTAAACTAAACAGTGTAGAAACAAAGATTCATATATGGGGTTGATCCCAACTTGGCTTCCAAGTAATTTGGATTTTAGGTTTCTTGTTTTGCCTTAATTGCTGCTTATATAACCTGAATTTGACGCCTTTAATAAGAAAGTCTCATGCTCATTTCTTACCATTTCCCTTTTTCGGAAAATCTGGGGTGACTAGCTGGGGTTGTCAAAGTTTACTGCTGTTGATCATCCGCTTTTCCCTGGTGTAGTTTGCTTCTGATAAGAGAAGATGCTATTTTTTGAATGATGTTGATGATAAATTCTCTTTACTTCTGTTTAATCCCCCCCCCCCCTTTTTTTTTTTTGAATTTTTTGATGTTTTGATAGAAGCTGATTTAGTAATTTACCGGAGGAGAACCTAAAAGGTATTGGACTTGACAACTTTTAATAATGAGATCTGCTTGATGCATGACACAAGTCGATGCTGGAAAAAAAAAATGAAGTGCAAAAGAGGCAATGCTAGGTTAAAACGGTTGTACAAATTTTGAAAAATGATTTCAGAACAGTTAGCTTTTGTTAGTCTAAGTAACATTTTTTATTAATTAAGGTTTTAGGATAATATTATTTATGTTAGTGGATCTGGACATATCTTAAGGTTGTGGTAAAGGCAAGAAGATAAAATTCAATGATTCGGCCAGATTTGACATTTTATTGCAGGATTCTAGTCTACTTCAAATGTCATGCCTTCTTCTTCTTGCAATTCAATGATTCCATAATCTTACTTTATCTTAGCATATTAAGCTGTGGATTGTATCACATCTGTCCTCTTTGTTCAATTTGGTATCGTTTCTTTAATAAAGATGGAATCCACTGGCTTTGCTGGATTTGTTTTTCTTTCTTTTCAAAACTAACACAGTCAACAAGGAAACATCAAATCAAATCAAAATCGAGGAAAAAAACTGGATAAATAACACATGCGGCAATCTCTTCTGAGCAACAAGTCTCGGTAGCTAGTGGCACTGTTACAGCAAAATAATTTTATTTGTTGTGACAATGTCACTGGCACGATTAGGGAAATTTTTTTTCTTGTTGTGCTAATTTGAAAAAAAAAAACCTCGTCTTTGCTGCCTCATTTTATAAAATTTTAAGCACTTCTCTTCCGTGTCCTTTGAAATTAATCAACACAGACACGCATGTTAAGTATCTTAATCAAACCACATACATACGCAGGAATAAGAACTTTATGATGTCTT
This sequence comes from Populus trichocarpa, assembly GCF_000002775.5. Taxonomy (NCBI): domain Eukaryota; kingdom Viridiplantae; phylum Streptophyta; class Magnoliopsida; order Malpighiales; family Salicaceae; genus Populus; species Populus trichocarpa. The sequence goes on along the minus strand of NC_037291.2, from coordinate 14,962,183 downwards.
TGGCCTTTCTGATGTCATAGATCATCAAGGAGTGCTAAAAACTGTGACAGTTTTGTATAGTCTGATTGAGGAGGATTGTGATGCAGATTCCATGAACTATCAGAATTTGATGAAACCAAAAGAAGCTGTCGCAGGCGGTTGGCCGGACACAATGAGAGGCGAAGGAAGAATGTTGTTGAATCTCACGTGGAAGGCTCAAGCCGCAAAGTAAATGGAACTCATGGCACTCAGTTGAAGGATATGGTATGTGGACAGGCTGATGAAAGGGGAAGAATTAAGATAACAATCCAAGAAAATGCGACTTACAAACATTTCCAGATAAGCTAAACCGATTGCTCTCTCTCTTCTGTCATCCTAGGGATGTAGTGATGCTGATACTCTTTCCCTTCTTCTTCTTCTTCTTCTTCTTCTTCTTCTTATTATTATTATTATTATGTACTTCTCCGGCTAAACAAATGCTAATGTCACATTGTGTGACAACCATGCATGGTGTCAGGGTTGCTAGCTGTGGCACTAGGCATATGCTACCAGTGTGGCTTAGCTACTTAACTTAACCCAACTTATTCTAATAGTTTCAGGGTATTGTTGCAGGCACTGACTTGACTTGTATTGAGTGTTTTGCTTCAATCAATATATTATCAGTTATCACATGGGGTTTCTAGGGCTACTAATCATACTGAAAAGACTGCGATAGAGTTGCCATGACGGCCTGAGTTCTAGTCAATCGGCATATCTTTCTTGGGATATGATCCAGCTTGTTTCATGTGTTATTTAGCTCCATACAAGGTCAATTTGCGATCAACTTGCTGTTTTTGGTTCTCTGCATGGATATACACCTAACATGTTTTCATGATAGAAAAAAAAATAAATTTCAGAGACAGATTTAAAATTAACAATTTTGAAATGAATTTTCATGCTTTCAAGATAATAATAATAAAAAAACAAGTCGCTTCCGTTCTATCGAACTCCACCTTTACCTTCTAAAACTATAACTAAACAATATCTAAATAATTAATGATTGGATCTTGACAATCATTTTACTCTTACCAAATAGGGAAATCCCTCCATATTTAAAACTTACATTGAACACTCATCAGTGTCCATAGCATTGCATGAGTTGAGATACATCGAATTGAACGAACATATGCTCGTCGGGCAAGATGGCAGCTCCAGCTCTTGATATCAGAGTTGAGAAAGGTAAGCTGTCTTCGTCAACAAAAGGCAGCTGCGCGGTGACATGCGCCGTCTCTGATCTATTCTTAGCCACCAGTACTGATAGAGTCACTGCGATAATAATCAACATGGGATGCTTCGCATTCTAGTTAAAGCATATCTTTGCCAACATGGGACTCTGTCGAAGGGCGATTTCTTTGTCTTCAACTGACAAATATACAAATAAATAATCATTTGGGACCCTAAAAAAAGGCAAAAAGGTGTCTGATGCCCTAAGTCAGGCCCAGTTCAAGTTGGGCATTAATGGTCAAGAAATCCAATCATATTCCAACTTGTTGAATTCGTTCTCCAGCTGTTCTAGTTCAGAGATGCAAATGGATTTAATAGGTCAGGGCAAGTGGGATCGTTGACCTAACTTTCATGCCCAGAAAGAGTTTCCAACATGACAGATCCACAATCCCTCACCTACTAGGTGTTAGTATCGGAGTTTGCTAACTCCTCTATCATTTCGAGCATGACTTTAATTAAGCATACTTATAATTACAAATGAGTTTGGCTTTGCGGTTGGTTCGCTGACCGAGTTCGGTTTTCTTAACCGTATTGAAAGTTAAAACCCGATTGAATTTGAATGATTTTGTAAGTTGAGTCATGACTTGATTCACATCGTCAAACTCGGACGAGATTCAATCAAATTAATTCTAATATTTTTTTAATTTTTTTTAAAAAATAGTTCAAAATAATATTGTTTGAATTTTTATTAAAAAATTAAAATAATATCATTTTATGATAAATTCAAGTTGATCTACTTATATATAAATTAATTTAACAAACCTATGAGTTTGACCGGTGAAGTTCATTTAGTTAAGCTCAGAATTAACTTTGAAATTAATCAATAAATTATTTATCTTTTATTTCTTTTTCTTTAAATCAATGAAATATCTTAAAAAACCATTCCTCCAAGTTTTGAAACCACATACTGTAATAGATGCTTAGCTCAAACGTTTTCTTAGAATCATAAATATTTATTTTATTTTATTTTGATTAACTAGTGAAATAATTCATTTTTTAATTGGTATGAAAATACTATTTAGCTTCAAAACGAATAATAACATTTTAGATTAAAATTAATTAAGAATTACTTAATCAACCGACTTATTTTGCCAAAAACCAATTTAAATATTAAAGAAAATAATGAGGGAAAAAAAAAAAGAAATAAAGAAAAAGGAGTGAGAAAAAGGGCAAGAGTGAAGAGACAGAAGGCCGCCCACCAAGGCAACAGGTGCTTGCCTGCTTCTCTCGGTGGCCGTAACATCCATTCCTCGCACCTCCTTTCCCTATTTTGACACTACCCATAACGCAAATTCATCAATAATAATAATAATAAATAATAAATCCATAAATTGTTGGCTCATTTACTGAATAAACAAAAAAACAAAAAAAAATCATTTTAAAATTAATATAGAGATAAATATTTTAATTTATTTCTATTCATTTTTTTTTATCTTGTACGTAACAAAGCACACAACCTAAAAAAATATAATTATTTAGTAAAATATTAAAATATGTTCTTTTAATTAGGAAAGAATAATAAAAAAAACTTGATTAAAAAATTATTATAAAATGTTTAAAGGAAAAGGAAAAGTATAAAAACAAAGGGAAAAAATAGAAAAACAAAAAAAAGGCAACAAAGCTCTCACTCTCCCATCTTCTTCTTCGTTTCTCTTTCTTAACAACATCATCATACACACAAGCAGCAGCAGACACACCAAAAATATATGTATGTATATTTGACGGCACAGCAAAATCTCATATTTACAGAGCGACACACAAGAGAAGCATCCATCAATGCCTGCCCACGCCTCGGCTTCTTCACCGGACAACATTAATCCCGACAATGAACAACAACAAGGTGAAGAGCAAGAGCAAGAGCAAGAGCAAGAACATCATCATCAACAGCAACGACAAGACTTGTCTGAGCTATCTCCTCCTCTACAAAACGGGCATCCAACTGACCAGGAACAGCAGCACCATCAAAATGGTCAGCATCAAGAACTAGAAGAGGAGGAGGAGGAAGTAGACAAGAAAGAAGAAGCAGAAGTTCAAGAAGAAGAAGAAGAAGATTATGAAGTAAAGGAAGAGGAAGGAGAAGAGGAAGGGGGAGGAGGAGGAGGCGGAGGAGAAGGGAAAGAAGGTATTTCCTTCTTCTTGTGTTTTTATGTGTGTGTAAATGTTTCTTGACGTGTAATGTAAAATAATTGATTAATTGAAGCTGTTTTTCTTATTCTTTTACTCAGAATCTGATGGAACCCAGTCGTCTTCTTCTTCCAGTTCTGAAAATGAGGAAAAGCCCGAGTATGCTTTCATTCTTACACATTTCTTCTTCTTTTTTTCCCTGGAATTTAGTCAAGTGCATATTTTGGTTGTGTTTCTTATCTGAGTTTTTAAGATTTTTGGGTTTGATTTGGTTCCTGATGGGGTTTTAATTACGAGGGGATTCGTTTTCTTGTTATGGAGGTTGGTGGGATTTTTTTGGAGTAGTAGTTTTGTTATGATTGAATGCGTAAGAGGTTGGTGCATGTTCTCGATCTGTTTCTTGGTGGGGTTGAAGCTAAATGTTGAATTTTTTACAGAGAATTTGCACCAATTTGCTAACGTTGGAAGTATTGCTGGTTTACTAGTGTCTTTTAGTAGTACTGATTGGTGGTTCCTAAATTGATGACTGAACGATGAGAAATGCAGCCACCCTTACATTTTTCAAGTAGGGGTCGAGTTTAACTCAATTGTACTGATCAGCCCTTTGAAGATGTCTTTGATCTTAGTGAAGCTTCTCTGTTTTGGAGTGTTTCTGGCATGAATTTGCATATGTGATCAGTGTGTATCATGCTGCACAGTATTGGAAGTTTTTAGTAATGGAGCCTTGTATGTGTGGCTCGGTTATGAAGATCAAAGCGATCAACCTCTAGCTGGTTATCCTCCATGGGTAGTTTGACTACGAGGGAAGTTGACAATGTGATTAAGAATGTGGATTTCCGCTTCTAGGAACTAGGGGTCTTAAGCATAATAGAAGGTGAAGGAGATGAAGTTCCACTGCTAAGAACCACCCAAGAAGACTGTGAAAGCTAGTATGCTGACAGCAATGTGCATCATGTAGTACTCCACTGTCATGGGGAATTTTTACCACAAATTTTCATTCTTTCTTTGGCTTTACGTATCCATACTCACCCACCTGCAAAGACATACATATTTTTTTATGTGCATGTGCACATTTACCGCATATCTCTATATGAACTACAAAGTCCATTTCTTTTCAATGTTATTTTAGTCTCTATGAAAAGATTTGAAAGAGGTACTTATATTCTTCCTGGAAACAAATTACGTATGCTCTATTCCAACACCTAGCTTATGTTTGTATTCTACTGTACCAGTATATATCAGCGAGTAGGTTTAAATGGCCACTCACATTTTGTTTCATTTGCAGATTTGTCTTTGTGGAACTGCTGGACATTCGTAAAGATGTGCAGTGTCCAATATGTTTAGGTACTGAGCCTGCAATTTTCTTCTGTTCTCCTTTTTTGCTAAACATGTGTCAGAATTTCATCAATAGTTCTGTTTGCTAGATGTGATCTAAATAGTTGGAAACTTATGTTAGGTAGAGGCATATTTTTTCTTAAATAGAGAACTCCTTGGGAACCTATGGCCATGTATTTGACATGATGCGTCTGACTTGTAAAATTTAGCTTTACTGAACTGTGATTAACAGTTCAGTGTTCAAAGGCAAGCATGGTAACACAAGGAAGAGGAAGAAATGCTTATATCCCTTGCTCAGTGTTCAAAGCGAGAAGTTGGTTGGTTCTATGGCGTACTGTCATGAAAACCATCAGGTTTTGTTATGTATGAAATTCTCAAATGCAATGCAATCTATTATTCCTTCAGTTTTCATCCAAGGATCCAAGAATGCTCAGTTCATCCCAGTGTATGTAATTCAAGTGATGTTTGGACCAGATCGTGTTTAGTAAATTGCATGTGAGATGCCTGCCATCCGGATCTTTAGATGATGACCATTTGTTAATTGACCAATCTCTTTTGTGGTCAGCTTGGAGATTGATCTGTTGAGGGTTGCTGGATTTCCTTAACTTTTACAAAGTTTCCAATTAACTTATTATACCCGTTCCATACTTCATTTTCACTTTGTTTGAGATTGAAGAATGAACATGAATCTTTAACACTGGACTTTGTGCTTTCGTTTCCATCGGCACTTCTGCAGTAATACTATTTCTTCATTTGACGAGCTATCTGCAATGTATGTCAGCACGTTAGCTTGCTCAGGAGTTTGATTAATCTCCAATACCTGCATTTATTGCACCTACAAGTTGCCTTGTTATCCATGTTGGCGGAACATTTAGTAAATTATTCTTGCCTTGTGGCTGAACAGGGATCATAAAGAAAACACGAACTGTAATGGAATGCCTGCACCGTTTTTGCAGGGAATGCATTGATAAATCAATGCGAATGGGGTATGTAACAACTGAAACTCTTCTTTTTATCTGTGTTTTTGTAATCTGACATCCTAATCCATTTATCATGCCATTGTTTGGGATAAACTTGTGATAATTCCATATACTGTGTACCACTAACATTTTTTTACTGAATTGGTAATATATTGCAGGAACAATGAATGCCCTGCTTGCCGCACACATTGTGCAAGTCGGCGATCCTTGAGAGATGATCCAAACTATGATGCCCTAATTGCAGCCTTATATCCAGACATTGATAAGTATGAGGAAGAGGTATAAGTGACTTGGCTCGTCTACTTTCTTGTCAAATGCGTTCGAAAGTATTTCATTCAATCAAGCAACTACTTTGCTAGTTTGTTTGTTTTTTATTTTTTTTTAAAGCAACTGGTTTGCTGAGTGAGTATTTGGTCTCAGGAATTGGCTTTTCATGAAGAGGAAAGGACTCGGAACAAGCAGGTGTGTTGATTTATGTTTTATTCCCTCGTCTGCATGCATATGCAATAACCTTCATTTTCATTTCACTGGGAATTAAATTTAAGAAAAGCAGTGATTGAGATAACTGTGATGATGTTGCTTTGTTGAGCCCTTGATTGTCATGCTTGGAAAGAAGCATACATCATGGGAATTTCACCTGACAGTCCATATTGATTTATTTCACTAATTCAAATTCTGAGTTGATGGTCCGTGAGATGACAATCTTGGAGATCGTTGCTCTTTGTGTGGAGAGTTTCGATTCCTTAATGCAGAAGAATACTGGTTCTTTAAAATGGACACTTCTGGCATACTCACTTTGTTCATCGCGCCTCTAATTTTACATGCCTTTTTTCTTTCAAGGATCGTAATATGTAGAATTATTCAAGCCACTGTTGTTTTATGTTAGAGCCATTGCCTAAACTCAACATGTTCTCCCTGTTTCTGGTGTGTTGTTTCCCTTCTGTTTTGAACAGATTCAAGCTTCAATCGCTCAAATAATTCAAAGACAGTCAGAAGCACTGGTTAAGAGACGCACGCTGGGTAAAGAATCAACTTTCATGACACGATCACAGAGAACACATCGGCCTATTTCAAGGAGGCGACGGAACAGTCGAGGCAGTGATTTTCAAGGATATGAAGACATTGAGGATGAAAATGATGACAATATAGGCAAGGACTCGTCTTCCACTGATGACCGCTCTACAGAAGTTAGGCAGAGGAGGCGCAAGAGACAGCGGACCTCCCAGCCCTCTTCTTCAGCTGTGAATTCAGAGGGTGGATGTGCTGAAAACGATTTAGATTCAAATAGAGAAAACAGGGGATTATCTCCAGGGCTTGTGTGGAACACAGAAATGCTTGCTTGGGGCAGGGGCGGTACTCGGAGTCATACAAGACATGGTAATCCTAGTGGTTGCAACAATAAGAATTCACGAAATACTCGCTTATCCAAGCTGGTAGAATATCTCAGGAGCTTAGATGAGAAAAATGATGAGGTATGCTAGGATACTGTTAACTCTTATTGATTTCTGTTGAGATCACCTTATTTGCAATGTGAAACATCATGCATGAGTTCATAATTGATGTTGGACAAATTTGATTTATTTGTCTACTTGGGCTACCATGTTAGGCTAGAGTTTAGAAAATTGGGATTTTCATGATGGACTTCATCGATGAACAAATCTGGGGTTTCTAGTTCTAAGGATGTGCAAATACGTATTATTGATAAAGGGAGGTCTGACTTGAAGCTTTGGCTGCCAGAATTCACAGGGATTTAGGGTTTTGAAAAACTTGATTGAATGTTTCAACTTTAAGAGAAGGGTAAGGTAAATATATAGGTGTTCAGAAGATTTGGTAGTGTAACGATGGGAAGGGTTTGGAATGAATGAAATTTTAATGTCAAGTAGCTATGAAAAGCAATATGATGTACTGTAGCAACAGGAGGAGTTCGATGTTTTGAACTAGGTATTATCAATAGGAGGTTAACTAACATAGATCCAAAGAGAATAACTCCTTACAAAGTGCCCTAAATGTATGTGGTAGTTGCAAAGCTGCAGATCTGTCACTGCTTACAAGATAGTCTATAACTCAAAAGAACAACAACTAAAAACCGATCAAAATGTTAATTGACAAGGACATGAAATTACACAGCAACAATTGCTTTTCCAGTGGACAAAGTTGTATAAATTCTTAAAAATGTCAATAATAATTTCAATATCTGATTGAATTAAGTACTTGTTTTTGTAGTTTCTAGCTTTCATCTACCACTGAATTATCTAGTTAGTGTCTCAAACCCCTTGAGCCCCTTTTGCCATTTCTTCCCATGTATTTGTGCATCCTGTGTAACTTAATCATATTATGTGTTTGCAGTTGGATATTCATCTCAAGCTTATTACTTTGGACAAACACAGTGCACCAACTTTAAAGCAGCCCTACCTTTGCTGCCGGCCCAGTTTGTCAATCAAACACCTATGTGAAGTGAGATTTCTCTCTCACCACCTTAATTCCTTAAATGATTTTTTCTTGAGAAGCAGGATTGAAGTTATTATTCCGCAATACTTGGTTTATTTTTCTTGATAGAACACTAGAATTATAACCCTTGAACTGAGGAAAATCAATCAATCAAGACAGACATTGCTTTTGGCAACAGTGGCTAGCAAGCCTCATTTAGTCCTATTCTACTCTATGTATCGGTGGAACCTAGTGAAACTTCTAAAACTAGCCAAATTTGACCATGATTCTAACCTGCTATTCTGAATGGCTTATGCTAAGCCCAATTAACGTGCATTTCTGAAAAAGTTTTAAGAGTGCCTTGATGCATAAGCATGTCTCAAAGCATGATGCTTCATATTCCAGCATTCATGGTTTTTACAATGCTGGGGAAGTTTCTACGCCAGCACGATGTATGGCCCCGCTTTTTCCTTGGCCAATATTGATTTATAATCCTGAAATGATGTTGGTAAGCCTTGTGTTTGTGCTTAATGTTTTTGCTAAATGGCATCAACAACATGTGGTCTGACCCGAACTGTGACGCGGCTCTCCTTGTTTTTTTACGCCTCAATTTCTTTACGAGGCTCATCTTGACAATATATACACTCTGTATGCAGTATGTTGCTCACCAAACAACTTTGCAAGCTGAAGAAGTTGAAATATTGTTAGTGAAGGGGAAGCACCAGTCCGATGAAAATTTGCCCACCAAGCATCCTCAGATCCCTATGGATGAGCTGCAAATTTTGAAAGGACAAGAAACAGTGGCAGGCCTTAAAGCAAGCTGCTCTTCCAGCAGAGATCATTTGGTGAGCGTGATTCTTGCTGGATGGCAATCTTCTACTCATGGCAGTGACTGATTTTGCTCGATCATGTGTACAAAATTACTCTGCTCATCTCCTGGCTCTTTGGTTTTGCAGATACTAGCTTATCGGCAGAAGGAGATAATCAAAAGTTGATATTTCGGCTTCAATGGAAGAGAAAGAAAAGGCTTCCATCTCATTTATATTTTTTCAACTGTTAGATTAGTCTTTTAATTTTAATTTATTACCGCTGCTTCCTTTTCTCGGAACCCAAAGCTCGATTCCTTTTCTCGGAACCCAAAGCTCGATCATGTGTATACGAATTTTATGTTAGATTGTGATATATACGAAAAAAGTTGCTTTTATTGTTAGCAAAGGTTCATTTCATTCATTTCCGGCAGCAGCAGAAAGGGCCCTTCACAAGTTCTTTGGAGTAGACAGTAAAATCATAGTTGTCAAATCCCAGATCAGGTTTGACCCGGTGAAGAATCCGAGTCACTACCTAATCAAGTCTTTTTAAATAAAAAAAAAACTTTAGTAAACACTAAACACGCTCTCTTGGATCTCACTCGAATTTAACTAAGTTTGACCTAGTAGAAAACTCAACTAAGATCTGGGGGATTAACATTGTCATTAGGATTTAAGATTCAAAGCAATTTGGTCTGGGGGACTTCAAAAGTTTTTCCTTGCAAAACGAGGGAAAGGAGAGCTCTCTTGGGGATCTCACATATATTTTTACTTCCGTTTACGATCGTTGATAGAAGTAATCCCCCTGTAGAAGATCAAAGGACTAAGGGTGGTCTTATATCGTATCATTTACTCTATTTTATACCAAAAAAATTTCCGAGTACAAGACGTCCGAGTACAAGACATAGTAATTTCCGTTATCATTAGTTTTGCTTACATTCTAGAATTGATGTTACAACAAATGATGATGATCTAAGGGTTTTGTACATATGATTAGCAGTACAATAATACTGAAAAGAATGATCACTACTAAAATCAAAATGAATGGTTCAAGAGTTCTTGAACAGCTGCTCTCTGCTCTACACAGGAAAACAAATCACCTCATGCCAGAAGCAGTGGCAGAAGAAGCTGCATTCACCATCATCTTCCTCCTTTCTCTTCTTTGGAGCACCCGTAGATTTGGTGACCTTGCATTTGTAGTTTCCTTGGACGATCTACATGATGAAATAAATCACTTGATCAATCAAGGGTGTTTTGGTAAAATAATTGAGAACTGCACAACTGGGGTGTGGTCAAATATTTCTTACTTCTCGGGGAAGAATGGCCGGTTAAAATTTGGAACCGGCCGGGCATGGGGAACCATTGTCCTTCTAAGCTGTTTCAATGCCTTTTCTTCTTCCATCTGCAAAACATTAAGCAATAAGCAAGCTGGTAATTTATGGCAAGAGAATGCGAGAATGCAACAATAGACATGCGTAGCACACATACCATCCTGGCAGTTTCACTCCCTTCTCTATATCTCTTATACAGCATTTCTTTCTCCTTCACCTGAAAAAACACAAAAAGAAAAAGAAAAATGGAGCTTTCTTGTTAACACCCCCAATTGAGATGAGACATGCCACCCATGAAGCTTTCTTGTTAACACCCCCAATGAGATGAAATTACCACATCCGTGCTTGATTGCCTAATTTAAATAAATGTGGTTCTACTCACCTTTTGATCAAATTCTGCCCTGTCCACAGCCCTATGATCTGCATTGAGATTGAATTGCTGAACCTGTGTAAGTGGTTTTCGCACTTTCTCTGGTAGAGGAATTGGATCCCTGCATAAGATACATCAATGGGAAAGAATGATTGACTTGTACATCAATGGGAAAGAATGATTGACTTGTACACATCAATAAGCATTGGAAAGTTTTGAGTTCTTCCGCATTGCATACTCTTTAAGTACGGGCTGTGCTCTGAATATCCTCATCTGGGCTTCTTCCTTTTCCTTTCTCTCTCTTTCTTGCATTTCCCTCTGCATTTCCTCCTCATGCCTTACTAGACTCTCTAATTGGAAAGGTTCTGCTTTTGTGCATGGTTTGGGCTCTGGTCTTGGTGGAATCTGAATGAAGTGATGATTATCAGTCATAGCACCATTATTTTCAGCCTAAAAGCTTGTGATGCATAATAATGAGATACATATTGTTGAATATCTTACCACAGGATAATCAGTGGTATAAGGATAGGGATTGGCCCTATGAAATCTTGCTCTTTCCTCTTCCATCTGCTTCTGCATAAGTTCCATCACAAATTTCCTCTCTTTTTCGGCCCCTCTTTCCTGGAGATAGAGGAACAAGCAAAAAATGAATGAACAAAAACAAAAGATAACCTGATTTTGCTCCATTAACTAAGGAATGAATGGACATACCTCTGTGTGGAGGTGGAATGGATTTGGCAGTGTGTTTCTTGGAATGGGATTTTCATTGGTAGGTTCTGACCTCAGTGAGAGCTGAGAAGAAGACCACAGCACGATGAGATGCAGGTATTACTTTTATTCATATGCTACACAATTAGATATAGGATTAAAAAATGTATATGATGACTAATATACTACCTTTTCAAACATATCAACAACAGAAGAAGCCGGTGGAATCCTCTCATTTGTGGCAAAATGAAATTCTTGAGGGATCGTAACTTGCTTCTTCACATGACAGAAAATCCCCATCTCTCCCTTACTTTCAAATATCTACACGAGATAATATTAATGTCAATTTCTTTTCCAAACTAAGATTTAAGTGGCCTGCTTATGTTCAATGACTTCATTTACCTTTCTATTCAAAGGCCTTGCCTTAAATTTAGGGATCTTTTCAAGCTCTTCTTTCTCTAGTTCTAAAGAACTTTTCACCATTGCTGGACGGGCCCTTAAAGATGTATGAAGAACAGGGGTTTTGGGCTCTGTGAGATGATGAGGTTTCCACTGATTACTCTGTTATAGAAAGTAACAAAGGAACAATAGTGAGTAAATCTGAACTAGCGCTGCTAGGACAAAGAAGGGCCATGAATGAGGATGCCAGAACCTGACAAGACACTTCCGTTGAAGCCACTGAAGCTGATTCTGCATTCTGATTTGCCCTCGCTGCTGTCACAAAATGAAACTCCTACAGAAATAAGAAATATTAGCCTACAATTGTCATCATCTTGAATAAATTTTTATTTATCATTATTTCTTACAGCTTACCTGGAACTCAGGTCGGTGTGGTGTGCTTCTTGGTAATGCTGGTAATGTTGGAGCTTCCAGAATCTATGTTCAATGAAAAAAAAAATCAAGCACACATTGAAGTTAAACAAGAGCAGTGCTAGTTGTTGGATCTGATAGGATGGAAGATGTCATAAATTGCAAAACAAGCTGGAAATACCTTCTTGTTCAGTGGTCTGGCTTTGAACTTGGGAATTTTGGCCATCATCTCTTCTTCAATCTCTGCAGTGCTTTTTATTTTGACTGAGCGAACACGCTGAGCTGTTTCAAATTCAGGCTCCTTAGGCCTTGTCAGTGTGAGTTTAGGATTCCTCTGGATAACAGAAGCAGGACCATCCTGAACATTAAATGAGAGAAATTTGTAAGAAAAACAACAACAGATGCAGGCAATACAAGAACTTGGAGCAACCGAGTTCAATAAAGCACGAGTGAAATGGACTTCTGTTATTACATGTGGCAATGACAATTCTCTAGTATTTGATTGGAACTTCTTCATCATTTCTGCCATTGAAACAAATGGAGCTGGAGCTGCTTGTTCCCGAACATAAACCTTTTTAAACAAAACAAGTGTTCAACGTGTCAATAACTAACAATGTCAAAAAAATTGAATACATTTTGGAGATTTGACAAAAGTAGCATACCTTTCTATCCACTTTCTGCATTTTATTTGGAACAGATGAACAAAAGTTAGAATTGCCACTGCTAAGACCCAGTTTGGACTTGTGCATCAATGGTTGTGGGGGCTTCGCATTAACAATCTGAAATCATAAAAAAGGAAAGTCTGTTCAAGTAAACGTATCATCAGAAGACTATGGTTCAATGAGAAGAACATGGCAATAGTAACCAATCACCTGTCTGGACCTCCCCCCATCCAGCTTCTGTTTCTTAATTGCTTGGTTCTCTTGGGCTAAATTGGCAGTCCCGGCAACATTTTTCACATTAGGATCTCTACAATAAAAGCATGTCAGAATGCCTTATTAATATGGTACCAAACACATACTTTAATACAGAAATTAACAAGAAAGTCTACTGACTTTTTGACACTTGTTGGTTTGATTCCCTTAACTCGTGAAGACTGTGATTGACCCTTTGGCTTCACCGACGATGGATTCTTAACCAAACTAGCTATATGTCTAGCTGATTGATTCTTCTTGGAATCAGTCAATATGCCTCTGTTCCGAGAAGACATTGGTTGCTTAGGGGTGCAGTAAGCATCATTTTTACTGCTCTTACCATCAGTGTTCTCGATTTGCAGAGAAGAAGTGCATCTGATAGAAAAACGGAAGTCAGCAGAAAGGGATGCAACAGAGACACATAAAAATGATATTAAGCTATCAAAACAACACCATAAACTATCTTCTTCACAAGCACTCATTGTTTTTTTTTTCTTTAGCCATTTTAGTGTTGAAAAAAATGACAAAGGGAATAGTAACAAAAGAGCACAGTACCTTCCATTACTTTCAGCACATGCAAACCCCACCTTCTTCTCTTTTTCACAAGTAACATCACCAGCAGAAATCTGAAATATGCACCACTTCATGAGACCAAAAGGGACCAGAACTTTTTTTAAACAAAAATTTGCAGCAACCACTCACCACATTGATAAGGTTAGCATTGTTTTCCTCATTAGAACTAGTTTCTTCCTTCCTCATTTCAGAGGATGCCGCTGGTTCCGGTAGTGGCATGACCTCTGATTGAGAGTTGCTGTCTGATGAAGAGTCAGTTGGTTTTGAATCAGATGATTCTGCGACCTGCAATTCAATTTCAATGGGCTAAATTGACAATAGCAAATAAATCAATAAAATGAATAGAAATGATATAAAGGAAAATAATAAAATCAATAATTACCTTATGCAATTGGTCTGCTTGACTAAAATCACATAAGGTCTCTACCTTAAATGATCTACCAGTCTTTATTCTAGGCATAAAAGCTGCAACAAATCAAATCAAATCAAACAAAAACAGAAAAAGAATCAATCAACCACTAAACTCTTTAATCTTTAACAACAACAGTAGCATCAACACATACAATTCTCAATTTAGTCCCCTAATTTCATTATTAATTAATTAATTATCTCTCTCAATTCTAAAACAACTCTCAACTTCCTAATCTAAAACCCTAAAAACTCATGATCAAGCTTCTCTCCCTCTCTAAATATACCCAATTTCTTAATCTCTCACCTCGAAATTCCAAATCAAAACCAATTAAAACACAAACACAACCCTAAAAATCACAAACAAAAAAAAATCCCTAAAACAGACCACCATCAAGACTCTCTCTCTACCTTCCTTAATTTCTCGACTCCCCTCCCAAAATCCAAAATCAGATTCGAAAAAACCCTAATTTAACCGTAGAGTCGCAACAAAACCCTCCTGATTTCATCAAATCAAACGAAAACTCAACCCTAATTACACACAAATGTTCATTAACTTAAAAATAATCCGTTCCCCAGTTTCTCAACTGTAAAACAAAAACAAAGAAGAGAAGAAATAAAAAGAATCATCAACCAAGAGAAAGAGAGACATACGAGAAGGAGCATAGGCCGCTGTAACATCGAACCAAAGCTCAGCGTTTCTAGAATCTTCATCCGATTCTCCTTTCACAAAATCATAAAACTTCGGAGCCGAAAACTCATACATCTCGTCTACTAACATCAACGTCGTCGTATTCTCTTTCAACGATGTCGTCGCATTAGCAGTCAACGACGTCGTCGTCGTATTCTCTTTCAACGATGTCGTCGCATTAGCAGTCAACGACGTCGTCGTCGTAGCAGTGGTAGCGGTCGAAGAATCGTCACTCTCTGCTGCCATTTTTCTTAACAGAGAAATCTCTTCCGTTATTTCTTGAGAGAGAGATTGGGAAATTAGGGATTTTTTTTTGGAGGAAGAAGAGAAGAGAGAGTGAAGAGAAATGAAAGAGAGAGAGAGTGTATAAAATCAACGCTGTGAGTGTTAACGGTCGGATATTTTTGAATTTGGGAACTTGGCTAATGAGGAGGATGGTAGAGGTGTGGCTCTTCGCTTTGTTGTTTTTCTAACGGCTATATTTCTGGTCTGGACGAGTTGTAACGGTATCGTTTTTATGGGTTGATTAATTATTTCCTTTTGTGTCTAATTTTGGATGATTTATCCGCCCTCGACGATTTGTTTCAACGGTGTCGTTTAAAACTTTTAATTTTACACTTGCATTGATTTTAGAGTATGAAGAGTATTAGACATTAAAATAAAATATTGATAAAGAAAGAATGTATTGATTTTATTTTTTTGTTTTTATATTATTGATTTTATTTGTAATTATTTGAAAATACTTCTAAAAGAAAGTATTTGAGATGGAAAAAATTATCAGTCTGCTTCTTTAATTACCAATTAATTGTGATTAATTAAATTTATTGTATTTTCAATTATATTATGTATTAAAATATATTTTTTTAGATATTACATCTTTTAAAATTGATATAATTGGTATAGTATCAAGGATTTAAATAAAAAAGAAAGAATTTGAACAAAGACACACATGTTCAAAGTGGACTAATTTTTAATTCCTCCATCCATTTGTTTATTTATTGAAGTTTGATGTAAATATGATATAAATCTAATAGATACTGATCTAATGCAATCTAAATGAATAAATAATTTTTATTTGATGAGTAATAAGTAAGATATGAATATTGTTAAATTCAATTTGAAACTTGTCTGAACTAAATTCAAAATATATATATTTATATTATATTGATATATTTATAAAACATTTAGATTTTTTAATACAATATATATATATATATATATATATATATATTAACTATTTTATTTTTTATTGAATAATAAATAATAGTTATATAATGGATATCCATATGAATACCTGAAATTCAATAGATAGCTAATGAATATCTAAATGTTTTTATCTAATAAATAATAAATAAAATATAAATATATATAAAAAAAATTCAATCCATGAATATCTGTATATCATCCTTACACGTAGAGTTATGTAAGATTTAGAAAAGTTGAAATCTCTGAAATAAATAAGTATTTAAATAATATTAAATTCGAAATCTTGAAGTATTAGATATGTCCAAATTTTCATATTCTAATAACTACATTAATTGAATAATTTTCAATATTAAAGGGGAGTTTTATTTTTTTATTTTTAGTAACAAAAATAGAAAATAAATCAATGTTATTAAGCTCACTTGATTTGACAAGTCAACTAGGTGATTTATTGATTTGGCTTGAATCAGATTTAAAACTAAATTAAATGGGAGTCGACTTAATTAAACCATATTAATATTATGTAGTTTACTAAGTTAAAATTTGACTTGAATTTTACTTAAAATGAGGTTGTTTTATTTTAAAAAAAATTAAAATAATATTATTTTAAATTGAGATGAATTAATCTAAACTAACTTTCCTCGGTTTAATAACTTTGCTTTTCTGCAAACAAAGATAGTAGAATTATTGACAAAAGAGTTGAAGAAATGATAATGCTCGAGAATTATTACAATCTGATCTGCTCAGAGATTCCTATATATACACATGAAATGTAAGAACTATGTTTACGGCTAGGATGCAAACCCTTCCTGCCATGTCATTGATCCTGGTACAATGCTATCCTCCATCACTACTATCATGAATCTCAACACCTCCTCCTTGATGGAAAAGGAAATGCTCGTGACACATTTATTCTTGTACACTGTCAAGCTGTCTGAAACTATGGGACCTTAATTTCTGCTGATTGTTAGGATGAAGTAACAATATTCTTCATGCCCTGAGGCCTGAATGCTGTGTGGTATTCCTAGAATTCAAAGACATATAGCTAGACAGAATCGTGCTGCTCAAAGAATTTGTCAGTTCTTTGATAATTTTGGCATTTCGGGGGCGTGGATGATCGATCCTTCTTTCCAGAATCAATGATCTTCTAAACATTTGCTAAGAACATAATAGCTTCCTGAATTATGTCAGAATGAGTTGCTCCAAGTAAAATTCTCTTTTACCATTGTAACATAATGTTAGCAGGTAACTATGCAGAGTTTATGGACACTCCGTAGAGTTGAATACCAACTTATCATAACCGCGGGAAACCTAGTAGATGCATTTATGGATAAAATGAATAAGTTTAAGTATAAGAGAGCTGCAGATGAGCTAGCCAAACAGACTTGTCTGACAACAAAAACTGTAATTTTTCATGCTCAAAATTCGTTAAGGGGTTCTACTGACCCATTTCTATAACCAACCAAGATCAGGAAGGCTCTCGAATCAGACCTCCAAGGATGCTGCATTTTTATTTTTTCAGTTTTTGTATTTAATTTTGGATCATGGCATTTATTTTTCTTATCTGCTCAAGATTTTCTTGTCCTTTTTGGATTAGGTTGGTGAGAGATCTATTTAGACTGTATTCTTTTTTTGTTCTTTTTGTTTTTGCGATAGTCATTTGTAAAATAATTATATTAAGAAATAACGGTGCAACACTAGGGTTCTAGTTTGGCCCTTTTCGTGATTTTCTGTCTTGTTGTTTTCTTTCAACCCTAGTCTAGTTGGTTCAGGCAGTGTCAGTAATAACTTACTGGTAATTCATGACTTGGTATAATCTTCTGATTTCTTGTTTTTGTAATCAAGGCTAATTATTGCTACCGTTCTGCTATGGTTATGGCAAGAATGCGATACGTTCTGAACTTTGAAAGAGTTAAGAAATTCAAATAAATTTGAACATCTTCATGAATTTAATGACTCGTTACTGCTCCATGAGGGCTAATAAACAATCTGCACAGTAGATATGGTATCAGTAAATGCAAAGGTCTTCTACAGGTTGAGATTTTGTGCAGCTCAAACAAAGAAGACATAGAATTATGGCACAAAAGCTATAGTCCTCCATGTTATTGAATCAAGAGGGTGGCATGTGCTGAGGTCCCTAGCTAGGCCATTTATGAGTTTTATTCCTCTTAGACTTACGAAGTTGAGAAGAAGGAAATACATGGTATTCTGACAAAATTAATGAGGGACATGCAAGATTCATGAAAAGCTTCAAAGTTATGTCCAAACATAAAAACCTTATTTAATGCATAGTAAAAGACCCCAAGTATTGAAAACTAGTCATGTCAAATGCATGCATGAGGTATCTAGAGCAGATTTAGTGAATTCTAACCAGCAAGAATAGCTCATGATACCTGCATGGCAATGAAGCCAGCTAAAACTCCTATTGGATTTGGTGATATAAAGTGGCCTCAATCTCTCTGGCATTTCCAACTGCTAACAATATCAGTTAACTCCTGCACGAACCAGCAATGCGGCGCTTCGTTGGGCACTTCTTACTACTTGTTCTCCTGGTTTCTGGACTAGATATATATTGCTCATTCGGACTGTGAATGTGAGATTGTGTTCGAGTACTTCCCTGACTGCCTGGATTTTCTCACAGGCTATTACTACCTTAAGCTATCAAAAAAATGTTAGTGGCCATATCTATAAACTCAAGAGATTAATTAGCGAAACATGGACCGGTGGCACAGCTGATTTGTTTGTGCATTGAGTACGTGGTACTGAGGGGTACGGAGCCTTGGATAATTAAGGGCTGATATCATATGTGTAAGCTTCCTGACAAGTTCAGAACTCATCTCAGTTTCCCTATTTCTGAATGGATGGACTGCAATACGCACGACCCCTTTCATTTTCTCTTAGTTTCATTCACTCTAAAAATTGTTACTGACCAACTGTTATTGGCTTGATGCAGGATCGTCAAAGAGGTTGAAGTTTTATGGATCACGGGACGGCATGCCTTCTTGATTGAGATGCTAGTATAAACTACAAAGTCAATCTTAAACGGTTTACGTTAAACCATGCAGTTTAATGAATCAAATTGCTGTATCTCAGTAAATTTTCATAGAACTAGAATTTTGGTTACAAGCACTGTATGCACGATTCTTTTGGAGATGGAAAATATATTATGACTCTAAGCATTGGCCACACCACTAATGTAAAAAATCACTAATTCTGAAAGGTCAAATTCTGCCGCTGGCTACCATCCATAGCTAGTAGTTACAGAAGTTTGGCAATCTCAGCCCAATCTGTGAGAGGCAGAGTTCATGAACTTAATTAATCTAAAGCAATCGTATTTCGGGATCAACTCTCAACATTTAAGCAAACGATGCTGACCGATTTCATGTTATTTTAGCTTCTAATTCTGAAATAGGAGGTTCTGATCAATTGGACACGGACTTGTTATATTCGAACTAAGTGGGTTACCTAGCTGATGTGTATTTGGATCAAATGAACAAGTCAAGCTCAAGAAAATGACTGATGATGGAAAACGATTTGCCAAAACCATAATTTTAGATTTGACTGTTCCACCAACCACAAAATTTTATAAGAAATTCTACAAAAACTGTTCTATAGAGGAGCTCAATTAGCTCTAACTAGCCAAGGTAAAAAAAGACCTTCAAATTAGGCTAAAAAATTGAAGTGTTTATCAATTTTGTTATTTTACTAGTTAGTTTTAGATTTTTAACTTGATTTTTAGATTTTATGTTATTTTTCTACTTAACTTAGAATTATGATTATTCTTATCTTATAAATGTCAATTTAAGACGTATTTAAGAGATAGTAATTTTGAGGGTAAACTATTAAAAAAGAATTATTCGATAATAAAATTATGAATTAGAATTTATTAGGAAATCTTTTATTTTAAAAATTCTATCTTTTTTTTTCTTTGATTTTTATTCTTGGGCTGGGCTGCGTCAAATCCAAAGAAAAGATATGGCTTGAGTGGCGAAAGAAAATCCCTTTAAACCTCAACCTCCTCATTGAAGCACAAAGAGAATGAAAGCAACCGAATTGGCAATAAAATTCCTGTCAGGAACTTTGTTGGAAGACAATTTCTACAACTAGGCTGTCCTTTAACTGGTTTTTGAGATCTTGAAGTTGGAAGCTCCAAATCTTAACTACTAGGATGTCCTCAACAAAAGTCCTGGTCGGTTAGTACTTGCGTATTAACAGCTCTCATGCACAAATGAGGTCCTTACCAGCAAATGGTTCATGATAATTGCATGCAGTGCAGTCAGCTAAAAATGGCTATATAATCTCTTCATCATCTCCACTGTATACATACAGCCCCATCTTCAGAGGCACCCATTATACTGCTTGAGAAGTGGCCTTGCTCGATCAAAGCAGAATCAATGGTTCGAATTGTTGGGTTTCTGATACTCGTAGTTTCAGGACAAGCTATGGCTCAGTTGAACTTCGATTCGTGTAAGATCATATCCGATAAATTGTCTCACTGTTTGGATTTTCTCGCAGGTTCATACTGTAAGCCTTCGAACCAATGTTGTCAGTCCATATATGATCTCAATGCAATAGCTAGGGTTGTAATGGGGCCACGATTTATCTGCCACTGCATCGAAAATGTGGCAAGGGTGCTTCCAACGAGGATAATACCTGACCGCATTGGCGATCTTACTGTCAAGTGCAACACGCATAATTCTTTTGCCATTTCAGAGTACATGGACTGCAACAGGTAAGGCCTCCATATCCAGTGTCCTCGCTTTCTCTCAAATGTTTGTCACTGCCTGACTGTTTTTCGCTTGATGCAGGGAGCCAATCCAGATCGACCCGCCTCACGACTGAGATGCTCTTATGAAGTCAACATTATGTGTTTAATGTTCATCCTACACCATATTGCAGTCTAGCTCAGTATTGAATACTGTTATCTTCCAACAGATTTACATGTCATCATAAGATTGAAAGAAATTCATGTATGTTTTTCTATCTTCAAGATGGATCGGGGAATAATGACATCGATAGGAGCCGCATCACTGTTACTAGTTTCTGCAGTTCAACTGTATTATCATACTCGTTGAGAAATGGAAAGTTAAAGTCCTGCAACTCTGCCATGGTTATTCTACAGGTCATACAGCAAAATGCATGTGAAAGTCCCTCTCTGGCATAATGTAGAGATTCGAACCTGTGAAAATTCAAATAAAGTGAATAATTCATAAATAAAATCAGCATAGCTTCAAAGAGACTAATGCACAATCTGCAGATACAGTACCTTTGATTGAGCATGGTATAAAGATTTCAACAAGTTGAGTCTTTGGTGTTCAAATGAAGAAGACGATACGTTCATCAAGTGGGGAAGCATATTTTTAACTTCCCAGAAAATATTTTCTGTGAAAATTATGGAAAAAGCTACAATATTCATTCAGAACATTGCATCTCTTATAGGGAGCAGACTTGTTAATTTTTAAAACAAAGTAATGCTATATCTTATTTAGGAACACACTTAGCAACAGGGACGAATGCGGGATCTAAAAACTGGAAGGGCTATTGTTATATTAAAATAAAATAAATATACAAGATAAGAGGAAATAATAAGTTTTACTATCATAATATATATCACAATCGTAATGAAAATACAATAAACTACTATTTAAGTTGTGCCTTACTTTATAGAATAAAATTCTTTAATTATTGATTGATTATCTATACTAATTGCAAAGTTTCCTTCTATATGGATGATCATACAAGAAACTCATTCTTTATATTTTTTTAAAGCCGATTTTTAATGAATTTCTTAGATGAAAAAGCTTGTTCTGTCATTGATGTAGAAACAAGAAGAGATAGTACCAATCGAATCAGTCTACTAATCAAGTCGAAATTATTTCTCAAGCCTATATCAACTAATCGATGATACAATATAGTAAGAGAATCAATATTCTAGAAGTTCGGATAATTCATTGACAATTTATAATACTTTAACTGTATTCTTAAACCATGTAAATCCATTGGAATGAAGTCTTCAGAATATAATTTCTCAGCAAGCTTATATATATCATCAACTTTAAATAATGTGAAGGCATGTGAAGGATCCAATGCTGAGTTAAGATAAAGCGATTCCATTATGTTTTTCAAAAATCTATTATTTAACTCCATAAAATCTATTACAATATTAAATATATCATATCAATAATGATGTTCAACTGTAATAAAATCTCTTTGTTGATAAAAATTACTTGTATCAATCTTATAAGGAGCACTTATATCAAGAATCTAAATATCATGTTGTTCTTGAAAAAATACTGAACTTTCAAATAAATCATCCCAATTGCTATCTTCCAAATATTGAACCAAATATTGAAGTTGAAATTTTGCATGTAAAACAAAATTTAAGGCATTTGCAATATCTTAATTTTTTCTCTGAAACGTTTGAAAAATAAAATTAATAACTCTCGTAACTTTGTTCATCAAAAATAAGGTAAAGACAAAATTAAAAGATGTTATGGCAAGATAGTATTTGAAAGTATTAGCGTCAAATTGAGAGTTTGGTCCATTTTTATCAATCTCTAAAACAATGTTCTTGTTGTTCAAATAATTAAATTAAACTCCTTATTGAACTAAAATTAGAACCCCAGAGTTGTTCCAGGTCGACGCAAAAAAAAACTTAATGAGAAGGAAATAACTTAAATGACCACTTGTGAGCTAAGTTTTGAAGAAAAATTGCAGCAAGGAGAGGGAGAGCAGCTCTCGGTTTTTGGGAGGTAATTTACTGGAAAGAAGAAGGTTTGAAGTGGACAAAGTGTGCTGGCTTTACACACACACACACACACACACACACATATATATATATTGAGCTGGGCAAAAAGAATTAGGCACCATGGACTTGGGTTAAAGGCCAACAAAAACATGCATAAATTTATGGGCTGCTAGCTAATGAAAATCTGCCCCGAAAGTTTTTTTTAAAAAAGAAATCTGCCCGGGCTATAGCCTGGAAAACCCTCTACTTGGATTCGTCCTTGCTTAGCAAAGTACATGTCCTAATAGAAACACTAGGTGAATGAAAAACAAAATCAGATTGCAACAAAAGTCTCAATAGTCAAGAGGTCAAATACTTAGCTCCTGCAGCACCAATAAATTTGAGCCAGGAAATCCTAGCATCCATTAAGATATAGACTAGGAAAGGCAGCATTTTCCATGATTTTTAAGGCAATATGCTATATAGAATAATCCTGAGTGTTTTTACAACGAGAAATAACAAGAATCCAAAATATGGTATGTTCTGAAGCTTGAGAGAGTGAAGATTCAAATATACGTGAGCATGTTCTTGAATCAGTGCAGGTTATTACTGCTTCCCAGGGTTAATAAACAATGTGCAATAGATCTGGTATCTACGATTCTTTCAACATAATGAAAAGATTCAAAATGTTGAAATTCTCATTAAGATTATGCGGTACTCATGACTGAAAAATAACTCCCATCCCGGTGGGGGAAGGATGTTCTGAAATTCACAGCCTCCTGAGATGGTCTTAAGGATCCTTCTAGTCCTTCCATGAGTTCTGAAGCTCTTAATATATCACGAGACACAGGCTTTTGAAAGTTTTGAATCAAGAAATATATTAATGTGAGACCACGCAGAACTTGCACAAATAGCATGCCTAGAGATGTGTCTATGTACGAGATGGACAAGTAGAAGAGATTAGGATACGACAACTGATCTTTTGATCGAGCTCAAATGTTATGGGAGGTTGGCCCTGTAAAATTTACAGTAGGTCAACTTGTTGTAACTAGCAGAGGAGGTCAGGAAGTCCTCAAAGTAGGACTAGAAGATGCTTCTTCTTCTTTTTTTCAATCTTAGTATTTTCCCTAGTTGATTTTGATTTTTTTTTCCTTTATTTTTCCCTTAGGGTTTTCTTTTCTGGATCAGATCGGTGAGGGACCTTTTAAACTATTGCAAGCCCTTTTTTTTCTAAAAACAGATATCGACATAATATTTTTATTAATAATAAATACTACGGTTAGGGCTTCATAAACCCTTTTTGTAGCTTCTATCTTCCTGTTTTTCCTTTGATTTCTACTCTAATTAGTTTAGGCTGCGTCCAATCATAGCCCAAAATTGTGAGAGGCAGAGTTCATGCACTTGACCAATCTCAAAGTTTTTAGGGATGTTCGCCCCTAAAAATGCTAGTTTGCTTGAGAGAAAAGACTTCAACTTGAGTACCAAAAGCAATATCCTGTAAACTTCAATCTCCTCATCGAAGCACCAGATGAATGAAAAATAACAGATTGCGACATAAAGGCCAGATGCAAGTACCCTAATACTCTTTCTAGCTGTTAATGTAACATTTATGAAAGGGAAAAACGAGGAGTTCATAGAAAAGCCTCGAGAACATCAAGACTGTGCAATAGGGTTGCTCTCGTTCTTTTCCTGAATTCCTACCCCCCTTTCCCTGGCTGGGACTTGCGTGTACAACAGCTTTGGCACTAAAGAAATCCCAAGCAGCAAATAATTCATCATAATTGCATGACGATGAAGCCTACTAAAATTCTTATTGGTTTTACATATAAAACGGCCAATCCCATCTCTTCATAAACTCCAAACTCTCATACATTTAGCCTCAAATTCTTCACAAGCATCAACTACACTACTCAAGACATTGTCTTGCACAAAACAGAGTTAATGGCTCGCATTGTTGGGTTTCTGATACTAGCAATTTCTACACAAGCTATGGCTAAGTTCGACGTGGACCCTCATCAGTGTCAGGTCATTTTCGATAACTTCCCTTACTGTATGGATTTTCTTATAGGTTCAAACGATTGGCCTTCAAGCCAATGTTGTCAGCGGGTATATGACTTCAATGCATTAGCTGAGCACGGAATGGGGCCAAGAGCTATCTGTGAGTGCATTGAAATAATAATAAGGACGATCCCTATGAAGTTAAGGGCTGACCGTATCAGTGATCTTCCTGTCAGGTGCAACACACATCTCAGTTTTCCCATTTCTGAGTATATGGACTGCAGCAGGTAATTAAAGCCTTCCTAAGTTGTCAGAATGAATTACTCCAAACAAAATTACTTCTCTTTCTAGCTACTTCTCTGTGTAAATGCTACTCCTAGGTAACTGGTAATTGACTTAAATATATTTTCCTTTCTCATTTTTGCAGCATAAATTAAAAGAGTGAGCTATGCAGAAGACCTCTTGATAGAGGTTTGAGACCCAAGTACCAATCCAGTAAAATGTTGTTTCGGTGGCTAATGTACTTGTCTGAAGCTCCATAATGTTGTTGCCCATGTAGAACAGGACTTAATAATACATCATATGTTGCTATTAGATTAATGTTGTTCCATTTCCTTGGTTGTTTTACAGCTACAAATAAAAGAATGCAAAACATGATGGTATGTTTTGAGGCTTGATAGAGTGAACTTTCAAATATATTTGACCACATTTTATTTCTGCTTCCTAGGCCTAATAGACAATCTGCACAAAAGATCTGGTATCTATGATTCAAATTTCAAAATAATGCAGAGATTTTAACAGATTGAAATTCCCGTTTAAAATTTTCTGCTAGTGAAATGTTTTATTTTTGCATTGATTTATGCAAAAATAAATTAACTTTTTGTCTCTAAAAGTTTGATTGCAAACATTAGAGGTATGGTTCCATGTTATTGACATTGATAATCTATCATGACTTGAACCATTGCTCCCTCCTCTAACACTTCTTTCACTGCTACAATCCACTGTCAGTAGCTACTTGAGTTAGGCAATCACAGCCCATTTTTGTGAGAGGCGGAGTTCATGAACTTGACTAGTCTAAAACATTCTTATTTCAAGATCAACCCTCGAAGTTTTCAGAGATTCTGGCCCCCAAAATTGCTGTTTAACATTGATTGAGAGAAGCTTGACTTGAGCAGCAAAAGCAAAATCCTGATAAACTTCGATCTCCTCATGGAAGCACCAGATGAACGAAAAATAATAGATGCCAAGTAACTGAAAACTATAGTTTCCTACATCTAGGCCAGATGAAAGTAACCATTGCGTTGATTTCTGTGGCTGTTAATTTTTAGCTTCAAACAATATTCATCATTAATCACAGGTACTTTTTCGAGTCAACCGGGTTTAACCAAATCAAGTCTCACATGACTCTACATAAAACCCGGTTCGAATCAGGCCCTGGATCAACTAGTCATTGGTTGACCCAATAGGCCGTGAAATGTTTTATAACACTGGTTTTAAGTGATAATTCAGTTTGCTTAAAGGGAGCTAAGCTATCCTTGTTAGAGTACCGCGGCAGAAATAGATACGATAGCTGTGTTCACATGTTAATTGCTGCGGGAATGTTGAGTTTGATTAGAGCGTCACTTGGTTCTTGGAAATGTGGAAACAGTTCTAGAATCCGAAGCTTAGTTATGCTTTCAGGACTGAAACTCTCAGCCCCCTTGTATTGATGTACCCTGAGGATATGAAGCAAGCAAATAGTAAGGTCAAATTTAACTACAATGAGAGCTCTGTGGATACATTAGCTTATTGCATTTCAAAAGCTGCGAGAGACCCTGGCTATTTCGGTTAATCGAAGTGGGTGCGTGATGGTCTCTATTAGCCTGGTGCTTGTACATTTTAGGCAAAGAATGGGATCCATCTGAGCCCTGATGCATTTTAGGCAGATTTCAGAGATGTAGGCCTCTAACTTGGACAAAGGCAATTGTCTTGCAATGACAATGGAAGGCATATATATATATATATATATATATGAAGACTTCTCTATATATGATGTTCGTATCAAAAAGATAATATATAGTTTAATGACAGATGTCATTAGCCAAAAATGTCCATGATCGAAAAGGGACAGTTTCATGTGTTTGTTCTATGTAATTTATTAATTAAGGTTTCTTGTTTTTTTTTTTTTTTGTCTTCTTCTTTAGAACGAAAACCTAATCTCTTAGTTTGGAAGACATCTAGTTTGTCATTGTTAGGAAAATATTTGTCGGCTTTGGTGAAGACATAATTCTGAGTTATTCTATCAAAACCCCAATGGCAATTTCTTTACCTTTCCAAACTGTTTCTCATGATAATGCAAAATGGTATCATTTTAACTCATATTATTTTTAAAAAAATACATGGAAATAAAGTTGTTCTGAATTTATCCTTCTCAATCCGAATTAACCTGTTTAACTAATGATCAGAACCTTGGTTTGAGTCATGAAGCATGCCGAGTTTATTAACTCTGGGCATCTTTCAGGAATTGCCTGTTACTAGATCAATAAAATGACAGTGGGAGGAGGTGAAGAGTGTTGGACATATTCTGTGTTTGGTGCAATGGGCTAGGCACTAGTCTTATGGGCTTAGGCATGTGGTGACCAATGAAGCAAAACGAAGTTTCATGGTTCCTCTTGAAAGAAACTAGTGTGTGTTTTTTCTACGAGTGATCATTTTTAATTCGATTTGATTTTTATTAAAAATAATAATTAAATTAAAATTTTTTAAAAAAAAAACCTAAACGAAACCGGTTCAAACCGACCGGTTTCAGTTCGGTTCGGTTTTTAGGATAAAAACCGGTTCAAACCGGTTTGGCTCAGTTTTTTCAGGTTTGGCTCAGTTTTTTTCGGTTTGGGTTCGATTCAATTTTTTTGGTTTCAGGCTTATAAAACCAAAACGAACCGAACCGGTCAGTTTTTTTAAAATTGTTATCGGTTTAATCGATTTTTTTTCACGGTTCGGTTTTTTTATTATTTTTTTCCAGTTTTCTCTATTTAATCCGTTTTTCAATTTTTTTTGCTTACATTTCCTCACTTAATTGAGTTTGGAATGTCCATATATTAATTTGAAAAGAAAAAAAAAAAGAGAAACATCAATTTATCAACCGTCAGGCTCGAAGAGAGTATATGATAAATGCATGCCAATTGCGCTATAAAGAAGGGCTAAATCATTTCCCTTTTGTATTAGGTAAAGAATTACTACAATGAAAAAGGCAGAAACTTTTTGGCCTTCCGGTGAAATGTATACTTGTATTCTATGTACGCATGAAGCCGGCTTATAATTAACTCAACTTTGTTATCATGGAACCGAAATTTTTGCCATTGTTTTGGCATCTAGTTTAGTGGACTCTCTCTATATATATATATATATATATAAAAGCAATACGTACAATCATGCATGTCCCTCAATCAAAGAGTTATTAAACCTTCATACATGGTATTGATAATGAATTTTTATTTTTTTTCTGATAATAAATCCTAGTGCATACACATAGCAAGGCATTGTGTGCTATGAATATGAAGAAGCTGCCACCTACTCCTTTTTGCATGATGAACCCTAATACTATGCAGCCACGCATTTCTTTTCCCAAACCTTACCTCCAATATCCTTGTCATTAATTAATTGTCATCCTTCAATTATCTATCTCCCTATATATGTTGCCCCACCATTTGCTTCCTTCTCCCTCGACATCTCCTCCTTCATATTTCATCTACACCTATACACTGCTATAGTACTCCTATAGTCCTATCACAAAAATGGGCACGATTTCTGCTGAGCAACACAAGCTCTTCCCCTCTCACCAAATTCTTTCTCCCCATAAACCCTTGATTAGAGATCTTGAAATTCCTCCAAGAAAACTCCTTACGAGGAAAACCCATCAAGAAACCCTGGACGTGTCCCCATATGAGACTGATCTCCAAGAATTCCTTCCGTACAATGACTCCAACAATGAAATAGATATTGATGATGAGTTAGATCCATACTCTTCTGATCATTTCCGCATGTATGAGTTCAAAGTTCGTCGCTGCACACGCAGTCGTAGCCATGACTGGACCGACTGCCCCTTTGCTCATCCGGGCGAAAAGGCTCGTCGGAGAGACCTTCGTAGGTTTCACTACTCCGGAGCTGTCTGTCCTGAATTTATACGTGGAGGGTGTAACCGTGGAGAGAACTGTGAGTTTGCTCATGGTGTTTTTGAGTGTTGGTTACACCCTTTTCGTTATCGAACTGAGGCTTGCAAAGATGGCAAGAATTGTAAGCGAAAGGTTTGTTTCTTCGCTCACTCGCCTCGCCAGCTTCGCATTTTGCCTGAGGGTTCTTCACATAATAAGACCTTGGGCTCTTCACCATGTTCATCTCTCAATCATGGCCATTGTTGTTGTGCTGTTTGCCATTCTATGACTTCCTCTCCAACCTCTACTCTCCTTGGCATGTCCCCCTTGTCGCCGCCATTGTCACCATCACTGACACCGTCTCTTTCTCCAGTGAAACACCAATCCTTATCTAGGTTTTCGCCGATTTCTCGATATAGCGAAACGTTAAGCAAGTTTAGGGCTGGAGTTGTGAGTTACAAAGATGTGTTTACCGAGCTTATGAGTTCTTTAGAAGCAATGAATTTCAATGAAGCAGCTGGTGTTTCTTCACCTATGTCCTTATATCCCAATCACAAAAGGAATGTTAACAACACTCCAAGGAATATTGATGTCTCTTTCGATGGAGAAGATCAGCCACAGTTCATTCTTTCACCTTCAACTCCAACCCCTTCATCAAGTTTTTTCAATAGAGATTGCTCAAGCAATAAGGGATTATTCATCGATGATATTCACAAGATTAATGATCACAATAATGGTGGTTTGGCTTGTACTCCTGATCCTGATCTTGGATGGGTTAATGAGCTCTTGATGTAGAGATGATGATGATGACAGCTTGTACAGACAAGTCAGGCTTGAAGCATCACAGCACCAGCCGTATATGTGCAACTTTATATATGTGTGGATTTGGTGTAAATTAATTGTTGTTACTATTGTTTTCTCTCTTCCAAGTTCTTGATTTTCACTTAGATGATGAAGATCATGTTGTTGTTAAATAAGTCTTGTATTTTGAAGTTTCAATTAAGTACTCTGTTCTCGAAGTTCTCTTCAAGAAGAGAATGTTAATCATCTTTGTTAATTACTTTTTGAAGATGTATTGAAATTTAATCAAATTTTCAAGTGGATATATATATCGAATGAAATATGTTTTGAATCTCAATTCTTAATTTCTCCCTTCTTAGTCTTTCAATTTTTATAAGATCATTGGAATATGATCAATATTTATCATTCATCACCAATCAAGCTTATAAATCTTGAAGGGTTTTAATTTAGCCTTTCTATTTATTTTTATTTTTCTTGAAATATATAGTAGCGATTAATTCTTTAATTCCCCTTACTGTGATTTTGCATGTAGAGGTATAATTAATAATTATGTGTTAAACCTAACCAAGATTTGTGGTGGTTCGAAAGTCAATTTGGTGATTAAGAGATAATTATTTATTTGGAGATATCAATTTGCGTAATTAGGTGGCATGGTAAATATTTGGTACGTGGTCAACATGCATGGAGGGACGGTGATGAGTAGATTTGAGGATTTTCAGGCCAAAGCTAAGATAGATCACAACTAGATTTTTTTTAATTACTTCTTAATTTCCAGATGTCTCAAGATGCTTGTCTCATGGTGAATCATTCCTTCCAACTATATTTCTTAATTATTGGTTATATAGCTTCTAACTAAAAATATTACAACAGATGTAGGTGTAATTAACATTAAATTAACAAGTTATTTTAAGATTAATGATATTCCATTATTCAACTTGAGTAAAATCTTGGATCCTTGGGTGAAGTTGTTAATTATTATTAATTGGAAATATGATAATATTACTTTTACAACAAAAAAAAGGATCATGGATTAGTTATTTACTCTATTAATTTCTAATAAAGAGCTGGGCTTTTGGGGAAGAAAAGGGCAAATTTCTTTTTAGTTTTTCACATGAAAAAAATATTAAATTAATCTTTTTAGTATTTTTTAATAGTATTAATATGTTAATGTTAAAAATACAAAAAAAAACTGAAAAAAATTTATTTTAATATATTTTTTAAAAAATATATTTTAAAAAACACTCTACATCACAATCTCAAAATAAAATTGCTTTATTACTTATTTTCATGAGTAACGATGAATATTTTGATTTCTTTTAACTATTTTCGTTTATCAAATCTAAATCTCACTTATATCTTATTTTAAATAAATTATTTATATTTAAACCCCCTAATCTATAAGAAATTTTATTCTTGTAATTGGATTTGATTTCGAGATAGTAATGAATTGGTACCTACGAGAACAATAAATTCATTCCCACCTGATGAGCAAATTAAAATTTTAAGTTCTTAAACGTTATGTCCATTTTGGTCCACACAATATCTTATTTAATTTAATTTATGCCATAATTTCTTCTAATCTAAAGGGTTGGCATATAACATGTTGTACACCAATAAAATATTGGTCTAATGGTTAAAACACTGTTATATTCCTACAAGAGTGAGAATATAAATTTGATTTTCAGAAAACGAATTTATTAAAAGAAACAGCCATAAATTCTAAAAATAACTAAATTTACTTTTAAAAAAAATGCGAGGATAACCGATTAAAAAAAAATATATAACATGGTGTGCCTGGCAGAAGA
This sequence comes from Populus trichocarpa, assembly GCF_000002775.5. Lineage (NCBI taxonomy): Eukaryota > Viridiplantae > Streptophyta > Magnoliopsida > Malpighiales > Salicaceae > Populus > Populus trichocarpa. Next base: position 14,930,800 of record NC_037291.2, on the reverse strand, counting down.
GATAAACTGTTATTTAAGATTTCAACCACCTTGATTTTGTCGAGCTAAGCCCTATAGAAATTAGAAACCGTTCTCTTTTCATCAAAATGACCACAGCACAGACCACTGTATTTAAAGCCATTACTAACCCAAATTAAAGGCAATAATATCTGCCATAGTCTTCAAGACTACAACCTCAAATCTCCAACCATTTAATTTTGGTGGATCGGTACACAAATGTGTCCTCTACGCTGGCAAATTATTTGTTTCCTAGGAGGAGTACTTGCCTGAAAGACAGCTGTGATGGCAGGGAAAGGACAATAAGGGGGTGTTTGGGGGATGATTCTGGCCTTGGGACAGTGTCTCTTGTCTTGGTGCATTGCTGGGGTTACGTAGTGATGGTCATAGAGACTCACAGGAAATGGTGTGGGGGAGAGGGGAGCAGCAGCCCATGCTAAGATGACATTTGCTAGTGTTTTAGGGCCCCCCCACCTGCCTTGGCCTTTGGGATCACAAGTTCCATTTCATTTATGTAGAAATTGAATGCAATTTGCAGGACAAAATAATGCCCATGCTTTGTAACGCCTGTGGCCCTTTCACTTCACTTCAGGTATGGCTGACCCCTGTGTGAAAAAGAGTGCATTTTTTTAATATAATTATTATTATTATTGATTGATTGATTGATTGTGTGATGGATCTCTGTAATATAATTGATTGGGACTTTCCATCAAACACCAAGTCCATGTAATAATTTCTCGAAACTATACAGCTTGAATTAAGTTCAGAAATGTTTGCCATGAAGCTTTCCATTCTAGAAGTATCGATGCATTCATTTACAATTTGCTTCACGACAAGCTACAATCATTTACTGAAGATAAATTGTTCTTGCTATGTAAGAAGGGGGGGATGTAGCCTTTACGATCTAGAGACTATACGTAATGCTGACACACCCCCTATAACTAGGTTGGGATTTACAGTTCAACTACGGCATCTAAATGTGTGTTTATCGCAATGAACATCTCCTAAAACTCAGTTGTCTTTCCAGTTTCTTGAGTAGATTGAAGACAATCTGGACTGTGATTGAAAGAAATCGAAAGGAGTACCTGATCCCAACAACCTCCTAGAGCTTGGCGAATCAGACAGGAGAGGTTCGTAAACTGGATTTATGTTCTTGGATTGAGTAATTGATACTCGAGCAACATCTTTCAGGATCACTCGTTATTGTCGCTCGATATTCCCAAGAGACGATATTGGTCACCTAAACGTTCTGCTTGCTGAAGAGTATTGATTTTACTGGGTTTGTATGTATAACGGAAGTACTTTATAGCTAGAATTGGAACCATCCCAGCCGCAGCAATGAGCTGCAGTCTGGAAAATAGTAAATACATGAAGTGCCGTCTGGAAAATAGTTCCAGCTCATTTTCGAAGCTGCTCTCGGGTTTTTCAAGCTGCCAAATCCAGGGGTGAAGCGGTCGCTTCAAATCCCTTATAATAGTTCCAGCCCATATGAACTATCAAGAACTAGTTTTTTTTATAGAAACTATGC